>NC_062572.1:67411378-68011378 GCF_022837055.1 Prionailurus viverrinus | reverse complement strand
AGAATCTGACCCTGTGCTGGCAGGGCTCTGCCTCCCTCACCTCGCTCTGGCATCAGCTTTGTGTCAGAGGGGCCAGATCTCCATCACAGCTCTTTGCTGCATGAACCCTGTTAGCTAACCCCCCTATACCTCAGTTTGCCAATCGGTGAAATAGGGACAATGCCCTTTTGGGTAAGGTTATGGCTAATTCACGCAAAGTGCTTAGAACAGGGCCTGCCATGCAGTAAGTGCTCGATAAACGTCAGCTTTTTTCCCCAGGAGATGGTGCTTCATGACACGAACCATCGCGCCTCAGAGCTGACCAGGGCTCCAGGCCTCTCATTTGACAAATATGGAGACTGAGGAACTGAGTGGCTAATGACACAGGCAAGGGCTGGAAGGGTGGAACTGTGAAGCAGCTGGGAGGAGATAAGATTTTGCCATCTGTCTTTTGCCGCTTTGATGGAATATCCAACTTCGCTCCACTTAGCTCGCAACGCCAGGGACCGACCGAAGGCCCCCAAACCCAACCTGCCCCCTTCTGCCACCCTGATGCCTGCGGTGACAAAGACCAGCCCCCTGCAGAAAGCAGAACTGGATCAGCAGGCAGGGCCCAAGGGCCACCTGTGGGGTCTCCTCTGTCCCTCACAACAGTCCTGTGAGAAGGACAAGGCAGGCTTCCTCCTCCCATCCCACAGATAAGCAAAATCAAAGCCCAGGGAGGCACTGACTCCAAGAAATTAATTAAGTGAGGCCAGGGACCACCAGGACTGTTCTGTTCTCGGCCTCTTCCCCACAGACCACAGCCTGCCACGCACCCCCTTGGCTCCTCGAGCGCCCCACTCAGTCCTGCCGCAGTACCGACTTTGGCCGGGTAGGTGGGAACAGGAGTGGGGAGGGGAGGGCAGCGTGACAGCAGGACCCACGGGAGCCTCTGGCCTTGGCCCACCCTCGGCACCCGGCCGTCGGCACCCGCCGGCAGCAAGGGGGGGTTCTGTTCCCAGCAGGGCCCTTCCACTCACCATCTGCGTGGAGGAGGAGTTTCTGGGAAAGTGGTGCATTCGAGGAGTCGCTAGGTAATGCTGATAGTGCTGAGGGATGGGCCGCACCTGGAACTGGGCAGGGCTCAAGCCGGCGTCCACGCTGAGATCCCTGCAGGGACGAGGCCACAGGGCGGTGTGACTCAGCCGTCTGAAGGGGGTCTGGAGGACGGACCTCAGACCTCAAGCCCAGGGACAAGAGTCAGAGTCACAAACCACCAAGGCTGCAAGGGGCTTGGCATCACCAGCCCCATCGCCTCTCTTTAAAAACGGAGACTCAGAGGAGGCAAGGGGTCTGCCAGGCCTGAAGGGGCAGGGATGGTCTATGCCTCACAAATCTTCTTCAAATTAGTGCACCAAGGCTCCCTACCAAGATAAAGCCCGGCCCTGGCAGAAATGCTGAAAGAAGAATCCAAATAGAGCTGCTCAGGGAGGGATATGCAGCAAAGGGAAGACAAGGGAGGCAGAGACAGAGGTGGGAGCAGAGGCCGTGTTTGGAGAAAACCACAGAAGAGGGACGGACCTCTAGAGCGGTGAGGTTGGAAAATCTATCCTGGACCCCTGCCCCCCACTCCTGCAAGTACAGGAAAACTCATTTCCCTTAAAAATTAGCCAGTCAATGGGGTGCCTGGGTGGCTCAGTCAGTTAAGCGTCTGACTTCGGCTCAAGTCATGATCTCACAGTTTGTGAGTTCAAGCCCCGCGTCAGGCTCTGTGCTGACAACTCAGAGCTTGGAGCCTGCTTGGGATTCTGTGTCTCCCTCTCTCTCTCTGACCCTCCCAGCTTGTGCTCTTTCTCTCTCTCTTTCTCAGAAATAATAAGTGAACACACTTTTTAAAAAAATTTTTAAAAAAATTTAACCAGTCAATGTGACTGAAAAGGAACCAGGTCCTTGGGAAACGGCTAATTTCAGGTCTGGGGCAGAAAACGCACAAAATGTTTTGAAACGTCTTGTCATAACTGCGAGTAAGGAAGCTACCCCAGGTCAGAGGTGAAAAGGATTCAGGAACCATCCCGAAGAGGTTCCCCCTGGCCAGTCTGGACACCTGGCAAGTCAGTGAGCATAATTACGGTGGATGGAAACCCATCGCATAGGTTATGTGACGCTAAGGAAAACAGGGCCCTTTGAAGCATGTCAGGGAACCCAGACTTCATTTTGAAAACTAGTAAAGAAAGGGAAAGAACACAACGTTTACCCTGCCTTTCCTCTATTAGCTGTACTTGAGGGTAACCAAATGGCTGAAGAAGGGAAATTTCTCATCATAAAAGCTTCCTAGGTAATAAATGAGGAAGCAAGGATTGAATTGTCGCCTTTTTGCAGCCCCTCAAGGAATAGAGGCTCCTGGCGAAGATCATTTGATGTTACCATCACAGAAGGAAAGGCAACCAGCTCTCTGCTGGAAGAACACACCCCCTGTGAAGGATTTTTGCCAAGAAATAGTAAGAGCTGAACCGGAATCTGCTCAAACCTTGATCTAAGCACCAGAGCACAGGGAACATAGAGAAACTGAGGGAGGTCTTAAGGGATACACCAGAGTACAAGTGCAACTAGCTGAATCCAGAAAAGGAGAAACTCCACAGAAGCAGCCAAATTCTTCAACAAATATGTCAAAAGAAACAAAAACAAACAAGCAAACAAACAACCAACCAATATGAGAGGCATTTGGCATTAAAGGGATTTCTGTTTCCAGCCGTGATATACATATATATTACGATGTACATGTAGTGCTGTATTTCCTGAATATATTAGCCCAAATCCCTGGGATAACTTTTCATGAGTCTATCATTTGGGAAATGAGCTAAATTCTTGGATCCAGTTGGAAGCAAACTTAGAAACCCACTAATCCAGCCCCCGGGCTCCCCAGGTCCTTCTGAGGCCTGAAGAGTGGCCGTGCCTGACCCACGGTCCTAGGCGAGGCAGTTTGGGCCACCTGGGTTCTAAGCCTTGCCCGGGCCCATTCCATTGACCTGCCTCGGGGAAGGTGTTCCATGGCGCACCCTCATGTGGCCGAAGCTCTGGCTGTATTTACTTAGCAGCCTCAGGGAGGGGGGGGGGGGCACCAAATTCAAAGCAGCAAAGAGATATTCAGGGAATTCTACCAAGAGCAATGTCCAAAGGAACTTAGAACAGAGTCGACCCAATTGCAAGAATGCTAACTGGGGGAGCAATGGCACCTTGACCCACAGTGAGTGGGATAACCTGCCCAGGTTGGCCCTGGGTGGTCTCTGGGATACCCCTCTTATCATCTCACCAGAAAATTCCTTCCTAAACCCAGGATCCCTGAAAAGGGGACACTCATTGGGTGCAAAAGAAGCCTGGATTGGGACTTACCCTAGGACACATCAGCCCCTGGAAAAGCAGTGTCTCCCGCCTTTCTGCTGTTGCCCCAGACTGTGAGAACCTGGCTGAGGGTTGAACAGGGTCACAGAAATACCTTACAGCCCTAGAGCCACAGGGTTAACCCAGAACGGTGTTCTGGAGATTTCCTGTGGGCATTGTCTCAATGCACAGTTTATGTCAGCTCTGTCTAAATATCAAGCTAAACTTGGAGTGCCTGGGTAGTTCAGTTGGTTGAGCGTCCGACTCTTGATTTTGGCTCAGGTCATGATCCCAGGGTCATGAGACTGAGTCCCATGTTGGGCTCACTGGGCGTGGAGCCTGTTTGGGATTCTCGCTCTCCCTCTGTCCTTCTCCCCTTCTCACACATGTTCTCTCTCTCAAAAAAATTTATATTTATATATATATATATATATATATATATATATATACACACACATATATATACACATACACACATATATATACATATAGCTAATATAGCTAATATATATATCGCTAATATAACTAATATATACATATAGCTAAACTTTATTTTCCACTATCAATGGCCTTGAAGCATGCCGTGGTCCGGTTGCTACACAGACCCTTACGTTCTTCCCTGGGGGAGCATCCGTGCTGGACCATCTCACAGGGGAATCTGGAGGCTTGGCAGAGGCACAGCTGCCTGCAGGGGAAGGACAGCAGGAGGCTCTTGTTCGCTGCCCCGCCTCACAGGTCCCAGGTGCCCCTGGGGGGCTCTGCCTGGGCAGGGCTAGTGCTGGGGGTAGGTAGTCAGAACAGGGCATCAGAGTTGGAACTCTGAAACCGGGACTGAGTCAGAGAAGGAGCACCATGAGGACAGAGACATTGGAGCTCAAGTTCAGGGTCGCGTTATCAGGCATGGACCCAAAAGGGGGCATATCTGGGATTGATCCCCCAAGGCCTGCTGCTCCCACACACTCTGGGGCCAAGGTGCCCAGCTAAGAGAAGCTGCCTAGGTAGGGTTCACATATCCGAAAGTAAGGGTGACAGGCCAGGCAGAGAAAGCCCAGGGTGGACCCAGGTGTGCCTCGGGGCAGGGGCCTCCCCTCTTCCCCCGCTAAGGCCTCTCAGGACCTCAGTCTTTATGTTTCTTAGGCAGACAGAGGTCAGGAGGGCAGCATGATTGAGCTGCAGGAGGACAGAAGGTCTGGCTACAGCAAGCAGCCTGGCAGGGCTCACACCCACACTGCACCTGACACCTCTCCAGGCCACCACTCTCCACTCACCCGTGTCACCTACCCGGTCCCAACCTGCTGCACTGGCCCCGACATGTTTGTTCAAATCACTCGGTGTGTGCTGAATTGAATTCAATCGGATGGGCTTGAGTGCCGAGGGACAGAATTCAATCCAAACTGCAATTAAATCTTCCTGATTTGAATCTGCTAATTAGAAAAAGCCTGGGCTGAAGTTGGCCGCCATGCAGCCTGTCTTTCAAGGAAGTGTTCAATTTAACAGTGTCCCCAAGAACCAGCAGAGGGCTGAGAGACATCGGAATGTGCCAGAACAACAATTTCCTGCCCCTGGAAGCGCCCTGCACATGTAACCAACCAGAACTTTCCAGTTTTTGCATCATTCATTCCTGGATGTCCAGTTCACCCAATGACTGAAGAATGACACAGTGGATGTCTTTTTTTTTTTTTTTTAAATAGTCCATCCCTGGGGCCCCCCGGGTGGCTCAGTCGGTTAAGCGTCCAACTCCGGCTCAGGTGGTGATCTCGCGGTTTGTGAATTCGAGCCCCGCGTCGGGCTCTGTGCTGACAGCTCGGAGCCTGGAGCCTGCTTTGTATTCTGTGTCTCCTCCTCTCTCTGCCCCTCCCCTGCTCATGCTCTGTTTCTCTATCTCTCAATAATAAATAAACATTAAAAAAAAAATTTAAAAAAAATAGTCCATCCCTTTCCATAGAAGTTTCTTGTTTGCTTTTGCATTCTTTCAAGAAACATTTTTGACCTCAAAGTTGCAAAACCAGCACAAAGAATTCCTGGATACCCTTCACCCAGATTCCCCATGTGTTGATGTTTTACTGTTTACTGCATTCTTATTTCTCTCTCTCTCTCTCCATGTATACATATATACATCTACACACACACTTCTCCAGGGTTTGTTTTTTTTTTTTCTGAACTATTTAAAAATAAATTACAATCATGATGCCCTTTAAGCCTAAGTGCTTCAGTAAACTACACGTCTTTTTCATGTGTTTGGGTGTTTGGATCTGACTCTAGATTAGGTCAGCCAACTCTTGAGCTAGAACCAGAGAGTCAGGTAGGGCAGAGGACCCAAAGCCAAGCAACGCTGCAAAGACATCTGTCTCAAGTGCAAGAGATAGTGGAAGGCCTCATAGGGACCTGGTGCCTAAAAGGCATCAGGCAAAGCTCTTAATCTCTCTCCCCAGCTTCTCTCCCCAGTCCTTACCTCCAACCCTGCTGGCTCTGCCTCTATGAGCTTGTGTTTGGTCTTGCTGACTGGCCCTGGCTCTTCTCTGTGAATCCCTCAAGGCCCACCCCCTCCAGGAAGCCTTCCCTGACTAGCTAGCTCTTGAGACTCTCCTTTCTGCCCGCCTCCCCAAAACCACTGGTTTCCAGCCCTCGCTGACCTTGGGAAATGTTTTGTAACTCTGTCCCCTCCTCCCTTGCAGGACCGTGAGCACAGAGCCCCAAGCCGGGTGCATGATGATATCCAGCCTCATAATGAGCTAATTGCTGAAACCAGGCCCACTGGGGGCCATTTGGCCTTGAGGGTGACTGGGGGCACAGGCAAAGGCAAGAGCTTGAGGACTAGGCCTCCTGCCCCATTCAAAGTGAAGGAAACAGGGTCTCCACGGACCAGCAAGACCTTCCTCCGACCCTCCTCCCTCCCTCGCTCAGGGGCCCCAAAGACTCACCAGTCAGTACCCTCAGCCAGATACCTGGGCTGAGGCGTCTGGAGTTGGTGGCCGAAGTCGAAGCTGGGGTGGAGGCGGTGGGGGTGGACAGACACACGCTCCTGACTCCGCCTGCACAGGAAGGGAAGGAGGGCCCGCGGTGTCACGGCTGCCCACGGCCAGCCCAGCTCCCAGGACCACCGAGCAGCCGTCGTCTGCCTGAGCCTGCAGCCTACAGAGCAGTGGGCTCTGCCTCCCTTCCCAAACTCCGAGGACATTCCCCAGCCTGGCAGCAGCCTGACCATTCCTGCTGCCCCGGCTCTGTCCACTTTTCTGAGGCCTCTCCCCGGGTGTGCCTGCAGCAGGCCACCCGTCCCACCCAAACTCTCTCGCCTTCTCTGTTCCTTCTCCTACTTCTTCCTTCTGAATTTGGTAGGCTGTCCCCAGGACACACAGATACGCCTCCTGCAGGCTTCTGCACACCTGTGCACCCCTCTCCTCCACCCTTCTCTACACTCTTCCCAGCTTTGGTAGTGCCGGTCAAAGCCGCCGCCTGCAGGAAGGCCTCCCTGAACACTCCAAGCATCGTGACCTCTTGTCCCTCCGGCCTGCTACAACATTCATCTCTGCCCCTACACCTGCACCCCTACAGTCATGGATGAGACTCCACTCAGAGCCTTAGAGACCATCAGGTCCAGCAGTCTTCAAAGTGTATTCCAAGCACCCCCTGGGGATTCCTGAGGCTCCGTCATGGGGTTTGTGAGGTCAAAACTATTTTCATAATAATACTGGGACATTATTTGCTTTTTTACTCTCATTCTCTCATAAGTGAATGGTGAGGTTTTCTAGAAACCAAATGTGATTCTGCAACAGACTGAATATGCAGAAGCAGACATGAGAACACAGCTGTCTTCTATTAAGCCAGGCATTAAAGAGATTTGCAACTATGTAAAAAAAGAAAAAGCCCCTCTTCTCACTACATTTATATATAGCTCGTTCCCCCAAAAAGATATTATTAGTGTTAGCATGAGTTTGTTATTGTATTTTGAAGTGAATTAATAAACACTTTTAAAATTTCTTAGTTTTAACTTCCATCGTGGTAAGTATTAATAGTCATAACCCACACAAACAGAAGCTTGTGTAATACTTAATAATTGTGAAGGCTCCTGGGACCCCTGGATGGCTCAGTGGGTCAAGCGACCAACTTGGGCCCGGGTCATGATTTCACACGGCTCATGAGTTTGAGCCCCGCGTCGGGCTCTGTGCTGACAGCTCAGAGCCTGGAGTCTGCTTCAGATTCTGTGTCTCCCTCTCTCTCTGACCCTCCCCTGCTCATGCCCTGTCTCTGTCTCCGTCTCTCTCAAAAATAAACATCCTTTTTTTTTTAAAGAGTGTAAAGGGTCCTAAGGCAAAAATATTTGGGAAGCACCAATGTAATCTCTTTCTCTTGAGAGAGGTGAAGTGACTTCCCCAGGGTCCCACAGCCCTTCAGACCTATCTGATTAGTATTATCTAATTTTACTCTCCATTTGTTTCGGAGCTAGTCACCTCAACCAGACCTCGGGCTCCAGGGCGGAAGCAGCCACGTCCTTTGGTGTCCCTTGGAGAACCGAGGTGTTAGAATCAGGTGACCATGGAGCTCAAGGAGACATAAGGAACCCCATCTCCCCCACCGTGAGCATTAGAAACCACCAGTCCCTCAGTCCCCGTCCCTGCACCCGGGTGGTATGAGGACACACACTAGCTACTGAGGGAACCCGTGTGGGGTCCAGGTGGTGTTCCCTGCCTGACACCAACGCCTCTAACGAGCAAGAGCCGTCCCCCCCTCCCCCCCAAAGACGGGGAAGCCCACTCAGGACCGCCTGTCCAGCCCGCGGGGGGAAGCCAGGCATCCGGCGCTAGGCCCAGCCCCCGGCCGCCCCCGCACCCCCTCCCCCCTCCCCTTCCCCCCTCCCCCCTCCTCCCCCCCCTCCACTCCCCGCTGCAGCGCCCACCCCACCTCGGGTGCGAGACGAGCCTGCGGTGCTGGGCTTCCAGGAGCTGCTGCTGCAGGAGGTATTGCTGGTGCAGGGCCTGAGGTAGGAAGGAGGGACCTGTGACGTCCTGGAACTGCAGGGTGGGCAGCGGAGTCAGCGACTGGTGCAGGGTGCCGCTGTGCTGGTGGGCCGGGGCCATGTGGGCGCTGAGGCCCGGCTGCGACTGCACGGGGTGCGCCAGGGGGAAGTCGGGGGCCAGCTGCTGCGGCTGCGGGGGGCCCAGGTGGAAGTGGCGGCAGGAGGTAGCGTGAGGATGCTGAGACCTTTGAAAGGGGGCACCTGGAGAGGAAGGACAGAGAAGACTCGGTGAGGACCCGCCCTGCGCCCCTCCCCCACCGAGGGGCCGCCCCGGCAGCTGGTGAAACGCCCGCATTTCGCCGGAACGCACACACGCGGCCGTCTGTAATGCCGCCAGGTAGAGGCTCTGTGCCGTGTGTGTTGGAGGAGAGAGGAGCGTTTCGTTTACTGACCCGATTCGCAAGCGTCCTTTTAAAAATCAACACACTTGTTGGAGGAGGTGTCAGGCCCCTCGCGGCAGTTTGGCCTTCTTGAATTCGACGCCTGCCGTGCACCCTCACTGACCCTCCTGCCCGTGTTCATAGATGCCACCTAGAACACAGGGAGTCCAGCCTAAGGACCCAACCCCGGGGGGAGCCCTAATTTCCAGAGATGAAACAACCAGATATTGTTTTCCATGCAGTTTCGGGAAAAAGACTAATCCACGAAAAGTCATTGTTTTGTTCCATAAAAGTTAAGTAACTTGTTACAGTGTTACAATGTATTTAAAAGCAACCGTCTCCAAGAACGAGCTGGGCTCAGGGTACGCTTAATCTAGTCTCCACGACTTTTCTAAATAACATTGACCTTGATGACAGGAAAGCCTTACAGATTCTCCATGAGGAAAGAGCCAGCTCTCAGCTTGGAGGCCCTTTATGAAGACAAGGGAGAGAACTTGGCACTTCACAAACGTTCACCGGGGCTTCCTGCTAAACGTGGCAGGTTCAGCACACGTCTGCTCCTTCCTTAACCCCACTGAAATGAGAGCAAAGTTGTAAAGAGAAGATAAACAGCTAGGGACAGAGAGAACAGTAGAAATGACACGAGCCGACAGCAGATGTCAACAGATTTTGGAAGATGGAAAGCAAATGGAGGAATTTGCACAGCTGAGAAACCGGAAATAAGTGCCCGCCCGAGGGGGCGGGCAACAGGAAGTGGACAGATTTTGCCGCCCCTCTGGGTCAGGAATTGGAGGTGGTGGCTACTTTGGAAGGCTGGGGAGAGGGACACCGATGACAAGTCTGTATGAGGACCAGTTCTGCCTGGGGCTTCTCCCCTTTCCCACGGAGGCACTGACGACCCCCTCCCTCATCCTGGCATTTTGCAGGGAAACTGGGCCAGAATGCAGCAGCGTGCTCAAACGGGGGGGCTTAAGTGAAAGTCTATGCACGAAACTTTGGAAGCCCCTGCCCCCGTCTGCCACTTGGCTCTGAAAGCACAGTCACCCAGCAGCGCACTGGAAACTGGTCCCAGAAAGACATCTGCAGATACTTCTGGTTGGGAGGGCCCAGTAAAATGGCTGGGTCCCCCACTAGCCGCTCTGTAATGAAACCTGTACTTTTAAAAGTCCATACAGGCACACACAATCGCTCCCACTTTCTGGATAGCTTTAACTGACCCAGTCTTCACCATGAACAGATAGCCCAAGGGTAATCAGTCTCTGAGGAAGATTACTGAGTGAAGAGAGACAATGTATCAAATTTTTAAAAGAACAAAACAAAGGAACCCAAAGGAACAGAGGCCATGCAAAGGAAAAACCCTATAATTGACATCCTCCGAGAAATAAAATGTTGGATCTATGAAACAAGAAGTGCTTTTAAAAGGAGCTAAGAGAAAACCAGAGCTCTTGGACATTAAAAACAGAAGGGTCAGAAGACCAAGCTGGGGAAATTTCCCAGGAAGCAGAACGAGAAAACCGAGAGACAGGAAATAGGAGAAAACAGATGTAAACATAGACAGATGGGTCGGAAGGTTACATACGTGACTCGTGAGAGGGAAAAGACAGAGAAAACAAGGGGGAGGAGAATATGAAAAACATTGTAAAAGATAGTTTCCCAAACTGACGGTTTGAGTTTCTAGATAGAAAAGGTCCTCTGAGTGCCCAGCAAAATGGATAGGAGAACCCACACTGAGGCATCTGACTGTAAAATACCCAAATTGTAGGAGCCAAGATGATTCTAACACTTTCCAGAGAGAAAGCAAACAGGGGCCACACAAGGGGTCAGGAAGCAAAATAGCATGAGATTTTTCAAAAGCAACATTGGTAGCAGAAAAACAGTAGAGCAATTGCCTTCAGGATACTGAGGGGGAAAAAGATTTCAATCTAGAGCTCTATGCCCAGCCCAACTGTTGATTGATCAAGCATGAGAATAGAATATAGACATTTTCGAACATGCTGGGTCTCAAAAACATCAACCTTCTCCGCACGTTTCTCAGAGACGGACTGACACAAACCAAGAAAGAGGAGCAGACACTAGGGGGTGTGGCCTGAAAGAGATGGGGTTTCCCAAGCCGTGCAGTGGCTCCAGCACTGCACAGGAAAGCAGCTGGAAGGGAGGCGCTCTGAGAGGGTGTCGTGGGGGTGGAGATGGAAACGACAGGACTACCAAGAGATTTAGCCACATAGAAACAGTATTTGAAGGGGGTGCCTGAGTGACTCAGTCGGTTAAACATTAGGCTCTTGACGCTGGCTCAGGTCATGATCTCCAGGTTTGTGAGTTGGAGCCCCACGACGGACTCTGTGCTGACAGCTCAGAGGCTGCTTGGAATTCTCTCTCTCTCCCTCTCTCTCTCTTCTCCTACCCCACTCACACATGTACTCTTTCTCTCTCTCAAAATAAGTAAATAATTTAAAAAATTTTATAGTATTTGACAGAATTTTGCAGTTTGACAGAATTTGGTAAGAATTTGTGCAAATGTCATAAAAAGCAAGGCAACCACAAAAAATAATGCTAAGCTACAAAAAGAGGCAGTTATTACCTCCCAGGAAAGAAAAAGTTATGCAAGAAAGTGTAATTACTATGTACTACTTGGTTCAGCAGTAAAAAATATTTATATTATATATTATATTATATTATATTAATTATATGTATAATAAAGCAAACATTAATAAGCTATATCAGAACAGAAAAAGACATTTCTCTCTTAATAAGAAACTATAAGGGTGCCTGGGTGGCTCAGTCGGTTAGATCTCGGTTCAGGTCATGATCTCATGGTTCGTGAGACAGAGCCCCGCGTCACCAGCTCTGTGCTGACAGCACAGAGCCTGCTTGGGATTCTCTCTCTCCCTGTCTCTCTGCCCCTCCCCTGCTCACGCTCTCTCTCTCTCTCTCTCTCTCAAAGATAAATAAACATTTTTAAATTAATTAAATAAAAAGAAAATGTGTAATGTCAAAATTGAAAAATCAACAAATAACATTATAAGAATTTATTTGGAAATTTACTTAGTAATTTATGTGTTTCAGGAAGTGAACAGCTAAAGACCAGTGGCATGAGTTGGGCTTTGGGCTGTCGGAGAGGGGAAGAGGCGGATACATTGCTACATGTATCTTACATACTGGTGCCTTTTGACTCTGTAAATGATGGGCATGCCGTTGATAGACTTTTTTAATCTTTTAAAAATAACTCTTTGCAAATCCAAATGAAAACCAAAAGAGTTTCTGACTGCCCTCAAATGAGCCAGGAAAGAATTATCTAGAAGGTTTATTTCTACAAACATTCTGGATAAGTAGGACTTCTCTGCCTGTTGAATTCTGGCTTTGCTGAGTCCAGGGGCGGTGGCCTGAGCAAGTAGGTCCTGGATTCCCCCTCCTCCCTCACTCACGCCTGACCATCAAAAGAGAAGAAAAAGGCCAAGGTGACAGAGGACAGGGGCAAGAAGAAGGAAGGAGGGCTGTTGAGAGATCATGGAAAGAAATGAAAGGCGGCGTGACTGCAGGGAAAGGGAATTGCGTAAAAAATACAGACTCTAATCCAGCCCTGTCCAAAAGAATTATGACGTGAGCCACGTGTGTAACTTAAAATTTTCTGGTAGCCACCCTTAAAAGAAGTAAAAAGACATGGGTGAAATTAATTTTAATAATATATCTAGGGGCGCCTGTGTGGATCGGTCGGTTCAGCTTCCCGACTCTTGATTTCGGTTCAGGTAGTGATCTTGCGGTTGGCGAGATAGAGCCCCGCGTCGGGCTCTGTGCTGACAGCGTGGAGCCTGCTTGGGATTCTGTGTCTCTCTCTTTTGCTGCCCCTCCCCCCTCTCCAAATAGATAAATAAACATTAAAAATTAAAATAAATAAATAATATATGCTACATAAGCCAATATATCCAAAGTGTTATTATTTCAACAGGTACTCCAGGAAAAAAATGAGATATAGTACATTGCTTTTTTAAAAAAATTTTTTTAATGTTTATTATTGAGAGACTGAGAGACAGAGAGACAGAGCATGAGTGGGGGAGAGGCAGAGAGAGGGGGAGACACAGAATCAGAAGCAGGCTCCAGGCTCCGAGCTGTCAGCACAGAGCCCAAGGCGGGGCTCGAACCCATCAACTGCGAGATCATGACCCGAGCCAAAGTCGGACGCTCAACCGACTGAGCCACCCAAGCGCCCCTAGTACGTTGTTTTTTTTATTGTGCACTAAGTCTTCAGAACCAAGTGTGCATTTTGCACTTATAAAGCATCTGAGTTCCGACTAGCCCCCTCCCAAGCTGCCCCTTGGGGTTAGTGCCTCCCCTATTGGACAGTGAGCTGTGAAGGAAGAAAGCCAACTCCATGCACGGAGCAATGCATTTGAGCCAAGTTTCCTAACTGGTCTGCCTTCAAATGGGGAGCTCCCCATTGCTTACAGGTGAGATGCACACCCCTTTGCCAGAAAGTAAGCCCCATCCTCCTGATCCCTGCTAACTCCACTAAGCTCCCCCCCCCCCCCCCAGCCGTCTGCACTGGTCAACTCAAAATTCAGACATGCCACACATATGCCCACTGAGGGGCCTTGGCTCACACCTCATCGGCCGCCTTCCTCATCTTTAAAGGTCACCTCTCAGCTCTTCCCAAAACGTCTCCCCTGCCCACCAGCCTCCCCTGGGTTCGTGGAGAACGCCCCGTCTCTATCACTCATTTGGCACCTGGCAGGGGCTACCTTGAGCTGTTTCTTCACACTCGCCACCCCCAGCTGGCTGAGCTTCGTGTCTTACTGTTTCTGGATCCCCACGCACGTCTCTGGGAGCTGCATTCAGTGGAGACCTACTGGCTGACTGTTGGAGGGTCTGAGGCAGAAGCAGTAGCTCAGGAAACTGGTGCACTGAGACTGGTTGGTGGCAAGCTGGTTTCAAATTGAGAGGGAGAGAGAACGGCAAGAAGGGCCTGGGTGAGCTCCCGGGTTTTAACGCGGCAGCTGGGCGGGGACAGGTCAGGCAGGGCTGGCCAGAGGCCTGCCTCCAGGGTGCCCACCCTGCCAGGGGAGCCTTCAGGTTTCCTTCTTCTTAGAAAGAGGGCCGAGCGACTGTCCTAGCCTAGAGAGGCTTTGCTCCCTGAAGCCTGGACCCTCACACTGATGCACTGGGAAGTGAGGACAGGTGCCTTCCCTCCGGGAGGGGCGGCAAGAGAAAGGTGAACCAAAGTGTCTATTTGTCCCATATTTGAGGCAGTTTTTACCTGCAAAAACCCTTTGACTCCCGCTCTGGGACTTTGGGTCCCTCTCCCCATCGCCTCCATGCCCGGGAGATCTTAGTCTCAACACCCCTGCTCAGGAGGGAATTGAAACCAGGAGACAGCCATTCAGGGACCCCGGCTCTCCTCAACCCTATGTCATGTGGGGTCTGTGAAAGTAGCATGTAATAGCGATTCTGTCTGGCCTCTAAGACCAGAGGAGTGAAGTTCTCAGGGTAGAATATCTGGGCCCATGACAAGCCAATGATCAATGACGTCTGAACAGCACTTACATCCCCAAATGGCCCCATCAATAGACAACCCACAATTTTTCCCATTAGAGCCACTCCCTTGGGTTACAACATAATCTCCAGATGTCCCTGATTACACTATCCATTTATCATACTTCCTCGGGGCTGATACGCCATCAATTGCAAGATCCGCCATGAGCTAAATGACATTTTTAGGGAGTGAAGAGAACGAAGGAGCTCCCCGAAACAAAGCACCCCACTAAAGTAACACATCAAGCATAAGACACAAATTAGTTTGGGAAATGGAAGAGAAGCATGTGCATCTCTGAATTCAGAAAATCAGTGTTCATAGCAACCCTCCACCCCACCCCTCCGAGAGCTGGCAGGGGGCCATACCTTCAAGCGGGGGCCTGGCACATGCACAAGGTAGGGCAGGGCTGGGGAGGGAGGCCCCGGGCTGGCCCTGCACAGCTGGGGCAGGGAAGCACATGGTGTGGGGGTCTCCTGATGCCCACCTGACACACGGGACACAACAGGTACTCCACACAAGCCCGGGGATTAGTGACTGATTTGTGCCTCGTGGGCAGGGAGCCTGAACAGGCTGGCAGCTGGGGAGTGGGTGGACCAGGGGACAGAAGAAACCATACAACCCCACAGCGGAGGGAAAGGTAAGGAGAAGCCGAGGACTGTGGGGCTAAGGATGGTGGGTGAGGTGAGTGGAGACAACGGTGACAGAGGTCCCGAGTCTCTGAAAGGCTCATGGACACTCATCTGATAAATAACAGAGCAGAGACTTGAACCGAGGTCTTTCCTGAAAGCAAATCCTCAATGGGAAGGAGGGCCCAGAGCCCAGGGAACTAGGAGGCTTGATAAATAAAGCAGAGGTAGCAGCGAGGGGACCTACCAAGGAGGAAGGTGGTACAGAAGTGGGGCCAGGACACCCAGAGGACACACTGGGCCTGTCTGCGGTTTCTGGCCTGGGGACAGAATCAAGGGGGTTGGGGGCACCTCAGGGCTGGGCCTAGGTGGGAGCACAGAGGAACCAGGCCCACATGTCAGAACGCCAGGGATGGTGACTGAGACAGCAGAGCCCTGAGGCCTGACGGAGGCTTCTTCAGCGCAGGCAGCCCCCTGAGATGTTGGAAGATTCTAGCTGTATTCGAACCTGATCAACATGGTCACCCAGAGGCAAAGGGGCTTTAATCCCCAAGACTCCAGGGCCCAGGGGCACCGCCTTCAAGCCTTCAGACAAAGAGGCAAGGGGGAAGAACAGACGTGCAGTAGGACAACTGACATCTCCTCATTCTGGGCTGCTGCCCGCAGCCTGGTGATAGTCCCCTTGTGCTCGTGGGTGCACAGAGTCTACCAGCTGGCCGAGTCTCGCCTGCTCCCCCAGGGGATCCGGGACCCTGGGAGAGGAGGGTGGGAACCAAACCCTCCAGGTCCCCAGGGAAGCCAGCCTGGCGTGTCCCATCCTCCCCAGGCCTGTTCCCAGGGTGTCAGGTTCCTGCTGTCCCTCAGCTCACTGACCCAGCGTCACCCTCCCTCAAAGCTGGGGGCAGAACCGGCAGGGGGAGGGGCGCTAGGCAGGCCCACGGCAGAGTCAGGAGGGAAGGGGCACCACGGAGACTCCCTGCCCTGGGGCCGAGGATGGCTGGGGAGAAAGGGGACAGGAGCAGCTGGAAACCTTCTCCCTGCTGAGCCTTTCCCTAGAAGCTAGGGCTGGAGGCAGCATTTACTCCTTTCTGAGAAGCTGGCTCTCAAGCAGCAGAGAAAACCAGTCCTTTGAAAAGCAGATTGCTGGGGTGTCTGGGTGGCTTTGTCCTCAAGCAGCTGATTTCAGCTCAGGTGGTGGTCTCGTGGTCCATGGGTTCGAGCCCCGCATCGGGCTCTGTGCTGACAGCTCAGAGCCTGGAGCCTGCTGCAGATTCTGTGTCTCCCTCTCTCGCTGCCCCTCCCTCTCTCACTGCCCCTCCCTCCCTCCCTCACACTCTGTTTCTGTCTCTCAAAAAATGAATAAACGTTAAAAGAAAATCAAGTAAAGAAAAGAGAAGAAAAGAAAAGCAGATTGCCGTCCACAAGAGGCCAGTGAGGAAGGCCTCTGCTACCAAAGAGGCTTTCAAAGCCAGGCAGAGTGATCCAGTGGAAGCCTCTGTCCTAGAGGCCAGGGCGCCTCCCCTTAGCAGTCAGACCTGGCCAGGACGTTGGGCTTCTCCAGGCCTTAGTTTCCTAGACTTGTGACCCACGATGATGACACCTGATCCTACACACCTGCTAAAAGGTCTGGGCTGCCTGGGGCCATGAACATTCTCCTGCCAGGCCTCTCATTTCGCTCACTGGGAAGCCAAGTAGAAAGCCCTGGAAGATGTTTGTGAACTGACATCTGTGCTCCCCCAGGGGCCCACAGCTGGAAGCCCAGACCCGGCTCTGCTGCCCTGGCCCCTGTTGCGATCTGTGTGATGTCCAGCATCTCAAGTGGGCTAAAAGCAGTGAGGAGCAGAGCAGACCAGCACTGACCTTTGAAACCCACCTTCCGAATGGCTACCACATTATCCTAAAGCCTACCCCTGAGCATTCTATTCCCTGCCCAAATTCCCCTCCTGCCCCCACCCCTCACTGCCCTGTGTGACCTTCCCTCTCACCTCTCCCAGGCCCCCAGGGGCCTTGCCTGCCTCCAGCCCTTGGCCGCCATTCTCTGCCCCGCACTACTGCCCTGTCTAACCAGACTGTCATATGTCCTGTGAAGCCCAGGCTCTAGGGCAGATGCCAGTGCCCCTCGGAGCACTCCAGCGCCTTCCCGGCCACATGAGGTGCCCTCTCCGCTTCACTTGCGGCCTTCGCCTCATACACTGGCATTTCATTTGTGGGCAAATTTTATCTCCAAAAATAAGCTGTGAAGTGAGTGGTTTCGAAGCAAATACGATGCAGTAGATGTCTTTTGTTCTCAAGAGGGGCTTAGCAGGGCGCCTGGGTGGCTCAATTGGTTGAGTGGCCGAATCTTGATTTTGGCTCAGGTCATGGGATCAGCATGGAGCCTGCTTAAGATTCTCTCTCTCTCTCTCTCTCTCTCTCTCTCTCTCTCTCCCCCTCAGTCCCTCCCCTGTTTGTGCGCCTGCTCTCTCTCTCTCTCTCAAAATAAAATAAATAAACATTAAAAATAAAGGGGGGAGGGGATTGGAATCTTCCAAGAGGGACGGAGAGGGAAATGAGAGAATGGAGGAGAGAGGGTAAGAAAAATCTAGGAGGAGGAGAGGGAAGACAGAGGGAAGAAAAAAGGAAAAGAAAGACCTTCATTACCTCAGAAAGTTAAAGATTACGTTATTAGCTAGTAAGGTAATAGGGTTCTTCATTGAATATTCAAGCTAAATGATCCTCAGTGAGTGGACAGGTGAAAACCCCAAAGGGGGAAATGCGGGGTGGCCTGTCCAAGGGCTCTCGGGTAGTGACGGCCGAGCTGGGGGCTAAGGCTCTGGGCCTTGAGAGTGTGCTCTCCCTCTGCTCTGCTATTTCAGTCCCCCTGCCAGCCCTCAGGCCCCCGCATGTCCCCCCATGACCACACATGGTACCCCCAGAGAGGAACCCACCTGTCCCGGTGGGCCGCTGGATGAGAATGACGCACACGACCCTGCTGGAACCACCTCCGCTATCTCACCCTCATCTGTCTCCCCAGCTGCCCCCAGGAGAAAGCTTGTTCCTGCCTACGGAGGTAACCATGAAATGACAAGGGACCAGCTACCACTGTCCCTGGAGAGTGGTGTCCCGCTGATGAAAAGCCATGCTGATTGAGGTTGCTTAGGCACAGTCCAATCCACTTTGGCCAGGGGCCCCAGGACCCCCCCGCCTCCCGCCCCGGCCTAAGAAAATGCCAAGGGCTTATTCAATGTTGCCAGCCCATCGGATGCTTCTGTAACAGGGCAAATCTACGGAGCCCTGACAAATCCTCTGCAGAAGGCTTTCAGCCCTATACTTCACGGGGTTTAGCTAATAAAAAGGATGGTGGAAACCCCTGGGTCTGAGCACCAACACCGGAAGCCTTATAAGAACATGCACGTAGGTAAACCAGGACGAGAGCAGGATGGTCAGGGGACTTGGGTTGTGTCGTACAAGGACTAGCTGAAGAATCTGAGTGTGAACCAGGAAGCGGAGACTCTGGGGCAGATAATAGCTGCAGGCAAAGAGATTAAGCTCTTTCTGGTAGATTTGGGTCAACATAAGGAGGATGTCTTTTAGAATGTCACTATGTCCCCCAAAGCTCCTCATCATGGGGGATGCCCACGCAGAGGCCTACTACCTGCCCAGCAGAGGTGTGTGGATTCTGGAGATGGCCTGGAGCACCTCCAGGACCCCTTCTAGGCCCACCAGGACATGATGCACACTCACTGCAACACCTCCCAGTGCTTGATCGTAGTGATGCCGAACCGTTGTGGGAAGGCACAGAAAGGCTGGCCTGGGTGATAGGGAAGGGTGTATGGAGCACAGCAGCGAGGAGAGACCAAGCCTGGGTACTCGGGGCCCGAGCTTGGAGGCCGGAGCCCAGGGAACAGGGAGTCGACGACGTGAGCCACAAGTCAGACTCCCTGTACTACTCCACCTGGCCCTCCAGGGGCTTCCTCTTCCCTCTGCTGATATCAGAAGAATCCCATCTCCTGCGGCTGCTGAGCCTCCTGATGGCCCACACTGACTTCTCACATCTGAGATCCAGGTGACAAGAAATGCATCCTTTGCGATCCATTCAGATGCAGAACACTTGGGGGTGGGGGGGACACGGGGAAGAAGAAGGGAGGGCTAAGTTGTGGGGAATCTTGAATCCCAAGACCAGGAGTCTGGGATATACTTCCTGAGCTGAGTACTTGATGACAGACCAGATAAAATCAGAGATAAAGAACGGGAACAGGAACGTGAGCCATCTGCCCAGAGCCCAGCTTCTTGGCTGCTCTTCCCGCCTCCTTACCTCCTCCAGGTAAATCGGCTTAACCCCTTTTGCTCCAGTCCGATCAACCCCCAGAGGCCTATCCCCTGGCTCAGCCCCTTGGGCTGCCAGAGGTCTCCTTTCCTCCCACTCCGTGGTTGTGGTTTGGTTCCCTTACCAACAGAGCCAGGAAAGGAAGTGATATGCCCAGAGGGGTCCTTTGGAGCCCAGAGCAGCTTTCTGAATGGTTCCCCAGGGCCAATCTTTGATCTCTAATGAAAAGCTCAGCTTCTTCCAAGGAACTGAATTCTGGCTCTGAAACCACTGATGGGAGGGAAATTTCCATCCTAAGGAAGCCTACTTGCCCTTGGACAGGAAGCAATTAAACTGCATGCTTCCAACAAGCAGCAAAGGGCAAGCGTTTAGCTCTAGTTGCCGACTGGGCCAGGAGTAGGAGACTGGAGCCTAGGAGGGAGTGGCCAGCTAGCAGTAGGCTGCTACTGCAGAAGAAAATGCCTACGGGGATAAGGTAATCTTCCAGGCGTCCTCTAGCCCCGAAGATACCTCTTCTCCATCCAATGCCAAAGATGGCTGTAAAAATATTCCCAGTGGGCACCCGGGTGGCTCAGTCGGTTAAGTGTCCGACTTCAGCTCAGGTCATGATTTCGTGGTTCGTGGGTTCGAGCCCCGGGTCGGGTTCTGGGCTGACAGCTCAGAGCCTGGAGCCTCTTTCAGATCCTGCCTCTCTCTCTCTCTCTCTCTCTCTCTCTCTCTCTCCCCTTCCCTGCTCGCGCTCTCTGTCTCACAAACATGAATAAATGTGAAAAAACCAGACAAACATTCCCAGTGCACTCATAAAAAGGGCTTTTGGTGGAGGGCGTCTATGGTCAGGAGACCTTGCTACCTGAGGGCGGAACCTGGGTCTATCTCATTTACCTATGTTCCTGGTGCCTGGCACAGATCCTAATACCCAGGAAGAACTTGCTGAATGAAAGAATGAATGAGTGAGTGAATGAAAATGAACAGTTGAATATGTAGGAAGGGGCATCTTGCTAAAAGCCTTGGTAGTGTGCAAACCAGCTGCCCCCAGTGCGTCAGCACCCGCGGGCTTGCATGGCAGCAAAGGGGCTGATGGAGTTCAAGTGTGGGGCAGGAGGACTAACCCGGTGAGCACCACAGAAAGACTGAGGATTCTTTCCGTGAATCCCAGGGCCCAGATGCAAGTACCAGGACTGGGGTGGCCCAGCATGTGAGGCGGTCACCATGAATCACAAGCAAATACCTCAGAAGAAGAAGCCGTTTCAGACCCAGAACAGGAGCCCTCCACCTAGTGCTCCTGGCCGCGGGAGGAGGGGTCCACACTGTTGGTGGCATTGGTTAGCTTCCGTAAACCGCGCGCAGCGAATCCCAGGTCATGAGTTCAGATACTCTCCTCATGGCCTTAATGCTCCAGTACATTTTTAAAAAACAGGGGTGCCTGAGTGGCTCAGTCGGTTAAGTGTCCGACTTCAGCTCAGGTCACGATCTCACGGTCCGTGAGTTTGAGCCCTGCGTCGGGCTCTGTGCTGAAGGCTCAGAGCCTGGAGCCTGCTTCCAATTCTGTGTCTCCCTCTCTCTCTGCCCCTCCCCCATTCATGCTCTGTCTCTCTCTGTCTCAAAAATAAATAAACGTTAATAAATAAATAAATAAATAAATAAATAACAGAAACCAAACCCCAACAACTTTCGAGAAGTGCCAGGACGCTCCCGGGACCTGGTCACATTAGCACCGTCTGGTGCCCATCAGGCAGACCAAGTTCAGCCAGCTGCTTCCATGGACTTTTCCTACCCAGGTGTGCAGGACATACGTGCCTCTGGCACAGAGGCCCGGCCCTATGAACACCCGGGCCAGGGCCGCAGGGAGCACCGTGCCTCTGCCTCCCGTTTCCCACCGGGACGACTCCATCTGCTCTGACCACACGTTCTCCTGCGCGCTCCTCCTGAGAAGAGTGTAGAAGAGCTTAGACGGAGGCCTTTCTCCGAAGCGGCTACGTTTGGGCGGGATCACGCTGCGAAGCGCTAATGGTGGGGTTTCAGGGGGAAGCCTGCGGGTCCGCCCGCTGGGGGAGTCCTTGGCCTCCCTGCGCCCCTGAAAGCAAACCACATGCGTGGGTGGGCATCCGTTTGCTTTCAGAGGGAGCCAGGGGCACTGAAATTAGATCCCTGTCCATTACTGCTCATGAGGACCTCGGGCCGGCTCCCTGGGCTGTGAGGTGTGAGAGGGACAGAGACAGAGAGAGAGACAGAGACAGGAGGGAGGGAGGGAAGACCTTGGTTGAAATGCTTGAGGGAGCACAAAGGGGGGCAAGAGAGAGGGAAGGCTGGGAGATCAGAAAGGAGATGAGAAGACAGAAGGGGCAGAAGGAAGAGGGAGAGGACTTGGGAAGAGCAGAGCTACGGGGGTCTCACAACCCGCAGATCCCAGCTGCTTGATGGGCGACCAAGGCCCATCTCAAGTCACCTCCAGTGACTCTGTCAGTCCCTTGGCTGCCACTGGCTTGGCCTGTGACAGCACCTGCCTCCCCAGGCAGGCCGGGGCCAGCCGTGCCACCGGGCACCCAGCTCACCACGTGGTATCCTGCATACTCATTTCAGGCCAGTGTCCCTCCGACCAGGTCACCCCAGCTGGCCTAAGAGCCCAGCGGCCCCCGGACTCCGCCCGCTCGGAGGAGGGCCCCACACAAGCCCTCAGGAGACCGGCTGAGCCACCTCACTTCCCAGCTCTGGGCTGCAGCCTTCTGTCTGCAAAATGAGCGAGTAGTGCCTCTGGCCACCTGGCAGGATGGACACCATGAGACATTACCGCGGAAGGTGCCTCACGGAGGACAAACACCGCTCACCCCTCTCGGGGAGGGGACGGGCCGGCCGCAGGGAACACCCACTCCTCCCAGGTCCCCTCTCTCCCCACAAGCCCCAAGCATGGTCTACGATGAGATGTCAGGCAGGGGAGCGCGGCAAGGGCACCCCGCACCGGGGCTCCCTGCCCGCAGAGCCACCACAGCTCGCCTCCCCTCCTGGGGTGAACGCGGGGACAAGGAAGAGATTCATAGCCCAGCAACGGCACCGGCACCGGAGCCAAAAATTCCCAGGAGAGAGGCACTGCCTTGGGTTAAGCATTGCTCTCTCACACTCCTGCTTTTAAGATGCAAATGTCCCCAAGAGGGCGACACTTTAAGTCCTTAAGGCGGAAGGCCATGCAGGGCTTTCTGTCGTCCACAGAGAATGGAAAGCCGGGGAGGTACAGAATGAGCTGCAGGGCTCAGGGAGAAAGACTACCTTCATGGCCTTTGCAGCTCTCTGCCTGGCCGCCCTGAGGATGAGAACAGCCAGACAGTACTTCTTCGCTGGGTCTGAAACTATCTGGCCACAGACTTGTATCTGATTCCAAACCCGACTTACTCATTCACCAAATATTTACTGCGTGCCTATTACGGGCGAGGCACAGTTCTAGATGCTAGGGATGCACCCATAAGCAAAACAGTCAACAACCCTTGCCCTCATGGGACTGTGGTCTCGTTCTGTATGACAGCAGTGTGGTCACCACATGTGACTGTCAGCATGTGAAACGTGGCTAGTCTGAATTGGTATAAGCTGCCAGTGTGAAATGTGCACCAGACCTCTAAGACTTAGTAAAAACCAAAAGCTAACTTTCAAATGAAGTATACATTGAAATGAGTGATGTTGGATATATTGGATTAAATAATATATATTGTTAAAACAAATCTCACCTCTTTCATTTTACTTTTTTAATGTGGCTGCTAGAAAAAAATTAAGTGATATATGTGTCCTACATTATATTTCTATTGGGCAATGTTGGTCTAGACCCTAAGGGGCTATATAAGAAAACATATCATTCATTGATGATGTTGCCAAGAGCTGTAGAGAAAACTGAAGCAGGGAAGGAGGAGGGGTGGGGAGAATGTGCCAATTTTAGATAGGATGGCCAGGAGGGCCTTCAGTGAGAGGGCGAGGTTTTTGTAAAGAGCTGAAGGAGGCCAAGGATTGGGGGTGAAGATATCCAGGAGAAGAGCTTTCCACGCAGACGGGTCTGCATTGCAAAGGCCCTGTGGTGAGAGAAGCCTGGCATGGTGAGGACCATCTGGAGGCCAGTGTGGGTGGGGCAGAGTGAGGTAGGGGACAGTGGCAGGAGTTTAGGTGAGATGGATATTGGGAGTTCAGGGAACACATTGTGCAGGCCCCCATTGGACATTATAGGATGTTGGCTTTCACCCCAAGTGAGATTAGGAGCCAAAGGGGTGTCTGAGCAGAAAGTAATATGAGTTGGCTTGCTCCGGCTGCCATGTTGAGAATAGGCTATACGGACAAAAGGGAAGAAGCAGGTACCAAGAAAGAGGTGACAGTTTCTTGGACACTGGAGGGAATGGGGCAGAGGGAGGAAGGGAAAATATATGTCAAGGGTGGAGGTAACCAGATTTGCTAATAGATTGGATGTGGAATGTGAGACAGAGTGCAAGGCCGACTCCAGAGCCTCTGTGAGCAACGAAAGTTGTGTGGTTGACTGTTCAAAACAGTGGCCCCAATTCCTCCGCTCTGGATAGACACGATTTTTGCAAGGCGATTTGTACCCGCCCCATCAAGAGGCAGAATCCATTTCTCCACCCCTTGAATCCGGGGTTGGCCATGTGACCGACTTTGGCCACTAGAATGTAGAGAAAGTGACATCATGCCAGTTCTTAGCCTGGGTTTTAAGAGACCTTGCCTGTTCGCACTTTCTTGGACTCCTGCTTCTCCCTTATAAACAAGCTTAGGCTGTCCCACTGGAGAGTGAGAGACCTGCAAAGCTGGGGAAAACTCTCCTGGTGGAGGTCCTCCTGCCCTAGTCGGTCCCAGCTCGCTGTGGATGTATGACTGAGCCCAGATAAGACCAAAGGTCCTGGCTGAGCTCAACCCAAATTATCAACTCACTGACTTGTGAGCTGAATAAATGGTTGTTGTTTTATTTTTTTATTTTTTATTTTATTTGAGAGAGAGAGAGAGAGAGATAACATGAGTGGGGGAGAGGGGGAGAGGGAGAGAGAAAATCTTAAGCAGGTTCCATGCTCAGCATGGAGCCCAATGTGGGGCTCAATCCTACAACCCTGGGATCATGACCTGAACCGACATCGAGAGTCAGCCACTCAACTGACTGAGCCACCCAGGTGCCCAATGGTTGTTGTTTTAAAGCCAAGCTTTAGAGTGGTTGTTATATAGGAAAAGCTAGCTGGTATAATTGATTTATTGATGCGGGGACCCAGTTTTGAGTTATGCTCTGTTTTGAATATGAGTCTGGATGTTTAGAGAGCAAAAGCCTCTCCTTCCCTCATCTCTTCCAGAGCACCTCAGAGGGGGCTAGATGGAATCTAGGTGCACACTGAACACTTACTGGATGGGCGGATAGATGGATGGATGCATGCATGCGTGCATGCATGGATGACTTATTATTTGGTCCCTAAGCACCAGCCAGGTCCCTGAATCACCCTTCCCCTGACAAAGCCAAAAGGGCTTTCAATGCCTCTTCTCTCTACCCCGAGGGTCTGCAGTTGAACCTTGATTTCATAGCGCTTTCACCGGCAATAGCAGTGGAGAACTGAAACCTGCAGAGCCGTGAGCTTCCTTGAGAATGTGAAGCACTGATTTTTAGCCTGCTTTTTGACCTCCCACACCCAGCCTTTTCCCAGATGTGCTGGCAAAGAGACAAATCAATTGTTTTGTGTTTTTCCTGCTCTCCACCCCCATGACATGCTAATTAGCAGGGAAAATGCCAACAGCAAAGTCAAAAGGCTGAGGACAGTTCCCAACCCTGGGTAGACAGCTGGTGCAGCACTGGGCGTCCTGACTCTTCCATCCAAGGTTGGTGCCCATTTCCAGGGCCTTAGACACTGTTTTATGCCTCCCTGCTTGTCTTTCCTCCACCCCAGGTGCTCTGAATCCCTCAGGAACTCCGCTTCGGTACCTCTGTGATGCTGACAGTAATCTCAGTCACCTCCCACAAAGCCTTTCCCAAATTCAGCCCCACAACCATCCAGCACAGTGCATTGTAGACATTACTTCCATTTTAGAGATGAAGAAACTGAGGCTCAAAGGGTTAGAAAGACTTACCAACATCCTTTGACCCAGGGCTGGAAACGTAGAGCCTAGTTTTCTCATTCCAAGCCTGTCTTTCTTTCATTGTCTGCACCATCAAAATATGGGGCCAAGAACACTGAGGCGGGGGGCTCCATAAGCAATTCACTGGTAAGGTTACCATCTCAGGTCTCACGTGGGCATTTAGCTGATGTCAGTTAAACTCTGGCCAGTCTTCCAGGCCCAGGGAAGGGGACACTCTGAAGAGACGCAGGCTCTCCCAGGCCCTGAAACTGTCCCTGCCCCCATCTCCTGGGCTGTAGCTGTCACCTGAAGCTCAGGGTGTCCATGAGCCAAGAATAAAGACCCATCTTACCAGGTTCTTCCAAGGTGCTTAAACCAAGTCCTGATGCCACACATACTCTCATGAAGCCCTGGTGCAGGCTCCCCATCTCTAGTGCTCCCCATCTGCAATTCTGTGCATGTTCCCTATCTGTAGTGCTCCCCATATGCATATGGGTGCTCCCCATCTGCAATTCTGTGCACGTTCCCCATCTGTAGTGCTCCCCATATGCATATGGGGTGCTCCCCATCTGCAATTCTGTGCACATTCCCCATCTGTAGTGCTCCCCATCTGCAATTCTGTGCACGTTCCCCATCTTCACTGCTCCCCATATGCATATGGGGTGCTCCCCATCTGCAATTCTGTGCACGTTCCCCATCTGTAGTGCTCCCCACCTGCAATTCTGTGCATGTTCCCCATCTTTAGTGCTCCCCATCTGCAATTCTGTGCATGTTCCCCATCTGCAGTGCTCCCCATCTGCAATGCTCCCCATCTGCAATGCTATGACGGCACAGAGTAAAGATGTTTACCGGGTACAAAGTGAGCCCCGAAGAACCTAATATGGCCTCTCACATGACCCTTCCCAGTTACCATTGCACCCTTCCCTCTCCACTAAGGCAAGAGAAGCCAAGAGGAGCAAGAGATTCCACATGCTGCATTTGCCCTTCTGGAGTCTGAGGGGTGTCGGGGGGAGGGGCAGCGTGCGCGCACGTGTGTGTGTGCATGTGCACGCGTGCGTGCACACATGGGGGCAGCTGTGCCCTTGCATCCATCGCCTGCTCCGTGGCCTGCTGGAATTAGGCCTACTTGTTGGCAGTGGCTTCGCATAGTCCTGCTTTGTCAGGTCAATCACGCCGCTGGACAGGAGAAGGGGGAGTAGACTGTCCCTCTAGGAAGCAGTAGGGTACATCTGCCCTGGGACTCAGGAGAGTCGCACTGAAGTCCAGTCTCACTCGCTCACTCTCAGTGTGGCCTTAGGCAAGCAGCCTGGCCTCTCTGAATTCCAGCTTCCCAACCTACAAAACGGCACAAGGATATTGCCGTCTGTTCATCCAGGATGGTCACGGGTTCAGAGGAGACGTGCTGGGGTCAAGGGCTTTGAAAAGTATACAACGGCTCACAGCAGGGAGGCCTGGGTAGGAAGGGCGTTACAACAGACGTTTACAGGAGCCTGAGGGTCCCACAGTAACTTCAAGTCAAGTCTGCCACTAGGTTATAGTGTACACGCAGCAGATGATTTCTGGAAGATGACACGAGCTCTGATGGCAGTGGTTCCCATGAGGAGAGAGCACGGGTGGCTGATGGCAGGGGAGGGGAGGGGATGTGGTTTTCTCGGTCTATATACACCCTCTCTACCATGTGGCTTTGTGCCCTACACTGTGTGGTTTTTAAAATACACAAAGTAGCTTTTAAAAATAATAAATGTTAAGCACGGCAAAATGGGCAAGTCGGTTGGTCTTCAGCACTGTTCTACCCCCCTTTCTATTCACTTTCTCACCCCAGGCTCCCAGGGTGCCCCACACTGTCTCCCCCATATCCCCCAGTTTCAGCTTTCCCCCTCTCCCCAATTTAAAGATAAGCAAACTGAGGCACTAAGAAAGTCAACAACGGCCCATCACATTACCCCAGAGTGAACACAAGGTGTATTGGGGTTCAGTTCCACAGCCAGGGGGGGCCCTCCGACCCCACGTAGCACCTCCAACTCAGAACTGCTCTAGAAAGTCAATGGAAGCCCCTACAGTGGTGTGAGTTCAGACCCCATGGGACAGGCTGCAACAGACATACTTTGGGGTGGAGAGGGTCCTCCCAGGGCCCCTTGGATGTCACCACATGGTCTGCTTCTAGAGAAGGCTGGGCTTGAGTGAGGCTGGTTTATTGAAGGTGCTGCTTTGGTTGTGAACTTGAGAATCAGTGCCCTTGGAAAGGGTCGAGGCAACCCACCTTATTCTAATTCCACTCTAGACAGAAGAGGTCCTGACAGGATTCCCGGCTTGCAGTGTTTGAACCAAACATTTTTGAAAACTGAGTTCAAGACCTGACACCCAAAGCCACAAGCCTTTACAGAGTGCCACAGAGCATGGCCACACTTCCCACCCACCGACCCCCCACTCCTCCCCCTCAGCAAAGGCAGGAAGGTATCTGGAACACCTCCACCTTCTCAGAGAGCTGTGCTGTTTGAAGCTGAAGCCTCACTAATTCCTGAACATCAGGAATTCTGGCAAGGTTGAGAGCGGTGGGTTGAGGATCCTTGTCAGGGAGAGACGAAGGATCTTCCAGTGACCTTGGCCAGGGGGGCTCCCCTTTGGGCCTCTGTGTCCTCACCTGTAACAGGGCACAGTGATACTTGGCCCACAGGTGTGATATCTAGAGCATGGAAGGCATTCACCCCATGATGGCTGGTAACGGCAACTCCATATCCGCCACAGCTCCTGCCTAAGGTGGCCTTGTCCTTCTCCGAGAGTGAGGGGTCATCAGGACCACCAGCAAGGCCCTTCCTGACTTCCCTGCATCCCCTGCAAGGGGAGCATTTCACTGCCAGCCCATGGCTGAAGCTGCTGGGGGCTGGGGGGCGGGGGGGCGGGAAGTGCGCAAGTGGAAAGAACCAGACAAACGAGGGTGCCTCCGCGGTGGTGCCACTCAGAGAGGCTGGCCTCCCTGGAGCCCTCTCCCCACCCAGGGCTGCATGCAGTATTCGGCTCAGCTCCCAGAGGGACGCTGGACAGGTGGGTGCCTGCTCTCTGCTCTGACTCCCGCTGTCTTCAAAGCCCGACAGGCAGCTGTGAGCCGCTACCAAGAGTCAAAGACAGTGGCAGATGGCAGACAGGCAGGGACATGTTTGCCTGCTGGCCTAGTGGTGAGCCTCTGGGGCTGCCAGGCAACCAAGAGACCAGGGCTGCTGGGCTGCCTCCGGCCAGCTGGGCAGCTGGCCCAATAACCGAGATGCATCCCTTCTACCCCACGGCCCGTGGAGTCCACACTTCCCCAATCCAGGACATGTGGTGGTCATGGCCAGATTCACAGGCGGCTGCCCAGTCGATGTGATTTTGAAGGACGAGGGTGGGGAGACTTAAACTTTGGTTAAACTTGGGGTGGGGGAAGTTGTTCTTTGATTCCCAAGGCTCCGAGATGAGCCATTCTCTCCCGCTGAGCTTGAGATCTGCACTCGGGGAAGAGAGGGCGTTTAAAAATAGCACGGCTGACTTGAATACCTCTGCTCCCTGCCTGCTGCAAGTCAGATCCAATTACTCTGCTGACAAGAGGCTTTTAGCCCAGGGAGCTTGGCATCTTTGATGCCACTCCAGGGGGCCAGATGCCATGGTTCCCTCCGGTCCCTCCTCCTCCAAGTGGGCCTCCAAGAGTCCAGGAGAAAGGGACCAAGGGGATGTGAAGATCACAAACGCACGTGGCTCAGCCCCAGGCCATAACTTAGGCACGTCCGGCTACTTGGCTGTATCTGGTTTCCCCGAACGACACCCCTTGTAATTAAAGTGTATGTCACATGCGATATTCTTATTAGTTTCAGGTGCACAACGTACACATTATGAAATGATGGCCACGTTAAGGGTACTTGCCATCTGTCACCATACAAAGTCATTGAAATATCGTTACCTGCATTCCCTGTGCTGTACTTTTCATCCCTGTGACTTACTGACTTTTTAACGGTAAGTTTATACCTCTTCAACCCCTTCGTGTATTTCACCCAACGCCTCAGGCCCCTCCGCCCCTCTGCCACCACCAGTTGTTCTCTGTGTTTATAAGTCTGCTTCTTTTTCGTTTTGCTGTTTGGCTTTTCAGATTCCACCTCTTTCTCTGTCTGACTTATTTCACTTAGCATAATACCCTCAAAGTCTGGGGTGCTTGAGTGGCTCAGTTGGTTAAGCTGCACACTCTTGATTGCAGCTCAGGTCATGACCTCGGTTTGTGAGATGCAGCCCCACATAGGGCTCCATGCTGACAGTGCACGGAGCCTGGTTGTGATTCTCTCTCTGTTCCACCCTCATTCACGCTTACCCTCTCCCGAAATAAATAAATAAACTTAAAAAAAAAAATCTAAAAAAAAAAAATCCCAAGGTCTATCCGTGTTGTCACATACCGTCAAGATTTCATTCTTTTTTTAAAAATTTTTTTGTTTACATATATTTATTTTTGGGAGACAGAGAGAGACAGCGCATGAGTGGGGGAGGGGCAGAGAGAGAAGGAGACACAGGATCTGAAGCAGGCTCCAGGCTCCGAGTCGTCAGCACAGAGCCCGACACGGGGCTCGAACCCACAAACCGCGAGATCATGACCCGAGCCGAAGTCGAACGCTCAACCGACTGAGCCACCCAGGCGCCCCAGGATTTCATTCTTGAACACACCCCGTCTTGTTCACACTGGGTGAACAGCCCAAATATAGGACCCATGCCTGAGTTTCCACCAGTATAGGTTCAGCCCTTCAGAATGTGAAGACCTTTTCAAGACTCCCCCACTAAGATCCAAGTGAGCCTCTCTGGGGTGGGTGGCTTATCACAGTCGAGGACACATATAGAGTGTCAACTCCATGAGGCAGGACCTCCATTGTCCGGCTCACTGCTGGTACTCAGTAGGTACTTCACAAATGTATGTTGAAATGGTCAGTAATAAACTCCCTCTCAACTGCAAGTGTGAGAAACGATCTACTGATCCAGAAGCAGGGGTCCTATTAATGATAGTCATATGGCATTACGTCACCAACAAAGGCCAAGTGCAGAGGCCCCTAGGAAATCTTGTCTCTTTTCCTTCTCCAGCCAACGCCACTATAGTTTCATCTTTCTGCAAACTGGCCCCACCTGAAGCAGCTTGCCAGTGACCCTGTTAACCAGCAAACGCTAGACCTGAAACTGTCGCCTGCAAGCCTCTCTCCACCTGCCCGTGGAGCCGTCCTCTCCTATGTACTCTGCTTCTCTCCCTTGAAATCATTGGATGCCCAGGAAATGGAAACTAAGAGAGCTGTCACTGAGAGAGAAGGGGGGATCTGTAGGGCACGACTTGCCCATCTTGTCTATGACATTTGTCACCTTCTATCCTGTGCTCTGTCACAAGAGGTCTTGTCTGAGCAGTTTCCCCTGGGGGGAGGCAGGGATTTGGTCATCTGCCACCCATGCACAGCCAGCATCTGGCTTACAGTGGTGCCCAGGAGATGTCTGATTAAAGAATACGTGTGTGTGTGTGTGTGTGTGTGTGTGAGAGAGAGAGAGAGAGAGAGAGAGAGAGAGAAGGGCCCTGTAAACATTACACAAGCACATGTTGCAGGATCCAGGGACTCCTTGCTGACCACTTTCATCAGCCTGGACAACTGAGGAAATGATGCATAAAAGTAGGCTCACCGTGTGCTATGCCCATGACAAGAGTGGAAGGGACAAGAGGCATTTCCTTTCCTTGGTCATTTTACACTTCCTTTGTGACGGATTTCCATTTGTGTGTCAGAGAGGCCCTCCCCCTTAGCTAAGCCCTTGGAGGGTTATTGGTGACAGCTTTGAGTGTTTCTGGGCATGGCTCCAGGTCACCACCAAGATCTAGGCCCCACCAGCATCTTCCTGGGGTGAAATTACCATAAGTATCAGAGCTTCGTTAAGCTAAGGACGAGGATCCTTCACCGAAGGCCTGGACAGTGAGTTTGCCCCTCAGTCTCACAGCCTGAGGGACTCTGACCTTCCCAGTGACACACACAGCTGGCTATTCTCCTTTTTCTCCTCCTCCACCCTGACCGTGGGAGGCAAGGCATGTGTTCACAGATGTTGGAATGATGTCAGTTGCCGGCATATCACTGGTAAGACACTGAACACCAGAGACTCTCTCATTCTCGCTATCTCTCTCTCTCTCCTTTCTGAAATTGGGGTGGGAAGCATCCCAGGAACGGAGCCTGATAAGAAGCCCAGCCCAGCTAAACATTCGGTACCTTAAGAAATGGGAGCAGCAGCACAGCAAGACTCTAATGTCACGTAGCCTTAGAGGTGGCAGGTGGCAGGTAGATTGGAGGGCTCGTCAAGGAATCCCACCCACCGCCCCACCACGTGAGTGAGGTAGCAGGGCCCATGACTTGGCAGTAGGATTATAACCAGTGCAGCCACTGTGGAGAGACATCTGGAAATGGACATGAAAATCACAAATGCACAACCCCTGGCAATGGCCGCTCCGCTCGGCACCCTACAGCTCAGCGCGTACAAGTCCAGAGAGATACATGCACAAAATGTGCACGGTAGCTTGTGAGACTGTGAACAACCGGGTGTCCATGGATAGGGAACGTGTATTCAGAGAACACAGTGCTGTCATGAGGAAGAATGACCATGATCTCCAGGACGCCTTGAAGCGAAGAAAGCAAGGAGTCTGAAAGGCCTCTGGATCCTTCGTCTCGTAAATGGGGAGGTTAAGACCAGGAGAGGACAATGAGTGGCAGAAAGCCACCACCCTGCCACCACCCGTGGCCCCTTAGCCTCCCCACCCAGTACTTAACAACACAGAGTCAGACAATTCTTTCCTTATCGAAATCAAACCTCAGTGTCACTGCTTTAGTGCCTTTCCTCCTGCACTGTCCTTAGCTACAGTAAGGAAGTGTGTGTCACCCCCCTTCACTTGCACATAGACGTGCCCCAAACCTCAAAGCCTCCTTCCATCCCCTTCCTTCACTGCTCAGAAGATCACACCAGTCAAACAGGACTTGCTTGTTCTAGATTATGGTGGCTTCCACACTGTCTTGTTGTGGTCGGGGTATCTCAGATCACGGTACCTCTTTTTTCCCCCTTAAGTAGAAAACAAATTTGCGGACCATCCTTTGTTTAGGGGCAGTAAGGATATCGATGTTCTTTTTTCTCGATCTTGAAGGTTTGTAGTGATAATGATGGCCGGCGTGTATATTGCACCCAGTGTGTGCCAGGCACGGTTAGATGCTGCTAACATATTAACTCGTGTCATCCTCAGGATTCCACGGTGTGGCTGCCGCTATTATTCCCACTTGCCCAGTGAGAAAACCAAGGCACAGTGGGGGCAAGTAACTAGCCCAAGGGCAAACACGAGGGAGGACATGGCCCTGCGGGCAGATAGGCAGTGTCTAGGGAACTGCGACTTGAAACAGAAACCACCAATTGCAAAGAGGCCCGTGTGATGATTCATAAAACAGAAAAACGGCACAGCGCAGACTAGCTAAGCTCAAATGCTTTGACACCAGCTCATCCACACCCATCTGTTCCAAGAGAAGCCCACAGACAAACTGATCTGACGGCAAATCCGAGCAGGCTTGCGTGTTCTAAAGATGTGACTTCTGACTGTTCAGCAACCCACTAGTTTACCGACTCTGATCAAGACCGTGCTGGGATTCTTTCCAGCCCCCAAACTCTGGGTGCACCCCTTCTTTTTTTTGATATAATTTACTGTCAGATTGGTTTCCATACCACACGCAGTGCTCATTCCAACGAGTAGGGTGCGCCCCTTCTTTAGCGCCCTGTTTGGAGGTGCCCCGCAGTTGCCCAGGATGCATGCCCTCACTTGCTGCCGGCAGGCTAATACCCCTGACTGGGTTGGGATACAGGTGTGTTCCCGCTGGTCTCGGCCGGTGGGTTTTGACGCGATAGACGTGGAATTTGAATCTCGGAAATCAGGTTCTCCGTGCTGAGTGTTTCACCTCTAGAGACCCTCTCCTGCCTCCAGGCTGTCATTATAGATGCCGTGGGCCAAGCTGATGCCAGTCGGATCAGCCCGAGACCAGCTCTGGCTGAGCAGAGAGGAGGTAGGACTTGGCAGATTTCCCTCCTGGCCTCTTTACTATATCTTGAGGCAGACCTGAGATTCCTCCCGCTCACCTTTCCCTGAATCAGCAGCCTCCATCACAGCACCTCGTTCGGCTACCTTCATGGTTCCCTGCTCAGCCCAGGACAGGTGCCACCCATCACGCCTGACTCCAGCTCACCGCTCCCACCCACTGAGCCGCTTCCGGGCCTCCATACATATTGGAGCTTTTCTGTCTCCAAATATCCCCCTAGGGTATCCCCCCCCCAAACTGAAATGCAGCCCCCTTCTCCGACGTCCATCTTCCAAGACTTCAGTGTTCAGCCACCATCCCACCTCCCCCCGGAAGCCTTCTCTGACTCCCTCACCGGATCTTTGCCCCCCTGGATTGCTGAAGGCGCGATCAATCTCTGTGTTTCTCAAAAGACAAGGTCCTCCGAAGCAGCATCACATTTGTGATGACATAATGCCTGTGATATCACCCAACTTTTTACCTGAGTGGATCTTGTCACCTTACCTAGAATATATGCTCTTTCCAAGCAGGAGTTCCCTGACATGCCTCAAGACATTGAGCCCAGGCCCAGCAAGTGCTTCCCTGCCCTTAATTTTTAAAATCCAGCTATGCATAGCAGCTGTGATTCATTTTTTTCCCCATGCAAGCCACTGCTGGAGCCATGGGTCTGGAAACAGCCTCTGCATTCGAGGAGATTAACCTTCAACTTCAAAACAAAAACAAACAACAACAACAACATCAACAAAATCAACAAACTAACCAAGACCTCATCTGCCTAAGGAGAACATCTACGAGGAAATACACAGACAGGTTAACATGGTCTTGTTGGGTGATGGAGTCAGGAATGATATTTTCCAAATTTCTTGTTACATGATTTTATAACAGGAGAAGAAGTAAAGGCACAGGCTGATAATAAAGATAGCATGCACCAAAGAGAGAAAGCCCACAGGAGCAAGCCAGACAGAGCTAATTCCCAGGCCAGGCCAGCCCGAGTGGCCACACTCAGGTGGGGTGTCAAGAGACTGGCTCAGAGGGGACACCTGCTTCCTCCAAAGGCCTGGGGGGTCTGAAGCAGAGGCCCAGGCCAGAGGTGGTGTCCCGCCCTGTGGGGTGAAGGCCACACACGCCCTGGGAAGGGAGGCGGTAGCCCCCGTTCACTGAGCCCAGTATTTCAAATAGATCTCAAACGCTGGGGAATTCAAGGCAGATCAAAGGATGCCCAACTCTATGCGGTAGGATGCGATTTATATATAGTCCTCATTTCCCCCAAGAGCTGGGAGAGGCAGGGGCAAAAGTCAGGTTTGAGAAGGTTTTAGATAACTCTTAAATAAGAGCTCCATAAATAACCATTTTTAAAGGGAAACTAGGCTGTTCAGGGACAGAAGGAGGGTGATATCAGCAAAGACACGCACGTTTGGCCTCCCGGTCCGCCTCAGGGTTCTGGGCTGGATGGGTGGGTGCCAGGGGCTGCATGCCGCATGCCCTCACTGCCCACTCCCAGGCACCAGCCAGGCCCCGCCCCAAGGACGGCAGCTCCTCGGGACAGGACCAAAAGAGGCCCCCCCGCCCAACATCTGGCCTCGCCGCTGTTGGTAGGCCCTGTGCCCAGGCTTCAGCTCAGGCCCACCTCTGATCCCACTGTGATCAAACGTGTCAGCCTGGGCACTGAGCACCACCCCCTGACCCAGATCCTGGTGTTCTAGCTCCTAACCTGCCACCACCTGGCAGGGTGACCCTGGGCAGGGCAGGCCTCTGTAAATGAGCCAGATGAGAGGCTCTCTATGAATTCTTCGAGTTCTAATGCTTCGTCCCACTGCAAGGACACCCTGGTTTCCCAGAGGCCTGGGACTGAGGACCAAAGGGCTGCACATCCTGGAGAGGCTCTGCTCCAGCTGGCCGGCCCCAGCCAGCACCCACGAGGTCAGTGGCGACTAGAGGTGGGGAGCCAGCCCAGGTGGGGGCCACCTGACAGTGGAGCCGCTCCCCTGCCCAGGACACCCAGTCCCCAGATGGTGGCCGCTCTCTGAGGAGGCTGTAAAGGGCTGGCTGTGCAGAAGGAGCAGTTTCTGAGCAGGAGGGAGATAAGAAAGGGGACACGTGTGTGTGAAGCTGTGTGTTTAAATGAGTGTATGAGTGTGCACAGGTGTGTGAGCGGGAGTGTGTGTGTGTGGATGAGGGGAGCGTGTGAGTGGGTTGCATGAGTGTGTGGGTGGGTGAGGGTGTACACAATGTGTGTGTGTGTGTACTAGTGTGCGGATATGTATATGAGGGGAGTGTGTGCACGCACAAGCACGTGAGGGTAGTGAGGGTATGTGTATGTCAGTGTGCAAATATGTAGAGGTGCGTGAGTGTGTATGGAGGGAGTGTGCATGTGTGTGGAAGGGGCCTGTGAATGTGTTTATGGATGTGTGTCGAAGGGATACATAATGTGTGTGTAAATGTGTTCCAGTATGTGAGTGTGTCCGATAGGAGTGTGTAAAGATGTACACGTGGGTGTGGGTACGTACATGAGTGTGTGGTTATGTACAAGTGTGAGTGTGTGGATAAGTGTGTGAAGGTGCACACGCGTGTGGGTGTAGGTGTGACTGTGTACACGTGTGTGAGTGTGGACACGTGAGGGGACCGCGTGGTGTGTGTGTGGATGAGTGTGTGAGGGCATGCACATGTGCACAAATCCCAGCGGAATCTTACTGGGTGGGAGAAAGGGAGAGTCGTTTCAGGGAAGGTCTTACATACAAATAACTCTAGAAAACAGCTCTCCTCCCGGAAGTAACCCCGAATCTCTGCAGCCAGCCCCAAACACTAAGACGTCAGCCAGCGTGTCCCATGACACATCTGAAGCCACCCATCCAAATCAAATTTATTTCCCCTCCCACCTGTTCCTCCACCTGTCTTACCCCTTGGGGTACACAGAACCCATCTGGACCCATGGCCAGGGCAGGGGCCTGGGAACCTTCCCAGGGTCACCCCTTGTTCCCTCTCTCTCTCTCTCTCTAGCACCCTTTCAGTCCAATCCTCCACCCACTTCTCTTGTTTCTGCCACCTCCCACCGACACCCCAGCCCCCTGTCTCAGCTGTGCCTGCGGCCCTCACGGTCCCTCCCTGGGCCACCACCGTACCCCTCACCCACCCCACCACCTGCCTGGTGGGCCCCACCCTGCGCTCTCTGGGTGTCAGCCCGCCGGCTCACAGAACTCCGCGGCTCCCACCAGCTGCCTGCCTGCCTCCCTGGCCGTAGGCACCTCCCTCGGCCACTGCTATTCCTGGGGAGCCCTCCGAGCTGAAAAACCTGGCCTCTCAGCTGCCCCCACGGCTAAAAATTCTCTGGGATACTGAACAATCACTCGACCTCCCTGTGTCCCAGAGAGAGACAACCCAGGCTGCCACACTGCCCACGATAGACGTGTTTGAAATAGTCAACTCGTTTCATGAATCAGATCCTATGTAAAAAAAGAATTGCATGATGAACTTCATCTCTCTGAACATTTGGGTTTGGCCATATTATACGCGCTGTAAGTTAAGTGCATCCTGGAGCACAGTGGAAAGAGCACAGACTTTGAGGCTGAATGGAGCTGGATGTGGAGTCTGCAGATATCACACAGACATTCCAGCCGTGTGACGTAACTTCTCTGAACTTCTCAGTTTCCCCAACTCAGAAACGGGGCTGAAAATCTCCCCTTCATCGAGTTGGAGGAAGGTGGAATCATATAATGAATGCTGAATGCATTGCATATCTGACACAAAACAAGTGCTTACTATTAGCTTCCTTCTGTCGCCCTTTCTCCTGTCCTTGACCTACATCCACCAAATTACTTAGAATTCATTAGGGTTAGAAGTTAAGAAGAGTAAGGCTGCCAGTCGTTCAGCACATTCACTGGACACATGTCTCTCAGCTCTGTTAAATTGTAGTGCGGCATGGGGAAAGGACTTGCAGACGAGACCACAGACCTGCTGAGCAATTTTGGAGGAATCACGCACAGCAGCAGAGGGCCAGACATTTCTGACCATGAATTGTGTTTAAATTTTCCCACAAGGAAAAAAGATGAAGTCTAGAAACTTTAAATTGGAATCTCAAACACCTTGACAAATTTTTAATGGGTTTCGAAATGGTTTGTGATCCCTTAAAAAGGGAAGGGGGAGCAAGAGGAGACTGACAATCACTAGGGGCCAGTAGAGTTCCCTAAAGAACGAGCCTTTCTGATGGGGTTACCTCGGTTGGGAGATGTAATGGATCTGATTTTCACCAGGCATCTGGCACATGGCACAAGGAGGCGTTCTAAAAATATTCCCTGCAATGAATGAATCAGAAAATGGAAGAAGACTGTTATAAAATGTTTGTAGATGAAATGAGAAATGTAGTCTGGGTAATAGATACTACACTCAGGTAAGCTGGCCCAGTGAGTGTTGGTTAATGTCAGCCTACAGGAAGTGGGGAAGGGAAGGCTGTCATCAGGGGCACACCAAAGATGTCAGTGCTTAGCCTTGGCCAGGTCCCCGTTTTCACCAACTACTTGACTGTAGATCTACCAGTCAGGCTTATCACGTCTGAATATACTCTAACCTGGGAGGGATAGACTTTTTTGCTGGGCTACACACTCTGGATTCTAATGACCCAGAAGCATGGACAAATCAACAAGGTGAAAGAACACAGGCAGAGATGAAGGGGCCAAGACAGTTCAAAAACGCCTGAAGGCTGGAGGGGAGGACTGCCTGATGGTACCCAAGTAAATGAGGTCAACAGAGGCCATGAACGTGACTCGAAAAGGCTAGCACGATCTTAACATCAGTAATTAAATTCATGACAGGGAGACCAGAGGAGGTGCTGTGCAGCACCCTAAAACCCCAGGAAGGTTCAGAACATCAGGGAACGCTGAGATTTTTCTTCAAACACCAGAAGGGCTGTTCCTTGGCAGAGGGAACACACGAATTCTATACAACACAAGAGGCTAGAGCTCGGGGTGAGCAAATAAAAATACAGGATGCCCAGTTAAATTAGAATTTCAGGTAAGCAACAAATGGTTTTTAGTATAAATACGTCATGTGCAGTATTTGTAGAAGTATGTCACATGCAATACTTGGGACATACTTATACCAAAAAAAAAAAAAAGCCCTATTCATCGTCTATTTGTGATTCGAATTTAACTGAGCATCCTGTGTTTTATCTGGCCACCTAATGAAACTGGGGTTGGAGAGTAGAATGTAGAGGCAATATAAGTTTGCAAAAGCCCATGGCATGGAGGGTGTTCTCAAGGAGCAGCTGATCTAATAAATGAATTAGTCGAGAAGAACCAACCAGCAGGGAACAGATGCTTTCACAGGTATATACACGTGGCAAAACTCATCAGACTTTACACTTTAAATACATGCAGCTTATGGAGCATCACCCATACCTCGATAAGTCTTTCTGTAATAGAGGAGGAGACCTCCTGCAGAGAAAGCTAAGTCCAAAGCCTCCCGCTGGGAATCGAGGAAGGGTTTTGTGAATCTGCATCAGATCTGCGGTTTCCAATTCTTCTCTGGGTAAATAGATCTCGCTGAGAGTCCTCCCTCCCCCCAACCCGCCCCACAAAGAGCAGACGAAGGCAGGCGGCCCCTCCCACAGTGCAAAACCCCCCACTGTGGCGGGAGATGCGTGCTGTCAGCTAGACTCCGGGACCTGGATGTGCGTCCCGCCCCCCCATCTCCCCCACCCCCGCCTATTTGAGGAGCAGGAGGAGACACTTCCAAAACCTCCTCAACTCAAAGGCCCATGGCACCGGGAAGCCCCCTGGAGGGGCTTGAGCCTCGAAGGCTGATGCCGGTGGTTTGCAAGGGCAGCCCAGAAGGTGGTGGACGTCTCTTAAGGCTGGTTTAGTGGGAAGATGGCTGGAGAGAGGGAGAGCCAGCTGCCTTCGTGTGTCCCTTTGCTCCATCCTCTGACCCTGGCATGGCCCAGGAGGAAGGCCCTGAGTAGCTGGGTGACCATGGGCAAGTCACTTGGCCTGTCCAAAAGAGGATAAGGGTTTTGCTAAGTTCCTTTCATGCCTTCATGCTCTTGGATCCATTACAGAATGTAAATACATGGCATCTTCATTCTTAATTGAATGACACGGAGAGGTCAGAAAAATTCCGTAATAAGGAAATGGTGTCCTTGCGTGATGGCGGTGGCTGCAGAAATGGAGGTGGGGTGCAATGCTGCGTGCCGCCCTGACTTCGGCTGGGATGTGGGCCGCTGACCTGCTGAGTTTGGTGTGGCCTGTCCAGCCGGCCGGCTGCTGGGAGACCCTGGGCCACACCGGGGCCAGCATGGCAGGTAAAGTGGCTCCCCACGTAACGGACCCACTGGCCCAGGACCTCTCCCTCAGACAGAGCCCGGAGGAGCACTGGGTGAGCCTTTGTCCTCACCTCTGCGCAGGGTTGAGTAGGGAGGGCCCTGGGGACCCGGGCCTGGGCTTCCCGTGCCCTCACCTGGCGCGTCACATGGCCCTGAGGCTCTCGGCCTGCATGCAAAGTCCCTCCATCCTTGCGGGAGGGCCAGTCCTCCCAGCATTTCCAGTACAAGACTTAGCTTTGATGGTGGCAATCTCTGCCTCTGGCAGCTTTGGCCTCGCTGTATCCCATCCCCATCCCCATTCCTTCCACCTGCCCATCTAGAACCTGCTCTCCCCAGTAGACCCAGGAGGGCTGAGTTGTAAATGCCTCCATGAGCCCTGATCCCGAGCCCTCACCAGCACATTTCATTCTAGCAGAAGACCAAGGAGGGAAAAATGCAAACAGAGAAAACAGGATTTGGCCCTCAGGAGCACGGTGACAGGGCTGCTGAAAGCTGGCACAATTTAGGCTGTGTTCAGACCTAGGAAGACGACAGAGCATCCCCGACAGACTGTCTGACTCGGCCCACCACACTAAGAGGCACATTGACGCGTCAGGGAATGTTCTGAACAGCTGGGGACTTGTGAGAACAGGGAGGCGTTCTGACTGCAGAGAAACGACAGTGCATAGGCAAGGTTCTTCCCCCATTTCTGCAGGTCACACGATCTTACAAACTGCCCATTAACAGACTGAGGGTCCCCGTTCGATCTGAGCCTGTCGGAGAGGGGACGAAGGCCATAACAGCACTCTTTTAACAGGCCAGGAAGAAGCCATTGGAGTCCCTAATGAAGCCACATCTATTCACCGGGAACCTGCTGGGTGCCCAGCCCCTCTCCCAGGGAACACAGAGAAGTGAGCAGTCAGGGCCCTACCCTCGATGTACTGGCCAAGCCCAAGTACAAAGAAGGCACCCAGAGACTGCCCATATGGTCCAAGCAAGAGGCTCAGAAGAGAGGAGCCGACGAGAGGGGTGATCAAGGAGGGTCAGAAAGGCCCAGCCCATTTTTAGAAGTCTGAGCTAGAGAGGGACACCAGGACATCCAAGCCCCGGGAAATGAAACCAGGGGAAGGCTAGGAGGTGGGGTGAGGGTTCAGACGTGAGCATGGGGTGCTCTCTCTGAGAGTCAGTGTCCAACACCGAGGGCCTGAAGATCAGAACAGCCAGGGTCTGGTCCCATATCTGCATTCCACTAACCCGGTGGCTCAGTTTACTCATCTGTAAAGTGGGTTGCTTGCCCCGATCACCTTTCAGGGTGGTGTACACAAAAGTGCTTTGGAAAAGCCAATCACAATGTAGAATACAAGGGCTCAGCATCAGGGAATTGGAGAGAAAACCAGAGAAACAGTCCAAGATGAGACAGAAGAACAAGAGTAGATCCTGGACAAGAAAGGAGGTGAGTTGATGAGTGCCTGTTGAATCTGGAACAATCTAAGCGTGTGCCCTTGTCTGCTGTTAATGAGGGCGTCACCCTAGTCCACTATGATTAGTTATTGCGTGAGCCATTTCCGGTCTCTGCATCTCAGTTTCCTCACCTGTAAAATGAGATGCCTTCTGTTTTATAACAGTCCATGATTCTGGAGCTCTCCAGGAGTCCTCCAACGGCGAGAATGGGAAGAGCCAATATTTGCCTCTAGGACTGGCTAGGACTGGTCTGAAGCAGCATGGGACACTGTCATTGCCAGCTGACCCTTCCTTTCGTTGCCTCCCCTTCTCTGCCTGTCAAAGCCTGTCCATCCTGTGTCCCCGTGCCCCCCGGACTCTGTTCTCTGCCACTAGTCAGCAACCACAGCACATTAGGTAACCAGATAAAACAGGCTTTTCCTGGGGAGTCACATGTCTTTGCCCAGTTCAAGTGCACACATTCCCAGGAGGCCTCGCTGCCTGGCCCAGTCTAGCGAGGAGTATTTGATGGAAAAGGGCATCCCAGTTCTACCATCCATTCCCGCATGCCCCTGGGCAAATGCTTCTTTTCAGGAGTTCCTTTGTCCCCATCCGGGAAATGGGTGCAGCTATCCCTGCTCAGCCAATATAATAGGGCAAAAGGGAGTTGTGGGGAAAACCCTGTAGTTGAAGGTATTTCACAATCATAATACATGGAAGTATAGTAAGCACCCACCCCACCCAAGAGCATCAAGCAGAGGAGCGGGGTCACTGCTTCTGGGGTATTTGGCCTCTCCTGCCATGGGCACCGGAGACCGCGATGGCAGGTATCAGGCTACTGGTCTCCACGGAGCTCCAGCGCTGGACTGTGTGCTCTGGGTCACACAGATCACACAACGATCCGTGTCCAACGATCACAGTGGACCCCCACCATTCCAGACCTGCCAGCCCACTGTGCCACCACAGCTCACGCTCTTCTCCAAGCTTTCCCCACCCACCCTCGCTGTCCCCCAGCCCCAGTGTCCTGGCCGCACGATCTGACTGTCCATCCCTGCTGGCTAGCAGTCTCACCTGTGCCAGGTTCTTGTCCCCACTCACAAGGGGACCTTGGAGACGAAGGGCTGCCTTTCTTCTTCGGGCCATCCACAGCTGCCGGCAAAGGCTCAGGCCACCACACGCACACTCAACATATAACACCTGGTCTCCTGGTATTTGTTCTTCCTCCTACCTGTCCCCTCTCTCCCACCCTGCCACCTCCCCGTGACCTCACACACACTCACACACACACACACACACACACACACATTCCACACAGCCTGACCTAAGTGACTGATATGGCAATCTCCACTCTCAGTCACCACCAAGAAACCACACACACCGGCCTGATTTACTTCCCAATCTGGAAGGAATCCCACTTTACCTCCTGCCCTAGGCCCTACTCCTGAGATGTGGGTGGAGATGAGAGGGAGGACTGATATCTCATTAAGACCCCTTCCTTCCTCCTCCAAGCTGGAGAGCAGGAAGAGGGGACGCCTCAGGCACAGGCCCGCTCGGCCAAACGAAGCAGGACTCCGGGCCTGCCCGGGGGAGGCTAACCTCGTTGACTCCTGGCAGAAGGCAGCTTCCTGTTTCTAAGAATCTGGGGCTTTGAAAGTCTGTCCCATCCCGGCTGCCCTTACACAGACAGCATTGTGGTAAATCTCGTGCACAGTCTCAGATTTCCCTTCCAAAGCTCTGAGGCTTTCAAAGGAAAAGGGAAGCCAGCAGGCTGCCGAGACACCCGCTGGATTTGGCTAAACTGAACCACTTGGAAAAATCAGCAGAAAATCCACCCAACCCACATGGTGCTGAGAACTTGGGAAGAGTTTCCAGAGACCCGGGCCTCTGCATGCCCTTCCTTGGGTGGCCCAGGCTGTCGCGACATGGGTGTGGTTTGTAAGGCCAGCACTTCCGAGGCTGGATGGATGCCTTCTCAGTCACGTCCCCCATGAGTCACGTCCAGCCCTCGGTCTGTGGTGGAGACCTGGGCAGATCTGACTCTCAGAGTAAGTAGGGCTAAGCTCAATAGACAGCAGGGACAGAACAAAGACCACTGAAATCAGGTTATGTGATTTCAGTGAGGTGAATTCGTTGAATTAATCTCACGTTCAACAACTGAGAACCTACTGTGTGTCAGGCACATGCTAGATGCTCAGAACTCAGGGGTGAACAGAGGCCGTATCCTCAAGGAGCTCGCCATCCGGAGGGGTGACAGGAGATCTGCTCTGCCTCCAGGCAGCCACAATTTCTCTGCAGAAGCCTGAACCTGCTGACATTTCCCTTTCCTCTCTCACTAGCAGGGCCTGGGCTTCCCGTGGCCTTCCAGAAAGCCAGATGAACCCTCTGAGAGAAAGAACACAAAAAAGGCCTCAGCTGTCCCCTCTCTTACACTGTGACTCTGCAGTCACTCCATTAGAGGCAGAGTCTATGTCCGCACCCTAGAATCTGGGCTGGCTCTGTGACTTGGGGCCGATAGAATGAGGCAGAAGTGACTGTTCGAGTTGCAAGCCTAGGCCTCACAGGGCCCTGCACATTTCCTTTTCCGTTTCCCTCTCTCGGATTCCTGCCCCACCACGTGAGCAAGTTAAAACTAACCTCCCGCACAATGAGACCAAACGGAACAGAGCCAGGACAGCCCTGGTGGCCAGGCAGGAGCACAGACATGGGACAGAGCCCAGCCAAGGGCAGCAAACCACACGCGCACACGTGGGCCTCCCTGAGACTTCATGAGGCCGGGTGCACTGCGGGGGAATCGCGAGCTCCAGCAAATGATTCCGGTGCGCGGCTACTGGTGTTGGGCGACTTAGTACGCAGCGTGATTGCGGCACTCGAGATCGATACAAGGTCCAAAGCTAGCCAGCCCCACTGCAGAAGGAAAGTAGGTTTACCACTCGGCTACTTCTTCCCATTCCTGCCGGGCCCCAGAAAGCCTCTGAAGGAAGAGAATTCAGGGCTGGGACCCTTGCAGTGAACCTGTTAGCTCACTTTTCTCACACCCAAAACTTGAGCATTTTCCCAGGCGACCCCTGGCTCCTTGGAGCTTCAGAGAGTGAACAAGATCTCATCTCACCCCCTGCAGCAGGAATCATGGCTAGAATCACGGTTAAAGTCATTGACTTTGGGGCGCCTGGGTGGCTCAGTCAGTTAATCGCCTGACTCTTGATTTCGGCTCAGGTCATGATCTCACGGTTCATCAGTTAGAGCTCTGCATCAGGCTTTGCGCTGACAGTGCGGAGCCTGCTTGGGATTCTCTCTCTCCTTCTCTCTCTGCCCCTCCCCTGCTCTGTCTCTCTCTCTCTCTCTCTCTCTCTCTCTGTCTCTCAAAAACTAAACTGAAAAAAATTAGAAAGCAATAAAATAGACTTTGGTGTCAGCAGACTCAGGTTTGGGTCCTGGCTTTGCCATTGACCAGCTGCAGAAATGTTGCTTAACTCAGCCTCAGTGAATTCATCTGTAAAGTGGAGGTGATCATCCAAGTTGGTCCCTCAAGGGGCTACGTGTGATGATATGTAAAACCACAAGTTCTCAAGTGGAGGCGATCTAGCCCCTCAGGGGACACTTGGCAATATCTGGAGACATTTTTAGTTGTCACAAAGTTGGGGGGACAGGTTCTGCTTACTGGCATCCAGTAGGAGAGGCCAAGGATGTTGGAAAACATCTTAATGATGCCCCGGGGTAGCCCCCACTATAAGGAATTATGCAGCCCCAAATGTCAACAGTGAAACCCCAAGGTGTCCAGCCCCAGTCCCTGCACACACCAAACAGCAGTGGAGATGGTCACACAGCCCCTGGGGAAGCGGGGCCCAAGGTCCCGTGTATTCCTGGGACGTTCCTGGCAAAGCGGCAGGAGCAAATTCGGTGCGGATGATAGTTATCCCACCTTCCATCTTTGAGTTCATCTACCCCGTGTGTCTGTAACATGGGATCCCAGCCAGTCTGGATGGAGTTTAGGTTTCAGCTTGAGTTCCAACAGGGGGAGGACATTTCTGAGTTTCTGGCCGTCTGTGACCAAAAGGTAGCTGTCTTCACAAACTGAGAGGTTGTGCATGGGATTTATAGCACTCTTGAGCAAAGTCCCACATGAAAGTTAATGCTAACTGAATGTTGCGGGTTCCCAGAGATACCTTGCACGCTCTGCTAGAGCATCTGTTTTTAAAGAACTAGTCTGTAATGAAATACACTGGAATCTTCCTTTGCTGATTAAGAAGGCCTTTGGCTTCTGCAGGAATAATCATGGGACCACTTATTAGGATCCACAGTTGTCCTTGCACAGGGTCAGGGACGTGAAGGGAAAACTCTGCCTCCGGGGACTCCTGCTTTTTGGATTTGGGTGGGCTACGGAGGGTCCATTAAACCCCAAATAGAAGTAAGTAGGAAAACGCCCCCAGGATAGTTAGTTGTGGATACACGTCGAGCCACCTGAGAGACTGCATTCTATCTGATCAATCTGAAGCCTCCCCCACTGTAACCATGTGAGGAGATGAGCTGGGAGCCGAATGGGGAAGTGGATGGGGTGGGGTGGGGTGCAGGGAAGGATGGGGACTCAGGACCCCCCACGGAAGTGAAAGTCCAGAAGAGTCATTAGGGTGTCAGCCAGTAGACAGAGGGAAGGGGAGAGCCCTTCCCAGCAGAGACCAATCCAATGTCAGGGACACCGGGCAGGCCAGAAGGAAGGAGCCCTCTCGGTGTGGGGCAGTGAGCTGGTGTGGGGGGCTGGGACACACGAAGGATTCCAGGTCAGGGCCCGGAAAGATGACCTCCTGTGGTGAAATCAGGACATGCACTTGATCACCTGAGGTTCATATTCTCACCCCATTTAGAGTCTGTCTTTCTGCAGGAGGCCCTTCATCATGTCAACATCCCTAGTCATTTGCACCTAAGTGAGAAGAAGGTTCTGGAGGAAAGAAATGAGTGTGAGTCTGGTTTGCAGCAGGGTGTGCCCTCCCCATGCCCTGGGGATGCTTCTAGGCAGCAGAAAGCTACAGGGAAAGGTGGGGGCACCTAAGGCCACTCTCCCCGCCTCCCATAATGCCTGGAGCCAGCGCCTGGAGACGCCTACAACCCCACCAGGCGGCAGGCACCGTATCTTTTCTAAGCCTTGCACCAACCAAGATTCAGAGGCTTAACTAACAGCACAGCTAGCGTGTGGCAGAGACAGGCTTTGAACCCAGGTCTGTCAGACTCCAGAGCCCTTCCAGTTTCCAAACTGCAAGTCTACCCTGTTTTCTACTTACTGGGCCATCGCCCTATAGACCTCTGCAGACTAGCTGACACTCCCAGGAATTGGGAAATGGTTTCACTGGGTGGGAGGTTTTAGAACCTGCAGGTCACATCAGGGTTGGACAATCACTTGGAGTGGGGTGACAGCAGGTCTGAGACCTCACACTTGGGCGAATTCAACAGCACACGGGCCAGCTCCAGTCCTACCCGGTGGGTAGAGGAGGGGCCCGTGGCGGGCAGGGCATGAGGCCACCACGGAAGGAGGAAGCCTCCCAGCTCTGAGGACTGTGTTTCTAAAACCCTGGGGAGAAGGGAGAACAGGGCGCCCTGGGGGCTGCCCTCTGGAAGGCTCTGGTTAGGCATCCTACCTCCTAGAGAGAGCTGTCGGCAAGGAGGAAGGTCACCTGGTCAGGTGCTGCCTGGTCAATGGCCCAGGGCCCCGGGGCAGCCCTGTCACCGGCGAAAGGCCCGCCACAGCCCAGAACTGTCTGAGAAGATTCATACCATGAAGCGCTCCTCAAATTTAACTGGATGTTGTCAGAATGAAACCAGTGGGCGTATCCTCTTGACAAATACGAGAATTCATAACACGGTGCCCTCTTGTGCTTCTGCTTTTAAATTCAGAGGCACAATTTAAGCAAACCTGACCCATGAAAAATCTGAATCTGTGAGGCCGACAGAGAGGACGTAGCTCCCCGCATTGGAAAGGGCTCATCCTGCGCCCTTGCTGTGCGGCAGGGGGGGTGAGTTTGGGGGCCCCTGGGTCTCTGTGCCAGTGATGTGAGGAAGCTGCTTCGGGGATTCCATTTTCCCTCGAGCTCTCAGGGAGCTCGAACATGGCGGTTCTCAGTTCCTGGGGCTGGACCCAGATGGAAACAGGACCAGGAGTCACCACCTAAAGGCCAGGGCCATGCATCTCGCTGCACTTCAGCTCCACGGAGGCTCCCTGCTCTCCTGCTCACGGCGTGATGATGCTGGGGGCTGTTCCTCACATAGGCCCCGTCCCAAGCTGGGTGCCCGGCAGGGGCATAACAGAGTATTGAATCGAGGGCCCTGGCGCTCAGAAGGGAGAGAACGAAGTGGCCAGGGACAGTGTCTCCATCAGCCCCGAGGCTGTCCCGGCACCTGCCCGCTCATCCTGTGGGTCCTCCCCTGTGAACTGACCCAGCCCCCCACGCACGGGTTCTCTCGGGCAGCTTCTGCCAAGTCTGTGTTCACGGGCCCAGCAGGACAGAGCTACGGCCACAGACGGCTTCACACGTGCCAAGGGTGGCTTTCAGGACCCAGCAAACAATACCATACTGAGTGTTGTCCCCTCCCACCAAGTATGGTCAACAAGGGACAGCAGGAGGGCACTGAGGGCCTTATTGTGGGGTGGACACGTAGGGCCATTCCCGGCAGCAAGGAGTCCCTGGCTGAACCCAGTCAGATGCCCCACTGAGCGATCAGGAAGGAGAGAGGTGAGCATGGGCCCGTGTGAGCCCAGCCTCTTTGGGGAAGAGGCAGGCTGAAGGTGAAGTCCAGTGAGGTGAGAGGCTGAGAGGGCAATGGCGTGGAGGCAGGAACGAAAGGAGGGATGTGTGTATGTGGGGGTGTGGGTGTGGGTGTGGTGTACGTGGGTGGGGGGCAGGTGTGTGTTGGGGGCCAGGCTGGTGAAGGGAAGCGAGCAGCGGACACTGTTGGAGATGGACGCGGCCGGGCCCGCAGCCGGTGGCCCTAGTCAGTGCTGTGCAAACTTATTTTAAACTCCAACAGACCAAACGGGGCTGCTTAGGTCGCAGGGCAGGTGGGAGTGTCGGGCTGCGCCAGCCACCTCTGCCCCCCTGCGGGGCCTGCCCAGGAGGCTCCTGGGAGCCCTGTGTCTCCCCAGGGCACAGGTGGGGACGCACGAAGTAGGTTCAATACACGTCGCACGTGAAGACACCGGGGCTGGAGTAACGGCAGCAACGTGAGCGCCGTCGTTTCTGAGAGCGTGAGCGCGCGGTGAGCCTCGTCTCTACCTCTCACAACCCGCGGGCACGGCCGCCGTGTCATTCCCCAACAGAGACAGCCCGCAGCGCGGAGCAGGGACCAGACTTGCTCCAGGATCCATGGCCCTATGAAGGCGCGAAGTCTAGAACCCCAGTCTCCTGCCTCCAGACTAAAGAATGTAACTCACGTGAAACACACCTCACGAGGAAGTGCTAGTGAGCAGCGAGCTGGAAATGACCAAGGAGCGTCGGTCCCCCCACTGAGGGAGCCACGACCGGCCCGTGTTTTGTCCTTGGCCCTGTGAGGCAGCAGCTCTCATCCGCAGCCCCCCGGCCGGCAAAAGCAGATTCAAAGCCAGCCCGTCACGCTTGGAGACCGTTATGAAACGTGAAGTGTGCACATTGTGCTCACTGCTTTCAAGAATTCCAGCGACGGCTCTCATAAATGGCAAGTCAGTCAAAATCAGTCAAAATCCCCCTGCAAGCAATAATCTGCCATTCACCGTGGGCTCCCTAAGTGATTCATAGCCATCACCACTATGAGGCATCATATGCCCATTCCACAGATGAGGCAAACGAGCTACCGAGACCGAGGGCTCCCGGCTCAGCAGTGATGCAACAGGAACCTGAGCCCAGGCTAGCCTGGAATTCTGAGTCCCGTTCTCCCGCCTTTCCTTCGTCTCTCCTTAAGTGCTTAAGTCCACACCAGAAGTGCTCGTGAATGGGGGCGGATGGATTCATCGTCCTATAGTGAAAAAAATAGAAGAAACTGGCCTATTTCCATCCCTCAGAGAAGGGTTAGTGTTCTGTTTCACAGGAAGCCAGAAGTCCACAAGCTTTAAAATCAAGCTCCACTGAAAATAGAATCTATATGCCAGAGCCTTGTGAAACCAGCCCCACCACCTGAGGACACAGATGCAGTGACCCGGCTCCAACCTCTGTCACTGGCCGTCAGACCAGTGATGGCGAATGCAGTTGGTTTCCTAAGAGACCCCCACCCTGGCTGAATCTCCCCCTATGCCCCATTCCTATGCCAAGTCCACCCTAAGGGGCGTGGGGGGGCAGGAAGAAGAAAGAATCACAGGGTCTGGCGATGTTAGGGAAGGCTAGGGGGCTTAATCCCAGGGGAGAAAGACAGGGGACAGTTACACTATCCCTCCCTCCACCAGCTGTGGGCGTCTAACTGGGTGGCTCCTGTCCACCCCACCTCCCTTTCTGTGCCTCCAGAATGAAGGGCTTGAACCAGATGACTCTGACATGCTCTGCTTCCTATACATAGTATGTGTCTGTCCCAGGGGAAATGTATCTAGAGCATTTAGAATTTACAGTGACGTTTCATTTATCAGCCTTGTTGAGAAAGATTCACATAAGTGAATTTTCCCCATGACACAAACTTACCCATTGAATCCCCATCATTTAGTATGGAAATCTTTCCTAAATGCTCACTTAGTTTCCTAGTTCCTTCTAGTGGCTAAATATAACGTATCCTCCCCTATTTCCTAGTGGTCAGAATTACCCAGTGGTGAGTTGTGATAAGGATGAGGGTGTACACAGTTGTCCCCGTGATAGGTTCTGCCATCCCCAAGCCTGTCCTTCTCCTTCCAACTGGTTGCTTTCGATCTATTGTTGACTGGGCACCAAGACTGGTAGAACTCTTTGTAAACTAAGAGTCAATAAACTATAAGAGAAATCTAAGACCCTATGCCCCAGAGTTAAGCACGTGAGCTCCATGAATGCTATTTCAGTGTTTTGTGCCTTTTTTTTTCTTTTTTTTATCTCTGTGTTCTTAGATCTGTTTTTGACTGCCCCTAAGTGGGGTGTTAAATTTTCACACCCACCTCCTCCACACAAACATGTCTCTGGGTTCTCCAGGTTTACCCCTCACTCTGGGGAAATGACATTTTCTTTGATTCATCCTAAAACCACCTTCCAAAAGAGCCACTTTTTCATGACTCGGATTTGGTGAGCAGGCTGTTGCCCACCCCACCACCCACGCCCACCTGAGGAGCCGACACCCCCGGAGCAAAACGAAGCCATGAAGTCAATGACCTCCGCAGACCCCAACTGAGGGCAACGCCAATTAGTGCCAACCCGCGTCCTCCTGTGTCCTTGTTCATGGCTGAGGCAGACCCTGAAACCAGAGTGCAGGCATCTTGCCCACCCCCCCTCCCCCGTGTCTTTCTGCTCATCTCACAGGTCCCAAAGCGTGTTTCAGGAACACATTGTGCGGCAGGACTCAGCGGCTTGTATGTCGCTGAAAGGGTCCTAAGACCAAATGCGTCCAGGAAACAGGGGTAAAAGAAAAGTTTCCGGACATTCAAGCCTGTAACGTAACAGGTGAGTGGTGAATCTTCCAGGTAGAGGGGACATTGCATACAGGATATGTCAAGCTTACCCAGCCGGGACCCAAGCGTCCCTTGACAAGGCCACCTTATCATGCAGCTACCCTCCTTCACCTCCCCGCCATAATTCCAAATAACCATTGAGCAAGCCTCTCTCAGCCTCCTGGTCCTCATGGGGCAAATGGGGGAGTTCATCTAGATTGGGAATGGCAAGGAGGCATGCGTGGGACGCTAAGTGGTGCATACGTGGCAGGTGCCAACAAGAATCTGGGAACATCCCGGGCTGCCGCGCGGTCAGAAGAATTCTAAAGCTGTCTCCAGGCTCAGGAGGAATACCCACCTGGCCACCAACGATGCCTGCCCCCACCCCAGGAGCTGGGCTGGCAGCCGGCGTGCCCCCTATTGGCTGTCCCTGTAACTAGAACCTAAGGACACCTAAGAGTCTGTTTTGGGGGGACCTGAACTTGGGATTTCAGAAGCCCTCAATGGCAGAGACTGGAAGCCTCTCCAGTCACGGAGGCCGCCTGGGGTTTCTGTCTGTTCCCATTTGGTGGGTCCTTGCACCCCTCACTCAACCTGCTTGCTCAGCTCCAGACCTCCTCCCGTTCTGATGTCCTTCCTTCCCACCTTCCGGACCTGCCTCCACTCGGGTGGAGTTGGAAGCACACAGTTTCCACGTTTTACACAACCTCAAGAGGACCTAACACAAGTCTCTCCGCTAGAACCCCTGAATACTGCAAGTCCTATACAAATGCCCCGTCCGCAGAGGTAAGCGCTATTTTCATGCCAGACTCACTCCCAAAGCCTCCACTGTCTTGAAGAGAGCTGCTTCCCCAACTTCAGGGTAGCCCCCGGGGCACTGGAATCATGGCATTGAGGTCAGAGGGAGCAACTTGGTTTAATGCAGGAGCTTATTTTAATTTCCCACACCCACTGTGGAACTCTCCAGAGGTGGGTTCTGGTAATCTTTTTCACATGTGCCCTGGCTGGACACTGAAGTTGAGAACCACAGTCATCAAGAAACTTGTCTGCTGAGCTGGCCAGACCAGAGCCCTGCGCTAAAAAGGCACATCAGGGGGCGCCTGGGTGGCTCAGTCGGTTGAGCATCCGACTTTGGCTCAGGTCATGATCTCGTGGTTGTGAGTTTGAGCCCCCGTGTCGACAGAGCCTGGAGCCTGCTTCAGATACCGTGTCTCCCTCTCTCTGCCTCTCCCCACCTCACACTCTGTCTTTCTCTCAAAAATAAATAAACATTAAAAAAATTTTTTTTAAGGCACATCAGGACCTCACTGCAGTGAGACCACCAGAAATCACTGTTTCTCTGACCTGACCCACTCTTCCTCGGGGACTTTGCGAGAAATGAATTAGATGAGATGTGTTTGCAAAATGCCTGGTCAACACCAGCACCCAACAGTACCCATAAACATCAGTGTCCTTGCTCCCCTCGGCTAGTGCTTAGCTGCTCTGTTGTTTCTCAAGCCCTGCTCACCATGCCAAAGGTTCTAGAAATTGGAAGGTGGAGGGCTCCCAAAAACCGGTCTGCTGGGGGTAGAAGGCAGGAGGAAGTGGTAGGAAGGGAAAACAAAATCTTCCTCTGAGAGCTTCATGCCCAGGCTTTCACTCTACACCCTGGATCTTTCTATCTACAGAAAAGACAATCTCCACTTAACTGACGGCAGCTAGGGACAAGGAACAGGTTTGTTTTTGTCCACCGCTACCTACATGCTTGGCTCTTAGTAATTATCTATTGGATGGATGGATGGAAGGATGGATGGAAGGATAGATGGAGGGATGGATGGATGCATCTGGGGTCAAGTCATAAGATGCCACAGAAAGAGAGTTGGATTCTTGTTCTGGCCCCAACACTTGCTGGCCTTGGAAGAAAATTGATATTAACCCCGCTGAGCCACTGCTTCTTGTCAAATAACGATGGTTATATCTGTCCTGACCTCATCATAGCAGGATGACTACATATATGGTGGCTATTTGGTAAAACACCAGATCATACAAATGCCAGAGGTGATGATGATGACAGTGACAGTGTGGTTGATTCAAGAGGTGTCAGAGTCCACAGGCCCTGGTATGTGGACAGGGGGACTCATTCAGCTTTTGCCTCTCCAGCGTGGGCACCGAGGCAGCCAGGAGAAGGAGGACAACCTGTGGGAGCCCATTTCCTTCTCACCCATGAGAACATTCCCCCCCGAACTGATGGGCCAAGGCATTTGCTGCCAAGGCCCATGAGGCTGTGGGTGGAGCCCAATACCTCCTTTTGGCAAACCAACCAAGAGGAAGGCCCAGATGGCCTGGAAGCTTCCTCCGTAGACACGGGGTCTATGTCACCAGAGCCCCAGAGCTGGCAGACACCATCATGATGTCATCCAGCCCTCTCCTCTCAGTTTATGGAGATGCTATGACAGTCTTCTTGGCACATATTCATAAAAACAACTCCTCCAGCCCCAGGCCCTTCGCTGGGCTCAGCTGAGCCCAGCTTAAACATCTGTCACTTACAGGGACGGGGAGAAATCACTTTTGCAGGTCAAAGGCAAACACTGATTTATTCATTAATTACCTCCAGGGGGTCCTGCCAAAACCATAAGAAAGGAGCAAGAGGCTGGGTTGGGGGAGTAGCAGAGAACCTCTGGAAGGAGGTAGTGGGCTCCCAGTTCACACTCCAGAGGGTCAAAGGTGACATGTTCAGATGAAGGGCTGTGGGGCTTGTATTTAGGTTTTCTCTCTGTGCCTTTCCTTGTTCCTCCTTTCACCCATCAGCAGAGAGGAGAAAATCTGGGAATTTAGAAGCTCCAGGCATGGTTCTCTGTCCAGTAGGGTCATCAGAGCCAACATGGAAAGCTCCCAGTCTTGGGCTCAACATCCTTGTACATCACCTTGCTCTTTAGAACCCCTTTCTGTGTTCGTGAGCATGCACACAAGTTCCTAGTTCCCAGAGCACCTCCAGACAAGACGATCTGTCATCAGCCACTTACGCCCAGCTGTGAAGATGCACCCCCCCACTCCCATCTCCCAAAAGAATGTACAACATCTTGGCCTGGCCCTCTGTAAGTCTCATTTCTGTGCAATTTGATTTTGGGCCCAGGAAGAAGCCCTGTAACTCATGAGGTAGAATGGGCTTCTCCTGGCCCCTGACATCACATCACCTGGGCAACCATAGTCTCCAACTCAAGAGACAAGAGCTGCACCAGTATGGGGAGTAGGATCTCAGAGGACATATGCCAGTGGTGGTTGGACTATCTCCCATCGAGACTTCAAAAGGTTTGCCAACCAAGAGGTTGAAGGGGCTCTGGAGACTACTCTGGAAATCTCCGAGGGGGAGGGAATGGGGCCGTTACATGTAGATGTGCTGTCTGTGCCAAGCATAAAGATGTCCCGCAAAGGGGGGGAGCAGGACCGAAGCAGCAGTGGGTGCACCCTGGCTCTGACCACATCTGCCCGCGGGGAGGGGAGCCATTTTCTAATTCACGCAAAGGTGCAGAACGGGCTAGCCTTGGCCCCAAGTGGAAAGACGTGAAAGGTAGAGACGGACCCCTTTTCTATCAGAAAGCCGTGCTCCTTCAGACCTCCTGAGTGAGTGGGCTCGCTTTCATGGGAGGTGCTGCACGTGGGCCTGTGTGGTGGGGCAGGAATAGGCGAATATATGTCCGTGGGAAAAACTCAAGGAAAGAGCAATGCATTTGGGAGAGTAGAAAATAAGGGCAGAGTTCTTTGAAGAAAGAAGAGGCTTTCAAGGCCCAGTTCTTGGCAGATCCCTAAAGGAGAGGGTCCCTGTGGTAAGTGAGTGGAACCCCACACACGCACACCAGCCTGCAGGAAGGTCCCCAGGAAGACTGGGTGCCCACAGGGAGTCCCCATGAGCTCTTGGGCGTCTCCAGAGCCTCTTGGATTCATGTCCATCATAAAGTGTCCAGTCCAGGTTGTTCTAATAACCAGAATGGAATGTTCTAGATGAAGGGAGGGGTCAACCAAGTAGGTGGAATGGGACCAGCAGAGGGGGACAGTGACCTTAGATGGTTAAAAAAAAAATCCTCTGTGCTGTCTCTGTCTTGGGCTCTCTCTGGCTGGAATCCTTAGTTTTACCTCCTGCTTATTTCTGCCTGCTATTCAGGAAAATACCCAAAACTTTGAAATAAGGCAAAAAAGAGACTACATCCTTTCAAAGTCATACTAGAACACCAACGGCCCTGCCTGAGAGTCATCTGGCTTTCTGGAACAAGGTAACTTTACCTGACTTACTGGTTACTACTGAGAGAACCCAGTCTCCGTAAAGTTAGATTATCCAAGGTAAGGTGCAAATGATTTTGGGTCAATGGAGAATACCAGTTTTGTATCTAATTTAGCAATCTTATTCCGGCATTCTTTTTTTTGCCTCCCCATTAATATGTGTGTGTGTGTGTATGTGTGTGTGTGTGTATGTGTGTGTGTGTGTGTATCCTGCTGATTCCCTCATTAACAACTTAAATATATCTCTGACTTGTGCTCACCATATATTTGTAGGAGAATTATACTGTTCACCATTTTAAAAATCTGACTTTGACGCTGTCTCGCCCTGACCCTCTGTCTTCAGCCCCAACACCAACCGCTTCCCACAGCTCCGGGGTGCTGACCGTGGCCCGCTCTAGCACAGCCATCCGCTGGAGTCTGTCTCACGCAGCTGGCTCCTGTGCCAGCCTGTGCAGGGCCCTGGGCTTGACCTTGGCCTAGCAGGGGAGAGGACACAGGGCACGATGGCGGGCCACGATCAGGCCGTGCTGGTCAGGCAGCCTGGAGTGTGCGTGAGGTTCCAGCCCCAGGGGGGCCATGAGGGGCAGACAGCTCAGCTCTGCCCAGTTCTGCTGCCTCTTCACCGGGAGGGAAGCCTCGGGCCGGCCCTGGCACTCTGTGAGCCCCTCTCCCTGCACACAGAGGAAACACGGCTCCAGGGGCTGTGGCAGCCTAGGCCATAGACGAGCACGGTTAGAAGAACTGGAAACTCAGGATACAAAAGTGTTAGCATAACCTGCAGGATTCTAGGCATGAGCAGGGTTTCACCTTCAGTGGGTAGGTAATACAAACGACGGGACGATAAGAGACTGACCCTAGATGAATGCATTACTATTAAAACATTAACTGACACACAAGGGAAGGGATTCCTCTTTGTAAAAATAAAAACTCACATCTCTGAATGCCACAGGCTTGCAGAAACCCAGATGCTGTGGGGGCCGGGCCGGGGGCTCTGTGCTTTGCAGTACGTCTGAGGCCGAGAGCCAGGGAGAAGCACATCTCTCCATAAAGACCTTCTCTCTGGGGGTCCCTGAAATTCCATCACGAACATTTTGCTCCTAAGAGTCTTAAAAGATGTGCTTTTTCCCTTCAGGAGGGCTCTGCGGAAATAGGAGGACGTTGAGAGGGGCCAAACGTTGATGCAGCTGAGAGCCCTGGGAGCCCCGACGAGGGACAGGCTGCACCCGGTGACTGCGGGGACAGAAGGCCCTGGCAGGAGGGAGGGGGCGGAAAAGCAGAGCACTGCCCTGGCGCGGGCCACTGCTTCCTGTGGCTGGGTCTGCCGCTGTGGCCCGAGCTGGGGGAGCCTAGCTCATCAGAGACCAGAACCGGAGCGGCAAATCTGGACGGACCCTGGCTTTGGCTGCAAACAACAGAGAATGTGCTAGGCCTTATCTCCGAGCCAGGCTGGAAGTAACAACAATCCCTCCTTTTTCAGGACGACTCTGCTTCCCTTCTCTCATTCCATGGGGGATGGCAGAGTGAGGGCATTGTCCCCATTTTACAGATGGGGAGACTGAGACCTAGTAAAGTGTCGAGCCCGGGCTTTGCCACACTCCCACACATGGCCAGAGGAACCCGAGGATCGAGGATGTTCTCTACGAAGGATTTGTTTCTGAGAGAGAAAGAAACCCAAGCCAGGCTACGGTTGCGTTCTGGGGAAGTCTCCCTCAAGCTCTTTCCTTCCTTCTCCACCATGGGGCTGGCTCTGGGGCTGCCCTAAGACTTGGGGGAGCAGGACTGGGAAGAGTGTGATGATGTGAACCTGACCCAGGAGGGCCCCCCTCGCCTTCCGGTCTCTCTTTCCCCCAGCTAGCGAGGGGCCACACCACAGGGGCCGCCAGCCCAGGGCGCGCAGGCTGCGTTCAGAACTCCAGGACCCCGGAGAGTGTGGGTCGGGGGACCTCAGAAGCCACCGGCTCCCAGCGCCCACCCGCCTGAGCTTCTCCAGGACCCAGTGGTGAGCCCAGCATCTCCCTAAGGCCACCGGTTCAGAAGTTTGGGGATCTGAGGAAAGACAAGCCGTGAGCCAGAGTTCGTGTAGGTGGCCCGTGGAAGCCGCACCCAAGAGCTGCTTGTTACTATTACCCCTGCCGTTGCTCTTGACATTGTGCTTGTCGTCATCATGATTACTACACCTTCCTCTCAGTGAAGCAAGTTCCTCGGGCCTCCTTCAGGCCAGCAGATGCCTCTGCACTCCAGGGTCCACCTCCCGGCCCCCAGCCCCGGCAGGGCCAGACTGGCCACTTGATACAGCAGCCCCCCCTACCAAAGCCACATGCACAGGTGGTGGCTCAGCTCCCTTCGTGGCCATACTTCCTGTTAGCCGCCTCTCCCTTCTTCCTTTCCTTGGGGGTCACTGAGTCAGAGACTGGCAGAGACCCTCAGCCCCACTCTCCTGCTTGATGGAGGAAAGCAAGGCCTGGAGGCAGGGGCGGGGGGGTGGGGGGGTGGGGGGGGTGGGGTGGAGAGGGAGACAACCTGTCAAGGCTCTTCCCCTCTGCCCCCTGCCGGAAGGGTGGGGGTGGGGCGAGCTGTTTTTAAAAAGCTGTACAGCACAGCTCCTTGATAGAATTTGAGAACCAGGGCAAGAGGCGTTTCAGGGAAGGGGGTGTCTCTTGCCTTTGGACGCTCATCTTTTGTTCTCTCACATTCCAATTCCATTTGAGATGAGGTCAGCAAGCAGGTCACCCGTTCCTAGTGGCAGGAACTTCCCAGGGGACCAAGGACCCCGGGGGGCAGGACAGGCCCTTCTGCAGTTAGCTCAGTGACAGGTACTGCCGGGGCAACCTCTCTTAAAGCGACCCTGGAATAGACCCTCTGGATCCAGTGCCTCGGCCCCTGTGTGTGTCCTGAAATCACACCCTTTAGGTTTGGAAATCTGATTGGTTCCCCAGGGCGTCTGGCTAAACCCTGGCCTTTCCAGAGAGGCCACACCCTTGCCTCTCTGGAGAGGAAGGAGGGGAATGGGCAGGAAGAAAAATCCAGAAGGTGACCCAAAGGAGGAATCTTGCCCAGGGGGGCCTGGTGGAGCTAGAAGGGGTCAGGAGAAAGAGCTGAGGACCAGGGCAGCTGTCCCAGGCCAAAGCACTGTGTGACCTCAGGCAGTTCACTCAACCTCTCTGGGCTTATTCCCGCATCTGTAAACTGGATAGAGGTGGGAGGGGTAGTGAGTAGGGAGGGACCTCTAAGAATCTGGAGGGATGAGGCATAAGCCCTGAAAGGAAACCAGCACTTTGCCCTATGAGATCGGTTTGTTCTCTTAAATTTCAAGCTAAATGTAAAGGAGAAGATGTTGTGTTTGTCAAGGTGGAGACCAGTGGGGACAACAAGCTTAAAATCTTCTGTACTAGAAGCCCCCCCAAAAGACAGGGAAGTTGAGTGGTTGAGTGACTCACCGGGACGGTAGCATTTCTACCTCCTCTTATCATGGGGTTGAACGGGGGACGGGCGCAGGCCCGGGAACTTCCAGCAGGGACGTGAGGTCCCAAAGCCATCCCTTTCTTTTCTGCATCCTGGGGACCACACTCCAGCTGCTGTCCTTTGGTGCCGCCCTGTCCTCCCCACCCCAGGCCTAACTAGGAGCAGGTGAGCCCCTCTCAGGGCGCTGGGGTCCCTCCCCTTGACAGATGGTTACTTTCAGCCGCTTACTCATCTGAGCCATGCTGGGGAAGGAGGAGGCTTGACATCAGACAGTGAAGACCCCTCAGGGCTTCCCCTCAAGCTCCCTGAAGCCTTTCCATCCTTCGTGGTGAGTTATAGAGAGAGGGGTGCAAAAGGCTCCCACTTCTCACCCTGTCCCTCCCCCACACTATGCTCAGAGGGATGAGTGTTCTAGAGGACATGCCCTGGGTACCTGGCCTCTAGCCCTGCCACTGACCCTGACTGCTCTGTGCCTTCAGAAGCCACACAACAGCCTCAGTTTTCTCCTCCGTGGCAGGGGCAAAGGGAGGACCAGAGCTCGGCCGCCCCAGGGAATGTGTGGGGCCCTTAGCTTGCTTCTGAACCGAACCCTCAAGCTCGCTCCCCCAGCACAAGTTGATAAATGGCTGGGGGTCCCTTGGAGCATTGATGAAGTCCACATGAGGATCTGGCAGAGTAGTCTGCTCAAGACACAAAGCCCAGGGCCATCTTCCACGGGCCTCACCTCAACTGTGACTCGTCAGCTGCCCAGACCTGCCGCCCTCTTCCCAAACGCCTCTCTGTTCCTGCACCACCTCCCTCATGTAGCCCACCATCACTTACTAGCAGTCCTACTCCCCAGATCTTTCTCTGAGATGCCTGATCATGGCAAGTCCCACCTTTTTGTACTCTTCTCCTAGACACGATGGCCTGAGGATCACACTCTAAATATAGCGTGCATTTATCGGCACATGACTCTCCCTGGGCTCAGAGTGCTCTCAAACTTGGCTCATCAAACTCCTACTCATCCCACAATGCCCCAAACACCAGCCCCTCCCTGAAGCCTTTGTCTACCTCCCGTGCCTCTGCCATCAAGCAAATTTAATGACATCCTCCCTTGACTTCCCATATATTTGGTTCTTAGAGCCTCCATACTTGCTTTTCTCTCTACCTGACACCTTCTCCCCACCTCCCACTTCATCCTCCCCTCCTTCACTGGACAAAATGGCGCTGTCCTTCTGGTCACCTTTTCCTCATCTGGGCGCCGCCTGCCCCAGAACGAAGTGAAGTACCCCCCGAAGGCTCTTGCAGCCCCTGCATGCAGGGCCATTCTGGAGCGATGTTGATATTGCCCTTTCTTTTTTTTTTCAAGTAGACATTTCCAGAGCAGTTTTAGGTTCGCTATTGCCTTTTCTGTGTCTGCCTCCCTCCCCTCACCATAGCTCCCATAGCTAGAATAAGCCGGTGTGTTTAGCATGTAGCAGGTTCCAACGAATACCTGTTGAAGAGTCGGGAGGGAGGGGAAGAGAAAAGAAAGGAGGGAGGAAGGGGCAGAAAGAGGGAGGAACGACATCATGTCTCAAATACACAACCTCGGCCTTATGAAACATTATTCTTTTCGTTAAAGGCCATTTACTAAAGATATAACAAAAGGTGATACAATTTACGCCTTCCTAAGTCCTTTCCTATACGTACGTTCACAGCTGAAGACACCCCATTGTGCTGCGTGCTAACTTGGAGTTCAGGCGGGGTCCCCATATCTAAACCTCTCTCCCAGTGCTCCCAGTACGGCCGCCTCCTCCCAGGGGCCAGGGCGCGTCCTGGGGCAGGGGCTGGGTGTTGCTGTCTTTGAGCCTCTGCCATCCCCTGCACATAAAACATTCTCACCCGGTGTTTGCTGAATTAACTTCAAATGAACTGAATTGAGGCCCCGAAGGAAATTCTTTTCGAAGTCCCTGGCCCATGACTTTGCAACATCCCACAAAGGCTGGCCTAATACTCCGGTGCACCGGTGGGGTCTGGGGTCCCATCCAGGAGGCTTCAAAAGACCCCTGACAAAATGATCGCCCCACAGAGCTGCACCTTCTGTTTCCTCTACGCCTCTGCCCTCCCCTGACGGGAACAAAAGGGAATGCTGGACGGGCCAGGGCCACACTGTGTCCTCTGCCATGTCCTGACCATATTGTCCTCGTCACGTTCCTTCACCACCCTGCACCTCAGTTTCCTTGTCTTCAAAGCGGGCATACTGACCCTTACCTCGCAGAGATTCCTGGCACAGAGAAGGCAGCCAATCAGTGTCAGGTCCCTCCCTGTCGCGCCCTGATGTGAGTCAGGACAGGTGACAGCTTTGCTGCCTAAAAGCCAGGGCTGCAGACAGGAAGCTCGGAGCACACAGCAGGTACAGAGAGGTGTCCGTTGGCCCCCGGCCACAGGCGAGGGTGCCACTCGGAGTGGCCAGCGCCTGGTGGCCCTGACCGTGCCGGCCCGGGGCCAAGCACTCGACAGGCTCTATCTTCTCACCTCATCCCTGGACAGCCCTGGCAGACGTCATCATCCCATTTTACAGAGAAGGAAAGGGAAGCAAAAGGAGGTGAAGTGACTTGCCTAGACTCACTGTCTCACGGAGGGCAGGGTCTCCGATGCACTTTCCCTGGCACGGGAGGGGTGATCAATCCACAGCAGTGTGACGGAGGCAGGGATTTACGGGACACCCAAAGTGGATCCAGGCGGTGTGCTGCTCCCGTCCCCAACTGTCACCCCCCCCCCTTGCCCGCCTGCCTGCCGTGGGGTCTGAAAGTCCCTGTGCACCTGGCTGAGGAAGGAAATTCTGCCACGTGGTAAAACGCGGACGAACCTGGAAGACCTCGTTGTGGGTGAAATGAGCCGGTCACAAAAGGACAAATACTGTATTTTTCCACTTACGTGAGGTTCCGAGAGTAGTCAAACCCATAGAGACAGGAAGTAAAATGGAGCTTGCCAGAGGCTGAAGGGAGGTGGAATGGGGTGTCAGTGTCTTTCGGGAACAGTGTCAATTGGGGAAGATAGAAATGCTCTGGAGACGGATGGTAGTGATGTTTGCACAACGTGAATGTACTTCATGCCACTGTGCGCTTCAAATGGTTAAAATTTTATGTTATGTTTATTTGGCCATCATAAAAAATAACCAATTAAAAAAAAACAATTTTTTTTCTTTTTTTTTTTTTTTTTTTTTTTTTTTAGTAAGCTCTATGCCCAATGTGGGGCTTGAACTCAGGACCTCGAGATCAAGAGTTGCACGCCCTACAGACTGACCCAGTCCGGCACCCCTAACACAGCAATTTTAAAAGAAAACACAAGCTACCTGGCCGGTGCACAAGTGCCTGGGCCCCAGTTGGTCTGTCTGTGGGAAGGGCTCCAGCCGCGACACTTGTCAGGGAGGGGACCAGGATGACGAGAACGCCCCAGCCTGGCCTCGCTCACACCCAGGGAAAAAAGGAACATCAGGGGTAATTAGAAGCACGAGGGGCCTGAGTTTGCCACGGGAACCGCGGCACGGGCACCACACACCCTCTTTGTGGGAGCAAATGCCCATCTGCTGGGGGAAAGTGGGCAGCACAGGGCTGGGTCAAGGCACGGAGCCACCTGGAGCCCAGCTTCCCTGCGCTCTCGATGCAGATAATGACTCCTTCCTCCCACTTGGATCCTGGGAAGCATCCTGTCCTGTGAAGAACCACACAGGGCCGTTCAAATGTGTCTGCTCTAGCGGATACGGGCAGGCTGTTCTGGGGCCCGCGGAGCTTCTACTGGGGAGCAGCGGCAGCAGGGGTTTATTAAGCCCCCTGTGTCCCTGGCACTGGGCTCTCTCTTGTCCTGAATCACTTTGAATTGGGTCATCAATGGCAAGAGGCACCACCACATTGACACATTCTCTGGGATGCGTCCAATTAGGCCAGTCATCCCAGCCGAGACACTATGGGCTGCCGGGGAATCAGGCGGCCTGGATAGAGTCCACCCCTCCCTGGGCCACCCAACTCAGACCCTCAGCACCCCTGGGCCTCACTTTCTTGTCTTTCTGGACGGGCCAGCCGCTTTCACAGGTGATTGGCAGGAAGAAAGACAAACGCAACCCTAGAAAGCCTGCACGCAGCTCTGTGGAAATGTGCACCGTTATTATCCGTAGCCTTTGACTGGCATCCCCATTCCCCCAGGCTGAGCATTAGCCAGGCTACCCCATGAGCCACGGCATCAAGTTCACGGCCCTGGAGGTCCTGGAAGAGAATGTACCCTCGGAGGAGGCTTGGCCTGAGTAACGAGAAGATGGGAGAGCCCACTGTGCACTTGCTACCTTCGGAGCTGTAAGCCCACCCATTTCACAACCTCCACACACGCCCACACGCATGCACACACACGCATGCACGCACACATGTGCTTCTGGTTCCAAAGCAGGGTTGGCAGTGCCCCCGAAAGGCTGCGGGGCAAGAAGAGAGAGTGCAGGCTGCAGAGGTGAGGAATCTTATTTTCCCTGTGCCCCCAGGAGGCCTCCTGGACGCCACGCAGCCCTTACATAACAGCACTGCAGTGTGGTTAGAATAAAGGAAACACGGATTTTGTCCTTCGCAAATGTACAGGATGGGACACGTGGATAAAACAGCCTGGCCAGAGGCAACAGACCCTTTCGTTCCTGGGGCCAGAGCAAGAGCGGGTGTAGCTGGGGAGCCCAGCCTCTCCTCCACTGTTCCCTGACAGGAGAACCCCTGATCCCTCAGGTCAGCCAGCCCCCAAGACCCGCTCCTGACTGTTGTCACGGAAACGTGGCCCTCGCTTCCAGGACTGAAGCAAGCTGGAATGTGCCGTGAGCTGGGAGTGAGCATAGGTGCCCCACACAGAGACGGTGGAAGGGACAATGATGCCCTGACACCGCAGAGCACTGTTCGCAGACTGCCCTGTGCACTCTTTTACTGAGTCCTCACAGGACCTCTGGGAGGGACGTTGGCAGGTTTATGGCTCCCAGCACCCACGCAGAAAGCAACCAAGTGCACTGCCTAAGGATGCACAAGGGCGGCACTACAACGGAGCCCCTTCGTTCTTCAACCAGCCTCTCTCTCTAGAAAACTCTGCTTCCGCCCTGATCAGCAGCACCCTCCAAAGGACTCCATGCAGGACCTGGATTCTCTAGTGCCCGTGAACTTGGCATCGCTAAGACACAGCAGACACTGCAACAACCTTCAAGGACCTGCAGCCAACCCACAGCCCAGCGACACTGCCTTCATGGAGCACTCCTATGTAGACATCAGTCCCTTTGTCCCACCCTACAGGAAATCTGCCTCATCCCCAGGATGCCTCCTGACATGGTCTGGCCAGGACACTGTACCCAGTTTCCCAGAAATGACGTGGTCAAGTCCAGCTCCCTCAATAAATCGCTATTGGTTGAACGGGTATGAGTCAACAAACGTGAGGACGTTGAGGTTCAAGGAGGTTAAGTGACCTACCCAGAGTCCCACAGCTAGTGAAGGGCAGAGCGGGTTTGCCCCCAAGCACCATGCAGACTCTCGGGGCAGGCTGACCCGCATCTTTATTCACAGCCAGACCTTGGTGCACGGTAAGCGCTCCACGACCCTCCGCGCAACAGAAAAGACCCAGCTCCATAGCGTTGTCCCGAAGAGAACAGAACTACAGAGCTAATCACCACAGGGGAAGGCCCAGCTGCCTCCTCCTAGACAGCTGGTGAGGCCGGGGACAAAGCCCATGACATCTTGACCAAGATGACTCGGGTCCCTTTGGCCCACAAGGAAGCCAGGGGCATTCACGGGCTTCCTCCTGTTCCTCTATCCCATGACTAGGGCTGTTCTGGAGTTCTGGCTTCCCATGCAATGTCCCTGGGGGGTTAGGGTGGTGATGTAAGCAGGAGGTTGGGGTCAGGAAAGGAAGAAGATGGGGGAAGAGCAAACGATTTAACCAACATATTTTATTCTCTGTTCAGGACCCCACACCCCAACCCAATCTCTAGGGTGAACATCAGCCAGACCCAATCTCCATCTCTAGGGGTGAACCCACTTAGTGAACTTCCAACAAGCTTCACCTAGGAAGGGTTTCTTCATACGAGCACCAGGGCCTACCAAAGCCCATACGAGACCCAGGGAAGCAGACAAGGCCCGACACACCAGAGTTACCATGGAGGATCTCATTTAGTAGCACTGGGGAGGGGCCCAGGACACTGCATGTTTAACAAGCCCCCAGGTGAGGGTGCTGCCCCACTTGGGAGACTCACTGACCTCAAGTAGTGGTTCTCAACCTTAGCTCAGCCATCAAAACTGTGTAGGAAGGTGGTTACATGTATAGATACCTGCTCCCAACCCGGAGAAGCTGCCATGAATACAAAGAAGTAGAACCCAGCAGTCGGAACTGTTGAAAGCATTGAAGAGATTCTGACATTCAAGAACTCAGGGGAGCTGGGGTCTGGTCTCCACTAAAGCACGAGTCACAGGCTGCCGGTGGGGGAAAAGCCAAGGCCAGTTTGGTGGCATACGTTGCCAGAGTTTATTCAAACACAACTCACTCCATTCTGGGAGTTTTAGATAATGTGGGTTTTAAGGCCCAGGTTGAGGCCAGATTTCATCATGAAGACACTGCCTAACTAGGAAGATACCAGGTAACAGGTCCAACAGACCGGTCTGTCGTTCAAGAACCAATTCAACCCTGCTTCAGAGAGGGTCAGCACAAGGGTTTGGCACAAATGCATGGAACAGAGAGCCACTTTTCTTCCAAGCAAAATCCCACTCACTTTCCAGGTCATTGCTATGGACAAATTGTTCCCCATCACGTATGCTGAATATTAATACATCTTCTAGTATGAGTTTAGATCCTGAAAATCCCTGAGCTGTTGAATTTTAGAGCACATGGAGACCTCAGAGGTCATCTGGTCTATCCCACATCTGGAGAGGGTTGAACCAGTTGAATATAAAGCTGAATCCCAAAAGGTCCTTGGAAAACCCCCAAAACTCTGCATCTGTAAGAAGAGATCCCACATCTCCCAGCAGACGGGCAGCCTGGGAGGAGTCTTTCACCCACCTGATCCCAGTGTCTTCCTGTTGTGTTTGCTTTACAAGGCCACAGTGTTGTTTTGCTTGGCGATTTATTTCCTTTTTCTTAGAAATTAAGTATATGATGAGTTTCCTTTTGGTGTGAATCCCAGAAGCCCAACAGGAGGACCGGGCCCTAAGCCAGTTTCAGAAAATCCATTCTTTCCAGCAGGACACAGAAGGCTTTTTGCTAGACTTGCATTTCACTCTCCAGGACTATTTTGTTTGCTCTCATTTCCCTAGCCTCTAGCACAGCACCTGACATATAGTGGATGGTCCACATGTGTGTGTTGAGTAAATGAATGAATGAATGAATGAATGAATTCAACCTAATTCCAGGACTATGAAGTGTAGAGAAAAATCTCAAGGCACAGCTATATTTCCCTCTATAATCTCAAGGCACAGTCTAGAATTTTTTCAGAAATCCTACTATTCCTCTGTCCTGACTCCTGCATTTACTGACCACTGTGCTTTCGAGAAGTTCTCCTGGAATCCCTGCCAAGGGATTGCCCCGCCTTGGCAGCCAAGGCATTGCTGGGCACTCGCATTTACTAAGAGCATAGAGGAAGCTGGTAACAAGTCTCCATGACCCCTCATCAAGTTCTCAGGGGCCCATCATAAAATGACTCACAGCATCTGAGGGGACATTTGAGAAGAACAGATTTGGGGCTGGGCTGGGCTTGGGGAGGAGAGGAGACAACACTGTCAGTTGTTCCCAGCTCATCCCCCACTAATCTTCCAGAGGACTAAAGACCCCAAATTGTATGGCTCACAAGGTATGACATTTCCTTTGCAAATGACTGTAACTTCCCTTGAGGCAACCTTGCTGTATACCTTCCCTGTAATCATTCCTATTCCCCGCTCACACCCTGCACTTTCTGGAAATTCTAGCCAAAAGCTAGAGCTCCCCATTACTGAAGGAGGATGTGGAAGCCCAGAAGTGAAGTGAGACGTCCAAGGTCACAAGATAAGAAGGTACCTGGCCAGATTTCAATGTCAGGACCTTGGATATCAAGAGCCAGCATCTTTGTGAAGAAATAACTATATGTGTTTACTTAACGTAGAAAAGTCTCCTCTAGAAATTTCTGGAGACAGACACTGACACTCCAAGAACAGAACCCCTGAACCCTTGACCTTACGTGGCCCTGAGTCAGGGGTATGGAGTGGGTAATGCAGACAGGGGACTTGCATTTCTTTTTTTTTTTTTTTTTTAATTTTTTAATGTTTACTCAATTTTTTGAGAGAGAGAGAGAGAGAGAGAGAGAGAGAGAGAGACAGAGCATGAGTGAGGGAGAGGCGGAGAGAGAGGGAGACACAGAATCCAAAGCAAGTTCTGGGCTCTGAGCTGTCAGCCCAGAGCCTGACTCAGGGCTTGAACCCATGAACTGCAAAATCATGACCTGAGACAAAGTTGGACACTTAACCGACTGAACCACCCAGATGCCCCAGGGACTTGAGTTTCTGAAGAGCCCACCTGGGAGCCTCAAGGCCAGGGTTCGGGCCACCTATCATCTAGGCCCCTGTTGTCCAAGCCCCTCCCCTCCCACCCAAGTCTGGTTACAAAGAGCAACTCCCCTTCCTGTCCTCTAACAAGAAGGCAGGAAGCTTCCTGGAGAGGACATGGCAGGAGAAGCAAGGGAAGGTGATAAAGTAGGACTATCTGGGAGAACCAGACTCAGAATGTTAGAACCAAGGGGAGTCCCAGAGACCCCCAACTCACTCTCCCTTCTCTTGCCACAGAGAGAGAAACAGATACCTGGGAGCCCAGGAGGGCCCAGCTCTCCCGAATCTGGGCCAGGGTTCTTTTCCACCACCTAAGCCACCCTGAAGTTCCAGGAAACCTGGCCAACCCGTCAGCTGCTTCCCGGGGCCTCCAGCCCGAAGCCCAGACAGGAGGAGTTCAGAGGAATCCAATGAACCTGGTTCTCCTGGTTTCTATTCCAGGGCCGTGTGGTCCTCAGCAAAGGCCACCCCCAACCAGCACTCAAGGACGGGTGTCAGAGGGAGCCCCAGGGCAACCTGGTAAAACCACCGAAGGAGATTCCACGCTGCCTCCTCTGTTCTGGTCACTTCGGAAGAAAACAAAATTCAGCTGCGAACCAGTCCTAAAATCTAGGCATGGAGCAGCAGCCGGAGGAGGGCTTCTTGCAGTGAGGGTTGGAAGGTGACCTGAAATCACACGCCCAGGTGCCCACCTCACCTTTGTGTGAGGCAGGCATCACCAAGGGTCCTCGAGCGCTCCAGAGTGAGGCACTCCGCGGTCACTTTAGAGTGTGTGCTCTGTGTCCTTGGAGCTTGCACCCTGATGCTTTGTTAGAACACACCAAGATACCTTCGGGGTAACTCCTGAGGACTTTTGACCCAAGCAAACGTCTGGTTGGGGAGGAAGTGCCTGGATAGGGGGTGGGGAGTGCAAAAAGATCCCAGAAGATCTTTTTCTGTGGGAAAGGGGTTCCAGGGAGCAGAGACTGGACCACAGGCCCTCTGAGAGGTGAGTCCGGAGGTCACGCACTCACTGGTGGCCCTCACTGTTCTGTGTGAACTTTTCAATTCTACCCAGAAAGTCCAAGGAAACCCAAGACCAAGGGGCAGGTTCCCCGTCCCCAGAGAGCATGCAGCCAGGCTGGGGAGACACGGCCAGCTCACTATGACAACGAGGGCCCTCCACTTGCCCATAACCCCCCTGTCACCACTACCACAGGCTGGGCTGTGGCTTGACCACCTGCTCTCCCCCACATGCCCTCCCCTGGGCCCACCACAGGGCCGCACTCAGAGTATGTATCAACTGGCACATGGCGGGGTAGGGCGGGGTGTAGGGGTGAATCGGGGACCCAGACACCAAGGGGTGTATCCTGACTTATGTGTGCCTCAGGCTGAGAAGCGGAGCCAGCCTCCACTCCCAGGCCGGCGTAGCTCCCGTGAGCTTTGCAAACCGGGGCTGATGGGCTGGGGGCACTGCGGCGTGTTCCTTTCCGTCTTCTTCACACCTGGAAGAGAGCGGTCTGTTCTGCCAGGTGGAAGACGGCCTCTGCCTCCTCTGCAGCTGAAGGAGGTGGAAGAATTCAGCACGCTCATCTCCAGAGCCATATTCGGAGCCCAAAGACCGAGGGATTTTCTCGACTGACAGCACAGCAAAGCCACATTTATTCAGACCCCGCTGACTGAGAATGTGTTGCAATTCCCATTCACTTGCTCAACTAATATTTATCGAGCATTTCCTATGTGTCAGTCCTGGGCCAGGCGCTGGGGATACAGTGGTGATCAAATGGGGCAAAACCCATGCCCTCATGAGCTTCCGCGTGGGCAGAAGAGAGGCCAGCCTGGGCTTCACTCTACACGCTTTCTGCACACGTGGAAAGATCTCTGTGAACTCCACACACGAGCCCTGGGCACTGGCTGGCTCTTTGCCAGTATCTCATCCTCTGATTTTCCCCTCTGAGACAGCCTCCACCTGTGAAAAATGGAGGGCTGGGTGAACACATCTCTGAAGACCTTTCAGCACTAGGGTGCTGTGCTTCTGTCATTTAAAGAAAGGGGTCCAAAGGGGACCGTCAGAAAGAAAACCTCGTCAAGCACTTTGAACACACCTACTTCAAACACAGCTGAACTCGGTATGGTTATCAGAGATTCCTCTTGTTGGTTCACCAAAGCACGTTCCCAAACTTTTGTTGGCCGAGGTGGAGTTGCCCGGAGTCTGTAAGTAACAGAGCTTTGAGGCTCTCACTAGTTCAGATGAGTGGGGTGTAGCTGTGTCACCATCTGTTTGGGTGGCTTCTATGATGCTCTTCAGAGTTTTCAAGAATAGAACATGAGTCACAAGGAGGATACCCACGATGGGATTGCAGGCATTGCTAAGGAGTGGGCCTAAGTCCTGGGGCCAGTGGGACCTCTACACACACACACACACACACACACACACACACACACACACTCCCCTCCTGTAAGGCAGGCATCTTGTCAGATGTCTGTTATTCCTTTTAGAAGTGCTCTCAGGGACTCTCCCAGCTGGCTCTCAGACAGTAAACCCAGGTCTAAGGAATCTTGGGTGGAAACCAACTTTCTTGATAAACCTTGAAGGGAAACATGGTGTCTTCAAGGATCCATCCCATGGGCCTACTGGGGCCCACTTTATGGCCTGGTGGAGAAAAGACTGGCCTCAGAAGGGAAGCCACTGCCTCCAGCCCCTTGTCACCTTGGACCTGTTCCCAAGCCCAGAGCCTGGAGCCTCCCCGCTACACCACCCATCTATGAGTGGAGATGGGGCAGGTAGTGGTGACTTTGGCAGGCCAACCACAGCTGAATTTGAGCTCCATTTTGCTTGTACTCTGTAAATGCTTTGAAATCCTTCAGGGACATAAGTGAGCTATTATCTTCAATGCTGCCCTATTTCTTAATGCCTTTAAGTGGGGAAATGGGGCATGAAGCAGATAAGAGACTCAGGGAAATTTGAGCTGAAAGGCGTCTTGGAGATCTGGCTCCTGGCTTGCTAGTACAGTAGACTAAGGTCCAAGGAGCATCCGAGGGTCATTCTCTCAGGAGCCAGCAGAGGAGGGGCTGGAGGCCCCCAGGGTTGGCTAGCTCACGAGTGGGTAGGGGGCAGGACTTCATACCTGGGCCTCCACACCCTGTCCTGAGTGGGGCAGGTCCCTTCCTGGACAGTCGGCCAGCTGCCCCTCTCCTTCCATAACCATATATACTTAGTAACAACACTGAAACATAACATTAACAGGGGTCAAGAAGGCCAACCAGAATGAGCATGACAGTCCTTGACAGAGTCCACAGGAATCTCTGGAGGGCCACTGGGGGGCTGGACACAGTGAAGGGAGCCCTGTTCTCACTGTGTGCCCCCTCTGCCTTTTGGATATTCTGTCATGTGCCTATGATGCCCAACCAAATATCAATAAACATACATGTGTATATCTATTATGTGTGTGTGTATATATATGTATATGTGTATATACACACACACATACATATATATGTGTATGTATACATATATACACACACACATATATATGCATGCATATATAATGATTTCCATATCATAATCTATAAATACCATTTTTTCTGTTTTTTACAAGAGCGAGGTTACAGGGATTGGGCTAAAATTTCGCTTTAGAACTCTGTTGTACACCTGAAACTAAAGTAACATTGTTGTCAACTACACTTCAATTAAATATAGATATATCAAAAAATAATAACAATCACAAAATTTCACCTCAGAGAGCAAGGATGAGTGTTCAGTTCACCTTTTTGTTTTCCCAGCTGGAGCCAGAGGGAAGCCCCGCTCAAGGTCAAGAAGCTAGTACCCAATCCAACTCGACTGCAGGCAATATGGCGAGCATCGGGAACGGGTGCCCACACCCCAGCTTTACCGGCCAGCAGCGTGGGTCTCTGGCAAGTCACTGTGCCCTGCCCAGCCCATCTCCCGTCAGCTGCTCATTGGGGGACTGGCTGGAGTCCAACTTTTTCTATTTGCAGAGACTTCCTTCAAATGCAATGCCGTGAAAACCCCCCTGTGAAAGCCAGTGGGAGTCTCCCACTGTGATGGTGAGCCCTGCCCATGGGTTCCTCCCTCTTCCGCAGGGCTGCAGTCCTCATGGTTCCCCAAGCGCAACTTGGACACCCCCAGGCTGGACGGCATTCACCTCCCTCCCAGCCTAGTGCCCTGGGACCAGCCTGACCCCTCAGTGCCCGACCTCTGGTAGAACCCCAGACAGAATTCCACAACCCACCTCACGTGCCTGTGACAGGCAGTCCTGGGGGCAGGGAAGGGTTCTCCCATAGCACCCCACCTCCTGGCCCCCAGGGAAGCTCCGATAACTCCCTACCTCTGGGGTCCTTTGTCTGATGCTGCCTGGTGCTTTGGCCTCAAAAGAGAGCAGGGCAAGGCTGGAAAGCAGGGACTTGCCATGGAAATGTCTTCGAGAACAGGGCACAAGGAGCCTGGGTCTCCGGGTCTGTTTGTGAACGAGGTGAGGGAAATTCCAACTGCATTCTCCTTGGGAGCCCTGGGTTCCCAGGTTAGCCCACGGAAGCAGCAGGACTGCATTCTAGTTGAGCCTGACTACCAGTTTTAGTCCACTCTCTGTAGAATTTGCCCTCTGTTCCTCCATGGCTGGCCACAAATACATCATCCCTCCTCCGAATCTACGCGTCAGAGGGAAGACCTCCAACGCTCTCAACACCCTTGTCAGAGAGTGAGGGTTCCACGGGGGAGAGGAGGATGGCCTTTGAATGGACCACATCAGTGGGATGAGGATCGCCCTGTTTGGGGGAGTGACATGGAAGGCACTCAGTGAAGCCAGTGCATGGACCCATGATGCATCTCCTCATTTCCTGGATCCAGGGTGTCCTCATCAACTGAAATACTAAGCATAGTGACTATGGAGCAGGTCGTGAGTTATCTCTAAATATCCATCTTGCTCTTTCCACATTAATAGGAGCCCCCTTCCCCATTTTTAGCTGGCCCATGGCAACCTGGAATAAAGGCTGTTTCCCAACTTGCCCTGAAGCTAAATGCGATTCTGCGTCTACAATCCGCCCAATAGGATTTTACGTGGAAATGGTACATGTAATTTCTAGGAAATGCCTCAGTTTGAGAAGGCATCCTCACCTCTTCCTCCTCTGTATTTGCTGGAATGAAAACCCCAGGGCTGAAGCTTTAGCAGCCATTTTGGGCCATGAGTGACTTCGGGAATGGAAGTCACGAATGACAGCAATTAGCAGAAAGAGTCTGATTCTCTGACACCATGCGGAGCATCATACCTGCCTTGGGTTGCTACCTCCAGACTTCCAACCAGGTGAGAGAAACCACCTAGATTTTGAACCCAAGCAAATACTAACTAATACAATGGCCTTTCACGTGGGGTCCACCTGGGCCCTGGACTCAGTTCTTATACCCCCTTTGCTCTCTACACTCCCACCATACCAGGCTGCTCTCTATTTCTACGACAAGCCATGAACTGCAGTCTCCCAGATGCTATTCCCTTTGCTGAGAACTCTTCTCCCGCTCTTTGCCTGACTGACCCCTCCTCATTAGTCCACCCCCCTCTTATGTATCACTTGCTTGGGAGGGCTTTACCTGACCCCTGCACCAGCTGAAATCCTGGTTACACCTCCTCCTCCTCCTTATACCGTTCCTCATTTCTGTAAACCCTTTACGCAAGATACGGTTTTCCCAGCAGACAGCCCATAACCTCTGTGGGCAGGGCACAGCCTGCCTTGTCTACCCCGAAGCCCCTGGGCCTGGCATAGGGCTTGGGAGTGCAGAGCAGGAGCCCAGGGTGTCGGGCCGAATCGAAGCGCACAATTCTAGCTCCTGGACAGCTGTGCACATCTCCTCACGTAAGCCCCGTGAAGGGGCTACTACCACCTACTACTTTACAGGGAGGGCAACTGAGTCCCAGGACGGGGAGGCACCTCACCCAAGCTTCACGTCAGCCCAGCAGCAGTGGCAGGACGTGAGCCTCCTGACACAGTGGTTGCATGAAGGGCTGGGGGATCTCGGTCTCTGCAGGGACAAGGTCTGAGGACATCGCTGTCAGGAGCCTCTCGTGTCTCTGTGGTCGTTGTTTAAGTCAAAAGAATATTTCTTCTTTTTTTTAATGTTTATTTTTGAGAGAGAGAAAGAGAGAGAGAGAGAGAGAGAGAGAGAGAGCGCGCGCGCGTGAGTGGGGGAGGGGCAGAGAGAGAGGGAGACACAGAATCTGAAGCGGGCTCCGGGCGGTCAGCACAGAGCCTGACGCGGGGCTCGAACTCATGAACTGTGAGATCATGACCCGAGACAAAGCTGGACATTTAACCAACTGAGCCACCCAGGTGCCCCCAAAAGAATATTTCTTATGTGCCTCCTCCAAGCAAGCCCTTCTCTAGGCAGTGGGGATACAATGTCATACCCCACCTGCAGGTTTCTCCTGAGAGTGGGAGAAGGGAAAAGATGGGAAAAGGAGCTAGTTGTGTGGGCATATGGTAACGAAGGGATGGTTTGGAGCCTATCGTCAAGGGCTAGAGGCTCTGGGCTCTGGGGACACGTGCTGGCTCATCTCAGGAGCCCAAGTGACAGTGACTTCTCCCCTGTCTGCAGCCACTGTATCTGAAGGCCAGAGCTAGCAGCTGGAAAAGGTCACAGAGGACACCCCAGAGCCCCCCCCCCTCCGGAGCCTCCTTCAGGGGAGGAGCGAACAGTGACATGTGGGATACTCTGCAGGCTTCGTAACTGCCATGGCCTCACTGTACTGGATCACACTTCTAGAAGGCAGCTCTGCAGAGGTCCTTGGAGCCCCTTTCCTGTGGCTGTGTGTGCTCTGTGCCTCCCTGACTCTGCCATCTTTCATTCATTTGCTTGTTCATGCTCCACCCTCCTCCCCATGTACCTGGACCCTCCCAGACCACCCAGACCTTCCCCTTCCTGAGGCCTGCCCTGGACTGCCCACCCCAGCCTGCAGGGACCCAGGCCCCCTTCCTTGACCCATCTGGGTCACTCTGGGGCCTGCATGTTTTATCCTCGTTGTGGGTCAAATTGGGTCCTGCCAAAAAGACATATCGACGTCATAACCCCCTGTACCTATGGATGTGATCTTATTTGGAAATAGGGTCTTTGCAGAAATGATCGAGTTAAGATGAAGTCACAGTGAAATAGAGTGGTCCCTAATCCAGAAACTGGGTGTGCTTGGAAGAAGACCGTGTGTGGGCACAGAGACACAGAAGGAGAAGCCCACATGATGACAGAGGCACAGATTGGGGGGATGTGTCTACAAGCCAAGGACTGCGGCCACCATCAGAAGATAGAAGAAGGAAGAAGGATCCTTCCCTAGAGCCTTCAGAGGGAGCATGGTCCTGTCGACATCTTACTTTCAGACCCCTAGCCTCCAGAACTGTGACAAAGTAAATCTCTACTGTTTTACGCCACTCATTTATTTGTTATGGCAGCCTTAGGACAATCCTAAGGCAGCCAGTACAATCCTTATCAAAACCTCTGTCCTGTCTCCCTAACTGGAAGGTGACTCTGAAACATCAGAAGGCATCTTGCTCCCCTCTGTACCCTAGACTTAGAGTAAGAAGTGAGTGGAAACTGGGGCACCTGGGTGGCTCAGGCAGTTAAGCGTCCGACTTTGGCTCAGGTCATGATCTCACAGTTTGTGGGTTCAAGCCCCACGTCTGGCTCCGTCCTGACAGCAGGAAGCCTGCTCCGGATTCTGTCTCCATCTCCTTCTGTCCCTCCCCAACTCGTGCTCTGTCTCTGTCTCTCAATAATAAATAAACACCCAAAAAATTAAAAGAAGAAGAAGGAGAAGGAGGAGAAGGAGGAGGAGGAGGAGGAGGAGGAAGAGGAGGAAGAGGAGGAGGGAGTGGAAACTGAGGGTTCCACGAAAACCACCTGGCATCCTGGACAGGAAACCAGGGAACCCTCACCCATACACCACCACCTCCTCCAGCTCAGCCTCCCAAAGTGAGGTCATCCCTGCCGTTCTCCCTCCCGACACCCTGTTCTGTTCCTCCTGACCCTTGTCAGGTCTCACGATAACGTGAACATTTGTGGGCCATTTGTTTCTCCCAGTCACCTCAACTAGACTATGCACTCCAGGAGGGCAGGGACCCAAGGGTTCTGTTCAACACAGGATGTGCCACGTCAGGTGCAGCACTTGCTACTTAATCAAGAATGAGTATTAACAGGGGCGCCTGGGTGGCACAGTCGGGTAAGTGTCTGATTTGGTTCAGGTCATGATCTCATGGTTCATGAGTTCAAGCCCCCACGTTGGGCTCTGTGCTGACAGCTCACGGCTCTGAGCCTGCTTTGGATTCTCAGTCTCCCTCTCTCTGCCCCTCCCCCACTCACATTTGTCTCTCTCTCAAAAATAAAAATAAACGTTAAAAAATTGTTTTAAAAAGGGGAGGCTCAGTTGGTTAAGCCTCTGACTCTGGCTTGGGTCACGATCTCACAGTTCATGAGTTCGAGGTCCGCGTCGGGCTCTGTGCTGACAGCTCGGAGCCTGGAGCCTGCTTTGGATTCTGTGACTCTCTCTCTCTCTGCCCCTCCCCTGCTCACACTCTGTCTCTCTCTGTCTCAAAAATAAATAAACATTAAAAAATGTTTTTAAAAAAGAATGAGTAATAGCAATTGTCAGCTCTGGGGAGAGGTCTGTGGGGCAGGAAAGAAACCTGCTGTTCAGCAACGAGTCTTCCATACTGCTTACATTTTTTTGCACATTTTTCACTTACATTTTTTGGCTTTCATTTTTCACTTACATTTCACTCACATTTTTTGCACTTTCTTCTTTTTTTAAAGTTTCTTTCTTTTAATTAATTTATTTATCTTGAGAGAGACAGAGACAGTGCAAGTGGGGTAAGGGCAGAGAGAGAGAGAGAGAGAGAGAGAGAGAGAAAATCCCAAGCAAGCTCCAAGCTGCCAGCACAGAGCCCAATGCAGGACTCAAACCCATGAAACAGATCATGAGCCCAACTGAGCCACCCAGGTGTCCCTTGAACTTTTTTCTTTATTGACAAAACAACTCATTTGCATTTGAAATTCACATATACATGGGGCACCTGGGTGGCTCAGTTGGTTAAGCGTCTGACTTTGGCTTAGGTCATGATTTCACGGTTTGTGGGTTCGAGCCTCACCTCCGGCTCTGTGCTGACGGCTCTGTGCTGACAGCTCAGAGCCTGGAGCCTGCTTTGGATTCTGTCTCCCTCTCTCTCTCTGTCCCTCCCCTGCTTGTGCTCTCTCACTCTCAAACATAAATAAACATTTAAAATAAATAAAATCTAAAAAATAAAATTCACATATACATAAAAATACAGATTCCCCCCTCAGAAAGGTAGCTCTGCTGCAGGGCCTGGGAATATGGATTTTGGCAAGCTCCCCAGGTAACCCTAATGACATGTATGAGAACTGAACAAAGCCAGTTGTCCCCACCTGAAGTCAGCGCCGCAGCTCAAAGGCACAGAATTCTGTCTTCCCAACCAGGGCTCCATCTGGCTCTGGAGGAAGCCTCCCCGTCTTTAGGGTCTCAGTTTCCCCTGTATAAAACCTATGCTCACCAGATTTGACCATGATCTCAACTGGAGGCAGTGAGCTAGGGGACAAGAGGTGGCACCATGAAAGGAACAGCTGATACCGCCATCGAGAAGGGCCTGGGGAGGCAGGGCCCTGGAAGGGGTGTTTGAGACTCCGGGCACCACTCAGTTTTCAATGGCCTATGTCTGGGCTTGATTCATGGGGGTCCTTAGTGGGACTTTGGTGGGCTTCCATGTGCACATGCATACAGGCACACACACTCACGTGCACACATGCACGCACACACCTGCCTTGTGCTCAGAGATGGTCCTGAGAAGACAGATGGACCCACTGTGCTCCTGCCTCCTCCCAGACTCCCCCTTCCATGGCCCTGCACTAGCCCTGAAGCTCCCGGAAAGAAATCCGGCAAAGAGGAGGATGGAGAGGAGACTCTCTGAACTTGTTTGGTCATTAATTAGAAGGTGGCTCCAAGCAAGTCACTTTGCCTCTCTGGGCCTCAGTTTCCTCACATGTAAGAGGGGACAGGGAGCCACGCACTGAGAGATTCTGAATGCCGTGTTGGGTGCTACACCAACCAGTCGGCACTCCTGCCCTGAGTGGGGAGGATGGCAGAGCCAGCTGTCTGTCTGGCTCCGGAGCTCAGAGAACCCACGGGATGCAGGGGTACGGCAGAGACATTCAAGAGCGGTGTAGCAGAGTGGTGACCACTCAGACTCTGGGGTCCCCTGCCTGCATCTGAAGCTCGGCTCAGCCTTTACAAGCTGTGTGCACTCTGGCCACCTCTCTGTGCCTCAGCTTCCCCATCTGTAAACCAGGGATAATGACGGTCTCTAACCACCCCCCCTCGCAGAGTTAGTATGAAGACTGAGCGAGGCAGTGCTCAGAGCGCCTGGGAAGGAGGATGCTCCAGCCCACCGGGGAGGCAGGAAGCAGCCATACTCAGCCGCACTCACAAGGGAGGTGAGATCGAACCCCTCAGAGCCGCTGGGCCCCTCTCGCACAACCCTCAAGTCAGGCCTCTGGTAGCACCGCACTGACCACAGAGCTTTTCCTGAGCAAGCGTGGACAGAAAGCACCCCGGCCCCAGCATCACTGTCCCCGTGCCCCGAGCTACTCCACCACCTAGCTCCTGCCACCTTCCATCTGCTTTCTCTGCCACCTAGCCCCTGTCACCTTCCACCTGCTTTTACCTGCTTACTTAGTTGCTGTCTGCCAGCCCCCACTAGAGCGTAAGCTCCGTGAAGTCAGGGGGGAAGGTTCTGACTCACCGCTGCATCCTCAATGCCTAGAACACAACCGGAACGGGGCTGGCCGCCCAATCAACATTTGGGAACGAGTGAATGATTGAATGGAAAGAAGGAGGGAAGGAAGGAAGGAAGGAAGGAAGGAAGGAAGGAAGGAAGGAAGGAAGGAAAGACAAGGCAATATCGTTTCCAGTTTCCACAAGTTCCTGGCACAGAGTAGGGACTTCATAAATATTTCACAAATAAATCAAGGGGGGAATGAGGGAGGAATGGTGGCAGTTTGGACCTGTCCTGAGTCAACCTCATACTGGCCTTGGGCTGAGTGCCATGGGAACTCTGCCAACGAGTGGCCCCATGGCCTTGAACCAGCAGCCCCGTCATATGGCCGTGCCTCCTCCTGCCACAGAGCCTCTTCATCATCCTCATCTTCATCATCTTCAACATCACCATCCTTATCATCACCATCATCCATGCCCATCAGATCCCCCACATGCTGGGGCCATACTGGGTCTCTCGGTGCTGGGGCCCTGCAAGCATAGTGGGGCCGTGCAAGGCTTTGGCTCACGTGTGCGCAGCTGGGTTTAGGGAAGGTCCTGAGGGGGCAGCTGAGTTCGCAAGGGGTGGAGAGAAGGGAGCTGCCAGAAAGCCAGGCAGGCACTGAATTCAGGGATGGCAGAGGCTCGGAAAGGGACATCACAGGGCACTGGGAGACAGTGACTGGGGGAGGAATGGGAAAAGGAGGGGTCAGCACCCCAGAAGGGTCATCTGACCATCTAGGAGATTGGCGGTTCTCTGACAGGCACAGGAAGGGGGCTTAGACAGCTGGTTTGGGGAATGAGGGAAAGTCAAGGAAGTTCGCATTTTTCCTAGCTCTGGGGCACGTCTGTCCTTTGCAAAGCTATTTAGACAGCAAGTATGCCCTGTGGGTCCTCAGCAGCCCCTGAAGAGTAAGGCAGAAAGAGGATGCTCCTCCCTTTGGACCAGCAAAGAGCCCAAGGCCCCCCCAAAATGGTAACAAAGCTGGTCCCCATCAGAGGGGTCCCAGGAATTTTGTCTCCCGATTCGCCCACTTCTGGCCCTCCCCAATGTGTTCATCGTCCTGAGTCCTTGGGTTCTCGTGAAATGTTAAAAACAAGATGAAGGAGGATAGTCCCTATTGCAAAAGAAACCTAGATATTATGAATCACAAACTTGGCACTGATGTTTGTCTCTGAGGGTTTTACAGACTTATTTGTGGCCCCCAAAGCTTTGTGCATGGGGAGCATAAAAAAGCTGCCGAGTTTTATCAGTTCTAAGAGGCCATCGATTGCACAGTGAACCATCCTTTATCAACCACTAAAAGATTTTTTAAGGGCAATTAAACTAGAACGCACGGGCACTTCACAGGTGCCCTCCAGTTTCGGAGATGTGAACTGCGGAAATGTGTGCAGCTCGGAAGCTTACTGATGGCTGAACAGTGGAATGTTCTGTGAAAACCCGGAAGTGTCAGGCAGAGACCCTGCAAGCATTCTGACCAACTACGGACACTCTTGTAAAAACTTCTCTCGTTTCCCAGCTTACCAATAGCACAGTTAGATCTCGGCGCCCACGCATCCTTACCATGCTTCTTCCCTTCCTGGGCCCTGTGCCCGAGGAACCTCATCTTTACAGCCTAAATGGACAGAAGCCCTTGAATCTGAATGGCCCCTCACGGTTTACAAACCTGTGTCGATGAATCTCCACCCCGACCCCAACGGGCAAGTCCGACGGTGCCCGCTCTTGCCCTTTGGCACACACAGGTGAGCCTCGGAGCTGGCGGCCAGGCCCCGGCCCCCAGCCCCTGACGCTGCAATGCCCCCTCCCCATCACAGCTGCTTCCCCAAGAGATTGTCCCCTGCCCCCCTCCCTGCAGTGCCTCTGCTAATGTGCTTGCCCCTCCCTGGGCCTTCCCCAGACAGGGGACTGCACCATGGGAAGAAACAGACTAATTCCTAACTGCGGGCAGAAGGCAGAGGAGAGGAAAGAGGACTCCGGCCCTCCCAGGTCAGGAGCAAGAATGGAGACTGAGAGGTGGGTCTGGGTCTTCACCGTGGCTGAGGGTCCTTGGCCAAGCCCTTTCCTCTCTCTGGGCTCTGTTTCCTATAAAATGAGGGGTGGGGGTAATGAGCTGGCTACCTCTGAGTCCCCTCCTGCCCTGCTATTCCAGGCTTCCGGTAAGAACCCAGAGAGCTGAGTCTTGGTGGACAGGAAGACAGAATCTTCTGTCACAGCCAGGCCACCACCAGGAGCCCGGGGAACCACATGCCCCCAGCCCTCAACATGGGAAGTCTGTGTCTAGTTACTGTTCCTGGAGGCACATCTCATTTCCCCCAGCAGAGGATCTGAGGCAGAAACGGGGGACCGTGGGCATGACACTGGTCTAAGGCGCCACAACCCCAGTCTTCTCCTCACCAGCAGCTCCTTGGCCCCATCACTTCTGCTCTGATTCTCAGAGACCCGCCCCGCCCCCCTTCTTGTCTCCACGGAGTGTCTACCGGGGGAGGGGGAGGGATCCAGGGATTGGCATCCAGGGTCCCCCACCAGTGGCAGTGAGGTAGGCATAGGGAGCAAACTAGGATTCATTGAACACCCACTGCTTACCAGGCACCTGTACTGAAATCTCACTGGATCCCATTTCACTCACACAACTTCTCGGGAGGTTAGAGCCTCACTCTCACCCGGCAGCCTGACCCAGAGCCTGCTCTCCGGACCCCCAGGCCAGCCTGCCTCTGTGGCAGCTTCCACTCCCTGCGCCAGCCACTGCATGGTGCTCCCTGTGGACTCTCACTGAATCCCCCCAGCCACCCAGGGGCCGGCCATGATTATATCCCCATTTCTCAGATGAGTAAACAGAAGCCCTGAGAGGTTAAGTGCCTTGCCCAAGGACGCACAGCGTTTATGGAGGGTCTGCTGTACACACGCCCCGGGCCGGGCACTCCACGACCATCATCTCAGTCTCCACTCCAACATCTTACTGTATTCTCGGGGACAAGATGCCAAATGAGAGCTAGTCACCAGGACAACAAGGAGAATCTGCAACTAGACGAATGAGCACATCCCATCAATACAGCGCAGGGTTTGATACCAGCTTGGAGGGTGGCTTCCCCCTTCCCACCCTGGGGCTTTGTCCTTGCCTAGTGGGGAAGCCATGGAGGGCATGCTAGCCCACCCACCATAACACTAAATGGAAAAGTGCACACACAGGACGTCAGTGTAAGGCCCGGTGTACGGGTCGGAGAACCAACGGAGGCAGAGCTGACTTCTCTGCCAATATCCATTCTCTCCTTCTGTGGTAACAGAACTCCCGGATTTTGCTAGCACGTGGCCTTCCAGAATGAAGACCACATTTCCCAGCCTCCTTTGCAGCCACACGAGGTCATGTGGGCCAGTTCTGCCCAACGGGATATGAGTGGGTGACGGCAGCCTGTGTCATGCTCCTTCTACCCTTTCTTTCCTTCCTCCATCCCACTGCTTGGAAAGTGGACACGGGGGTGAAACCACTCTGGGCCACGCAGAAAGGGGCCACGGCCTAGGGAGGGGTGCAGCAGCAAGAGAGGAGGTATCTGATGCCTGACATCGAGTACCCACCTACCAGGCCTGGCCAGGAACACTAACTCCAGGCTGTGCCAGAGAGCTGGTAGCCCCTTTGAGCCACCTTTACTTTGTGTCTCTGTCACCAGAGCCAAACTTACACCCTACCAAATAAACCAGTTCAAATAAGCTAAGGCAGAAGAGCCTCCGTAGCAGGTGTTGGCAGTTTGAGGGTTCTGGTCCACCTGAATTAAGCTCAATACAAGGGTGCTGTGTGCTCAGAACATCTGGTGCAAAATCAGGCTGCATTAACAGAAGCGTGGATTCTCGACTAGGGGAAGGCATCTGCTGGAGTCCATACTGGCTGCCTTCCCATTTTATGGGCTTTAACCAGCTGGGGCTCATCAAGGCAAGCGTCCTGGATGGGACCAGAGGCACCCAAGGAGAAGGAAACGGGGGTGTTTGGCCTGAAGAACCGTCAGAAGTCTCCAGCAGAGCCCCGCAAAAGCTGCCAAGAGCCGGTGGCAGGGCAGGAAAGGCCAAGGCCTGGGAGGCAGGGGACACGAAGCAGCCATCCCGGGGACAGGCCCAGGAAATGCAAGGGGAAACGTCAGGAGCAAGCTCACCACCCACGGGCCACTGCCGTCCAACAGGACACGATGGAGTTCCGTGTGTGAGTCAGGTAGGCCCTCCTCCTCCGCAACCCATCTCCCCCACTGACCTGTAGTAGTGTCTGCCGGGCCACCCGTGGAGAAAGATCCATTGCATTCTGTTCCAGAGGCCCCCAGGAAAACAGACGCAGCTCTTGGAGGAAGGCTGCGTAGGTCCATGAGCCATGAGGACTCCTCGAATAGCTCGAGTTCCTACAGACCCCTACCCCAACACACGCAGCTGTCTTACTCCCTGCTGAGCGCTGCGGTGTCAGTGTGCGTGCGCTGATTCAGGGCTGGGCCCTGCCTCCAGGCTGGGGATACTGCCTCTGGTCCTGGAAAGGACATCAACGTCCAAGTTGCCCTTAAACCCAGGCCTCAGTTTCTAGGCCATGACATTCAAAACCACTGCTTGCAACACCTCAGTTTTCTTATTGTTCAGTTGGCTTTAGTAAAAGCTAACCCAAGAGCAACATGGGATGATCGGCAGGGGGTGCCTATAAAGCCCCCAGTGGGACAACATTCCGGGACTAATGCTTCTCTCCCGCCAGGCCGGAGGCTCCCACAGCCAGCTGAGGGTCCGCAGTGCTGGGAGCCTCCAAAGATGCAAGGAGACAGCCTCTGCAAACTTGACCATTTTGCTCAAGACACAACCTCATTCTTGGCCAGCCCTTCTCCTGTCCTTTTCTTCTTCAGAAATCCAGGGAAGGGAAGCCACTGTTTGGAGCAGGGGAACTAGTGTGGCCTGTCCACAGGCAACAATGCACCAGGCAGACCTCCTCGGAGAACACTCCAGACCCTTCTTCAGACTGGGGCAAGTCCCAAACCCTGCCCCTAGGCTAGGGCAATCTGCATTCTAATAAGCTTCCAGATGATTCTTACTTGATGTAGACTTGAGTTTGAAGCTCCTTGGCTGGGCGATCCCCAGTGTCTCTCTCCCACACAGGTGGTTGGGCTTCCCCACCCAGCTTGCTGGGCCTGCGGACCTGCACACCCGCCAGGACATCTCTTTCCCTCCCGCACTCCGCCGGCTCGGGGAGCTCCCCGGCCTCCAGTCTCAGCGCTGCTGTTCCCTTCCATGATTTATGACTGTGACTCCCACACACACTCCGGAGCAGGAAAACCCAGCGCACTGTTCACAAATTAAATCCAGCCCTCCTCTCCTCCCAGGTAATGGGCCCATCTGATGATAGAAGAGCTTATAAATGGCTATCATCAAATTAATCTCCATGTCAGAGAAATAATAGCAGCTGTAAATAAGACTGAGTGTGCCTGGCTTACCGGCTTGTTAGGACACTTTATAAAACAAGGCAGCAACATTAATACTGCATGGTCTCTTTAATTCCCCCAACCACCTGGGTGCAGAAGCTGAGCACTGAATGAGGAGTCTCCTGGGCAGCAGGAGGAAACCCCAGCAGAGCAGGGCTACTGACTGCTTCCTGGCCCCACTGCTTCTTCTCCCGTCTCTGCTCAAGCTGTCCCCACAATCATCACTGGGGCTCTCTGGGTTAGGGGGCCACCAGCCATGCTCACTGCTCCCCATGCCCTTCGTGTGACTTCCCCGCCTCCACGTCCTCCCCTCTCTCACCTCCTGCTGACATGGTCCTCATCCTTCACCCCAGCTCGAGACCCACCTCTTCCATGAAGCCCTCCAGGCCACTTGACATCCAAAAGGGGCTGTCGATGTTTGTTTTATCCATCACCAGGCGGCTATAGTGGATACCATAGCAAATCAGCTGTGCCTCCCACATTAGCCCACATAGCCACTGCCCCTCCTGGGCCTCAGCAAGGCCCCGTGGAGAAAGCAGAGTCCTGAGGATGGGAACAACGGGATGCCACAGGCCCCGGCTCTGAGGCCGGTGTGGGCCCCTTACCTTGGCCAGCCTGACCAGGGGATATGGAGACGCTCAGGCCTCGTGGCTTTAGCCTGGCTGAAGGTCTCCATCTGTTTGTTGGAATTTTAACTGTGTGACTTCAGTGATGGTGGGATGGGGGCCTCATCGGGCACAGGTGGCATGTCAGTGACAAGAAGGAGAAGGAGGTCCCCATCTGGAGACATTGAAGCTTGTATGTTGCGAGGTGAGGAGGTGTCACCGGTATACCTGTGTGCACACGTGTGCGTGGCTGCAAGTGCATAGGTGTGCATTTATTTGCACCTGTGAATGTGTGTACCACACATTCCGATCCCGTACAGGTGTTAACGAGTGTGAATGAGTGTATGTGCTGACATTCTGACTGCGTGTGGATCGTGTACGAATGTGTATTACACGGGGACCATGTGGGGTTGAGTGCGTGCGTGCGTGCTGGGGTTGAGCACCTGGGTGCATTATTAGGTGAATATCAAGAGCTGCGTGGACCGTGTGCAGTGTGTCAAATATAGCTATGGGCACAGGGGCATGGGGGCTCCCAGCTGGGTAGGGAGAAAGCCCACCCCGTGGCATCTGGACAAGGTCATAAATATAAAAGGTGGGAGGAACGTCTTAAGCAGAGCAGGGCTTTGTACAAGGCCCGTCCCTCCAGGGGCCGAGAGCTCCCTCCAGGGTCTCCTCCGCTCCCTGGCTGGAGCTCCCCCAGGCTGGCCAGCAAGGGTGTCGCTGGGAGGGGGTGACCCGCTCACCACTGACCTCCTGATCTTAGAGTCTTCTCTTCAGCAGGTAAAGATGGCCCTCCTGGGAGGAAGACTGGGCTGGAGGGGTGAGGGGGGGAACTTCGAGACAGGCAGTCACCAACCGATGGGCCACCTTTCATGGCCTTTCTTAGCCTCTACTTCCCCTCACATAAGGAGCTGCTTTGGCCCAGCCTTGAGGTAGATGACCCAGCTCCCAGGCTGCCATTCCCCAAACGGTCTCCGTGCGCCAAGTTCAAGGGATGTTTTAGGACTCACCATACACACACACAGTTCTGTGGTCAGAGAGTATGGGGAAGTGCTACTGAAGCAGAACCAAAGGGCATTCAGTACTGTGCAAGCTACCAGAACCTTCAGTGTGCTCACATGCATGGGGACCTCCATGACAGGGGTGTCGCGTGCAGCATTTTCCCAAATGGCGGAACGTGTAACTTTTCTGCAGAAACAACATTTAACAGCTCAAGGGGTCCTAGTGTTTGGGTGAAAAATGCTGCCCCGGGGCCCTAGTTCAAGGGTCAGTCAGCTCAAGGCCCATGTCCTCCAAGACTCCTGGACACCACGTCCCCCTCATCTTGCCCTCGTCTGGCCTCCTCCCCCTCCTCCCAGCAGTCAGCCATGATAACCCTTGGAAGGTGGGGGGAGGGTATCCCGTCCCCTCATTGCTTCCTGGGCTGGGGGGGGAGGGGGTCTGTCGAGATGTCAACCTTGTTTCCTAGGCCTTCGAGGGCAGTGCCCTGGTCCCGCCCTCAGCCCGAGGCTCAGAACATGCCATCTCTGGGTAGGGCGTGTGCACTTCGTTCTTGACACAAGCCAGTCAACCAGCAGCCATGCTGATGGACGGGCAACACTGCTGTGCTGACAACTAGGAGTGACAAAGCCCCGGCTGCCCCGCAGGACATCAGCCTCACCTCCAGGCCCCACGGGCAGCATTCTGCTTCTCAGCCCGCCCGGTGCCCCTGCAGCCCCTCTGCCTGCGAGACGTTGCCCCGGCCCAATCCCCTGGTCAAGCCCACGCACGCTCCAAGACTCAGCTCCGCACCAGCTCCCCTGGGCACTGCCTTCCCCGGGACGTCCCCGCGCAGGCTGACAGAGCACCCGGTACGTACCTGGGCCCTCACTTCTGACTGCTCACGCACCTGTTTCCCACCACACGGAGTCTGTTTAGGGTAAGTCGCTTAGGAAAGCGGCTGGCACGGACAAGTGCCCCGTGAGCATATGCTATAGTGCTCCTGTTGTCGTTGTTACCCTTGCGTCTCCGGTGCCCGGGACAACGCCTGGGCCAGGGCTGCTCAGTGCACACCTGTCAGATGAGCTGCACAAAACCACCATCAGATCTGAGCCTCATGATAAGGGGGGCCAGTGGGGGGGGCATGGGTTTACCAGGATTGTTCCCATTTTACCGATGAGGGCACTTTGGCTCCAAGAAGTCTTGGCTCCTCGCCTTTGTTCCCCTTACCAAATTCAAAGTGCCTCCTAGAAGCAGGCAGGGGATTCTGTGTGTGGCACGTCCCTAGTGGACAGCCACATGGAACAAAAATAGCCCCATACTCTGTGCCGGGCATCACGGGGGGCCCATTTAAACCTCACGCAGCCTGGCACGTCAGGATGAGGACCCCATGCTGCAGAGAACTGAACCAATGCCCCGAGAGGGGTACCTGCTCCAGAGGGAGGTTACGAAAGCCCCAGCTCCCCTAGGGCAGCCTTGCCCTCCACAGGCTCTCCCGAGGGACGGCACGCTGACCCACTGGAGCGCTCAGGCAGGGGGTAGGAGAGGAGGCAGAGAGTTATAGGGAAGATGGCTGGGGGTGGGGCAGGGGAGAGAGCAGGGAGAGCGGGGCTGGAATGGGTGGGATGACAATGAAATGAGAGGGCCCAATGCTCCAGAAAAGAAAAAGAAAACTCAGACAAGGATGACAGCCACAGGACTCTGAACATTCACCTCTTGGATCGGATGTGGGCCTAGTGGGAGGGGGCGTGGGAGGCAGGCTGACCTCACAGCTCCCCCAGGCAGCAAAGGGCAGATCTCTCTCCCTCCTGGGGAACAGCTCCAGCTCTGCCTCTTCCAGGAGGCCCTCCTGACTTCTCCAGGCCTCAGCGACCTCTCCCCATCCCGTGTGCCAACCCTGACCAGTTGCCTCCAGGCTCCATTTCTAGCCAGCATCACCATCGGCTTCGCCCTCTGTGTCGCCCAGTCTGGGTTTTCCACCCACTTCCGGGGTGCTCGGGGGTCTCCCCAGCACCCTAGGTTCTCATGAACTGTGTATGCAATGACACGGGAACGTGTCCAGCCCCTTCTGGTCTGCCCCTAGACTGTCCCAGGGTTCCAGGCCCAAACAAACAGGATGCGTGTTCAGAGGAGGCAGCGGGAGCTGGGAATGACCATCTTTTGCTAAGCACCTCCAAGGTGCCTTGTACCTGATATGTAATTCCTTCATCCTCGCTGTCCCCTGACGCTGGTACCAATAACAATTACCTCCATTTTTTGTTATGAAGAGAGAAGGCTCAGAGGGACCCAAAGTCACCTGGCTAGTAGGTGCCAAAGCCAAGAATTGAACCCAAGATTTCCCGACGCCAAAATCTGTGCACTTCCTGCTACCACTTAGTCTCCCCCAGTGGTCCTCAAGGAGACCCAGCAGGCACGGCCGTGCCCTGCCCAGGAGCAGGCCTCAAGGTCAAGGGGGCCCTTAGCTTCTGTTTGGGGCCATCCACAAGTTTTAAAAATAGAAAGTGGTGATGGTGGCACAGCACTGTGAATATACTCCATGCCCATGAACTGCATACCTTAAAGTGGTGAAAACAGCAAATTTTATGCTATCCGGCAGCTCCCCCTTATCCATAGGAAATATGTTCCAAGACCCACAGTGGATGCCTGACACCAGAGACAGCACCAAACCCCCGTATATACTATGTTTTTTTCCTATACACACCTACCTACAATAAATATAATTTATAAATAAAGCACAGGAAGAGATTACCAATAACTAATAATAAATTGCAACAATTGTACCAATATGCTGTACGATACGCCGTACAAATAAAAGTTACGTGGACGTGGTCTTCCTCTCAGAACATCTCACTGTCCTGTACTCAGCCTGCCCGTGATGACGCGTGGTGACAAAATGCGTCCATGATTGTGGGGGGGACGACCAGGCACTGTGACGTAGGTTAGGCTGCTACTGACCTTCTGATGATGCGTCAGAAAGAGGATCATCTGTTTCTGGACTATAGCTGGCGGTGGGTAACTGACACCGTGGAAATCAAAACTGCAGAGGTAAGGGGGAGCCACTGTATGTTTTACTACAGTAAAAATGAGAGTCCTGGGGGAAGCCCTGCTAGACACCCCCCACAGGAAAGCCTCCCTCCCTTGCTTCTTCCTGGGATTCGTCTCCACCTCCCAGCCTCCCCCACTCAGACCCTCGCTCCCAGTCCTCGCCCTGGCTCTCCAGACTTCGGAGGCAATACGGCAGATGAGGCACCATATTGAAATACCATCCTTCTCTCTCTCTGCCTAAACCCCACACTGTCTTCAGCCTCACCCAGTTGTGCCCCTGACAGAGCTTCACTCAACCACCCCTGTGAGGGCTCCTGGAGCTCAGGCCGCTTCCAACTGGCCTTGAATCAAGACCAGGAAGAACACTGGCCCCTCAGAATCAGGACACCCGGGTCCCGATCCTGACTGGAGCGCTCGGGAGCTGGCTTTGCAACTCCAGCCACCGGGCAGGCTTGGGATTCCGGTTCTGTGACGAGAACTTGCTTCACCCAGCACCCTTCATACTCTTCCCCGGGAGCACCCCAATGTCCATGTAAAACAACGAGCTCCCCAGCCATGGGGGTACAGTCTGACCTGCCCACATGAAATGTGTCATCCCAGTCTTCTATTTTCACTCAAAAGTTCACGCAACCTTTGCAATTGATGACTTAAGAGCTCCTTGTCTAGTTTAATATAAAAACCTCTTTTTCCCCAGATTTGGTAGTAAAACTGGAAACCACGCTATGTTTCCCTGGCATGGGGCATGGAAGGGCCGTTTTTGGCCCGGAGTCACGGGTTCTGCTGTCTGTCCCTTGCACACCTCTCCCAACTCCCCGCTAGTCTGGATGCTCCTAGAGGGCAGGTCTGGACCACCCGGCCATGGTGAGCACAAGAGGGACTCTGCAAAGACTTAGTGAGTATTGCGGGAGACGGTGAGTGCCACCTGCTGAAGAGCAGGGGGGACTGTGACAACATGTCTCTAACTTCCTCCTTCCCATCCTTCATGTCGTGCTCCTTCTTTCCTCCACCTGTCTCCTGGGGGGAGCTCAGACTGGTCAAGGACCCTTCAGGATGAAGTGGGGCTAGAATGCGAAAATGCAGCCCAGGTTCCTGTCTGGGGTCCTTCTCCACCTTCTCCGTCACTCTCCCAGTTCACCTGCCCAGGTGAGGGCTGGTTGGCTGTTGTTCCCTTCGCCACCTGCGACCTCTCTTCCCCTCCCCCCTCCCCACGGCTGCCTCTTACTGTCCTTCCCCTCTGCCCTTCCCCTCTGGCTCGGCTCCAGCCCTGCCTCCCGGGCACCCCTGCCTGCGGCAGCCTCAGTATCTATCCCCTCAGCAGAAAGGAGTCCAGGAGGCACTGCCTCCCAAGACCAGCTTCCACCCAGACCAGCCGCTGAGCCCCCCGCTCAGGCCAGACTTGCACCTGTGCCACAGTCTACCCAACCTGGTGTCCAAGAGCAGCTCCAGCGAGTTCCAACTAAATCAAGGCCGAGGCTCTGTCCAGCTACCTCTTTTGTCTCCCTCACCTGGACACACAGGCTCCCAAGCCAGGGGTGACCGGTAGTGCAGGGAGCCCTGTAGAAGGGGACATCCCTGTGGACCCAAGTCTTCCCCTCATCATGTCTCACCTTCCCCAGGGTTGGATTTCTCAACTCTGGTCACGAGGACCATGTCTCCTAGGTGGAGGTGGAGGCCTGGACAGGCCAGCCGCTCTTTCTCGGCCAGTCCATTCCAGCTGGCCTGCAGGGAATGCCCCCCTCCCCCCGCCACCAGTCCGGGGAGCTCCACCCTCCGGCTTAAGGAACGCTACCAGGATCTCCAGTCCTGGGGGGAGGCATTCATCCATTCCTGCCCACAGAGTTTGGGGACGGGAGCAACTGCTCCAGGAGGCGGGTGCCTGGGGAACACGGGGAGGGGGTGGCACGGAGGCCCCGGCAGCTAGGGGAGCAGAGCCGTGGCGACACTGGCTGTGGGGGAGGGGCAGACTCGAGCGCGCCTCCGCCCCCTTCCCTCCCACTCTCAGCCCCAGACTGCGAGCAGCAGCTGTTCCAGAGCTTCCTGCCCTTCCTCGAGACAGGTGTTGGCCCAGTGCTCACTTCCTCCCAGCCTCTCCTCCACCCCCTCTCCACGTGGCAGGCTGGTGCTGAGTCAGCAGCCGCCACTTCCTGTCCCCGCCGCACCGCGGCTACCTGGGGGAGCGCTGAGCCCCGACGGGCCAGGCCACCCACAGGGTGACTTCCCGAGCGCTGTCTCCCCTGCCCGCGCTGGCTCGCCGGGGGGGGGGGGGGGGGGGGGGGGGGGGGGGGGGGGGGGGGGGGAGGAGGTTTCAAGGAAAGGATGCCTTAGGAAAGCACGGGAACTTCCCGCTCTGAGGCCGAACCAGGGCAGCTGCGCCGGCCAGCCGCGCCACCCTGAGCTCGGCCCGCGTCGGGTCGGCGTTCAGGGCCTCGGTGGGCCCCTGGCTGCCGTCCCGCGGCGCGGAGAGCCGGCCAGCGGAAGTGGCCTAGGAAGGTGGCACTAAGGAAAGGCAAAGAGTGAGGCAAGTGATTCTCATCTGGGGGAAATCCCAGTTTTTGAAGGTAGGAAGGGGCCATTCGGCCAATCATCTCCAGTAGCAGACAGCAAAGAGGGCACCGAGCAGTCGGACGTGACCCACAGGTCACACCCTCGCTAATTGGCGGAGCAGGACCCCGCGTCCGGGCTGTCCCCACTGCACTGTCCCTCCTGTCTGAGGACCACCACTAGGGAATGCCAGTCAGTGCCGCTACCCTGGCCTTTGGCTGACTTCTCGTTTTGTTTCATTTGCGTCACTTTCTGTGGCAAGTCCTTCCCCGTGAGACAGACACGATGGACCTATCATCCCCATTTGACTGACCGGCCAACTGAGGCCCAGTGGGGGAAGCTGACCTGCTCATGATCACAGGAGTTTGTGGCAGAAAAAAAGACCAGCACCCAGATCTCAGAAGTTTATGCAAACCTTCCTGCTTCCAAGCCCTCTCTTACCCGCCCTCCTCTCCACCTATTTGGACCTGTTGATGGAAGAGGCCGATGGTGAGCAGAGAGGCTTTGGAGCTGTTAGACCCATCCGCTGACCTCTCCTCCCATGTGGCTCACAGCAGCCCTCAACCCAGTGCCCTGTGAGTGCGTTGGACTCCACCAGCCCAAGGGCAGAGCCACCATTCGAGGGGAATATTGCGCGGCCATTAAAAGTGATGCTCATGGGGACAACACAGGAGAGCATGAAAAGGCTTGTGACATGTGACGTAAAAAAATGGAGAATGCAGGAGTGTATGTTACTGTGTTTACAGCTCTCCGCAATATATACATGTATGTGTGCACGAACACGTGGAAGGAATTTCACTAACATGATCGGAGGGGGTGGACATCCAAAAGATTTCTTTTCCCTTTGGTCTATTTTCTAAACCTTCCAAAATGTCATTCCACTACTTCCACGATAGAATACAGATAGAAGTTGTTGAAACACCAAGCTCTTCCTCCTCACGTGGGTAAAGTCAACCTTTCCGCAAACGTGTGGAGGCAAGAATCCTGGCACTTGCCTGCCTTGGAGTCTCTCTTCTCAAAAACGGTGAAGTTTGATGAAAACCATTCAAACTGAGACATCAGGGCACAGCGGGGCACAGCTCCCCAGGGGTCTGTGTCGTAAGGGAGGCTATGGAGAGAATGGCCTACTGACTAAAGATGCGTGCATATAACCGGAGAAGGGGATTTCAAGACTGCAGAGAGAGGGTTTTGAGGAGTTGCCATGTAAACATGAGGAATTTTTATTGAAGTGAATTTCCTAACCGCGCTGGGTACAGAAGTCTTAAACCACAGGACACTGTCACAGTCCCCTTTCCTCTGTCACTCTTGGCATCTCAAACTCACTGAACTCAGCTCTCCCTGAAACTGACTACTGCTCCCATCTCCCAGTTTGTCTTCATGGCCGTACACACTCCCAGGCACTTCACCCAGGCTCAGTTCTGCTCACTTCCTCTTATGGTAAGGCCCCTTGTGGGAACTGTCCTTCCCATCCCCCAGACCTTTGGTTTAGGCTTCCATCACCCCTGGAAGCCTGCCATGGCCTCCTCCCCAGCCTCGGCCCCTTGGCTCACCCCTCTGTCATCAGCTGCCAGAATGAGTTGTCGAAATACCACTCTCCCCAAAGAGCTCCCAATGGCTAAAGGAGCAAGTTCAAACTCTGCTGAAGCTTCCCGAGGCCTTCAAAAACTGGCTTCAAAATATCTTCCAGACTTTCCTCCCACATTCTCCAGACCACGTGCTGCTTAACCCCTGGAGCTGTGCACTAGGGAGAAGCAGTGACAATGACCCCAGGGCCTCCTATGGCCATGCAAGGCGACAGACCTGCACACACACCCTTATACACATGCACACACGCATACACGTGCATACACACACACCCTTCCTCATAGGCACATCCTGGTCTTGCCAAATCAGCGGAGCCTCTTGGCCTTAGCCAAAGTCTCACTTCTACCCTACCCCAACCTGCAGCCTTTCTTCCTCTTCCTCCCTCCTGTATTTATACGACCCTTTGAGGCACATCTTAACTCCACTTCCTCAGCAAGGTCAGCTCTGAGACTTTATTTGATCCCTCACGAATAAATGCCTCCAGTTATGGGGGATGGAGGGTCAACCATCTAGCGGAGCCCAGGCACCTGCTGCGTGCCAGGTGCCTTTGAATAGTCTAGACACACCCTATCGGGTATGATGGTGGTCACTGTTTAGAGGATGCTCAGAGCAGCGGTCTAAGTTCACCCTTCCAGGTCAAGACTGAGCTAGGACTCAACCCCGGGACTGCTCCAGGCTCTTCCCACTTCGCCCAGTCAGGATGTTCTGCCATCACAGAACATCTGAGACAGCATCTCGTTTCCTAAGCATTCATCTCCCAGCCTCAGCATAAGCCTCAGGAGGGCAGACACCCAGGTCCTACATTGCTTTAGTATCCCCCTTAGCTTGGTCCCAAGTAGGTATTCAATAAACGCTCAATAACTAAATGAACAAACAGGTGAGTGGATGAATGAATGACTGAGTACATGAAGGCACAGGCATTGCAAGCGGCTGTGCTTCAGGGTTATGAACATTTGCTTTTAGTTCTCAAAGCATCCAGAAAATCTGATTCTCTCCAAAGCAAGCTCTCCCCATTACTCTCCCCCCAACTCTCTTGGAAATATATTGGCTCATCCGTGGCCAAGCCGTACCGGAAACTAATAAAAACTCATTCACATTCATACAGTGTTAAGCCAGGAATTTTTAAAGAGCTATTTAGATCCATAGGAAAACAAAGGCACAAATGTCTGGCACATTTGTGCAAACAGTAGTCAGGTAGGATTGAGAGATCCAGAGTCATACTCTGAATTGGAGTCAAGGGCGTGTGTCTCCTGGCCAGGAAAGGGGTTTCACACTGCACTTGGGTCCAGCTCAGAGCTGCTGCTTCCCTCACTCAGCAAACCGGGAAACGAGTAAGTTTTCCAATGGGACACTTTAGGCTGCTTATTTAAAGATGGGAGAGATGTGGGGGGAAAGGATGGGACAGGAGGAGAGCAAACTGTAAAGTGAAGAAAAGAGGACCCAGGTCTCTGTCACCTGCATCTTAGAGCATCGAGACTCTTGATGGTTTTCCCCTAGTCTTGAGTGATGAATTGTATTTGCTGGTTTATAGGTAACTATTATTTAAGAAAACTCATCAATTAAGTGGTCCTTATCTGATGCTAGTTTCAAAAGAGTTCTTTTGTTTGAAAAGAAGACTGGTAAACAAGATCTGTGTTTCATCTCATTACAAAGTCTGTGCTGTAGGATCTAAGTAACAGATGGCTTTTCCAAAATCCTGGAGTCAAAAGTTATTAAAACGGATATGTGTCAGATGGTTGAGAGAGTAGATGTAAAGTACAATGGCTTTGTAATGATTGGATCATCCAGTCAGGGGAAAAGGCTTCTTCATCTGAATGTGTTTCTTCTGACAATCTGGGTGAAAATAGAGTATGCATTTGATCAATTGCTAAAGCATGACTTCCCACTAACCCCACTAGCTTTCTATATTATTACTAGGTTATGAGACCATCCTTGCAATGTATTGTTCAACGAATTCTGACACACATAATCTAGAGAAATAGAATCTTAGGGTTGGTTAACATCAATCTAATAAAAGCCACTGCTCTCTAGGGCAAAAATGAGGGTCATCACCTGATTTAGGGTACTTTTACCATTGTTGAGGATGGGTTGGGGAATGGTTGATTTTGCTTTCTCAAACTAGGAACAAAATTAAAAGTTTCATGTAAGCCAAAATAAAAGAAGAAAAGGAAGGAGGAGAAGCAAAAAAAGGAAAAAAAATCCTTGAAGGCCTGCATACTCTTCTTGTACCAACTACAGCATGAGCCTCTGCTGGGAACTTCCATGTGTGTCCATGTGTCACAGTAAATCAGCTCAGCTTTCCCACCCAGGCTGGGGAGAGCATGAGAACAAAGGCCCAGAGCAGAAAGGGCAGTAATGGGAGGAGAGGAGAGTCCTACCAAGCCACAAAGAAGGCAAGGAAGCACTGTGGTCAGGCAGGGTGCACCTCCACGGGGAAGGAATGCCAGCAGAGGGGCAGAGGGACCCCAGGAGACAGCCCAGAGAAGGAAGGAGGAGGTACAGCCCAAGGAAGAGCGGCTCCAAAATGATGACCCTTTGTAGAAACCGTGAATTTCGTTAATGAACTGATTTCCTGGGTGTCTAAAATGCTTCATTTAGCAAGACTTCTTCTGGGCTGAAATTGAATAGGTGTAATTGACAAATGCTTGAATTTGGGTTCCACTCTGGGGGAAAAATACCTCTCCACTGGCTTCTCAAACGTAATTATGGAAAAAAGATACACGTTAAGGGCTTTTCTTCCAATTCAATTTGGGGGAAGTTTCCCTCCTGATCCGCACCCCACCTCCTACACACATGCGCGCGCCCACACACACACACACACACACACACACACAGAGCGACAATGGCAAAAGATCGGGCTTTCTTTCTCAAGAGAGGCAGTAGGGCCACAGATGAGGCAGCTGTCAGGGAACCAGGCTATAATCAGCTTTAACTGGCTTACAGCCTACAGAGGACACAGACCCTCTTATTTCTACGGTAACAGGTCAGGCTGCTGACCCTGGGATAAATGTGGGGGTGGTCTGGGTTGGTTTCTGTTGCCAACATCTTCCTTATGCAGGATCTCAATGCAAAACTTACACTGCAGGTCCCAAGAATTTAAAGATGCACATAGAAGAGGGTACTTTAAAATTCTAGACCATGGTTTCAACTGCATGTAACATGTTACCCCCAGCATGATTTATAAGGACAGTAAATCAATGAGACAGTAAAAGGAAAAGTTCAAACACAACCAAAAATGGGTTTTTCAGGCGAGTCTGAAATGCTACAAGATTGCTAGTTAAGAACAGTATCCCTTTTCTCAACCTAAGTGTTATACCCCTCCCTCTTCCCCAGCATCACAAACTGAGTGCCATGTAACTTAGAAACTATGATGAAATGTGCAGGCTATTAGGTACACAGGTGGCCAAAGACAGGGTCCCTACGCAGTTAGGCGTTTTGGTGTGGTAGGGCAGCTGACCCTTCCCATGGCCCCAGGTGTCTACTGTAAAAAGATACGGACTAGATCTGTACCACAAAAATAAATAAATAAATAAGAAAGAAAAAAAGAAAGGAAAGGAAAAAAACAAGGCATTCACTCGAATCTTACAATGGGAGGTGGGAGTGGTGGGTGGGTGAGGGTGGGGATAGAAAAGCAAGGGAAAAAATCTAAACAGCAGGATACGACAATAAATGGGAAAACAGCAAGAGAAAAAGCACACTAGGTTAATATAGGAAAACTAGTTCTTTATTGAGAGATTGTATATTAGTATTAGTGGATTCTGTGTGTAACAATGTCATCATGCACACGATACAAAAAAAAAAAAGGCTGGGCCCACCATGCTTCGGAAGGGCAACAGAACAAAAGCAGCGTACAATGAGCAGATGGCCGGGGCTACACGACCACAGTACGTTTCAGCAGGGTGACATCTCTAACCGAGCGCTGTACATTGTCAACTGGGGGATGTAAAAAAATACAGATCATGCTTTAGTTTTAGTACAAGAAAAGGTGAAAAAGATACACAACCAAAAGGATATTTGATACAGAAAAAATTACCCACAAAATAAGAACAAGAAGTAATTCAGCACAGCAGAACACGCTATCCCTGTTTAATGGAAAACCATTTTGCTGGGGATTCTTTTTTCTTCTTCATTTTGTTTTGTGGTTTGTTTTTTTTGTTTTTTTTTTTCTCTTTCTTTTCAGATTGCCAAATGGCAATCTGGGGCAGCCACTTGGGACTTTATTTTGGAAGGGCCCTCGAAGTAGGGGCCTTATTCTTTCATTATTGCCGCTGTTTTGTTTCAGTTTTCAAGCAGGTCTGGCTGGTGAGGCAGCAGAAGGGAGCCGGCTGTTAAAGGGGCAGCTCTGAGGGCCAGGGCGGATGTCCAAAGATGCTCTTGACATTGTACAATTAAACAATTAAGACACCACAGCCCCGGCTCCCCCTTAAGCCAGGGACCTTGCTGCACCAAATTTTCAGAGGCTATGGAGTGGAAGCAACTGCCATTTCATCAAAGATTTTCAGAGATGTATAGATACACTCATTATTTTTGGCCTCCGACTAAATGTAATCTCTTCACTTATTCCTGGGTGTTGCCAAGAAGCTAGCTGATGGCCACCCAGATAAGCGGGAAATGGGGTGCTACAGCCTCCAAGCCAAGGCAAAAGGAATCCACTTAACAGGGATTTACAGTGCAATGTACTCAGCTAAACAAGATGAAGATACAAAAATGGTTATTTCTCTACATCTATTCTGAAATGGCCTACATCCTACACTACTACAATGGAAACTAAAAAGAACAGACTTAAGCTGGCAAGCTATCTAATAGTTTTACAAGAAGATTGTGGTGTAGGACCTTGTTGGGTTAAGCATTAGTATCCTCTATCAAAAGGTCATGAATTCTTATCTCATGGTGCTAAATTTTACCCACAGCCCCACTCACCCTCAGCCCTTGAATTTCCTGTGGGCGTGTTTGCCATGAAAGTAAACTTTGACTGATGGGCAGAATTTGTTTTGTTGGGGTTTTTTTTTGGGGGGGGGGGTGTATTAAAAATAAAATTTAAAGGCAGCTGAGCAATTTGAATTTCAAAACGTAAAATCGGCATCCTGCAATGGTATTTAGAGATCCGTGGTATTAATGAGGATGATAATGATTTAATCAGGATAATTATACTTTCAGGCTCAACATCCTTCTTAATCATTTTTGAATTTCTGCCTAGTGTAATGTTCCACACCCGCTTTAAGAGGAAATGCCAAGTAATAAGACATAATTGTGTGTTGGGGGAGGGGGTTGGCATTTCAAGGGAGATCTCGCCCAGCCCCCGCCCCACTCCTATTCCTCACACACCCACCCCACACCCCCTCCACCGGCCTGAGATAGGGATACTGCCGCTTAAATAGCAATGCCTTCCTCAGATGGAGACAGGAGATGGTTAAGAGGGGTGTCACAATACAGCTAAATGCGGAGGCAGAAGGGTCACAGCGCACACAGCAGCGAGTTGACCATTCACTGAGCTACACAATGAAGAAAAAAAAAGATTTGATAAATGCAGAATGTCATCATTCTATCATCACACAAAAAAACTGCGGTTCAAACAGGCCTAAGGGGGCCAACCTTGCCTTTTAGGTTCTGGGGAGAGGCGTGGGGCTGGGGACAGCTGGGCTGGAAGAAAGAGGGCTGGGCTTTCATTTTCTTGCCCAATCGGGCCCCTGGGGCGCACTAAAGCGCTGGCCCCGCGACCCCACCCCCTGCTCTGACTCGGTGGAGCGGCCCTGGTCGCAAAGGGAAGACATCATTCTGTGCGTGAGGAAGGGGGGAGGAGGGAGGGCCTCAGCCAGCAGGGATTTAAGCAGACTTGGAGTGGGAGAGGGTAGCAGAAACATTTCCAAGAAGAGAAATGTGAGTCCAGAGGCAGAATACAAAAAGAAAAAAAAAAAAAAAATGAATCTAAATGCATCCCGGATTTGCTTTGGGAGGTGGGAATTTTTGATTAAAAGAAAATGGAAGAAATGTAGGGGGGGGGGGGAGAAGAGGGGGAAACCAAGCTATTGTTGGAGCAGAATGTAAGGGAAAGGGGATGTGGGGAAGGGGACCGTGCAAACACACCCCATATATCACAGTTAAAAACAAAGCCGGCGCCGGCCTGCTGCTTTGTCAACGCCCGCCCGGGGCAAAGGCCTGGCGTGGAGGCAGCTTTCCACCTCATCCTCACACACAGCGCGACACCCAAGGGCCGGGCACCCCGCTCCGGCCGGGACCAGGGGTGCACGGCAGGGCACGTCTGACTCCTAAGCGCGCACACACTTACACACACGCTCACATACACACACACACCCAAGCATACTGAACCCATAAATGCAACAGTCATACAAAGACAATGGTGGGGGTTGGGGGGGATAGCACAAGGGAGATGCAAAAAAGGGTTACAGGGGAGAAAAGGATGGGACGGGACAGGAAATCATGCAAGTGCCCACCAGAGGGTGGGGGCTGGGGCACGGGATAGGGCAGATGCCAGATCCCAGCTAACCAGCCTTCGGTATCAATGACCAAAGAGATAAAGAAATACAAACACAACACAAAAACATATATGCCTCAACACACACACACACACACACACACACACACACACACACACACCAGAAAACCAAGTATGCTTGCACACACACACACACACGCACACAGTCATGTACCTCTCGCCTTCTTTCGATCATACAGGGCTAGGTATTAGGGAAGGGGCTGTGATTTGGGGGAACCGCGTCCGCCGCAAAGAATAAAAAATGGGGCTGGGGAGGGAGGGACCCAAATTCGCCAAACCCTAACTTCACTACAAAAGCTCCCACGAGGGCGGCCACCCCCACACTGGGGGTCCCCCAAAAGGGAGAGGGGAGAAGCCACCGCTCGCCCTGCGTCCCCGCGGGTGTGCCCTGAGCCCCCGGCCGCCCGCGGCGCCCGCCCCCGCCCCGCTGCCTGCGGCGATCCACGCTCCGAAGCGGACCCCGAAAGGAAAAAGCGATACCTCTGTTTCGCACAGAGCCAAACACTGGAAGCACGAGATAGCCGACGTGGACCAGGACCATCCTGGCTCCTCGCGCGGCGGCGGCGGCGGCGGCGGCGGCGGCGGCGGCTGCGCGCGGGCCCTTTGTGGCGCGGCTCCGGGGCGCGGGCGCGGGCGGCGGCGGGGCTGCGGGAGCCGCCGGGGCGGGAGGCGGAGCGCGGGGCGCGGGCGGCGGTGGGGCGGCGGCTGGCGGGGAGACAGATGGCCCATGGAAAGGCTCCCTTCCCGGCCCCTCTCGACATTCAAAGGCGCTGGGGCCGCAGCTGCCGCCACACAAAGGCGCGCGCAGCCAATGGGAGCGGAGCGCAGCGCGGCGCGGCCTCGCCGGAACCGCGGGGGACAGCGGGGACCGCGGGCGCGCGGGTGGCGGGGGGAGGGAGGGGTGACGGCTGCGAGGGCGCGGGCGGCCAATCGCGGAGGCCCGCGGCCGGGCGCGGGGAGGGGTGGGGGGGAGGTCAGCCCCGCGGGGCGCGTGGAGCCTGGCGCGGGTCCCTGACCGCCCGCAGGCCCGAGCGCGCGCGTGAAGCGCCCTGCACACAGACACGGGCGGCGTGCACACGGAACGTGCACACACCGAGGGGGACGTGCACCCAGACATGTGGAAGTGCGTTCGTGCGTGCGGAGAGAAAGGCACGAGCGCACCAAGTGCACACGACCCGGAGGTCCTTGCACACCGCGCACAGGTCACTCGGGGACGTGCGCATGGGGGCTGGCGCACGTGCAGAGCCTGACTGCGGGCACAAGTGAAGGTGGAAAGCGAGCAAGCAGCAGCACACAGGACCCAGGCACCGACACACAGACATGCACACACCGAAAGCCTTGTTAAGGCAGGACACGTGCCAAGAGCACATTCCCAAAGACACACAGAGGGGACACACAATGCAGACATGTACACTCCCAGGCTCCCTGCCCGTGGCAACGCTTTGTTGCTTTGGCAGAGCACAAAGCTCACAATAATTATTTGCTGAATTGAAATCCACTCATAACACTGAAGTATGTGCACGCCGAAAACCCAGAGCCACCTGGCCACCATTCACCCTGCTCTGACACAGGCACAAGCAGCCATGTGCACAGACACGCCCACTTCCTCAGCCGGCGGGGAGGGGGGTGGGGGATGGCACACATGACATCAAGGCTAGGAGGCTCCTCAGATTTACACGTGGAGGCACAGCTGGGGTGTCACGTGTGGCCTGTGGCCAGCCTGCCAGGTACAAGCAAGACAGAAGTGAAGAGCCTTCACCCCACAGCCCTGATGTCAGGTGCACTGCTAAGACTGTGTCCATGCACGCTCAGCCCGCGGGCTGTGAAAGTTCCCCGCACAACCCTCAGACCAAGCTCTTAGCCCACACCAGGGCCAGAGTGTGCCCAGAGCCCATCCACAGGCACCAAGGTGGAAGACGTTTCCTACATTGGGACTTGTCTTCAAATCCCAATGGCTACTTTATTTAACGAGTCTGGTAAAAAAAAAAAAAAAAAAAAAAAATTTACATGGTAAAATCATAGTGTAGGGAGCTGAAAGGAATCTAATACAACCCAACCTTCCCCCATTTTAGAGAAAAGGCAAAAGAAGATCATTCATTGAACACATGATAAGCTTGTGTCCGGGCATAGGGAGGCCATGCAGGATCCCTTGACATTCCAACCCTTGCGGGCAGAGGGGCCTCAGGCAAGTAAAGGCAGTCACCCAAAAGTCTGCTAGGGGCTGAGATGGAACTTAGCATAGGGTGCTCGGTAAGGGGACACCTAGGGGGCGCACCTAGCCCAGTGGGCGAGAAGCAGGGTGGGGGCAATTGGCTTGACTCCAGGAAAGTGACTTCTGAGATAAAGCATGAAGAGTGGCAGGGGTGAGGCGAGGCAAAAAAGGAGACAGTAAAGGGAAAACCATGGCCTGGCTTTGCCAAGACAACTACCATGTTCCCGGTGGCAGCAGTAGGGCGGGATCCCAGGGCACACCGTTCTCTCCCTCCCAAGCACATATATCCCTCCGACTTCTTCCCTACCAAACACCTGTGGCTGCCCCACAGGGGCGAACTGGGGGAGGACATCTCCCGCCAGGCCCAAGCCCCGCTCTGGAGGGTCATTTCAACAAGCTTCTGCCACCAGCTCTTTCCTGTTTTCATAATCTGTCAAATAAACACAATGCCACCACTAATAAAAATTCTTGAAAAAATGAGAAGACCTGGGACACCTGGGTGGCTCAGTTGGTTAAGCAACTGACTTTGGCTCAGGTCATGATCTCACCTTTGGTGGGTTCAAGCCCCGTGTCAGGCTCTGTGCTGACAGCTCAGAGCCTGGAGCCTGTTTGGGATTCTGTGTCTCCCTCGCTCTCTGCCCCTCCCCCACTCATGCTCTGTCTCTGTCTCTGTCTCTGTCTCTCTCAAAAATAAATAAAACATTTTTAAAAACATTTTTTTAAATGAGAAGACCTTAACAAACACTTAACTACTAGAATTTTTCTCCTGTTCCATTTCAGGCTTTGTCAATATGCATATAGACCAGATTTGTCATCATAATCTACATATTTTTTATTCTGCGTTTTAATCTTAACATTTTTATCAGAGACATTTCCCCATCCTTCGACATAATTATCTTCATAATTTTCATTTTAAATGTTTTCATAGTATCCAACAAGTGAAGGTACTGTGAAATTACTCAATCATACTCTATTCTTGGGCATGTAATTCACTCCCACTTTTCCCTTACTGGAGATCACACGATAAACTTCATGCCTATAGCTTGTTGCTTTTGTTAAACTGTAAGCTTAGAGCAAACTTCTAGGGTTGGCATTCTTGAGTTGACAAATATGGAAAAACTTTATGGCTCTTGCCATACATGGCTTATGAAAAGATTAAACTCACAGTCAGTACTCCCAGCAGTATATAGCGTCCCAATTTCTCTACAACCTTCCTCACTTGAGCAGCTCTTCTTTTTTTTTTTTAATCCTACTTTATACCAGAGCAGCTCACAAAGGCTGATGACTACCCGACCTGCCCTCGACAGCGGGGTGGTTGGGCTACAAACTCTGAAACCGGATTGCCTGGCTTCACATGCTGGCTCTTGGATAAGTTCCTTAACTTCTCTAGGCCTTGGTTTCAGTATCTGTAAAATGGGTGTGATTATAGTTCCTCATGGGGTTAATGTGAAGATCAAGAGAACTCTGCACTCGTGCAGTACATACAATAGTGCTGGCAATTCAGCTCTTCGTTCTTGCCCCTTTACTTCTCCGTCTCCCCTTGCCCACTACCCTTTGTCCTCCTGTCACTATTTATTTTTGCCTAAAGCATTTAGCATAAATTATACTGTAACATGGAACATTCGTCAGACAAAAGCAAACATCCAGGAATAGACCAAGAATGATACCATGACATGGAATATCCATCAGACAAAGCAGAAATCATGAGTCCAATTACTAGCTGCACCCTTCTTACTCAAACATCAGAGAAACATGACAGACAGATGCCCACATTCACCAATATGCCCACATGCACACAGACGTGAGCCTCCTGCTAAGAAGGAAGTATTTCGCATTACGAGAAGGGGTTTCATTTTGAATAAAACCTTGGGTGTTTACCATTCCGCAGCCTCAATGCAACCATCTGTCCAATGGGAATAATAATAACTCCTGTCAGACTACCTTAAAGGTTTACTGTGAGGATCAAATGAGCAGAGAGCCGTGGAGCCACGGCTAAATTCTAGAAGCATAGAACACGGAAAATTCTAGAAGCATAAAATAGTGGTATCTCCAAGAATGAAATTTGATTATTGTTTTGCCCATCTCCTTGTCTCATGGATAAGGAAACTGAGGCTCAGAAATGGGGTTATGAACGAGGGCACCACCATTCCTGGATGAGTCAGAACGAGGATCCTTGTTTCCTGGCACATAGCCTAGTATTGCTGCCACTTCCCACTGGTTCTCCATCACGCCAGGATGGCTGTCTTCCACTCTTCCTCGCATTAGTTAATGTCCACAGGATACAATAAAGCAGATTCCTGAGAAGAGGAATATTTGCAGAAACATTTCGTTCATCGGGGTTTATCTTTATGTGTGCTTCCTGCCCCCTGCCAAGGTCAATACCTAGAGCATGTTTGCAGGCTTAGCATGTAACATTCAGGAAGAAATATTTAAAAACTGAAAGGTGAAGAAATATTTTAAAAATGAAATCTGTAATTCCTGATCCAAACCAGAGAAACATCACCCTATAAGGTAGAAATAGCACTGTCACCTTGAACCTTGGCTCATGCTTTGATTCCTCACTCTCTTTTGTCTTTACCTTGGCTACCTGCAGAAGGGGTTCTACAGAGCTTCTTGATTCTGGGGCCCAGACGCATCTGTTTTGAGAATTACTCCTTTGGAGCCCAACATTAGATCTGGGTTATGACCTCCACTGCCCTTTAGTCAACAAACGGAAACAAACCTAGCACATCAGCCATGTAGACATCCACAGTTTTCCAAAACAGATGACAGAATTCCTGTTCATCTCCAGATTGGGTTGGCATCAGGTAGACACAGCTTTCAAAATCTGTGCGAAACAGCTGGACTTCAGTAGACGCCCCCTCCACGACTGGCGTCACAACAGCCTCTGTGCTGAACGTGGCGGGGTTCTAGATGCAGCCTGCCACAGGAAGAGGCACGGCCCGGGGCGCTGACGGTCACTGGGGAGTCAGGGCATAACCGCAAGAAAATAAAGAGGGATCCAAGAGAAGCTGCCCCAAACCAGGGATGATGGTGAGTCAGGCGGAAGTCAAGATGGGCTTGAGCACTCAAGAAATCCTTCAGGACAGAGCAGGGTAGGAGAGGACCCTCAAGGGTGGGGTCATTTGCAACAAGCTAAGAAAAAGGAGGGAGGTAAAACATGAACCAAGGCCCAGAAGCAAACAGAGGAGAAGAGAAGGAGCTGGAGGGGTGGAAGAGAGAGAAGGAAGGGGAAGAAAGGGAGGAGGAGAGTGGAGAGAGGGAAGAAGAAGGGGGAGGAGAGGGAGGAGAAGGAAAGGCAGCAGCAGCAGCATCTTGGGAAAAGTGAGGCTACAGGAGAGAGCTCTGTGCTCTGCACTGACCTGGGACATGGGGTGGATGGAGCAGGCAGGAGGGGACTGCTGACCCAGGTATGCCACGCACACGCACTGACCAGGGCTCCAGGTGCCAGGAGTTGGCCAAAGTCCTCAACCAGAGATGGACCAAAAGGAAACGAAGCAGAACCCGGGGTCCATGATCCCCGTCTCCATTGTAATAGGGAAATTATCTGAGCCCCTGCCTGTCCAGGCTGGCAGTGAGGTGGGGTCCTGTGGCTACATCCTGGGGAAAGGCATGGAAGCAGGAATTTTATAGGATGGCCTTCTTAGAAAATAGAGCTGTTTTGGAGGATGCCAAGAAGTCGTTTAAAACAAACAAACAAACAAACAACTGGTAAATAGAATCAACCATGTATCCTGCCTTTCCTCTATGAACTCTGTTTCAGGTTAATGAAATATTTGATGAGGGGAAGCTTCTCTTTATAGAAGTATTGGCTAATAAATGAAGAAGAAATGAGATGATGAGAATATCATCGTAATGAAATAATAGTTCTAGGCAATGGCCATTAATAGCTGTTAGTGTCTCCAAAAGAGAGACAGTGCGAGGTGACATGTGTCCTAATAGAACAGCCGGCCACCTCTGAAGTGGTCTTTCCAGAAAAATGGAACCTGAACCTAATGAAACTTCTTGATCTTAATTCCCAATTGATTGGAAGCACAGGAAATAGAAACATATTAAAAGATACCATGGGATACAACGAGCAGAGTCTAAATTGTGGAAATGCTACAGGACAAACCAGCCGTGTTTCTCACAAATGAATGGATTATAAGGGGGAGAAAAAGAGACAGAGGGGCAACCTATAGAGACAGAAGGGATATATCAATCAAATGCAACATTTAGACTTTTGTGAAACACGATTAGAACAAAAAAAATAATTGGGGAAATGCAGACAATGGATATTAGGATATTAATTTTTTCAGATGAGATCATGGTATTGTGGTTATGTTTACACAAAGTGTCCTTGTATTTCCAAATGCTTTCCAGATGATATTAACTGATATCTGGGGGCTCAGTTGGTAGAACATGCCAGTCTTGATCTTGGGGTTATAAGTTTAAGCTCCACGTTGGGTGTAGAGATTACTTTTAATTAATTAATTAATTTATTTATTTATGGAAGGAAGGAAGGAAGGAAGGAAGGAAGGAAGGAAGGAATAAAGAAAAGAAGGAAGGAAGGAAGGAAGGAAGGAAGGAAGGAAGGAAGGTAGAGAGGAAGAAAGGAAGAGTGGAAGGTTCTTACCTCTTGATGGGGGAGGAGTATAGGTGAAACCAGAATGGCACTGAGTTGATAATTGTTGAAACTGAATGATAGATATGTGGGGATTCATTCTATTATTCTCTCTACTTTTCTTTATGTGATGGTTAATTTTGTGTGTCAACCTGACTGATCTAAGGGATGCCCAGAGAGCTGGGGAGACAGGATTTCTGGGTGTGCCTGTGAGGGTGACTCTGGAAGAGATAAGCATTTGAATTGGTGAACTGAGTAAAGGACTTTCTGTTACCAGTGTGGCTGGGCCTCACCCAAGGCACTGAGGGCCTCCATAGAACAAGAGGGTGGAGAAAGGGTGGGATTTGCTGTCTTTAACTGGAACGTCCAACTTCTCTTGCTCTCAGACATAAATGCTCCTCATTCCTGGGCCTTCAGACTTCCACTGGGACCTGTACCATTGGCTCCCCTGGTTGTCGGGCCTTGGGTTTGGACTGGAACTTTCACCACCGGATTTCCTTGCTCTGCAGCTTGCAGACAGCAGATCGTGGGACATCTCAGTCTCAATAACCATGGAAGCCAAACTCTTATAATAAATCTCCTTCTATGTATCTATATATATCCTATTGGTTCCGTGTCTCTGGAGAACCCTGACTAATACGGTTTATATTTAAAATTTTTCAAAAGTAAAAATAAAAACTAAAACACACAGAAAATAGCCAGCACACATCCTCGTACTCTGCAAGCACACGAAAAGATGTTTCCTCAGGTTGGGCAAGTTAGGAAACAGTGCCTGTTTCTCACATTGGTCACAGGCCTAGGCTGGGAGCTAAGGCTGATTGTTAGTTCCTGCTCACTGCCTTGGACTGTCCCTGCTCTGCTGTGTGACACGCTCAGCAAAGCGGACGGCTGGCTCACCGTTCAGTTCACCACGACGGCTTACCTGCTTCACAGCCTTCATATGAGAGAGAAATAAACTCCAATCTTATTTTCACCACTGTTTCTTTGGGTGTCTGTGTTCATATCCAAACCCAATCGCAACTGAAGGTAGAAGGGACTCATACTCTAAAAGACACACAGAAAATACTGCAGGGGTCCAGATACGGAAGAGCGTATGTAGTCAGGTAGATCAGTTAGCAATTGCTGCAAAGATATTACATAATAAATAGCTGTAAAATCACAGTGACACACAACAATAAGCATTTATTCTCACAGATCCCAGGGCTGGCCAGCTCCAGCTCTGCCCTGAGGCATCTGGAGTGGCTCCGCTTCTCACAACCAGCTGTGGGTTGTGGGATGGTCCTGCTCCACCTGCCTCTCATCCTCTGTCAGCTAGCCCGGACATGTTCTTCTCTAGCAGGAGCCAGTGGAACCAGGCAAAGCCTCATAGGGAAGGCCAGTGGTGACCAAATTCAGAGCTCCAAAGAAGCCAAGGCAGATGGTGAATTAGGGAGACAGCCAGTGTTTTCATTTGATAGGAATAGAGTGTGTGTGTGTGTGTGTGTGCCTGGTGAAGAAAATAAGAATATATTTGGTAATCTATGGGCAACCCTGGAGGTTTCTGAGCAGAGGGGTGAACTGATCACGAAAAGAAATCTATTTATGCACAAAATGAATGGGGATGGGGGTAGGTTCTAGGGACCGGGAAAGCATGGAGATAAAAGGGTGAGGTTGAAAGTCAGACGTAGGAACTGCCCATCAATCCTGAGCGCAGGAGTATAAAGGAAGAACAGAAGACACCCCTGACATTTTTAACCAGGGAAAGAATGTTTTATGAGCACTCCTCCCCTTATGAGGATATAAGACTCCAACGGTGGTTCCCAAGTCCCATTGCTCCCAAATCCAAAGTGATTACATATACTTGTCTCTGAAAAGTTATGCTTTACTTTCATTCCCTTTGTAATTATCTGATTCTCTTACTATCTTTTCCACATTGTCTCTGATTTTATTCTTATTGGACATGAGGCAGTTTTTTACCTTCACAAATCAACTCAAATGTAAGGATCACCATAGAAAACATGCCTCAGATCGAGGAAGACTACAGGGGTGGGCAGAGTGCTGGCAGGCAGTCCCTGTTATACATTCCCCCCTTTTTCCTTGATGATATGTGTGACTTTTAATCAGACAGCTGCCCACCCAGAATAATGACTATGTTTCCCAGGTTCCTTTGCAGCCGGGTGTGACTGTGTAACTAAGTTCTGACTGCTGGGCTGAAAGCAGAAGTTCATGTATTCCTCCCAGAAAGTGTTCTTAAAGGCAAAAAGATGAGTCTTTCTTCTCCTCTTTATCAATTGTGCTAACTGGAAGATGGATGTAAGGGCTGGAGCTTGAGCAGCCGTCTAGGACCATAAAATGGAAAGTGAATCTCATGCAGCTGGTGGAGAAGCAAGTTTGAAAGAGTGTGGACACTGGATGATTTCATAAAGCAAATCTGTAAGCCCCAGATGCCCTCTCGTGACTTCTTCCTTTTTTTTTTTTCTCTCCTAGGAATCCCTGACTTGTTTAAAATAGAAAAGAATTACATGTCTATTTCATTGAAGCCATTGTTACTTGGTAACCTTTTCTCACTGTCTCCCACTTGTAGGCAGGTGGAAAATCACCACAGGAACACTGACCCCTGTGTATGTGTCTGTGTGAGTACTGGATAGAGGCGACATGCAAGGCTTTGTTCAAACTTATGGACACGTATAAGTTCTAAGTTCCTGAACAGAGGCACTACTTTCATGCACATCAAGAGGCAATGAGGAAGAGAAAAGCAGGGAGAATGTGGCTAAATGTAATCAGCAAATGTTAAGGGCCGCTGGAACAAATTGGGTGTGACAAGATGAATGGCTTAGCCTGTCTTGGCGGGCAATGGGGGCATTATGACTTTATCTTATTCCTTAGTTCCCTCATTCTTTTTTCTTGGTTGGTGGGGCTGAGTGAGGGGTGGAAATCCATGTTGGGGGCAGAAGGCAGTCCTTAGATCCACTATCCTTGGGGGCTGGTTCTCATACCTCAGTGTGCAAAAGACTCTAATGGAGAACTTGGCTTCAGAGGTCCCAGCCCCTGAGAGTCTGACCAGGAGGGCCCAGAGCAGGACCTGGGAGTCTGCATTTTAGTGAGCCCTGCCTCCTCCCTGGTGAATCTCATGCAGATGGTGAAGGGCTATCTGGAAGCAACCCAGCTGTGAGGTCTAGATTGTCAGCCCCAAGGACAGCTTCTGCTGTGTCTGCTTTGCACAGCACGTTGCGGCCCGGGCGACCATTCAATGCCTACCTATTGGCAATGGGGAGCCACAGTGCCGTCTCGAGCAAGAGAGTGACTTTAAAAACACTTCCACTTCTGGCCCTGCTGAGGGAGAACAAAAGAGTTTCTAATCCAACAGGAGCAGAGGATTTTCTTTTTTAAAAAAATCAGACTCTCAGGCCAACATTTGGATCCTCAACCCACTTTCTGACTGGGCGGCCAGTGTCTAACCGGCCCCCGGCGAGCTCTGTGTTAGTATTGGGCAGTCCGTCCCTTTGGAGATGGGGCCTGGGAGGGCACTGAGGGAAGAGACGGGGTGTGGAGATGAGACGGTGTGGGGCCCGAGGCCTCACATTTGCAGAGCCTCCCGAGGCCGTCCTCATTCCTTCCCCACGGTGCCCCTCACCCTTCCCTGCAGTGGGCATGGGGAGGAAACTGAGGCTCCGAGAAGTTAGGTCCCTTTGTCCAAGTCCAGGGCACCAAATTTACACTTGGGCTTGCCCCCTAGGCCTGGTCACTCCAACTACAGGACACTGCATGTTGCTGGCATGGGCATCCTGTCACTCTAGGTCCCAACGCCCAGAATCCTGGGTGGCCCCTCACCACGTTGGAGGCGTTGGCCTCACGTTACAGTGGAACTTGAGGGGCCTAGGCTTCTTGACCCATCTCCTCCACATTTGTCCCCAGATCAGCCACAACACCGTCAAACACCACTACCCCTCACTCAGTGGCTTAAAAATGAGGCCTTAGGAAAAAGCAGTGAGTGCTCAAGTAAATTTATCCAAGTGCCCCTCTCTGACCTGTCGGCCCTTGACGCTGACTCTTCCCACAGCTCAGGAAGTACACGCTCAGCCCTTCTTAGTGTGTTCACCACATCTGCCAGACTGACCTGCAGAGGCTCTGTCTCTCTCTTTCCCCTCTCCTGGGCCTCCTGTCCCTGCTTCGCTGGCTATGTGTGCCCTGGGTCAAGCTCCAAAGATAGGAGTTTCAGGTTTGGGCCTGGCAGGGGGGTGGATTTGAGAGGCCTCCAGAAGCTGGTCCTCAAGACAGGGAGGGGCTTAGGGCAGAGGCCCAGCCTCTACCCCCTAAAGGGCCCAGAGGGAGGTAAGAAGTCCGAGGCCAGCTAGACCTGGGGATGTCCCCTGCGAGGCAGCTGGGGTCCAGGCTTGACACCCCACAATGCGTTCAGGTTACATCATTAGGGCTGAATTGATGTTGATGACAAATAATAACTGCTCCAAAGCAAAGCCAGATGGGGAGTGTTCAAATTGAATGAAGAAGGAAATGAGCTGCCATCCACAGGGAGAAGGGCTTCGTGGGGGGCCTTGGATCAGGGACTCTCAGACACGGAAGGGAAAGTTTACAAAATCCAGTCCATCCCCCAACTCAGGGAGGGAATTTTCGCTGTACCATCACCCGTGAGTGGTCACTCAGCAGGAATGCTTCCCGCGACAAGGGGCTCCTTCCTCATGTGTCTGTCCTTCTGGGTCCCATCCACCCATCTGTATATCGAGGGGCTCACCTGGATGTTCTTCAGAGCCCCTGCCTGTGCTGACACTCCTCCCTGACCCTTGGACTCCTAAACCCTTTTGGGCTTCTGACTTGGCCTTACGTGAGGTTACAGTGGTAACGGCTGATGGGAGTCTGAAGCGTACAGCCAGGGGTCCGTGGCTCGTTCATCCTAGATGCTTCTATCCAAGGCTGAGAGAGTGAGTCCCAGGTCCCTGCACAGCCCAGGGGGTCGGGGGACCGTGAGACACCTGGAAACCCGCTGAGGTGAGAGTACAGGGCACCACAGCATTTCTCGGCCGGCCAGGACGAGCCAGCCCAGGACATATGGGGCAGCAGAGGTGGGGGCTTTGCGGGTATGACTGCTTAGCCAGAAGAACGCTGGGTGTGTTTGATTTTTATTTCAAAGCTTCTCATTCCGCTACATAACCCCTCTCCCTGTGATGTACTCCCTATACCGGCTAGTGCATCTTATAGCATTACCTGCCTGTCCCCGAAGCATTTAAATTTGCCATTCCTGGGTCACCCCTCTGCCAGGACGCCCTCCCAGATGAACACCTCTGACCCCTGCTCACCCTGGCCGTGCCCTCTCCTCGGCCCCAGCACGGGCCTGAACCAGCCCTGCGTTATTTTGCCTGTGTTCTCGAATCCCCTCATCTGCCCTGCTTCCTCCAGGCACCGACGATGTCTGAGTCATTTTTGTTTCTCCACGTTGCCTAATGGGAGGTGCAAACAGTCTCAACGTGGGCAAAATCTGAGCCTCACTTTTTGGTTTGGTTTTGTTTTATTATGGTAAAATACACGTAACATAAAATTCACCACTTCGACCGTTTTTAGTGTAAATTTATATCAAGTGCATTTGCGTTAGCACTAAGTGCCTTCAGATATAATGCTGTACAATCATCACCACTATTTCCAGAACTTTTCCATCACCCCAAACAGAAACTCTGTACCCATTAAGCACCCCATTCCCCCTCCCCCTGGCCCCTGGGTGCCCCTAACCTGCTTTCTGTCTCTATGCATTTGCCTCTTCTAGATACCTCATATAAGTGGAATCATGCAACATTTGTCCTGTTGTGACTGGCTTATCTCACCATTGTCAAGGCTTCTCCGTGTCGTAGCCTGTGTCAGAACTTCATTCCTTTTCAGGGCGGACTATTTTTCCAGTGTATAGATAGACCACATTTTGTTTTTCCAGTCATCTGTGAATGGACTCTTGGGACGTTTCCACCTTTTGGCTATTGTGGCTATTGCTACGATGAATGCTGGTGTACCAGCATCTTCTGAGTCCCTGTTTTCAGTGCTTTGGGGTGTAAGCCTAGGAGTGGAATTGCTAGGTCATATGGTCATTCTACGCTTACCCTTGTGAGCTTTTTTCCTGAGCCTTGCTTTGAAATCCACACCATGCTGTTTTCCTGAGCCTTGCTTTGAAATCCACGAACAGTGCCCTCCACTGGGACCCTTCTGTCTCCAGCTCTCTGCCCATGTCCTAAACCAGATCAACTGCGAGGCACCTGTGCATGACAAACGCAACACTTGTCTCGTTGGCCTCCGCCTCTCCCCATCGGTCTGCTGGCGCCTAGGCTGTAAGTGCCCCGAGGGCAGGGGCAGGGTCTTCCCTGCTCTCACGCCCCCCCAGAAATCATGTGCTCTGGGCTCAGGGTGAGCCAGTCAAGACATGAACCCATGTTTGCTTGATTGACAGGGTGATCAGTTGTTCACCCGCCACTGACCAGCCGTCTGTTGACTGACTGAACAACATAGCACTCTCCCTACTCTCTCTGCCAAATTACAACCTTTGGCTGGAAAACAGACACTCATTTCCTGTCCCACCTATGAAGTGATTAAGTGTGGGCTCAGGGATCCGAGGCTGACTAGTTATGTTACCATGGACAAATTTTGAAGCTCTCTGAGCCTCTGTTCCCTCATCCATGTAATGGGGGTACTACCACTACCTACCATGGGTGTCGGCACGCAGATGAACATACAATGCTGTGCACAGGGTGGGCCACAGCAAAGCCCTGTACGTGCCCTGATATACACTGAGGCATCCTGTTTTTTCTCTTTCTGGCTGATGCTCCTACATAGTCCTGGTTCTGTTTTGGATTTCAAATCCAGTACCTAAATCAGGGCCTGGCACAGGGTAGGCACTCAATAAATACTGAATGAATAAATTGCTGGCTTACCTTGAACCCCAATAAGTCATAGCTTTTGTTACAGTGGAATGCTTGTGTCTTCCCCAAATTCTCACCTCCATGTGATGGTATTTAGGATGTGGAGCCTTTGGGAGGCAACTGGATGAGACGGGGTCATGAGGGTGGAGCCCCCGAATGGGACTAGTGCCCTTGGAAGAGTCATAGAAAGTTTGCTTCCCCTCTGCTCTCTGTTCTGGGAGGACATGGTGAGAATGTGGCATTCTGCAACCCAGAAGAAGGTCCCCACAAGAACTTGACCATGTCGGCACCCTGATCTCAGACTTCCAGGCTCCAGGACTGAGAGAAATAAATTTCTGTTGTTCTTAAGCCACTCAGTCTGTGGTACTTTGTTATAGAAAAGTACTAAACTAAGACCACTTTTTTCCCAGGCACCAGAAGAATCCGAGACCAGAGACGGTCCGTGAGTGTTATTAGTCAGGCTGCTTTTAACTATAATGAAAAGAAAACCTTATTTACAGAAGCATAAACCACAAGTTCATTTATTATTGACTTGGCAAGTCCTACAGTGGGAGTAAGTGTGCTTTCAGAATGGGTTCAGGGACGCCCAGGTGATTCAATCGGTTGGGCATCCGACTTCGGCTCAGGTCATGATCTCACGGTTTGTGAGTTTGAGCCCCGCGTCGGGCTCTGTGCTGACAGCTCAGAGCCTGGAGCCTGCTTAGGATTCTGTGTCTCCCCTTCTCTCTGCCCCTCCCCTGCTCATGCTCTCTCTTTCAATAATGAATAAATGTTTTTAAAAAATTAGAAAAAAAAAGAATGGGTTCAGAGGCTTAACAATGAAATCAAGTCCCCATTCTCTTTCTTTCTACCTTTTGACTCCACTAATCACAGCATATGGACTTTAATTTTCTGGTTTATTGCCTCATGGTCACAAGATGGCTGCCTAGCTCAGGCATCATGTCCTCACATGAGAGCATCCAAAACAGGAAGAAAAACTGGGCGAAAAAGCCTCCTCTGTCTTTTAGCAGAAAGGAACATCTTGGGGGTGCATGAGTAGCTCAGTTGGTTAAGCGTCAGACTATTGATTTCAGCTCCGGTCATGATCTCATGGTTCGTGGGTTTGAGCCCTGCATCAGGTACTGACAGTGCAGAGCCTGCTTGGAATTCTCTCTCTTCCTCTCTGTCTTTCCCTCCCCTGCTCTCTCTCTCTCTCTCTCTCAAAAAATAAACTAAAAAAGAAGAGAGAAAGAAAGAAAGAAAGAAAGAGGAAAGGAAGGAAGGAAGGAAGGAAGGAAGGAAGGAAAATCTCTCCCAGAAGGTGCACCACACACTGTATCAACCCCAGCCCAGGCGCACATCTCACTGGCCAGAACCAGATGGCAGACTCATCCCTGAACCAGTCATGACACAGAGGCACAGGATAGCTATGACTGGCTTTGACCACTCCTCACTCATCCTGGGGTTGGCCTAACCCCAGTCGTACCAATCAAAATTCTTTTAGGCAGGAGGAGGGGCCATGGCTATTGGGCGAGCATCAGCAGTGCCCCACAATGACACTGTCCTTCCAGGAGAAACATGGGCTGCAGCTCCCCACCCAGAGGCAAGGGTTGCCAACACATGATGATGAGGAGGACATATCATCACCAGGGAGGAGTTAGCCTGACAAAGAGCCAGCCCTGGTTCTGAAAAGAAGGGTCCTAGGCCCCCAAAATGATCAGGCTTCAGAAGGCAAGCATTTGAATGAAGCCCAGAAGGAAAAATGTCAGCATCTTTCCAGCGCATGGTCCATCCTCCTTGCCATCCACAGCATCCGGCCACGTGGACACAAAGACAACTGTGCTGCCCACCCAGGCCGATGGGTTGGGTCATCCTTGGCTGTGCCTGGCTGGACTCCATCCCTTCTCAGCAAAGTAATACCCACTAGCCCATGCTTCCCTCCCTCTGAGCTCTCTGTGAAGGGTCTGCAGGTGTGGGGGCTCTGAGAGACCAGAGAGGTTGGGGCTCTGGGGCTCTGTCCCACAGGCACCTGTCTCTGCCTCCTAGCTGCAGCAATTTGAGAAGCAGCTGGTGGGGGCCTGGCCGAACTGCCAGGAGGCAGAGAGATGAAGTCAGCAGGACAGAGCCTCTGCAAGGAACGGATAGACCGGTTATAGCATAGTGACAGAGCAGGTAAAATGGCAGATTGAACATGCACATCCAGGTTTTCTCCCTTCCAAAACTCACTAAAACTAGTAAAAAGATTTTTTTTTAAAACATAAACCTACAAGGACAGAAATGACAAGAGAGGAGAGTGCAGTGACAAGTCTGGAAGTGTTGGACGGGGACAAGTGGTAACTGGACATGAGCAGGCACAAGGGAGTGAAGTCCTAAATCAGTTGGTGGGGGGCGGGGGGGGGTGCTCAGAATGGATCCAATTCCACCGCAGAGTTCTCAGTGCACTCAAGAGCTAACGCTGGGGTGCCTTTGGTAAGGGGGCTGGTAGAGATTGGGAGACCTGTGAAGAAGCAGGTCCCCCAGGCCCCTCCCCAGCTCCGCAGTGCTGGGTACCTGCCTTCTCCTTCAGGGCAGGGCTGGAGCTTTCTTCTCTGCAGAAGGTAAAGCAGAGAAGAAAGTCTGCAGGCAGGGATTCATTCTCATCCCACCTGCTCTCGGGGTCTCCTTTCCAACCCAACCCCCTCAGGACCGGCACCAGTCTCGCTCCTGAGGCAGATCAGAAGACAGCTCTCTGGGCATTTGACCATCCAAAAGGAAAGCCCTAAACGAAGACATTGACCCAGAGGTTTCCCAACAGAAGGTCCACCAAGATCACCCTACAGTGGGGACTCAAAGTGCCCCCAGTTTCCAATCAGCGTTTTGGTTCCTCCCCACTCACCACTATACTTAATTACAAGCAGACAACCAAAGGTTCCCAGACTGCCTAGAAAAACCCCTAATAAGGAATCCAGAGGCCAAATGACCTGAGGCAGCCAAAAAGAGAAAAAGAACGATTTTTAAAAGATCATTAATCTCCCCAGAGAAATAAGAGATGTTGCATCCCAAGAACAGAATTTTTTTTTTTTTAATGGCCAGAGAACAACAACAACAAAATACTTCTTGGAAATCAAAAACATGTGAACAGACATGGGAAACCCAATGGAAGCACCTGAATCTCCCATGAGTCCCCAGAAAGGAGTGCTGGGGTCGGGGTGCAGCTGGGATGTAGTGTAGGTCTGGTTCCAGGGGAGGGATCTCATCATCACTGGGAGTGCCCCTGCTACAGGCAACTGGAGGGAATCAGCTTTGCCAAGGGAGTAGTAATAGGCTATTGGGCACCAGGCAGACTGGATTCAGTGTTCCCGAGGTTTGCAGCTGCTGGGGAACACCAGCTGCTTTACATCTGGTGACCTTGGAGTCTGTGGAGATTTATAGGTCTACCTCCAGACCTCCACTGCAGAAGTAGGGGAGAGAAAGCTATTGGTCCTAAAAGAAGCTAAGCTTTGGTGTAGCTCCTCCTACCCAGACCTTGGTTTAGGTCTAGGCAACCCAGAGTTAGGTTTCCAGGGTCTTCTTAATAGTTCTGCACCACAAAGACTGAATAGCCCACTGATCTTCCAGCATAGTGGCTAAAAACAATCCCAATTCCAATGCACATCACTGGGAATTTTCAGAACACTGAGGACAGGAGAAAATCTTGTCTACTTCCAGGGAGAAAATTATGGGTCACACAGGAGGGGGTCAGTGCTTCTAATGGATTTGAGCCTCTCATCAGCCAGGCCATACTGGCAAAGAAGATAATGAAGCAAGACCCTCAGGTAGGAGAGGAGTATTTTTCAGCCATGCAAAGTCTCCAAAAATCACTAGTCCAAACCCCTTCTCAGGAAGCTATTAGAAGTTGTTCACCACTAAAACCAAAAAAGACAGATGCAGGAAACAAGAGATCCAACCAAAAGAAAAGTCAAAGGCATTTCCTGGAAAGCAATGGAGGGAGACGCTGGAGGGCAGCCAGACCAGACTGGAGCAGTCATTATCATGCCCTCTCCTGCTATACACATCGTTCACAAGATAAGGTGCATTACCAGAGCAAGAGAGTGAAAACCAAGCAAGAGAAAGCCATGAGATCCAGGCACACAGACCCCCAATTCCAGAGAGAGGCAAAGGGAATTTTAAGGATGAAAGCAAAAGAAAATCCCAAGACAACAACTGATGGGCAACCCTAGAGAAGAGCAAGTCCAAACTGAAGGAAAATGAAGGTCTCCAGGAAGGACAGCTCTGGAGAAAAAACTGAAAATGATAGATTACCTCCTATGATTGACCTTATGGATCAGTGTACTGTGTCTGATTTGTAAACACTGTACAAAGACTCACGTGTATACACTACTGTAAAGAAAGTTAAGCAAATCGAAACAACAAAGCAATTATTAACTTTGGGAAAAACAAAAACCAAAAAACCAGAAAGAAAACAATAGCATGAATTACAAAGCTCAGTTGTGAATAATTTTTGCATAGGCTTGAATGATACTGTAGACTCTGAATGTTGACTTAAGGAAAAATTGTAAATTAATCATATTGGAAGAATGGGGGAGGGGAGGAGAGAGGATATTAGTGTCAGAGCATTAAACCTCATCTATCATAATGAGCAATCAATCGATAATACCTATAATTAAGTAATTGAAAGATAGCAGCATAGGCATATTCTTTAGACATATAGAAATGGGTGAATTCCAGAAGAAATAGGTAACAGAGTTTGGTGGTTGCCTTTAAGGAAGAGAACAGGGAAAGTGGGGAAGGGTGGAACAGGAAACCACCACACTGTCATAAGCCTTTTTAGCACTGTTTGACTTTCCAAATGTGTGTATACATCATATTGGCTTTCCATATTAATTAAACAAATAAAAGTACAGCAATATTGGAAGGCTCTGACTTGGAAATTGTTCCAATGTCTGATTTGTAAACACTGCACAAAGACTCACACGTTTGCTCTTACTTAATAGCTTTGGGTCTGAGCTTCTTCCCAAGATGGTGAATATTTCCAAGATATACAATAAGCATTTGTGGAGTGAACAAATGCACCAGCAGATGAGCTAACAAGCCAGACAGCCACCAGAAGTAAAGCAGAACACACAAGAACTCATAAGATACCGGTGTCGTGTGGATGGATGCCATCTGCGAGGGGTCATGGCAAAGATGGCTGCGCACAACCAGGCAGCCTCTGGGTGAGGGATCCCCATTCTCCACAGGAGGCCTGGGGGTCCCAATCCCAGACACACATGGGACAACTAACCCCATGGCCTGGGCGCCTGTGTCCACAGGAGCTTGGGTTTTGTTAGTAGGACTCCTTTGGTAGAAAGAAATCAAGACTCACCTAAACCACCTTCAGAAAGGAAGACATAATGGTCAGAAAAAGGGACGACTGAATTGGAACAGGACAGGGCAAACTGGGAAGGTCACCAGAGTCAGCCCTGGGGACCTGCTCCTCTCTGGTGCCACTTCTCCCTCCACGTTCTTCCCTCTCCATTTCTCTCGCTTCTCTGGGAAGCCGACACCGTTGAATGTTCTGGCTAGGTCTGGGGGCATGTCCACCCTTGTGAACGCTCCTCCCCACTGCTGAGCCCAGAAACCTGACCTCTGCAGCCTCCTGGCAATAAAGCTCCAGGCAAGTGACCTAGACTCCATATTGAGGTCTCACCCACACCAGACTTGGACCAGACATGAGCACTGGAAGAAGAAAGTGCCACATGGCACAGGCATCTAGCTTTGGGACAGTGGCACCGTCTTCTCCTAGGCAGGGGCCATCCTTCCTGGGAGCTGAGCTTCAAGCCTGGTTCCCAGTTCTCCAGATGATTCTGTGTGGCTCTTGGCTTACATTCCCCCAGGGTAGACAATGGTTGAAATATTCAAGTGTAACTATTGGGGTTGAGGGTGGGGGGGAGTCCCAGGAAACACTGGTAGAAGAGGGGAAGAGAGGGAAGGAAGCTAACTCAGTATGTGCTACCGGGTGTGGTGGGCTATTTCATGGCCCCCATTCCTCCCCTCCAGTATCCAGTACCCATGCTCCCTGGGAATGTGACTTTACCATGCTTCCCATTCAGGTGGGGAGTGTATTTCTGCACCCCGTGGATCTGCCCAGGCTTGGGCCTTGTTTGGCCCAAGAGAATAGAGATAGAAGTGGCATTGAGTGAGTTCTGGAGCCTAACAAAGCCCTGCAGCTTCTGCCTGTGTCCTTTCAGAACACTGCCCTGAGACCGCCTCACAAGGAAGCTGGTCTAGCCTGCTGGAGGATGAGGGGTCACTTGGAGGGAAACTGAGGCACGCAGCCAACTGCCAGACATGTGAGAGGGGCTATCTTGGACTTTCTTTCCTGCTGAATGCAGCTGCTCGAGATGACACCTGCATTAGAGTCGCCATCCAACCCACGTGAGAAACAATTCATCATTACTGTTTTATGCCACACAAGTTTTGGATGGTTTGCTCCACAGCAATAGATAACTGTTGTATCAAGCCAGTTGCCAGTCAGGACACCTGGAGTTCAATCCTGCTGGGGAGCTCTGGGAGACAGTGGCGAACAGGCCTCAGAGTTAGCTCCGTTGAAGGAAGGGGGTGTTTTTTGACCTACACCTCATCTGTCATTGGTTCAGGCTGCTTCCAGGGACATGAACTGGCCAGCACTTCTGGTTTGCCTGGCACACAGGCCAAGCGTGCTCCCTGCGGTCAGAGATCTTGTACGGTGTCACAGTAAGTAGACTTGGCGTGTGGCAGTGAACGCAAGGGGGCCTGGGCAGGGCACTGGCAGGGCCTGCTATAGTGGGTATCCCAACGTGCTTTTCAGAAACTTCTTTTCTGATTTAATCAGCTAGAGCCAGTGTCTGATGTTGCATCCTGGAGCCCTCCTGACTGATGAATGTGTGTCTCCATTCCAGTCCTTCCTGGCTACCAGCTGACCTCATCCCTCTCTAATTCATAGTCCAAATTCTGGAGGCAGCCAAGTGGATTGGCTCTGCGCACCTCCACGGCCCCTGATGGACAGAGTTCTTCCAGCCAGATGGTCACCAAGTGACCTGCACGTGGGCCGCCTTCAGTCAGGGGCCCGCCTGGACCAGTCAGGGTTCAGTTACTTCCCTGAGCAGGGCCATTGAGTATGTGCAGGCACCATGACTGATCTGCTCCAACAAGGTGGGGACAGCCATTTGTGTCTGAATTCCTGCCCCTGCCCTATCTCACTGCAGGGACATGGCCCATTGTTCTGCAATTCAGAACTTCTGGGGCATGGAGCTCTCTGTCTACTGTGGAGGGAAAATTAAGGACTCCCTGGTGCCCAAAATACTTGCCACCACCCCCCCCCCGGCCCCTTGATGCCACTTAGAAGTAAGATGCACGTCTGCATTCCCAACTGGAACCTGAAATGCATTTTCTCACCATACCAAGACCGTCAAAGGTGACCGAGGGCAGTTAACGTTGTACTGTTAATGATAAACTTCAGGAACACTATGAGTTAAAGAGAAATTTGTGGACTGGAGTGAAAAACCAACCACCATTTATAACTTGGTTTCTATGGGAAAAATGCATTCTGAGTTTCCAAACAACTGGCTCACATGGAGATTTCTGGAACATAGCCTGGTCCCAACGTTGGGAACTGTAGGTGGCTTCTCAGTATTCTCCATTAATGTGGTCACTGTGGGTAGTTTGTAGCGGGCTCTTGTGCCAGGCTCAGAGAGCCCAGAGGAAAGCTGTGGGATACTCCGGACAACCTTGTGGAGCACCCAAACCTGTCCTTCTGAAGCTGGACAGGACCTCTGAGCTGACAGGGACAGCAGAGGGCATCTGATCCCACATGCTCCCCAGGGTCACATTCCTGACAGTCTCTGCTTACATGCTTACTGCTACACAGGGATCTTGTAGGGCCAACTGTCACTGGTCAACAGCTCTTTCTTCTATTGAGCTGAAATCTGCCCTCCCACCCCGATTCCACCACTGCAATTTCTGCTCAGCCTTCAAGCCTTTCTCAGATTTTAACGTCTCTGTGAAGCCTTCCCTAACCCCTCATCGTCCTGCACATTAGTTAGAGCACTACTAGCTGCGACAACGAACAAACCTGAAACACTGTGGAATATATCACCCCTTATCAAATAGTGAGTGTCTTAGCTCGGGCCGTTCTAACAAAATACCATAGACAAACACCTATTTCTCACAGTTCTGGGGCTACAAGGTCCTGCAATCTAGGTGCCGGCAGCTTCAGTGTCTGGTGAAGACCTGCTTTTCGGTTCCTGGATAGCCATTGTCCCGCTGTGTGCTCACATGGCAAAGAGAGATGGTCTGTCTCGGTTCTTTACTTGGAAGGCCACTAATCCCGTTCGTGAGAGCCCCACCCACCTTCATGACCTACTTACCTCCCAAAGGACCCACCTCCAGCTACCATCACTTTGGAGATCAGGGCTTCAACATATGAATATAGGGGTGGGGGACACAAACATTCAGTTCACAGCAGTGGTGCTCCTGGCTGGCAAGCAGGCAGTATTTCCCATTTGGTGATTTAGAGTCCCGGGCTCCCGTCACCCTGCCAGCCTGCCGTCGGCAGGTAGGAAGGAGAGCGGTGAGAAGTCATACCTGCTTCTTAACAGCCGACACTTCTTGTCTTGGAATTGATCCATCACTTCGACTCAGTGCCTTTGGCAAGGATTAGGCACATGGCCCCACCCAGATGAAGACAGAGGAGAGGCCGAGAAATGTCATCCATAGTTGGACAGGCATTTGTAGTGACAGCTCTAGACAGAGGAAGCAGAAGCACAAAGATAGACATGGAGTTCAATCCCTCTCTCTCTCTTTCTCTCTCTCTCTCTCTCTCTCTCTCACACACACACACACACACACACACACACACACACACACTCCAAGCCTGTCCTCAGCTGGTACATGATTCCCAGCTAATCTGCATGTGTTAAGCAATACACTGAGCTCAGTCTTATTGAAGCAAAAGACAGGACCAATCCCCCTGCCCTAAACTCATCCATGTGTCCCCTGAGGTCACAGGACACCAAGGGGGTTAGAAGGCAATGCTCAGAGAAATCCTTCCTCCAGCTGGAGACATAATGGGAATGGAAGCCCGTCTGACTGGGGCTGGGCCTCCCTGCACATGTACTGACTCAAGAGAGGCTACAGTCCCCTGTGGGCAGATGCCAGCAATATTGCCATCTGAGCAGTAGGCCTGAGGCCTAAGGCACTTTTCCGGGAAGATAGGCAACTGAAAGCAATAGCTCACATTTCTTGGGCACTTAGTACGTACCAGCATTGTTCTGAGAACTTGACACTGTAACTCAACTTTCTTTCATGCTGTTACTGAGTTCTATTATTATGCTGTATATTACAGACAGGCATGTTGAGGCACTGAAGCTGTCACTTACCCAAGGTCACAGAACTAGAATGTGGTGGAACTAAGCCACAGTCCCAAACTCCGGCTGCAGAGCCAGGTTCTAGGAACCACTGACCCTACTGCCCAGCTCCAACAGTGTAGGGGTCCCTGTCCCCAGCTCCCGGGGCTTTTGCACTTCTTTATAAAGCCAGCCCACCTCCCTTCTGTTAAGGGCAAGGTGGAGAGGGAAGGGATCATGAAGACTCCAGGCTAGAGGCTAGGATGAGTTCCTCCTTCGGTCCTCCCCACCCCCACCCCCTACCCCCTGGGTTGGGGGGGTGGGCAAGAGCCCCAGCCTGCCACCTGTCACCCCCAGCACTGCAGAGCAGCTGTGCCCAGGAGGCGGGCTCCTGACCTCGCAGCTGGGAGGCTCCAGGGGAGGGGGGGGGGGCAGGGAGGAGAGGCGGCCAGGACCCTTCGTGGACTTTTCTGCTGGGCTTGCAGCAAATCTGTTGCCCAAGCTCTTTACAGGGAGAAGTTCCCTTTCCCAGCCCGGGCCCCTACCCTCCTTCCCGCACCCCTCCACCCCCACCCCAGGATCCTCCTTCCCAGTCCTGCAGCAGCCCCAGGTGGCTGGGAGGCCAGGGCTGGGGTAAGAGACTGCAGGAGCCTAGTTCCCACTGTCCCAACGGTGGGAGGACCCCCAAGGAAGCCACCTCCCAGAGACAACTCCTCACACATGTGGTGAAAGCTGGGAACCCTTGCATTTCAGTCTCCTCTGTCAATAAGTGGAAAATAGCTTACAGGACATATCCCCATTTGGAGTCTTAGTTTCCTCATCTATTAAATGGGCTTAGTACCCTCACTCATTGCCTTCCTGGGGCTTTGCAGGGTGTCAGGTCCTTACTGAACTGGTGCCCCCGTGGCAGGCACCCTTAAAATGGTTTGCTTCTCTAACAAAAAAAAAAAAAAAAATTCCCATGGGTGATATTCTGCAGCCATGAAAATGAATGTCAAAGAAAAAATGCTTCATATCATATCTGTTGTGTCCGTTTCCATCAGATGGGGGTCCCCAAATGTGGAGCAACAAGAGGTGGAAGCTGGCAGCCTGGGGCAGGGTGTGCGGGGGTGGATTCACCCAAGGCTGAACAAAGAAGATAGAAGTTTATTGAATATACCGCAAGAGGCAAAGGATCTGTCTGCCGGAGGCCTGGATGGGCGCTGTTATTAAAAGGGGAAGGTGAGGAGGTATGTGGACAATGGAATCTTCCCTTTTTTGGTAGTTGTGCCTGGTAGCAAGCAGCCCACTGGTCAGGTAGGGCCTATGGGAATTTGGAGGCGGGTGCCTGATGGACCCGTCTGGATTCAGTCAGGTGTTCGCTGTGGGCCCTTTTGCCTTGATGAAGTTTCCATCGCTCGAGCCTGTTGTCTAAAAGTGGCCTCTACAACATCTATACCTAAAAATGAGAAGCCACCATAATGCTAATAATGTGGAATAATTATGGGGAAGTTTTAATTTTGGGGTGTGTGTGTGTGCGTGTGCTTTCAGCTTTTTAAAACCCACTTTCTATGAGTATTTGCTACCAGATCAAATTTTTTTTTCAGGTACCTAAAGCCCTAATTTTACTTGTTCATTCCCCTATCACTGAAGGCTCTTTCCAGCCCACATAATACGGTCAGTGAGAGACTCTTCATGCTAGAAGCATCTGGGGCAGTGATTTTTAACTCTTCGAAAGCCACACATCTCTTAGAGAGTCTGATGGAAGTTGTGGGCCAGTCTCAAACATGCACACACACACACACACACACACACACACACACATAGATGCAACTCTTATGTGATTTGGCAGGATGTTCTTGGACTCCATGAAGTCTGTCCCTGAACTTCAGGTTAGAAGCTTCTGATTTGACTAAATTCCCAGGCTTAAGGGGTCCCCGAGGAAATTCCCAGGCCGAGGGGTCCCCAGGCCAGGGGAGAGGCTTACTGAAGGTTACCATAGGCTAGTGGTACAGTCTGGGTTTTAAGGCCTCCCCAGTCTGGCTCCTGGCAGCCTTCCCAGCTATGGCTCCACTAGGCCCCCACACAGACAAGCTGGCCTCCACTCATGCTTGGCCTTCTCCAGGCTCTCCTCCAGCCACCGCTCTCCACCCCTCTGCTGAATGCCCAAGTCTTCTTCATCAGTTTGCAGATTGCCTTTAGCTGCGTGTAAATGACCCCCAGGTCCCCACAGGAAGAGTGGCTCAAACACCCTAGGGTATACTCTATCTGGGCAAAGTCTAAAGGTGAGCAATCCACGGCGGGTATGCTAACTCCACAGAGGCATCAGGAACACAGGCTCCTTCCACCTTTTTCGCTCTGCCATCCTCAGAGTGCAGAGTCCACGCCCAAGGTTGTCCCATGGACCAAGACATATACCAGGAAGCAGAAGGAAGGAAGGTGGAAGGAGCAATAAAGGCACACCTCCCACAAGAGTCGTTTTCCTCTGAGGAGTCTTCTAGAAAGTCCTGCATACCACCTCTGCTGCATCTCACTGATAGGGGGAGGCTCCTTGGCCACAGTCCACTGCAAAGGAGGCTGGGAAATGGAGCCTTTGCAACGAGGCCCTCTGCTCAGGGTTTGGTTACTAGGGAAGAAGGGTGGAGTGGATACTGGCCAGGCAAGCTTCAGCTTCTTCTGTGTCATGTCTACAGCCCACTGCCAACTGCCAGGGTCTCAGCTTCCTGTGCAACCTTCTGGTCTATGTCTAAGCCTGTTAGTTTCCAAGTCCCATCTCCAGATATTTTTTTTTAATTATTTTTAATGTTTATTTATTTTTGAGACAGAGAGAGACGCAGCATGAGCAGGGGAGGGTCAGAGAGAGGGAGACACAGAATCTGAAACAGGCTCCAGGCTCTGAGCTGTCAGCACAGAACCTGACGCAGGGCTCGAACTCACGAACTGTGAGATCATGACCTGAGCCGAAGTCAGACGCTTAACCGACTGAGCCACCCAGGCGCCCCTCCAGATATTATTTAAATATGTCATTGCTATCAAATTGGGGGGGGGGGGGTTGCTACATTATAAATATGACTTACTTTTGTAACAATGATACAATTCTTTTTTTAAACCAAAATCTATATTCCAGTTTGATCAGTTGGCTCGATAATATTCTTTACACCACTACAAAAAGCAAACTTACGAAGAGATCAAGACTTATTTCTGGTTCTTTTTCTCTGTAGATTGAAGGACAAACGACTGTGTTTAAAACATTACACAGATTAGGGGCGCCTGGGTGACTCGGTGGGTGAAGCGTCCAACTCTTGATTTCAACTGAGGTCATGATCTCACGGTTCGTGAGTTCAAGCCCTGCTTCAGCTCCGCACTGACAGGTGGCAGCTGCTTGGGATTCTCTCTCTGTATCTCTGCCACTCTCTCTCTCTCTCTCTCTCTCTCAAAATAAATAAATAGGGGCGCCTAGGTGGCTCAGTCAGTTGAGCGTCCGACTTCAGCCCAGGTCATGATCTCACGGTTTGTGAGTTTGAGCCCCGCATCGGGCTCTGTGCTGACAGCTCAGAGCCTGGAGACTGCTTTGGATTCTGTGTCTCCCTTTCTCTCTGTCCCTCCCCTCCTCATGCTCATGCTCTCTTTCTGTCTCTCAATACTAAATAAACTTAAAAAAAATTTTTTTAATAAATAAATAAACTTAAAAAATATTACATGGATTCCTCGTTTTTTCTTTCAGTATGGCTATTTTGCTCCTATGAAATATGGTTGAATTCATTTATTTCCATCTGAACACAACTTTAGGGGTCACTCTCATCCTTGCTGACCTAATATTCAGTTTTAAATATATAATATATTGACATAATTCTAAAAGTCAAAACTACATAAAAATGTATGCTCAGAGAAGTGTTGCTCTTATAAACCTTCCCCAGCCTCCTTCCCCCTGAGCCCCTCATGTATAACCAATTTCTTTAGTTTCCAGTCTAATCCCTTCTCCTATGCTTCTTTTGGAAATAAGCAGATATACATGTGTTTTCTTATTTTCTCTTCTTTCTCATATAAAAGATAATATGTACAGTACATGTTCCTTTTTGCATTTTTTTGCATTTTTCATTTAACAGCGTATCCTGAAAGTCACGTCGTATCAGTTCAAAGAGATCATCCTCATTGATTTCATAGATGCACAGTATTCCCCAGGGTGGGGATGTTCCCCGGTTTATTCAACCAGCCCCTTGTGCTGTGACACGTAGGCAATTTCCCACGTTTTGCAATCACAAGTTATGCTGCCATGAACCATGTGTGCTTACGTATTTCCATCCTGTTGAGGTACGTCTTCAGGGTAAGCCCCTGCAGCAGGTTACCAAGTGGAAGGGTAAATGTGTCCATGGCTTTGTTAGGTCTTGACGAGGTCTTCTCCAAGGATTGTGCCAGTTTGCACTCCCACCAGCAGCGTGCAAGATGGCCTATTTCTCCACAGCCATGCCAACAGAGAGGATTGCCAAGCAATTGAATTTTTGCCAGTCTGCTGAGTGAGAAATGGTATTTCAGGGTAGTTTTGTTTGTTTTTAAGTAGGCTCCACGCCCAGCACAGAACCCAACTGTGGGGCTTGAACTCACAAGCCTGAGATCAAAACCTGAGCTGAGATCAAGAGTCAAACACTTAACTGACCGAGCCACCCAGGCGCCCCTAGCTGTAATTTTAATTAGCATTTTTCTTCATATTTTGATATTTGAGGGCTATTTTATATTGTGTTTTATGTATGAATTTTCTTCTCATATCTTTTGTCCATTCTGTAAAGTTTTAAATGTTTTTTTCCTTCAATTTTTAAATATTCTTTCTTAATAGTAGGGATATCTCATATTATTATTATTGGGTGACATCTACTTCCTCTGCGTGAGGCACCACGCTGGGGACTAGGGATCGTATACCTAGGGCAGTGATAGTTTAGAAAAAGAGAAGAATTCCACACAATGTCCTGCGAGTTGTAATAGAAACAAGAAAAAGATGGAAGGAACTTCGGTGCCTGATGGAATCTGGGAAGACTTCACAGAGAAGGTGACTTTTAGAAAGCTATCAAAACTATAAAAACATAGAAAGGCAAACAGATACAAGTGAGGAAAGGGTAGGGGAGAGGAGGGCATGGCCTGGACTCCAGGGCCCTTTCCGGCACCTTCTGACCCCTAGACTTGGAGGTGGAGCTCTGACCGCTCCACTCATCCCTCTTCCTGGACCATCCCAGGGTCCTTCCACGGAGTCATAGTTCTGCCTGGTCAAGCTCTCCAGCTGTCATAGCTCCCCTCACTTACCTTAGATGGTTAGACTAGTGGGGGGCAGTGGGTTCTGTTCTCTCTTACCGTGGACTCAACGGCTCAGCTGTTTCAGGCACAAGTGGCCTTGTGGTCTTGTTTGTGGGCCTGAAAACGTGTGTGTGTGTGTGTGTGTGAGAGAGAGAGAGAGAGAGAGAGAGAGAGAGAATGCACAGCGCATGGGGCACATGCCCAGGAACACCCAGGAGAAATGCAATCCATTACCGAGAGGAGAGGTCGTGTTTCCCACATATGCCTACAACCTGTGGGTTTGGTTAAAATTAGCACTCGCTGTCCCTGTGCCACCTGAGACTGCCATCCCCAGCTATCTCCCCACCTGCCCAGCCAGGAAAGGAAGGGACAGAGCTCTCAGAGGCCTGGCCTCAGGGGCTCAGGGAGGGCCTCCAGGCAGACATGGGGTGTGAACTAGACTGTGAACGTTGCGGGGGAGGGGGGCGGGAATTCAAAGAAGGTGGAGGCCAGTGGGGAGTGTGAGCAACCCAAGGAGAAGACAAGGATCCCGCACCCAGCCCGGCTCACACATCCTGGAGTGTCTGTGGAGCAGCCATGGAGATGTTAGTGAAGACAGACCCAACAGGGGTAAAGAGGCGTGTGTGCGCAAGCCTGGTAACACGGGGAGGGTTACCAGGGAAGGTGCTGTGATATAGAGAGGCTTGATCACAATAGAAATCCATGTCTCAGGTTTTAGGCCAAGGCACAATCCCAAGCCTGGTCAGAGGACAGCCCTCTTTCACGTAGAGGTTCAGGTACCCAGGCCCATTCCCTTCAGTGTCTCTGCCATCCCAGCCCTAAGGCAGTGTTGTCTGCAGCTGCCTGGTGTAAGCAGACCTTGGAGGAGGTGTGCCCACTCCTCCAAAGCCCCAGCCAGAAGTGACACCCATCATCTCCCTTCATACCCTGGGAGGGGTGGCCACTTCTCCAGGTACTTGGGACCCTGAGCCCTTTTCCTTTAATAGGCCCTGCTGGAGTGAGAGACCCCAGGCCCCTCCCCAGCTGACCATGGCCTCTGCAAACCTGAGCCTGCTCTCCTGTGTCCCCGTCCTGGGATCTGCTGGCCTGGTTCTCCATGTTCTCTGGTGACCTAAACTGCAGCCTTGGGCTCTCTTTGCTGGATGAGTTTGGACCCTGACACCTCCTGTGCACATGTGTGCGTGCACACGCATACACACGTGCCGGCCTTGCCAGCTCAACAGGAAGCCCCAGCCTGCCCTCAACACTTGTCCCTAGAGAAGCCTCCAAAGGGGATCTGACACCCACAGAGCGTGAAGAATGATGCCCAGCTCCAGGTTCAGACTGAGCCCTTGGCCTCATACCCTTTCAAAGGTACTAAGAAAGGCTAATTAAGAGAGTGTGCCTGGGAAGATGGTCTCCATTGTCTCCTTGCAGATCAAGGGGTCCAAATCAGCCATCCTTGCTTCCAGAGTCCAGCCAGATCAGCCTCTGGCTTCTAGTACTCACCTCCTCCGGGGAGCCTCCTGGATTAACACTCCTACTACAACCTAACCATGCAAAGCCTCAGTGAAGGTTCATATATTTGACCACATTCGATCTGATCTGTGATCAGAGTCATTTAGGCTACGAAAACCCTCTCCCTCATTATAGTTCTCTGGAGCAGATGTACACAATTCTCCATTCTCGTTTCTTCTTTTTTCCACCTGGTTCAGGTTCCACTATTCTGTACCTGCACATGTTCAAAGTCTAAATCTCACTAGTAGGACTTGTAAATGCCACTGATACCAGTGGTCCCGACAGGCTCCTCGATGAACCATTCCCTCCATTTACCCAGAGAGATGCTTCTTTTTCTGTTTTAAACTACATTTTAAAGACAACATTGTACCTGTCCTTTGTCCTTTGTTCTGCAAGCTTTAAAATGGCTTTTGGACAAAAGGGGGGAAAAGTATGTCCTTAAGAAATTATAAATCAAGGGGCGCCTGGGTGGCGCAGTCGGTTAAGCGTCCGACTTCAGCCAGGTCACGATCTCGCGGTCCGGGAGTTCGAGCCCCGCGTCAGGCTCTGGGCTGATGGCTCAGAGCCTGGAGCCTGTTTCCGATTCTGTGTCTCCCTCTCTCTCTGCCCCTCCCCTGTTCATGCTCTGTCTCTCTCTGTCCCAAAAATAAATAAACGTTGAAAAAAAAATTAAAAAAAAAAAAGAAATTATAAATCAATGCATTTCCCATTTTTGAAAATGGAACAGGCTTAATGTTTTTACATGGAAAAATATGCATGTTAAGTAAATCCAAACTTTATTCCCAGAAAAAAACATTTAGAGGTGATTTGTAAAGAGTGTTCCTTCCCCCCCTTCCCTCTCTCCCTCCCTCCTTCTGCCTCCTTCCTTCCCTGCCTCCCTCTCCTTATCTCCCTTTTCTCCTTCCCTCTCCTTCCCTCCCCCTCCCTCCCTCTCTTCATCCTTCCCTTCCTCCCTTTCCTTCTATCTCCCTGCCTCCCTTCCTCCCCTCTCTGTTCTCCCATCTCCTGTGGGCCCCACTCCCTCATCTTTCTTCTTTTTTCCACCTGGTTCAGGTGGAACCTGAAGGGCCCCTTCCTAACAGGTTTCGTAGTTTTGACACATGTACGTTCTTGTTTGGGCCACATGTAATTTTAATTAATGTAACTGGGTTGTGTTACAGATCTCATTCTGACTTCTTTTCTCTTGGCTCTGTTTTAAGCTCCTCCATTTGGTCATATGTACATCAAATCTGTTTCTTCTGACTGCTTGCAAGGAGCCATCAGACAGACCTGAGGGGAGAGCAAGAGAATACCGCAAGCAGGACTGTTTGGGTCCAATGGCTTAAATTACCGGAAGGGGCTCAGCCAGGGCCTTCAAACTTTGGATTTGTTTGATCTAATCTTGGGCAGGGCCATCTTCTTAGCGGCACTTACCAGATGGCTGCTGTGGTGGCCCTGTGTCCCATCCAGTTAGGCTGGGATTAATTTCAGAGGTGCTGGCCTCTGTCAGGAGTGGGGGCAGCATGGGGAGATGCCTAGGGGGCATTCCACTGGAAGAGAGGGAGGGAGTGAGGGTAGGGACATCATCAGCTCCCTCATCAGCTCAGTGGGGCTCTGGGAGCTGCCTCAAAAGCACTCCCTGTGTATCCTGATCCCTGGGCTGGGGAAGTAGGAGAGCTGGGGTCAGACTTTCATCTTTGTTCCCATCCCCCCAGCTCCCAGGACCAGAGAACAAAAACTTCCAGAGAAGGAGCCCAGGGTTTGGTGCAGACAGGCTGTGGCGCTCAGCCCTTGCCCAAGCATCCTGGAGGGCCCCGCAGGCCAGAAGCCTGCCTGGTGGTGTGGGCTTCGAGGAAGGCCCTTCCCCAGTCCCCACTGCCCATTTGCCAAGAGCCTAATAGGAGTTGGAGGACAGAGTACTGAGTTCTAGTGCTGACTCTGCCTTGACTGGCTTCAGGAGGAAAAGGCTGTAGACCAAGCCTCCAGCTGAGGAAGCCCTCCCTTGTTGAATGGCTGGGCTTCTTGAACAGGCTTCCCTGGCCCTGACGGCCACAGGGGTCCTTGAGGAGGAGGCGAAGACCTCAGCCTCTCTCCAGTCTGAGCCTGAGCACTTTGTAAGAACGTTTGAAGAAAGTCACTATAGGGCATTGCCCTGAAATGAAATGCGTTCGGTCCTCAAAACCTTCATGAGAGTGAGTTTACTAGTAGTGTGAGGGCCTGAGCACCTTGGGGATTGGGGTGGCCAGAGAGGAGGGAAAGGGGAGGCCAGGGAGCCTGAGGAGAATGGCCTCCTTCACAGCAGTGCTATCCCAGGCCCCAGCCCTTCCCTGTCCTTGGCTAGTCCTGCCCACCTGTTCCTGCTGAAAAAGCAAGCTGGTCTGCAGGCTCCCTCCTTCCCAGGACAACCCTCCCCCCATCCCCCCAGCTGCCTGAAGAAGGGGCTGGGAATGGGGATACCAGAGACTATTTCCCCAAACCGGTCTCCCCAGCCCCAGACAAAAGAGGGTGGTCTGGGCTGCCGGGCTGCTGAGCCAAAAGGAGATACTGCTGGCCTGGGCTGGATTTCAGGATGAGTCCCCGGGGTTTGGCGGCTGGCCTCCAGCCTCCTCCGTGTGGAGGAGGGAAGGAAGCCTGTCACCAGCTCGGGCCTTGGATAAGGGAACACTGTCTACCTCTCCCTTCCCGCTTGGTTGATGTCAGTGTAGGAAGTAACCACGGTAGCTGACATTTCTGAGCCATATGCGTCAATTCTGTGCTAGGGGCATCACCCGCATGGTCACATCTCAGGTAAGATGCGCCCCAGTTATTTCCGTATCACAGAGAAGCAGGCAGATTCCAGGGTCAAGTGACTTGCCAGGGTCAAAAGACTAGGGTGGGTCAGGGACTCAGCCCAGGAAGTCTGGCTCCGCGCGTACAGCGGTGAGCAGACCTGGGCCTCCGTGGGCTCCTGGTTACTTTCACGAGCCCCTCTGGCCTCGTTCCCATCCTGAAATTGGGTGGGTATCAGATTTGCCTGGAAGTTTCCCAAACGTGCCTGTCCTGTCTGTCCTCCAGCTGGTATCAGAATAGGCTGGGAGAGGTGCACAGAACATGACTGGGGAGAGAACTCCCCCAGTGATTCTGATGCCGCCCCTGCCAGCCCCCAGGCCTGCCTTCCAGGAGGAAGGAGGCCCCAGGAGAGGTAGCCGAGGTCCCATTTCATGTTCTGAGGCTGTTCCAGCCCGGCCCCGCCCGTGGGTTGGACGCTCTGCCCATCTTCCAGCCTGGCGGAAGGGTGCGGACATGACCACATAATCATAGTGTCAAACATCCTCAAGAAGCATGGGGGCAGCATGGAGAAAGGATTCGGACTGCAGAGACTTATCTTCTGGCTCCTCCATTGCCCAGCCCAGAGCCACCAGACCTCACCAAGCCTGCCCTAGAGGCTGTGGTTATGTCACCTATTTTCGTGTAAATTTCAACATTCCCATCATTAAAAGAGTGTTTTTTTTTCCCCTCATGGTTTGCAGTAAGGATCAAATGTAATAACGGATGCTTTGCCTCTCTGCAGGCAGGAGGGATGATGGCAGGATTAACCAGCTCACCTCTAATACTCCTTGGAAGAAAGGCTGGTGGAAGGTCAGGGGACCAACCCTGACTGGGAGGAAAGACACAGAGGCCCAAAGACAGTGAGCGAGTCATAGAGGCGCAGGACAGGGACAGAGGGGCCTGAAGCTTATACTGCGTTTGGGGTGGGGGTGGGGGGGTGGAAGCAGGGTGAGGTGGGCAGGGACTATGTAAGAAGAATACAAGCAGAGGCGGGTATAGCTCAGGGGTAGAGCATTTGACTGAAGAAGAAGAATACAAAATGACAAACACAAAATTAGTCCAAATCTGAATATCTACAAAGAGATAAGAAAGCACAGCAAATTACAAATGTTAAAAAGCTAAGAAATACCAAATATATCACAAAGTCCAGAAAAATAACATAACACCTTAATGAATGTGGAGCCCAACCCACCTTTACTGTATTTTTCTTCTATATATTTTTTGGCTGCATACTCTTTGATTACCTCCACTTGGGACAGTTCTGTGATGTTTTTCCATAGAGAAAATGGAAGACTATTCTAGTATTTCCTCTAATACAGTTGATCCAAATTTGTTTCTCTATTATGGTTAGTTTAGAAAATGTTCCCGGTCATAAATTACTATTGCTATTGTCATGTAAATGTTTAGGATTGTTGGGAAATCCGGGAAAATTTCTATCAGTTTCTTTTTGTACGTGAGCTATGAAAATTCAAGGCATCACAAGTTTTCTTGTTCAAATCGGCGAGAAACATAAACACAAAAATTCTAATAAATTCAGTTTCATGGGACTCCCACTTTAATACAAAAGTACAGTGTGTATTATGTTAAAAAGATTAGGGGTGCCTATGTGGCTCAGTTGGTTAAGCATCTGACTCTTTTTGGCTCAGGTCATGATCTCATGGTTCATGAGATTCATGAGTCTCACATCAGTGAACTCAAGCTCTGCTTCAGGTGAGCTTGAGCCCTGCATCAGGTAAACCCTGTTCCTCTCTCTGTCTTTCTCTATCCCCCTCTTTCTCTCTCCTTCCCTCTGCCCCTCCTGGGATTCTCTCTCTTTCTCTGCCTTTTGCCCACTTGTGCCCTCTCTCTCTCTAAAAAGGGGGTTTTACAGTGGGGTTCTGTAGTAGAGGAGATAGATCGAGCAGGATGAGGGACAGTGAGTGGAAAATCATTCAGAGGAAACATCAAGGGTGAGAAGGGATTCTGGCTAAGCTGACCTCACAGGACTTGCTGAGGGCAGGCCAGGGTGATCAGACATCACCTGGGTGCTAGCAGATGATGAGGGCGACCAGATCTGCAGGCTGGGGCATTCTGGCTCAATAGACTAAGCAGGATTCTTGCTAAAATTGGACCATGCAAAGAAAAACATAGAAGCTCAAAAGTCAGGGCCCCATTGAGGCTGAGTAGAGTTCGAGCAAGGAGAGAACTTTGTCAATTATAGGATTGCAATTCCACTTTGAATAGGAATTAATAAAACCAAAAAGTTTCTAATTTTATGTATTTGATGACCAGAAGAACTCATCGTTTCAAACCTTATTTCTCCTGAATTACCCACACGTGCATAAGCCAGCTTCAGAGGACAGGCTCATATTGCAATACCACCTCGGGTCCTGTACCCACGTGTCTTGATGCTCATAGCGAGCCATTTCTACACGAACTAGAGTGTAAGTGGCTGCAAATCACATAAATAAATCCCACTTAATCCTAACTAAATGCACCTTCAACTCGACTTCCCCTTAGCTAGATCCCCAAATGCCCAGAGCCACTCCAACACCATCCATCATGAGAAGGAGTGACAGAGGGGGCTCAGAAAGGGAAGAGATAGTAGACTTAAGTAATTACATTGAAAATTATCTTACCTCTGCAAATTTTATAAAAACGTATGGCCTTGTGCCTACATTGCTAGGGCCTCCCCCAGGGCCCCATAACTCTCAAATTCACACTGACGGCAAGAGGCCAAGGAGACTGGTCGCGGGATCTAGTGTCCCAACTCCAAATTCCCAGGAAGAACTCTGAGTGGTCCAGTTTGGTCACAGTCCATCCCTGGACCAATCAACTCCAGCCTGATGGGCAGATATGTATGTCTTGTTGCAATTTAGATGGGGGTAGAGCAGTTCTGAGAGAAGGGCAAGACCGGTTCAGCACCAGCCCTACAGATTTGTACGGCTGCCCTATAGGGATGGACAGAAGTAAATGCATTCATAAAGCAGGCTGAGAAGGACCTTGCCATTCCTGGACTGTACCTTGTACCTTAATATTTTTCCATATGCTAGGAATTCCTTCCACTCCATTCTCACCCGGACCATCCTGGAACTCAAATGCCATTTCCTCTTTAGTAGTGCCTTTGACTAATTAGCTTCTAATTATGCCTAAAGGTACTAATTATACCTTTATCTAGATTCACCTTATATTGGTCTCATATAAGCACTTTCACTGGTTACAGTTGTGTCTCTCTCCCCAGTCAGACTGTCACGTTGTGAATTCCTCTAGGATGAAAACTATGTCTCGGGGCACCCGAGTAGCTCACTTATAGTGTGGAGCCTGCTTGGGATTCTCTCTCTTCCTCTTTCTGCCCCTCCCGTGCTCTTGTGAGCTCTCTCTCTCTCAAAAGAAATAAATAAACTTAAAAAAAAAAACCAACTATGTCTCATCTTGGCAGCTTCAGCTCAGAGCAGTAGGGCTGGCACATGGTCAACATTCAGGGTATACTTACTGCAATGAAGAGTTTGCAAAGTCAATAAATAAATAACTATCCATCGTCTGGGGTTCGGTTCAAGCCCTCCTCCCACCATAGTAACATTCCCTCCTGTTAACTACCAAATGTCTGTTGAGTGCCTCCTGTGTTCTCTGCCCTGTTTAGGGTGCTGAAAAAGACCCATAGTGCAACTGTGAAGCAAGCAAAGACACTCTGGAAATACCACTGGAATTTCCATTCTCACCACTCCTATTTCTGAGACTCAGAGCCTCTCACCTGGATGTGCTGGGACCCACCAACTGGCCATTTTACCTTCATCTTGTGGCATGTCCTATACCCAGCTCCCCTAAAGACCCGCTTGCCTCAGGTACACAGCACAGTGTGCCATATGGCAAGAGCTTAAGAAATGTCACACAACTAAATGAATGAATGAATGAATGAGCGAGCAAATGAATGCCAATCCCTTGAGAATCCTGTGAGTCTCCCTGTTGTAACACTGATTCTGCAGGAATGCTGCATCTTTGATTACAGTATTGTGTCCTCTTGGCCCCACAAATATGCTGTTATCTGTCAGATTATCAGTCCTGAGTTTGGGTCAGCAAATAAGGTCACTCTCATTGCTATTGCAATGGGTAAACCAACCTAAACAGTTCCTCCTGACCTTCAATTCCTCCACAATCAACCCCACCCTACATAGCTGTCTAGACGATGCTCCAACCCCCCCCCCCCCCAACTCCCTGGTCTATTGATTCAGTAAAAAAAAGTATCCTCACTCGCAAGACACATTTACTTTACTATGACATTAATTGGATTTTAAAATAAGTCAATTGTAGAAAAGTTGGAAAAATCAAAAGAGCCTAAAAGATGAAAAGCATCTCCCACAGGAGCTTTAATATTTTCTTGCCATTACTTTTCAATGAATTTATGCTTAACTGTATACTTCTAACAAAATTGAGAGCACGCTGTTTTGCAACATGCTCGTTTCCCTTGGCAGTGACTGAATGCACTTCTTTTTGCCTCCACGTCTGCACAGCCAGATACATGAATCTTTGAGTGGAAAGGAACCATAGCAGGGCAGGGGGCGTCTTCAGTCACATTCGGAGAGGAGAGGAAACAGGCTAAGAACCAGCTTGCCCTCCAACGCTCCAGGTGAATGGGAGCCCCTCCCCTCCAGGGCTGGGAGTCCGTCGGTGGGCGGAGCTACTTCCTTCCCGGGGAGCTAAGATCCACCCGCAGGGCCTCTGAGCGCTGGCTCTACTGCCTGAGCAACGTGGGCCAGCCTCCAGTCTTCCTGACAGCCTGTCCACCTGGCAAAGACTGATACAGCACAAACCCTTTTCTAGGTGCGACAGTCCTGAACTGACCATCTTAAACATCACCCAAATTCCATTCTCATCCTTCTCCTTGCTCACGCTATTAAACTGTGCCATTCGGGGAGAAGTACAGGTGTCTCTTAGTTACTTCTTTATGGTCTTTTATGTTTTCCAAGTTTTCTACCATAAGTTTATTTTACTTCCATTGTAAGAAAAAAAAATTTACTGTATGACTTCCCTGCTATCCTATTATGTTTTGCTCTTAATTTTTTTTAATGTTTATTCATTTTTGAGAGAGAGAGACAGAGAGTGAGCAGGGGAGGGGCAGAGAGAGAGGGAGACACAGAATCCAAAGCAGGCTCCAGGCCCTGAGCTGTCCACACAGAGCCTGATGGGGGCTCAAACCCACGAACCGCGAGATCATGACCTGGGCCCAGTCGGACGCTTTACCGACTGAGCTCCTCGGGCGCCCCGATTATGTTTTGCTCTTAATTAGCTGAATCCTGAAGTGCCAGCTATGTACTCTATCGGCCCATCCTCCCCACCGTGTGTGCCTCTGACACTTCAGTGACTGGACGAGAGTCCTGGGGCCTGCCAGCCGGGCCAGCTCTCCAGGGTGATGTCCAGCCACTCATCCAGCTCTTGGGGGAAAATGTTCATATCGCTATAGACCTCACTAACCAGCCACCACCCTGCTCACATTCCTCTCTCGTGTCCACATGGAAAGCATGGGAAACCTCATTCAGTGCCTTGCCAAGATATGCTGTGCTTTTCCTAACAGGCTGACAATAAATATGTTGAGTGAATGAAAAAAAAAAGAATCCTTTGGTAATTAAAGTCACTGAGAGTTTGGTTTGACGTGATTTAATGAATTAGCTCTGGAAAAGCATGGTTTTTTGTAAAGTGCTCCCAACCCATCTGTTTAATAATTCAAGAATGCTGCTGAGTGACATTAAACTTACATCCCAACAACCACGTTCCTTTCTTTTAGACAATCAGAACATTTTGCTCCCTCCCGCTGGTTAGTCCTTCCTCTCTCTTGGCTAACCCATCCTCCGAGTCCCATCTCAGGCCATTCGGGATCATTCAGTGGATTCACCTTTTCCTGAATTATAACCATTCACGACCAAGCAAATCAGCAGCAATAGTAACAGTTTCCACCTCTTAGAGCTTGCTCTGTGCCAGACGCTTTGCTAAAGGACTCTACATACTTCATCACTTATATCACTTAATCACTGTATCATATATTTGAATCTATGTAACTGAAGTTTTTTTTTTTTAATTTTTTTTTAACGTTTATTTATTTTTGAGACAGAGAGAGACAGAGCATGAACGGGGGAGGGTCAGAGAGAGAGGGAGACACAGAATTTGAAACAGGTTCCAGGCTCTGAGCAGTCAGCACAGAGCCCGAGGCGGGGCTCGAATTCACAGACCGTGAGATCCTGACCTGAGCCGAAGTCGGACGCTTAACTGACAGAGCCACCCAGGCGCCCCTATAACTGAAGTTTTAATCACTTGAGTAACAGGTACTATTGTGACCCCACTTAGCAGATGAGGAAACTGAGATCTAGAGAGGTTCAGTTGCCTGCATTGCTCACTACCCTCAGCTGGTGAACAAACCTGGGGTTTGTCTGGGTCTGAGCTCTCAGTCCTTATGGCCCCACCCCCACCCCCAGGCATTAGCATCTGTGTGACACAATTCAGTCCTCCTATTGCTTCTGGGGCTTTCATCTTGATATTTCTGGTGCCTCTTGGGCAGCACCCCATGACCCCAGGCACACAGCCTCCTTAGAGGCTAAGTGGTCTTACTTGAGCTGCCCCTGGTCCTGCCCTTCACTCGGTGCTGGCCGCTCTTTCACCTTCACCACCAGGTGCTGGGAGAAGCCGTCTCAGCAGGCCTGGGCAAGGGTGCAGACAGCGCCCCACTGTCACCACCCCTCACTGCAGGATGAAGGAGGGATCCCATCAAAGAAAGGAGAGGGATGCACCTAACCCCCTTGAGACCCCAGGGGGGTCGACACTGTGAGAAGTTTCCGCCCTCTGTTTTCGCCCACTGAACCCCCTCAGGGGCCCAGGCCCCAGCTGACAATTCTGATCGTCTAATTCTCAGATTGAATTCAGTGTTTCCCTCCCAACCCAATGAGGGAGGCTTACCCCCCATATCTTCTCGGCCAAACACTGGGCCAGGCATCCTGGGAGGGGCAGAGGCATGGAGACCCTCTTCAGCCTCCTTGGGAGCTCGTATTTCAGCTGCTACAGTACGGCTCAGCACTGATGACAGAGTGAGTAAACCGCCGTCCTTCCCAGGACAGTAGCTGTGGTCAGGACGCTTCAAGCAGGCGAGGCTTGGAGTGTGTGTGTGGAGAAGGGGGTGGATGGAAGGCAGAATTCTGAGAGATGGGAGAAAGGTGGAGGCGTGGGCAAGGCCTGGAGGGGGGAACACGCATGACACATTTGACTGCAAGGAGTGCGCCTCCCTGGATGGGCCTTCAAGGCCCTCAACCAAGCAATGGCTCCAAAATGCAAACCGCTGAGCTATTCCCAGGAAGAGTGCGCTTGTGGGGAAGGGGGCGGTGGGAAGAGGAGCAGGGAAAGGCCCCCCTCAGGACCCCTCACCCACCAGGTCTACAGAATGACAAGAAAACCTGGGGCTGGAGCTGGGTGTGAAGAGGGGGGTGCCCCAACTCAGCACACAGACCACCCACTTTGGCCCAGAATGGGACACGTCCTCACCTCCAGGTCCGTTTCACCATCTCGGTAGCCCCCCCTATTGCCCCTCTCTGCCAGGCAGGCCACCATCACTCTGACCTGCCTCAGGGTGACGCGCCCCCTCCCTGCCCACACTCCTCTAGCCATGCTGTTCTCCAGTACATTCCCCACACACATCTCCACATGGCTCCCCAGAGCCTTCAGACCCAGAGTGTGGAGGTAAAGCCCCCGTGGCTTTGTCCCCAACTCTCTAGTGTCCTCTCCTGAGATACTCTGGCTCGTGTCTGGGCCTCTAGCTCAACTTATAGCCCCATCCCAACAGTAATAAGGAACTTTTCTTGTGTTTGTTTTTTTATAAGGAACATTTCTTATATGTGTGCTTAATCCTCACAAAACCCCATGTGGATAAGGTACAGCGAGGTTAAAGGACTTGTCTGCAGCCCCACTAGAGAGTCTGGGTGCAGCATGATTCACACCCAGATGGCTTGCGTCCAGAGCCCAGCTTCTACAGCACTAGATTAAAGTCCTTTAGAACCTTCTGTGGGCACCAGCAACCCCCTCCCCCTCCACATTCCCCTCTAACCCATGTTGGCTCACAGCCCCCATTGCATTTAAAGTTTCTGCTTCTCTGACACCACCTCCAGGAAGTTTTCTCAGATGCCCCCTCCTCCGCCCTCCACCCAGGTGTGGCTTGGGGCAGTGGTTCCCCTACTTTGCTGCACCCTGGAATCATCTGGGAATCTTTTTAAAAACTTGTGATGCCTGGCTCCCACTCCCAGCCATTGTGGTGACACTGGTAGTGGGTGTCCCCAGACAACTCTCAAGTGCAGCAGTCTGGTAGTTGCTGGCAGTCATTCTCAAACTGGGTGGGCACCAGCATCACTGGGAGGGCTTATTAAAACAGATAGCCAGGGGATCCAGTGGGGTGGGGAGCACCTGGGTGGCTCAGCTGGTTAAGCGTCCAACTTCGGCTCAGGTCACGATCTCACGGTTCGTGGGTTCAAGCCCCTCATCAGGCTCTGTGCTAGGAGCCTGGAGCCCGCTTCAGGTTCTGTGTCTCCCCCCCCCCCTTTTTCCCCTCCCCCGCTCACGTTCTGTCTCTCAAAAATGAATGAACATTTTAAAAAATGTTTTTAATTAAAAAAAATAGCCGGGCCCACCTTCAGTTTCTGATTTTATACACCTGGGCTAAGGCCCAAGACTTTGCATTTCTTTGTTTGTTTATTTTTGAGAGAGATACAGCACAAGTGGGGGTGGGGGCAGAGGATCCAAGTGGGCTTTGCACCGTGGGGCTTGAACTGGAACGCCTCATGACCTGAGGCGAAGTCAGACGTTCAACCAACTGAGCCACCCGGGTGCCCTGGAGACTTTGCATTTCTAACAAGTTTCCAGAAGTTTCCAGGTTCTGTTGCTGCTGATGCTGCTGAAGCTGCCGCCGCCGGTCTGGGGACCATAATTGGCGGGCTGCTGAGCTAAGGAGTCCTCTGGGTACCCATGTGCTCCCAGAGGGCACGGCACTAATCACCACCTACGCCCTTGTCACATCTGTTGTAACCGGCTGTGTGCTTCTCAACCACCTCTGCCAGGCCCGGAGCCTTCTGCTCAGTTATCTTCAGTAACCCGTGTCAACACATGTTGGGTGACTGAATCCACCAGACGCTAAAAACATCCTTGTTTCCGCATGGATAAGGAGCTGTGATTATAACAGGAGCTGTCCTTTACTGAGCACCGAGGGGTGGAGTATGTGGTCCTGGTCACAGATGGAAAGGGCAGAGCTGGGATTCCACGCGGCAGCCTGGCTCCCAAACCCACACCTTTAACCACTGTACTGAGAGATCCTATCCTAGGGGTCCCCAAATCTCCCCCATCCCATCCCCACTCCCCAGGCTTAGCCTCCCCGTGGGTCTCAGAGTACAGATCTCCATCTATTGGTGGGTGTGAGCAGCATTTTTAAAATGACCAAATCTCCAGCAGAACTGAACAAACTAGAAATAGATCAGAGTGCACCCATGTAGTAAGGGGAAGTATTGCTTAGCAAATTATACATGTGTGCAACCCTATACTGATGTAAAAACGCATGGCCAACGTGGGTCACGGTCAAGAGTCTGCCAAACCCTAGAAATCTCCAGGCAGCAGCCAGCCCTTCACCACCAAGCCGGAGACGGAGAAGAGCTAGGCTGCCCCCTGCTGGGAGCTTCCAAAATTGCACCAGGAGCCCTAAAATCGTCCCTTTGGTGAGAGAGGGTCTGGCCCTGATTGGTGTGTGGGTTGCGGGGAGGCAGCAGCAATTTCCTCGTAACAGATAAAAATACAAAAAAGTTTGTTGATGAAATATGAATTCATTTTAACTTCCAAAATAAATACAGACCGCATGGCGAGGGACGGTACAGGCTGCGGACTGACCGACCAGCACCAAAGGAACTACGGAGGGCCACCAAACGTTTCACTGATTCTGAGCACCCAGACAAGAATCAAGACTCACATCTTTTTCTTGTTGCAGAAGTGGAGGGAATGTGGCATCCAGAACAGTAGCTACTCTGAGGCACGTATTCACAGATCCTCTTTCATTAAATCTGTTGCTCCCTCATTCTCCTTGAGAACATGGAGGCCGAAGATCACAAGGTTGACAAGCAGAGGAACAAGTCCCAGCCGCCGGGCCTTCTGACCTCTCAGCTGGCCCTCAGGAGACAAAATGAGGAGGGGGTGGGTTGGGACACTGTCCCAGTTGGGCCTTCTATACACCTCTAGCTTAACTCTGCCTTTTCGCTCCTCCCCACACTCTCCCTGGAGGAGCTAATACCTTGCAAGGTGAGTCTATGACCTCAGAGAGGGGGGCCTTCTGGTTTCTAGTGAGTAGCTGCACCAGGTTTGTGCACCCAAACCCTAGCTGCTGAATCTGTATCTTATGGGAAAAGCACATTTTCACGCAGTTCAACCAGAACCACCTTCTGTTAGAGGATGAATCTAACAGAAAGCCTTCTTGTCTGCGGTGCACCATCACGGTCTGGGTCAGGGGTGGGGAGCTTGGGGGAGTAAACAGGGGGAGGATGCGGACGATTTGCAGGGAACACATGAGGGGCAGGGAAGGGAAGAGGAAGAGGGCTCACAACATGGCTCGAGGGTAGGCACTGCATGACCCCAGGCCCGGCCACAAGCCAAACATTTGGCGTGAGGTGGTTCCGCAGAACTGAGAGAAGGGCTTCACGTCCAAGTTTGAAGCCGTGGCAGAGAGAGCCCATACAGACACAGAAACCAGGAGGCAGAGGTGACCCCAACGCTTAAATGCCCCAAGTCCACAAACCTCTCGGGAGAGAACTCTGGATCTCCGCAGGCATTCTGCAGAGGAGTGGCCGCTAATGTCTCAGGGGAGACCTGAGTGTCCACAATAGCCTCAGGAACACACCAGGCAATAAAAAGGACAGACTTCCCAAAGAGTCTCTTTCGGGAGAGCAGAGCGATACCAATCGCAATACGATCAACAACCATACATAATCTATCATCAGGGAGTCCTTAAAAAGTTCCCACCCTGCACCTCTCCCCTCACACCCCGCAGACAGCTTTTCCTAGACTTTGGAAGAACCGAAAGGCCCGGGGTTAACCCCTGGACAGTCTACACTCTCTCCCCCACAGCTGCCTGTGTAACTGCTCCCATGCCCTCCCGCGTCCAGCTTCAGAGGAAGGTTTTCCTTACCTGACCTGAGTTGGTGCGCCTGTGTTCTGGGGTTTGGCAGCACGGATGTCCAGGGGCTCTATCTACCATCAGTTGTCCCCGTCCCTATGTCTCCATGGTTCCTGATCATCAAATACAGATGACGTTTGTCTTTCCAGGATCTTTTCAAACTCTTCCTCCACTCTACTGCTCCTTCCAGCCAGTCTCAGCAGCCCTTCCTTTCGTTCACCTCCGAGCTCCTGAGGAAGGTCCGTCCTTGTCCTCACTGCCTTTCCCTCATGCCTTCCTCCACACCAACAGACTTGTGCACCTCGGCTGAGGAAACTGCCTGGACGAAGGTCCTATCTAAACTAGATAGGCAATTATTGGTCCCTCCCTCCCCTGACCGCCTGCAGCATTGGCCGGCTGGCCCTTCTAGCCCCCGTGCAACTCTGGCTGTCACCACTCCCTCCCAGTTTTCTTTCTGCTACTTCGGCTGCTCCTTTGCAATCTCCTTAGAACACTATTGACAACTGGGGCTGGGTCGTTCTTTGTTATGAGGACTTGACTTGTACATTGTTGGATGTTTAGCAGCATCCCTGACCTCTACTCACTAAATGCCTGGAGCAGCATCTGACTTCTCTCTACCCCTCCCCACCCATCATTGTGACAACCAAAACGTCCTCGGGCTTTGTCAAATGGCCCCTATGGGCAAAATGGCCCTGGCTGAAAACCACTGCCTTAAAAGGGTGCTTCTCTTCCACTGGTCACTTTAGACGTGGGTTTTCTATATAAATCTACATCTCCAATAGTCATGTGGTCACTGCCTAGAAACAAAATGTCTCTTCAGCCTGTTAAGTGCAGAGTGAACTCTAGACTCTCTTCTGGTCTTAGTTTGGATTCTCCCAGAAGCAGAGCGTGAGACAAGGACTCAGGTGCAGGTGGTTTAACTGGGAGGTGGTCTCAGGAAATAGGAATGAGGAACGGAGGACTGTGAGAGAGCAAAGGAGGAAAATCAATATGAGGTCCAACATCAAAGTCACCGTTGTGAGCAGTGGGGGCTCCCTTACACTAGGAATCTCCTGAGAGGCACAGGGAATGCCTCCCAGAATTGTCCAACCAAAAGATGTAAGGCTGGGCATTTATCCCTCGGGTAGAGCACGTGCGGTGGGGGCATCTGTCCAATGACTCCCCATCCTTCATTGTTGAGGATTGTCCCAGGGCCATTAAACTCCCCTAACTTTGGGCTGCATTTGAGCCATGCAAGCCAAACAGACCTCTGTGGCTTTGAAGAAGGCCCTAGAAAAGACATCAGGATGATGCACTCCCTGTGCTGCAATTGGGGGTGCCGTCAAAATGAGTCAAAGCTCACAAAGAACATCTCCCATGGCTGCAGCTGAAATCAGAGGGTGACAAGGAGGATGCGACGCAGGGCACCCAAATAGTCTACCCTGGTCTGCCCCTTGCACCTCTCCAACCCACTTCTGCCCCACAGTAAGTCCATTCTGTCACAGTCTTCAAGGTAGTGGCCAGCCGTGAGCTAGTGAAAGGACACAGGACAGAGGCATGAGCCACCACCCTTCACCGGTACAGCAAGTCGAGGCTGAAATTACTGCTCGTTACCTTCCTTCTCCACCACCTATTCTAGATTTTCCTGCTGGCTAGTCTAGGTTGTGTGCCTGATGGGTTGAGTCAGACCCACATCCGAGGGCTCTGGGCCCTCAGTTGACTTGGCCTTGTCAGGCGACGGTTGCTGCAAGGGCCCATTTTCTGACATAGCCAGGCTTGAGTTCCAGACCTCCTCTCACCTGATGCGAGGGGAGCACTGAGAGTGGTGGTCAAAGGGACTGAGCCCACACACCCCCCCTTGATTCCTGTGTATTCCAGCAACTGGGGACACAGCACCACAGGTCAGCTACATTCCGGTGACCGCGCCCAGCCTGGGCATCATCCTCGAGCTGGGGCCTTAGCTGAGCTTTTGCAAAGCAACCCATCATTCTATGAAGCCGGATGCTTCCCGCGATTTGGTACATGTCAGACCAGTGGGTCCCATTGTCACGCACCCAATGTTGCAGCACTTCCTTTGCCGTAAAACGGGCCTCTTGATCTGAGGTGATGTTACGAGGCAGCCCACGTAAATACATCAGGCACTCTGTAAACCCTCAGATTAACACTAGAGTAGGGAAAAAGCCCCAGAGGGAGGATTCACTCCTCCTTCCAGCATGGGGGGGGGGGGGGGGCGGCAATGTAATCAACTTCTGGCCAGCAGCTGGCTGGTCAAGGGCTCAGGGCCTGTATCAGTCAGCAGTGGCAGTGGCCAGACCGTCCCGAGAGGGAGCTCGCGCTGGTGGGCCCCTGCCTAGCCTCCGTCCGTCACCACGGCTACCCTGCGCAGGCGCTCACCATGCAAGCCCCGGGATGGCTGAGGACGTGGCTGACCTCCACAGGGCATCATGCTGTCCACCTGGTTGTCAAGTGTATCCTCTGTGGTGGGTGCTGACAAGCATGAGCGTGAACATAAAAGACCCACACATTTTGCGTCCACTCCCATAAAACAATCCGCACGCCCCTAGCTCAGGCCTCCCTTGTTTCCCTTCTTCTTAGCATTTTCTTTTCAGGCACCTGACCAACCAAATCCCTGGCCGGTGCACAAGATACATATTCTTATAAAATACACACATCTCCCACTGAACCATGTTGACTTAAGGTGTAGCGCCTGAAGTTCTGCTCATGGAGAGGGACTAACCACTAGGCACTGTCTTTCAGGGCTACCTCACCTGGGGCTTTAGTGACACCAGCAGTCTGGCTACTTCCTCCCTCGGCTGATCACAAGAAAATGCTTGGCGAGAACTGAGGGAGAGTCATCGATGCAACAGCGGGGATGCCTTGGAGGTCTGGGGAAGAGGCTCGTGCCGTGAGTCTATTTGTGCAGCTTGCTTGTGCCCCCGGGCCCTGCTAACGCCCGATCCTAGATGTTGCCACTTCCATCTTAGAGCCGACTGCTACGGGGCCTGCCTGGATTTGTGACACGAACAGTACAAAACCCAGCTCATGATGAGAAGTTCTGAGGTCTTGGCCAAATGATGTCCCGTAGTCAGGACCCAAGAGCATTCTGGCAGCTGCTTTTCAAATGGGGACTAGAAAGCATAGTCCTGTTCCCAAACCCATAGGGTCCACGATGCACCTCTCCTACTGGGGCTTGCCAGACTCCATGCTGCATCCTTACCCACCATGAATATCTCTAGCACCACTGCACTTGCTGGCCACGTGGTCCACGCAGAGTCAGATCATTCAATGGACGGACTGGAGCAGTTATTTCCCAATATGCTAGGTATTGTGTCCCAAAGCCAAAGAGGTCCATCAAGTGCTATGTCTCCTTCCTAACGGCAGAGAGTACAAAGGGCAGTAACGTGTCCTCATTTTAGAGGAGTGACATGGTACGCCCCAAAGCCTCTGCTACATTCTCCAAACTTGACCCCTTTTCTGCATTTCCCACTCAGTGTACAATAACCTGAGTCCCTCTCTTCCTTTCTTCCTCACTCACGTGCTCTGCACCCTTTAACCCTCTGTTGCCAAGTCCTAAAGAATCAACCGCTTACATTTATTTCTTCGTTCAGGTCTCGCTTCCCTGCTCTCCTTCCCACCAATTTGATGCAGCCTTCTTCATTTACCTGTTCAACTCCCACAGGAGCTTCCTAATTGAACTCCCCATTTCCAATCTCAATTCTCTTCTACCTCATTCACCCATTTTACCGCAAGGGAGAGCTGCTCTCATTCTGCCCCTCCACACAATACCTTGGTGCTCCCATCATTTCAGACATCCGTCTTTATTGCACTGATGCCTTTAAGTGCAGGCTTGTTGAGGGTAACGTGCATGTTCTACTGGTCGAGACCAATATCCAGAAGTGTCTGTGGGATGTTAGTGAGGTGTTCAAGGCTGTTCGCCGCAAGGCCACGGACCTCTGGCTTACTCCCCAGCACTCACCCCATTTCTCCCAACCAGCAGCTCATTATTAAACCACACTTGTTCTTTCTCCCTTTCACGCTTCACCTGAGCTTTGTGCCTGGAACGACACCCACCACACCCTCCACTCTACTTCCTCTGACCCCACAGTCCCTACCCGTCCTGTGAACTTAGCTCAGCTGTCACCTACAGGAGCTCTTCCCTTACTTGTTCATTCCACCCCAACACTGGCCTAGGGAGCATTCCTTCTGTTCCCACTGCACAGAGCTCTGTCTTAGCACTTGTCAGACTTCGTGACAATGATTTGTTACACCACAGCAAGTTACTTCAGAATGAGGACTGGCCTCCAGTCACCTTCATGTCTCTGGGGACTGGCGCAGTGCTTAGCATAAAGCAAGTATGTACTTAGTGTTTGCTGAACCAGGGAAATTTGCATGGTTTGGGGGTAGCAAACTGGCAGCCTACAGGCTAAATCACACCTGCAGACAAGTTCTCTTTGGCCCACACACTTCCTGGCTGAGTGAGGTCAATTAGGACTGATCCAGGTTATGGGGCTGATGACATGGAATTGGCCTCTACTCCCTTTGGCTGACCATCTGGCCAACCAGACATGTATGCAACCATGGAATTGGCCTCTACTCCCTTTGGCTGACCATCTTGGCCAACCAGACCAAGAATGCAAACGACCACAGCCCCCTAGGGTGCAGTGTCCCTTACAGCTTGAAAAGTCTATGCAACCTGTACAGAATGAGGATCAGAGCACCTGACTTACCCTGACTCACTGCTTTTTATCCCAGGCCAAAAGGACGGGAGGGGGAGGCAGGAAGAGTGGGAGAGGTGGGTGTGGGGCAGACCCACCGTACTTTTAGTTCTTCCTGTACCAACACATCTACTCAGGTTGTCTATTCACCAGGTCTGACCATGGCCACTCAAGAACATACACAAATCAGAAATGTCACATTTACATTTTAAAAACCCAGATTCCCTTTTTCTCTTGAAGAAAATCCATAGATCCGGCGACATCAAGCCTGCACTCTCATGACAAGAGATGTGGCTTTCCCCTCAAAGCACAGGCTCCTTGCTCTCGGCCACAGGCCCCACTTGTCTGGCCCAATGCACAGCTTCCATTACCAGCCCTGCTTTGTCGCCATTCTGAAGTGCTCTGAATCATCCCATACTGTTATCTTATTTGACTGCTGCCCCTCCCTGCCCCATGGTGTGCACACAAGTCCCCTCCTTTCACGGATGCAGAGGCTGAGATCCAGGGATATGGCTGATGTTGGCAGGTCACACAGCTCTTTAGCAGTGAAGGCGGGACTCAAACCCAGATCTTGGGACTTTATTTTTCACCGCCCCACGCCAGTTATCACACGCTGGAACTGTTGCTTAAGTACTTCACTTGTTTCAAGAATATGCTGAAGATTTAGCCTTGCTGCTATGACACTGTTAGTGGCCTACAGGCTTGTTTTATTTGATCTACACACTTCCTGGCTCAGTTAACCAGACAGCTGGGGCAGTGCTGACAAGACGGAGGGCCCGGCTTGGCCTTCATTCACTTACTCCTCATGACAAGCCCCTACAGCAGGTACTATTGTCCCCATTTTATGGGTGGCACAGAGAGGTCAGGTGAATGCAAGACTGATATTCTGACGATACACTGGTTTGGTTCTATCCATTGTTTAAATGCCATGCTTCAATTATATTTGGCCGACTGCCCCTGCCCTGAGCCACCTGAGTGCCTCCCCCACTGCCCTGGCCACTTTGTGGGGATCTGCAGATTAGCAATGATCCCACATGTGGCACAGCAGTCAGTGGCCATCGTACTTCCAGAGCTGACAGGCTGGTGCCTAGGCCAAAAGGATTCGGACTACTTCATGACAGTGGGTTCACGTTTAGTGTCACAAACTAATGTGCTCTGCCAAGAGCCCAAAGAGCCCACTGGTAGAATTTAGCCATCCACTATGGGGTGCAGAAGACTACTAAAGGGATGAAAGAGGACAGGTACTATCCAGCACAGCCTAAAAGCCAAGGTCCCAACACATGTTCTGCCTCAACCCCTCTAGGGAACACCAGACTCTCAGCCGAACAGTCACAGAGACTCGGAGCAGGTCACAACCAGGAGGGGTGGGGACTGCTGCAGCAGGATCTCTGGGGTCAGGGACATGTTATGGGTAGTGAGAAACTGCCCCTACCCCCCAGCTCCGGCCCTGCGGCTCACTGCCCAAAGGACGCAGCTGCGGCCACTGGGGCAGAGTGTCAGAAATGGTGTCTTAAGGTGGCCGTCAATTTTATGGTCCACGCAGGCTACCGTCCTGACCTTGCCCCAGGAGCAAGCACTCGTATTTCAGTGGGGGAACAACTGGTTTCTTTCACGATAACCTTCACCCCCTGGTGGCAGATTTGACCTACACAGAAATCTCACCAAATCTCACCAACTCGCTCCAGAGGGCAGGTCTCTCTTCCTAAAGTTGCTCTCAGGGACAGGAAAGCCTGCACTCAGTGAGAAAGCTGGGCATGCTTGCCTTTGATTCCTGTCACGTTGGTCTCCTAAGTCCCAGTTTCCTAACTGGGTTGCAACTTACCTAAATTTGCCCATTCTGGATATTTCCTGTAAATTAAAGAATATGTGAGCTTTTGTGACTGGCTTTTGTAACTTCTTTCATTTGACAGGTCGTCAAGGTTCATCCACATAGGACACTGCATCAGGGCTTCATTCCTATTTATGGCTGAATAATACTCAACTGTACAGCTAGATGACACTTTGCTTATCCATTCATCTGCTGGTGGCCATTTGGATTGTTGCCCTTTTGGCTACTATGGACAATGGTGCTGTTAATACTTGGGTACCAGTTTTCGTGTGAACCTAGGTGTTCATTTCTTTCAGGTGTATACTTAGCATAGGAGTGGCTGAGTCATGTGACAACTTTTAACAGTCAACCCATTTTCCAAAGTGGATGCACCACTTTACATTCCTACCAGCAATGTAGGAGAGTTCTGATTTCTCTGCATCCTCACCATGTTATTATTATTTTTTTAATGATTATTTTGAGGGGGGGGGGGGGGAGAGGGCAGAGAGAGAATACCAAGCAGGCTCTGTGCTGCCAGCATGAAGCCCGACACAGGGCTTGATCTCCTGAACTGTGAGATCATGACCTGAGCCAAAGCCAGATGCTCAACCAACTGAGCCATCCAGATGTCCCTCTCACTATGGTTTTGAGGTGCATTTCCCTGATGATTAATGATATTTAACATGTTTTCATGTGTTAATGAACCAACTATATGTCTCTCTTGGAGACATATCTATCCAGATCCTTTGTCCATTTATTAATTTGTTTCTCTTTATATTATTGACTTGTAAGAGCTCTTTATTTATTCTAGATACAAGTCCCTTACCAGATAAAGGTTTGCAAATATTTTCTCCCATTCTGTGAATTGCTGTTTTGCTTTCTTGATGGTGTCCTTTGAAGCATAACATTTACCAGTTTTATTTTTTTGTTGTTGCTTGTACTTTTGGTGACATATACAAAAAGTGTTGAGAGGAAAAAAAAAAAGTGTTGAGGACATCTAAAAGGAATTCAGCTTCAGATCTTACCCATGCCCAATAGTATCATCTGGGAAGTCATAAAAAGCTTTTGTTCTTTCTACTTGAGACAAAGAAAATTTAATTTTATTATGAAATATTTAAGATATACATAAAAGTGTAAAGAACATATATATACCTGTGTTCCCCCCCTTACCCAACTTAAGAAATTTTGCCCATAAAGTTGAAGTCCCTGTGTCCCCTCCTTCCCTTCCGGCAGTAACCATTACCCTGAATTTGGTATTTATTATTCTCATGAATTTCTTTATACTCTTACTGCACGTGTATGTATCTTTTATCAAAATATGGTATTTTTTAAGCTTCATATAAGCAGCATCATGTAACACATATTCTGAAATTTGCTTTTTCTCCACTCCACACTGATTTAACTATGTTGATAAAACTGCTATATGAATAGAGATCTAGTTCATTAATTTCCACAGTGGCTAAACATTGTATAAATACACTGTTTGTCCATCCCATAGATGAACATCCATGTTGAAATAGCCAAAAACTGGGGAAAATGACACTAAAAAATTTTTGAACACATGAAATAGCTTCTCTAGAACCATGGCTTTCCTTATCTTTTTGACTGCAACCCACAGTAAAAGAAATACATTTTATATCTTGACCCCATGCAGACATATATTTGTGTGTAGGTGTGATCAGCATGTAACAAAAGCTTCATATAACAATACTATTTGTTAACTGCTGTGTTGTTATATTCCCTTAAATAAACAAAAGATGGCTTACAGACACTAAATTGATTTCATGACTTCCCTGTATAGGTTTTCAACATGGTTTAAAACCTGTTCAAGAGAATTAGCCCAAGGAGTGAATTTTGTGGGTCCTGACATGTCTTAGCTCAGGATGCTATAGCAAAATACTATAGAGTGGGTGGCTTAAATAACAAACATTTTTTCTCACAGTTTGGAGCCTGGACATCCAAGACCAGGGTACTAAACATGGTCAGATTCAGCTAAGAGCCTTCTTCCTGCATACAGACAGCTAGCTGCCTTCTTACTGTGTCCTCTAGCATGCAAAGCTCAGGTCTCCTGTCTTCTTAAAAGAGCACTAATCCTATCATGGGCACTTCCCTGTTATCTAAACTTAATTACTGCCCAAGGGCTCCATCTCCAAACATCAGACTGGGGAGCAGGGTTTCAACATATGAATTGGGGGGTGGGGGGAAGAACACAAACATTCAGTCCATACATGAGGTATACACATATTCAGCTTTACTAGACAACTCCACTGTTTTCCAAAGTAGCCGTAGCAAATTATGCTTGCACAAAAAGACAGGTTGTCACTGTTCTGCCTCCTGGTTGGATTTAAATGTACTCCTGATTTGCCTACATGAAATAGCATCCTGTAAAGTTTGTGTTTCCATAATTAGTGGTGCGCCCAAGCATCTTTCCTGTTTACTGGCCATCTGTATTTTCCTGTTCCACCAACTATGAGACAGGGAATCTATCCATGGAAAGCGAATCAATCAAACATTACCTTCTCAGGAAAACTTCCAATTCTTCTCAGGCCAGAGCAAAGTAGAATCAACAGCAAAAAGAATAAAGGAAAACTAGGTGGAGAAAAGACGTTTTGTTTTTCTTAGAGCTAAAAGCCCTAATTTGGCCCACAAGAAAAACCTGCTCTTGCAAAGTCTAGCCATGCAAATCTGGGTAAGTTGTTATTCTTCTGTTCTCAGTCTTCCAATCTGCAAAATTAGGATAACAATCTGTACCACTTCTTACTCCCATGTGGAAATTCTGAACTAAACATTCTTTTAAAACTTTGAAAACTAAGAGTTTGTAGAAAGTCAAGGTTCTATGGTGTTAGTCATCCAGTGCCTTCCAAAAGCCTCAGGAAGATGATGGAACCATAGTCCTTTGAACAGCTTCCTAGAATGAGCTGCTGCCCTGAATTCCTGCCTGAGAAGCCCGACAATTCCACAGAATATCAAATGATTACCTAAAATAATACAGTCCTACCTTTCAGTCTCAGAAAAGAGATCTAAAAAATTCTTCATTTTATAGGTGCGGAAGTTAACTCCCCTTGGTCAGATGGCCTTTCTGGGGTCTCCTAGTCTCTGGTTCAGGCTTTTCATACACTAGCCACCACACCCTCTGGTCGAATGGCCCTTGTGCTGCAGATGCCAAGATCCGTCCTACCGTCGGACTTGCCTGCTTGCGTCAGACTCCATTACAGGAGTAAGGGTTCAACAGTGAACAATACTCCACACCTTCCTGCTCTCAGGAGGGAGCCATCATGGAAAGGAAACAGAAATCTGAGGTGTCAATTATCAAAAGCACAAAAGAAAAAGCTGGGTATCATATAGCTTCTTTCACCAAAGAATAAGAAGCTGGACCAATACAATTTACAAGCAAGGGGCCATGATCTATGAGATCACATGGATTGTTGCTGCCATATCCCCCTTCTGAGGTTTGACTCCACAGCCGGCACTCGTTCTGACCCTTCACTCACCCACCCCACACCAAATGGGATCTCAAGGCTAGGCGGAAACAAAGAAACAGTGAATGCTCTTCACAACAGCAGTGCTGAACTGAACAGCAAATGGGTGCTCTTTCCACATCACTATAATGCATACAATCATCACTTGCATCTTTGTCTGAGCTAACTGTTCCTTCCAGTATTTTCGATTGCCGCCTTCTGCTCCAAGTGGATTCTCCCAGCCAAAGCTCCACGGTAGCCCAGGAACTTCTCAGATTCTGTGACTCGGTGCTCTCAAACGTGGAGTCAAGGAAGTCAAGAAAATCATACCTACCAATGATCCAGGAAGATCACTCCTTCATAGATCAGTAATATAGTTAAGACAAGTCCTAGAAGAAATTCACTTTACTTCGGCTGCAAAATTGGAGCTGAAGAGAGATATGCATATATTTGATCAAAGACTTATCTAGAATTTTTCTCCAGAGTGAAGTTATAAATAGCTGCCATCTACCATGAAAAACATACCAATAAGGCAAGGCAAGGCAAGGCCAAAAGCTAGCCAAGAACAAAAGGAGGAAGGCAGAATAAGAGTAAGTACTTAGCCACAAATTATTTTACCTACTCATTCTACAAATGCAGCATCGAAGGGCAAAAAGGTTAAAAGCAAGGGCCTAGATAAACAATTTTCTTCTAGAGTCCAAGAAAAGAAGAGTTTCTCACAGGCACTACTACATCTAAGTCTCAGATACAAGGTAGTACAACAGAACCATTCCAAAAACCTGAAAACATTTCCCCAACTGTTCACAGTGTATTTTCTAATTGTTACCAGGCCCCTTTCCGGTGCAAGTAGAACTAAAAAAATTCTTGAGGAACAATAAGAGATCCAGAAGTGGTATTTTAGGAAATACAGGCCTCACTGTCCCCACCTCCCCATCCCCCTTTACATGAAGATAAGTTACAAAAGTCATGAGATGCTAATATGGAAGTTCCTCTCATTTGTAGAACCAAATAATAAAACCAGAAAGTAGAATCAAATTAAAAGAAAAGTTCTTTAGGTTGTTTTTGAAACACCATACATTTGATTCAATGTTCGACCACGTGCCAAGTACACACAGTCACGGCGCCCTGTCCTGGTGCACTGGTCTCTGAGAAGTTAACTGTCAGCTGACTTTCAGTTCCCAGGAGCAAAGGTGCCTAGCACTAGGACGCTTTCTGCTCTCTTTAGAATCTCACTGGTCCTAGCTGGAAAGGGATGCAGGGGCTACAGGACAGCCAGAGCAAAGCTACTTTTATCAAGACCTAACACCAACGATCACTTGCAAAATATTTTGGGAGTAGGGCACAGCTACTGCTTGGAAAAAGTTGGCACATCGGTAAGATCTGTTAACAAAATATAATCCGCTTTCACATCCAAAAGCTAACTTAGGAGCTGCTCCAGGCACCATCTAATTAACTGAAGCAGATAGAAAAAAAATCCTCAGAAATTATGATTGTTTAAATACACTCTATTTTATTTTGTCTTAAAATAGTTTAACCTTTATGCTACAGACTTATTTCAAAAAACAGAAAATCTTATCTTGCACCAAAAAATATATATATAACACTCTGTTTTATTATTATTTTTTCTCCAAAGACCATTAAATACTAAATGGAAACAAAAACTAAATAATGAATGTAAAGAAGAACCAAATTTTGTTTTAAAAACTAGAGTTGCACATTTTAAAACATTAATTCTAAGCAATGATTTGTCGTCACTGCATCAAGTCCACACTCACACTCCAGCAACAGCAGATCTGTTAACCACCAAGTGCATTGGTTCCTAGCCATACAATGGCTAACATTTCATTTTCATGGTAAGAGGAGCAAAAGGCTTCATATGACCTTTGTACTCTTTAAAAAACAAAACAAAACAAAACAACAACAAAAATATTTCCTAGTTATCCAGTGATTTCTCTTTTAAGATCACTACCCTTTAAAATTTGTTAAAAGAATAAGAAGTATGTAGTGTTTTAAATAAAATGAAAAATACAACAGCAATGGACTAAAATACGTGATTATTTTAAACAAACAGTGCACAATCTGAGGAAGTTTGGTTAGGGCGCAATCATTTTTATATATACATGGAAGTCACATCATACACATACTGGAAAACAGAGATTAGGGGGCTCGTTGCATTTTAAAAAAAAGTTTAAACTAAAAGACAACATTGTGTCCCCAGCTCTTTCAAAAACTTTGTGACACAGTATAAAAAGCAGGCAACAAATTCATTTTGAAGTTACCTATGGTGGTGCTATTCTGCTAAAAGGAACAGTGAACAATGGACTAAGTTAGAAAATCAGACAGTTCATATTCACAACTGATGATAATAAAAGCAGAATTTATGCAATGCTCAACTGTAATAAATCCTGGAGTCCACTCAGTCTGGCCCCTTCCATCAGAATGGAAAGACAACTACTGGTGAGTAGATGTATACGCTCTAGGGCAGCCAGGATGATCTGAGAGCTAGTTACTGCTCTGTGGTTTCACACTGGAGGGGAGGGGAGGGAGGAGCTTAACTAAATTGGTGCCACAATCCAAGCCGTGACCCAAGTGCACCACTTGAGCAGAGACACTACTTTGAATAATGTTCTGTGGAGCATAAAGAAGTACTGATGCTACCAAATGCCAACACTTTAGTTAAAAAACAATTCCTTTAAAAGAAATTTCAAATGTCATTGGACTTGTTTCCCACAGAATTCTATCAGTAAAACACCTTGCCAGAAGCCACACCCTCACTCTTCTGGATCTGGCAATGAAAGAAGAGCTCAAACAGTCTCTCTACAGTTAGTAGGTGGAAAAATCCCAACCCTGTAGGGGGAAAAAAGCTGAGTGTTTCTACCATCCCTCCCTCTCCCCTTTTTGCATGTTAACTTCTAAATCGCTGTTCTGGCAACCAGTCGGGTAGTCAGGATGCTGAAACAGGGGCAGGTGTGGGAAAAGTGCAACCTGGTGTAAAAACACAAGGCCACAGCGCTCTGCTCCCAATCCACTGTGCATATAGCACACCAGAAGAATTCTCTTTAGAAGATGACTACTGGGGGCTAAAGAAAGTGTGTCATGGGAAATCACCTGCTGTGTGGAATCAAACAAAACACACTATTAACATAAGAATAGGTAATGCGAAAACATTCTTTAAAATGGGGCTCTGCCCTGATACTGGGGAAAAAATAAGCTGCAAAAACTTCAAGTCATATAATCCACTCTATTCTTGTCCCAATGATTTTCCTGGAAAACACAGACCAGAAATTGTACATTTCTGCTTTGTCTAGCATTTTAATTCAAGTCAAAAACAATGTGTAACAGTAAAATTCAATAAATTAATCCTAAAGTAAAATGTGAAGGTCCAAGGATACACCAGTAGTGAATCTGCAGAAGGTCCTATTTAGCTCTGGCCTCTGGATCTTTGGTTTTTGTCTAGAACTGTGGCCATGTGAGAGATCTGATATATGAGGTGCTAAAACTTGAGGTTCATGATCTTTTAAAAGCCTGATTAAAACTAGATTGGCAGAAAAATACTAGTTGATGAAGAACAGAGGCCAGATCAAATGAGATGCTACCAGAGAAGACCAAAGAACACATGCTCATACCCACTCCCATGGAAGAGGTATATGGAATAACTAAAGCAGCAGGAAGAAGGGTAAAGGGATAAATGAGTCTTTATAGAAAAACTGGAGAGGGGCGCCTGGGTGGCGCAGTCGGTTAAGCGGCCGACTTCAGCCAGGTCACGATCTTGCGGTCTGTGAGTTCGAGCCCCGCGTCAGGCTCTGGGCTGATGGCTCAGAGCCTGGAGCCTGTTTCCGATGCTGTGTCTCCCTCTCTCTCTGCCCCTCCCCCATTCATGCTCTGTCTCTCTCTGTCCCAAAAATAAATAAAAACATTGAAAAAAAATAGAAAAACTGGAGAAAAGGCCAGGCAGGTGGAGCCAGGCAGACTCTGACGCATGCACTCGCAAGGGTGTCCCATTTGTCTCGGTGGCCATGCCACACCTACCCTGCACAGTACCATGTGCAGAACAGGCGCTTGGTACATTTAGTATGTCCACTAAATGACAACTGAAAATGGTATTTCTCATGCTCTTAAGATAAGGAAGAGCCACCAAGGCATTTGGGGAGGGAGGCAAGGGCTACAGCAATGTTATATGGTAAATATGGAAACAACAACAACAAAAAGCAAACAAAAACCACGGAAAAACAAAAAGATGAGGTCTTCTAAGCCAATAGTACTTCACTCCTCCCCGTGCACAGTACATAGTGTTCTAACTAGGTATTGCTTGTAAAAGAATTCACTAGTAACTACAACATGTTATAGGAAAAAAGGTAGTAACTAATGCCACAAAACTCCAACACTGGCATTTCCTGAATTCCCTGAAGCTCCTAACCACCCTTTGCTTATTTAGATACTGTAAAACCTACAGTGTCATTTATGTGCTTTGCATCTGGTTTCTTATGGTTCATTTTGATTTTTCCACTTTTAGATGGTAGAGGAGAAAGATACCCAAATATAGCATCAGGTCTATTTCAGCTCAAGCGTTACTTAAAACAGTTGTTGTACATCCTTTACAGAGAGACCAGCTATGAAAGAAGGCACTGCCTTCTCAGACTTGTAAGTGCCCACAGTCTTAGAGACGAAGACAACTTTTCATATTCTACTTAAGTAATAGGTTTCTGTGTTCTCCTGTTATGTAAACAAACCAGGAAAAAAAAAGCTGAGGGACAAAGATTTTCTTACTGATCTCTCAATGCTCTCCTTACATGCCCAGAAAACCTCATGGGTATCTAACTGAAATGCCTCTGCCCCAAAAGGAGACATTTTCCAAAAAATTATGAATTATTGCAACAAGGAGACCAACTAAGTCACCTTAGCAGTATTTATAAACACAAAGGGGCATATCAATTATTTGTGCTGTGGGAAATCAGCCAGGAGCAAAGTCAGGAAAGAAGGCAGAAGACTCAAGCTAAAAGAAAAGTAATACTTCTGTCTTCTATTTTTAAGGACAGGTTTTCAAATGCACATGCCCTACTAGGTGCCAATAAGGACCTGACTAAATGTGTGCAAATGCCCTAAGGTAGGAGTGCCAATGGGTGGGCTGACAGTGGTCAAGGCTAGATATTAATTTTATTACACAGAAAAATAAATACAAGATTCAAAAACTGAAATCCATTTCACCTGGTAGTTAAAATATTATTCTAAAAGGAAGGCAGAGTTTCCTAAGATTGAAAGTCACCAAGTAAAATGAAGTTGTCTAAGTTGTCTAATAAAATTCATCATTCTCCTATTCCTACTGAGGGAAAGAAGAAATTCTTTTCTCTGTGCTAAGTTATTTTCCTAAGTGACTTCTTTTAATTAAAAAAAAAAAAAAAAAGGAAGGGGGGGCAATTTTCCATGAGTTTGGATTATACAAATGCCACAAACAGCTTCTGAGGCTGAAGCTATGACAATGAACTTCCATGTCACAAAGAGGAGGAAAAGGAAGGGAACAGTGCAGAGGAGACACAGTGACATTGTATTACAGTAGGTATTTACGTCTGCTATCCTCATCCAAGGTAAGATCAACAACCTCCGCAGGTGAAGCCCAAGTCTGCTGGGGAGTCACAGCAGTCCATGACTGTGTTTGCCTGGTGCTGACATACTGCGTGCCCGAGCCATGCTTCCACGAAGAAACACTCTGAATCACACCTCCTCGAGGATGAACACACCTGCAATTGAGACGAAGAATAAAAGTATAAGCACGGTTAATCCCACTGTAGGAAAAATATAAGGCAATATGGCTTCACTAGCACTGAATGATACCTTCACAAAGATAAGCCTATATGAGTCTGTGAAATGTGAGTCTGTGAAACTTCCAACCAATATCCTTCCCTTTTTCCTATTTGTCTCCCTCCTTGCCTTTTGTCAAGTTTAGTCTAAAAGTGTCAGAAACTCCTGAGTTATGTCTAGATCTGTTACTGACAATGCATAGGTAACATGATGTTTCTCTGAACACATTTAAACCTCTGGGGTCTTCAGGACAGGGCAGAATACGAATCCAGAGCAAAACTGGGATACCCAAACAATCTTAATCTAACCAAACGACATGGTAAGAAATGTAAGTACAAGCTGTTTTAAAATAAGTCCTATGCCATACTGGGAAGAATACCTTCAAAGACAGTAATAGTAATACTCTTTTACAGATTGGATTTCTAGAAGTCTGTAAGTACTAGGTCATGCATAAAGGATCAATTTTCCTTATCCTGAAGGTCACAACAGAACACTTGGCTCATTCATCTGAAGTGCTTATGTGCTTTAGTTCAGTGAAAGTAGCAAGGTTGAACTACTCAGTTAAGGTTCTTTAAAAGTGCTTCATCAGAGGGACAGAACTGCCTTGGTGATAAATCTCACCAAAAGTTCACTGGAAGAAAAAGGTTTCGAAACACTGACATAATGAATTCCACATTCCAGTCAAATGATAAAACTGAGCCTCCAGGATGAATCACTGAGTAACTGGATTCAGATGAGAGGAAGGCAGGCACTCAAGCTATCATTGCTACTTTTGTTCTCACATCCATCACATCCCTATGTAATATATGTAAGAAGTGACAGCTGGCAGGATTCTAGTCACATTAACTACTACAGTGGATCTTGAACAGCTGTTTAACAACCTGTGTACAATAAGTGATGCTGGGTCACTTGAGAATTCCAGCTTTGATACACTGCTACCTGCACTGCCAGGTTCAAAAGAACATTAGGGTAACAATGGACAAATTTTAGCTACAGAACTGACCAAGGACCCCTAAGCTCCTGGAAAGAGGTCCTGTTCTTACAAAGGTAGCTTGAAAACTACTCCCTTACCAAGTGAGGTGCCGAAAAACAGATCCCTGAGGGCCAGAGCAGAGCAGGGGGCAGAAGGTAGATTTGTTACTGTACCAGAGGCCCATCATTTGTTGAGAATGGGCTAAGCAGCTACTAGCCCAGAGGCTACTATGTTTTCAAAGATTAGCCAGTGAAAAGCATTAAAATAGGAGACATAAAGTCCAAAGGCTAATCCAGATCTGTCCAACGCATTAAGTACACTCAGATGGAAGTGATCATGTAATCACGGAAGAATGTCAGCCAAAGGAATCCATTCAATGTTTACAGAAACAGTTTTGATGACTGATGGCACTAGAATACTGTTTCTTAAGCAGTCTCACCTCATTGGACAATCCCAACAGACCTATGAGGTAGATGTGGAAGTTACTACCCATACTCAATCGAAAGCAAAACGGAGGGTTAAAGCGGTTACATGATTTGCCCAGGGTCACACTGCATGAAAGTGGTGGGCCAAGGAGCTTCAAGCCAGGTCTGATGTGGAGTCCAATGCTTTTCACAACATCACGCTGTCACTTCACAAATGTGTATGTTAAGTTAGGTAAGGTAAAACACAGTGAGAGTCAGCAGAGTGCAAAGATAGGCCCAGATTAACGACTTAAAAATATAAAGTTCTTCAATAATTCAAAAGCTCATCTGTACAAGTACTAATTAAAGTAATCGTAGCTAAAAATTTAGTAGAATTCAGGGAATGAATGACTACAGAGAGAATCGATGTCATCTTTGGCAGAATTCCTACAAATACTTCTGAAATAAAAGAGGTATTTAGTCCCAACTGTTACTCTACACTGCTCCCTAAGTAATCATACAAGGGATTGACTTTAAAAGGGATCTGAGCCAATCTGCTCATTTTACAGAAGAGAAAACCAAGGCCAAAAGGCAACTGTCCAGGGTCTGAAGCAAGGTAAGCACAGAACCCAAACAAAACGAGGTCTCCGGCAGGGAGTTTATTTTCCACTAAGTAACTATGCCTTCCTCAGACTACAGCTGAAGTACTGTACTGTGTCTGGTTGTAAGGAGCACTGCTTAGCCCATGGGAGTCATTACAGCAAAGCAGATTCTAGAAGGTACTGATACTATACAAGAGTGAGAGGTGTAGAGCCACTATTTACTACTGAGGAATGATGGATAGAGGGAGAATAAGGAGATGAGGCACTTCAACTATCTAAATTGGATCACTTCTGTAGTTATGTTACAAATGATTCCAGTTACTGGAAACTACTTTAAGTACTGGACTACTGTAAGCAAAAAACAGAATTTGTTGGAAAGACCCTTGAGGACCTCAAAGAACCTAAGAATGATGGGATAACTAGGCCTCATTCACTGGACTCAAGCCCCAACCTCTCAATCTGTTTCTCTTATTTCAAAATTTTAGATTCTCTGGAGAATGTGATGATTCCATCTTTAGTCAAAAGTTCTCCTGGCTCCTATTTAACTGTAACTAGAAGGTCAATTCCCAAAGAAGGGAGAATCGCCATGGAAGAAGGTGGCTACTCCATCTTGTACAGAGATCTCAAGAGCAGACTAACAACCATCAATCAGTTTACAGAGGGAAGCTTTAGGTGATCACGACTATGCAACAATTACAACTACTATCAAATGGAAACAACTTCCTTTTACGCTTTCAAGCAAGTGCTGGGACATCTATCAGGAATACGAAAGTATTCTAAGAAGACTTCTAAGGTTATCATTGAGTTTAAAATTTTTAAGAATACAGGCAAAACTCTCCTTTTAGAAGTCACGGGGTGCAGTGGTGGGAAGGCTCTGACAAGAAGATGGTGCAAGAGGGACTTCTGTTTTTTGTTTTTGTTGTGTTGTTTTGTTTTGAGAGAGAGCAAGCAAGCCAGACAGCAAGCACAAGTGGGGAAGTGGGGTAGGAGGGGCAGAGAGAGGGAGACAGATGATCCCAAGCACGCTCTGCCCTGAGCACAGAGCCCCATGCGGGACTCGAACTCACAAACCGTGAGATCATGACCTGAGCAGAAATCAAGAGTTAGCTGCTTAACTGACTGAAATACCTACGTACCCCGAGACTTCTGTTTCTTGATCAGAGTGCTAGTTACCGGAGTATGGGCAGTTTATAAAAACTAAAGTGTACATTTATGACTTTTCTAAGTGTGTTAAAGTCAATAAAACACTCAAAAAATTTTTTATGATTTAATGACCTCAATCATCTTAAATAAAATGGTAGCTAAGAGATGCATGAGGCCAGAACAAGGCTTTTAACACATTCCCTTTTTAAATACACAACAAAAGGACTCGTGCTGGTAAACAAAGAGTGCTGGAGAAACATTTCAACTATTTTATAAGACAGTGTACATTATAGATCAACTTATACCAGATAGGGAAAGGTTTCAGGAGGAAAAGGGACCAGAACAATTGTTATAAGCCCTACAGAAATGCCCTATAAAAACAGAAGTGAGAGACTCAAAATTTTGTTAATCTATGCACATAAAATATACAGTTTCAGGTATTAACACATACCCTTTCCCTGTATGATGAAAGACATGGAGTGGGAACGTACTCAGCTGTTTTTAAGTTTGTTTGTTTATTTTGAGAGACAGTGAGCAAACAAGCGGGAGAGGGGCAGAGAGAAGGGGAGGGAGAGAGAAACCCAAGCAAGATCCATGCTATCAGTGCAGAGCCCAATGCAGAGCTCAACCCCATGAACTGTGAGATCATGACCCAGGCAGAAATAAAAAGTTGAATGCTTAACCCACTGAGCCACGCAGGAGTCCCATACTCAGCTGTTTTTTTAATTCATCCAAACTAATTCTAGTGTAGATACAGGCTTTGTTTTCACAAAGCATTTAATCTGCATATGATTGACAATAGGTACAAAACATAATCTAGAGTCATATTTTGAGTCCTATATTCAAGAAAATGCTTAGGACTCACTTCCCCCCAAAAAACCTACTTTATAAACAGTAAGTTTTGATAGAATAATTTCCTGCTCTTCATATACTGAAACCAATAAAGGAGAGACTTCACAGTGGAAAAGAAAAAACAGAGAAAGAGGGCAGGCTCTCATGGTCAGCTTTAATACAGTTCATTTACTGTCCTACGAAAACAACATTAAATATTAATCATTTTTGCTCTCATTTACAGAGCCTGAACATGACCTTTTAGATAACATTCCTACTTATTTTTCCTAGCTAAAGATGAAGTGAATCTTCATGGCTTCAGAGAAAATGCCTGTCTGTCTCCCCTGCTTTTTTAGGGTTAATGTTTACAATTAGTTCTAGGAAGCAATCCGTCTTAAATGCAAAACGCTTCTAGCATCAACTCTTCTGTTGTGGGATGAACCAACATTAAGACAAATGAACACAGGACCAAAGACTACAGTGAGTGAGGTTAGGATCTGATTATTCCCAAAAGCCTCAGAGGACAGGTATCAAAGAAACTGTTCTAACAGTTCCATAACAGAAAGATCTGTGCTATATCCATTTATCTTCCTAGGGCAATTACCAATGAAGCTGGTAGAAGAAAAGGAAAAAGGAAAAAGAAAAGTATCGGCATGAGGGCCATAAATTAAAAGTTCTGGCAAAATTATGTGGGCACAGAGGAGCTAGAGGTGCTGTAAAAGTCTCTATAATTTGCAAAGAACATCTTGTGAAAATGGACTGTCCAAAAATTAACTCCTAGAAATGATAACATTTAGGTAACACAGCGAGTTAATTACAACAATACAAGGCAGCCATAAAAGATGCATTCAAACCATTAGTTCAGAAGGCATGCTTTCTAGTCTATGATTAGAAAAAACACAGAAGCTAAAGGAACATATCAAATCTAAATTAAAAGAACAGGTAAAGATATTAACATGCAAGAAAAGAAAAACTTAAAAAAAAAAAAAAGACACACTGTAACTAAAATTACTGAGTGCAATGTCAAACAAAATTCTTCCAATAAGGAAAAACGGCAATGCAATGCAAATCAGAGCATTCCCAAAGAGAAAAGCTCAAGAACCAATTCTGAGTTTTTAAAAACTCTCAGCCCACAACAAGGTAGAATACCAAAAAGAAAAAATAAGAACAGGACAACTAAATCCAAACAAAACATCTATGCATGCAAATCAAATTAGAACAAAAAGATGTGGATCAAAACCTAAAACCTTTTTCCAAGCGATAACCCTGCCAGAAGCCCATCAATACTTCATAACTGCAACCCTAGACCTGTAAAAGAAATAAATTCCAGATGAGATACAGGCAGCCAAAAGAGTAACTCTGAAGCAACCAACAAGAAAACTTCTCCCCCCACCTGCTCCTCAGCTTTTAATCTCAATTATTTGGAAGATTATCATGCTTCCTCTAAAGAAAGTGCTAGAAAATGTTCAGAAAGACACAAAAGAGCCAGTAAGACTCTATTCAGTCCTCAACCCAAAGACCAAAATAAAAGACCCTCTCAGAATGACACAAGCGTCAGCTCAAAGTACTCTAACAAAACTTCTCAACGCCAACATTCTATTGTATGGGCAGCATTAACCACCACTGAGATTTCATAATACATTTGTCACCTCTAAGACTGTATTTCCACAGGATTCAAACCAAAGTATCAGAATACATCTTTATGCTTCAGAGCCTGTAAGGAAAAAGTCCTTGAAAGTAATGTTATGTACTGTATGTTATTTAAAATGTAGTCAGCCACTTGACTTAGTTCAAGAGTGGAACAAACATATCTATAGAGTAAAGTGACAATCTGGATAAAAGACCTAATAAGTATGGAGAAGGGTGTAGTAGACAAAGTGTGTGTGTGTGTGTGTGTGTGTGTGTGTGTGTGTGTGTGTGTGTGTGTGTTGGGAGTGGGTAGGAACTTAAAATTTAAATTTCTGAGTTTTAAGAGAAATATAATGATAATTTTAACTCCGGATACCAAAAATATTGGTAGAAAAAAAGAAGCTAAGGAGTTCATGATGGAAGAAAAGTTGAACAAAGAAGCCAAGAAGAAGGGTGGCTCACTCTGTAACATTTGTAGGCACAAGTAAACAGTAAAGAAGGGAGACTTGATATAATAGAGAACTGAACCAAGTAACATGTTTCGAGAGAGAAAGAGATTAAGTAATAAGCAACACAGGTTATTACCCACTCTTTGCTACTTCAGTAGGAACACATGACTAACAGTGAATTAAAATTTGAAATGTAACTCAAGACAAAATTGGTGAATGGATAATGTGCAAACTGAAGATAATTTACCTGTATCAATCTGTTAATAGGCAAGGTAAGGTTTACAGTAGGGAATAAAAGGATACTCATGTCTTCTTTATTGCAAGGAACAATGGTGAAATAAATAATGGCAAACACATGCTAAAGTAAAGGAAAAAACCAGAAAGTCTATAGTCTTTCATCTAAAGAGGTAAGTCAACATGAAAGGAACAGATTAAAAAAAAGAGAGAACAGGAAAAAGTATTTGATTAAGGCAGAAAAAAAAAAGGAAAAAGAATGAGATTAAGGAAAGACAGAAGAACGAAAATTCTTTCCCACCAGAAAAGGGGAAATAATCATTAAACACAGGAAAGACAAAAGGAAGCAGCTATGCAGGAATACTTCTGGCATAAACACAGGACAGAAGATGGAAGTGGTTAGGTCTGATAAAGTGAACTGGCCGCTTTTGGGGAGAAGACATGTTAAACTATGACATAATTCTACAACCTTAAAGTCCCAACAGGTATGACCTGAAAAATGCTCTCAGAAAGTAGAATCAGTTCTAAGACAAAGGTACCTTCGATTTGTACGCATGTGTATTTTGCCTGCACTCTCTCCTGCTAAGTTCACTTTCTACATAAACAACAGAAGAAATGCTGGTGAATGTTTTCCTTTCTAACCAAAGAGTAAAATCAGATCTAAGAGCCAGGTAATGTAGATATTGTGTAGATATATGTATCTACTTGGGGAAATCAGGAAAGAAATCACAACTTAACTCTTGCAGCATAGAAGAAAAGTTGTTTGCTATATAGAACACAGATTTTCTGGAGTCTAAATTTTTGTTTTCTATATAAGTGTGTGTGTGTGTGTGTGTGTGTGTGTTAAATGTTCCTCAGGAATACCTCTGAGAGGACTATAACCAATTCTAAGGCACACTATCTAAAGCAAGAATCAGCAAATGTTTTTCTACATGGGGCTAGACAGTTAATTACCTTAGGCTTTGAGGGCTATCAGGTGTCTGTTGAAACTTCTTCTCAACTCTGCCACTGGAATGCAACAGCAGCCACAAACGATACGTAAATGAACAAGCATGGCTCCATCCCAATAAAATTTTATTTATGGATAAATATACTGTATTTATGTGAATTTCATAAAACTTCCACAAGTCATAAAACATCATTCTTCTTTTGATCCTGTCCCCCCTCAACCATTTCACAATGTAAACTAGGGGCGCCTGGGTGGCTCAGTGGGTTAAGCATCTGACTCCAGCTCAGGTCATGATCTTGCAGTCTGGGAGTTCGAGCCATGCGTCCAGCTCTGTGCTGACAGCTCAGAGCCTGGAGCCTGCTTCGGATTCTGTGTCTCCCTCTTTCTGCCCCTCCCCTGCTCACACTCTGTCTCTCTCTCAAAATATTAAATACTAAAAAAAAAAAAAAATTTTTTTTTTAATTGAAAAGTAAACTAGTCTTAGCACAAGGTCCATATAAAAACAGGCAGCAGACCAGTGGGCTATAGTTTGCTCACTCCTATCTTAAAGAATGACAAACTTCAAAAGTTATTTTCATAACTCTAGACAAATTTGATGTCTTGTGGCTTTTAATCCTAAAAATAGGACTGCCTGAGTCACATGAACATCACTAGAAATATACTATGTTAGGAACAGACCAAAGTAACTCGCAGGTTTTAATGAACGACAAGAAGAGGTGCTTTAGGAAACAAGCAATACAGGTATGATGTCAGATGTATATTTCCCAATTGTTTGCTCCCAACACATTTCAAGATAAAGTGAAAGGCGAGAAAATATGAATGACAGGGGGAAAGGTAGGATGACACTATGCCATAAGAGAAAAATCTGTCAAGGTATCTAGACATTTGCTAAAAATATGAGGAAAACATCAGTTCTATTTCACATGCATATATGGTTGAGATGTTCTTGATAGAAGATGCAACACATTCTCAAGCTCATTATCATGTCTAATCAAAAAGCATTTTCTAAGCCACAGGAAGCTACAAGGTAGCTCCCACCATTCATGCCAGCCATGCCGTGAGGACTACCACTTTCTTCTCACTTTATGGTTAAAATCAAATTCACATTTAAAATATCAGAATGCTCCACTGAATGTCCTACCTTGCATGTTCCTGAACTCCCACAATCTCCACTTCACTATCTGAAGAGGCAATATTAATTTCTTCATTGAGTGGTACATTGCCAGCCGAAGTCTTGTCACTTGCTAGGAATCCTGGATCCAAATGACCTGAGAGAGAAGGGGGGCAAAATAAGCACTACAGTCTGACTTCTTACAAGCAGCATGAAACACTCATTGACAGATTTCCCATCCAGGTTAATCACAGAAACAGAACTGCCACATGAGAGCTTGGCAGAGTGAAACTGTCAAGTCTCTCATTCTCTATTCATTAGGAGGAAAAAAAACTAAGTACTTTAGTAAATAGGTATATATAAACTATGATAATACTCTAGTATATTTTATTCCGTAATGCTTTTTGCATTCAACTCTAGTCTCCTTTTAAATGACCTGTATAACAGGTTTGTCACCACCTAGAGGGCAATAAGGTTCTCTACTGCTTACTGGTAAATTTTATTATTTATTTATTTATTTATTTATTTACTTACTTATTTATTTTTAAGTAGGCTCCACAACCATTGTGGGGCTTGAACTCATGACCCTGATATCAGGAATCACAACTCTTCTGACTGAGCCAACCAGGCACCACCACCACCACCACCACCACCACCCTCCCCACCCCAGGGTAAATTTTAACAGAACAAAATTCTAAAGCAGAAAAGCTCAAAGGCATAAATAGAATAAATAACAGAGGTACTCATTAATATCATATTTACACTGGGATGCTTTATGAAAGTTTTAACAAACTTCTTTTAAACAACTTTAACAGTTTTTCTCAAAAGGAATGTAGAATTGACAAAATCTGACCCCAAACCACATCTAAAAGAAAAGGCTAGAGGCAGATCACAATTTTTGTTCTGAACAACTAAAACATAACCTGTACGTTGCTGACAGCTCTTATTAGAAAGAAACCACATATTCTGAAAAAGCATGACAATTTGTGGCAGTGGGACATATAAGAACTTTTCCACAAGGGGCTTCACAAAGCATCTATTACACGGTAGAATATAACATTCTCCCAACTCACAGAAAACATGAGCTTCACAGAACTCTCTCTCAACAAAGACTAAGAGCATAACATCAAAGTACACAGCCATATAAACAATTCTAACAAGAGTTAAAATAGTTCAGCTTATGTATCCAGCTCTTAAATGTTCTGACCTTTATGAAATAGAATATCTAGGAGTCAACATGAAATAAACCAAGTTGCAACAGGCACAAATTTTCAATTACTCTTTAAAGGGTGTTTTTATTTAAATATATTATCATCTGATACAATACTGTTCCTCCGTATTTAAAAAAAAAAATCCTTGGTGACACTTCATATAAACGAAGCACGTATCAGTAAGATTTTACACATACAACTCTCCCTTCTTCCTCCATCACCTTCACATCATTCATACCAATGTTTCAAGGTCACTGAGAAACCTTGTACTTCCATACTCCTGCGAAATTTTAGTATAACCCTCTTGGAAAATGATACACAGTCACAAAGCAAAAGTCTTACAATTTCTATACCCTCTGACCTTGTAATCCCATCTCTGAGAATTTAATTTAGTCCAAGGGAAAAAACTTTAAATAAGCAAAATGTTATGAGGTCCAAAGATAGTGACTACAGTCTATGTAGAAACTTGGGGAAACATATGCATAACACAGAAAGTGTCACGTACAACACTTTAAAAATATTTTGGTGCTGGGTAAAAGTTGTAAAAAGCAATCAAGCTTGACTTGGACTGTGGGTCTTTTTTACAATTCTTTAATATTACTTTTACTTTTTTCTTCAACTGAACATGACACTGATGAGAAAAAAGACTAAAAAGCTTAAAATGGCTTCCAGATACAACAGGTAATTGAGATATTACAGTTTGCAAGAGCTTGTTAAACTTTCTGTATTAACGAATAGCCTAAATAGGATTCTACACACTGGCAGTGGGTAAGTATCTTTGAACGTCACAAGCAAATGAAAGGTGGCATTCACCAGATAAAGCCCAGTTTTGTTAAATCTGGGTTGGTTGCTTAAATGAAGTATGGTTAAATCTTGATTTGGTAAACTCAGATTCTTGCTCTGATGCCAATACCTTGTTTGTGGCCAAGTCTTTTGTCTAATTTCTAGTTCAATGTTGAAGTTAGAACTATCATCATATACACTATTCCTATTACACTTCTAGGAAAGAATACAAATTGATAGTCTCTTTTTTCAAACCTTCAACTTGTCCACGTTCAATCTTTTCAGCAGCCTTGCTTTGTGCAACTATAACAATTTGCTTCTTCTATTTGTTCCTACAATAAATACTTATTTATGACATGCTATGCACTAGGTGCTAAGAATACTATAGAGATCAAAGACAGGAGGTGCAGTGCCTATGCTCAACTCAACGAGCTCACGATATACTTGGGGATTCGAAAAAGCAGTACATTATACTATGGCTTGAAAATTGCTGGGGGGTCTGAGGGGCTCAGTTGGTTCAATGTCCAACTCTTGATTTCAGCTCAGGTCATGATCTCAGGGTCGTGGGATCGAACCCCGCTTTAGACTCTGCACCGAGCATGGAGCCTGAGATTCTCTCCCTCTGCAGCTCGTTCTCTCTCTCTCTCTCAAAGTAAAAGGGGATGGCTCAGTCTGTTAAGTGTCCATCTCTTGATTTTGGCTCAGGTCATAATCTCACAGTTTGTGAGTTTGCACCCCGCATCGGGCTCCATGCTGACAGTGCACAGCCTGCTTAGGATTCTCTCTCTCCCTCTTTCTCTGCCTCTCCCCTGCTCACTTTCACTATCAAAATAAATAAACTTTTTTAAAAAGTTTAAAAAAGAAAAAGAAAAAAAAAGAAAATTGCTCAGTCAGAGAGCAATTTAAAGATATGGAAAAGGGAGGGAGTACCTGTGTGGCTCAGTCAATTAAGGGTCTGACTCTTGATTTCAGCTCAGATCATGATCTCATGGTTCATGGGTTTGAGTCCAGCATTAGGCTCTGCACTAACAGTGTGAGGCTCTGCACTAACAGTGTGAAGCCTTCTTGGGATTCTCTTTCCCTCTCTCTCTCTGCCCTGCCCCCACTCACCCTCCCACCCTCTCTCGTACAAACATTTTCAATGCTTTTTTTTTTTTAATGTTTATTTATTTTTGACACAGAGAGAGACAGAGCATGAACGGGGGGAGGAGCAGAGAGAGAGAGGGAGACACAGAATTGCAAACAGGCTCCAGGCTCTGAGCTGTCAGCACAGAGCCCGACGCGGGGCTCAAACCCACGGACCGTGAGATTGTGACCTGAGCCGAAGTCGGATGCTTAACCGACTGAGCCACCCAGGCGCCCCTAAACAAACATTTTCAAAAAAATAAAAAAGACATAGAAAAGGGAAATTTCCCAGACTTAAGAATAATCAAAGACACAAAGCTCTCAGGAAACAGTAGGCACAAATGAGAGGAAGTAGCAATACGGAACACTGTTGCCCTTTAGGGTATAAAAGTTCAGTGAGATGTGGGGTAATATAGCAAAAGCAGTAATGGGAAACAAGGCTGGCAAAGTCAACAGAGTTCAGATCATAGTAAGAAGTCTGGAACTTGACCTTGCGAAGTAGGAAACCACTGACGAATTTAAGCACTGACATGATCTGATTTTCCATTTTTAAAAATTGCTTTTTGGCGTGTAGAAATGGAACTAATATCAAAGCAGGGAATATTAGAGGCAAGAAAACCAGTTAGACTGCTATCCTGGATGAGAAAGGACTATGGCTGAACTAGAAAAGAAACAAAATGGGGAACAGTCTGTGTGCGTGTATACACAGACAGTTAGTAATGGTGGGCAATTCAAAGTAAAAAATGATGGCTAGGTTTCTGATTTAGGTAACCAGATAGAGTAACAGTGCCCTTTGGTGCACCAATGAACAGCTGAGGATGGCTGCTTAGGACGTGATAAGGACATGCGTCTGAGATGTCCACGGGGCAGCTGGAGGTACTGTTCTAAAAACTCATGTCAGAGGTCGAGGGAGAAATAAAGAGTCCTCAGCAACAGCTGGGAAGGTAAAAGTTAACAAGAGGAACGAAGAGGGCCTAGAGCAGAATGCTGACGGACACCAATAATTAAGGGTGGGCGCATGAAGGGCAGCTCACCAGGTTAAGTGAGAGGTAGTAAGAAAACCTTAAGATGTGAAGCCAGGACAGCCAGGAATGATCATTTCTAGGAAGAAGTGCTTATCAATGCCCAACAGAGAGGTTCAGTGAGAAGAGGGACTAAGTAGAGTCCACTAGAATCAGTAGTGAGATGACTACACATATACCTTGGCAAGAAGAGCCTCAGGAGCGATAGGTATAAAGCCAATGTGGCAAGGCAAGCTGAATGATAATGCAAAGTCAGGAAGAGCAGACACATTTAAACAGTTATGCTATGAAAGATAAGGCAACAGGATAGTACTGAGAAAGAAAAAAATGCGTTTGAGGGAGGGGAATGCATGTGTATGAATAATCTTAAAAGATGGGAAAGATCTGGCCAAATTTGGGGGGGAAAGGCAGAGAACAAACAGATGTGATGGCAGAAGGCTGAGGCAATCTGCATCTGTGAAGAATGCGGGAAGGCCATGTGCAGAGCACAGGTATGGGTAGGGTAGCAGGGTGGGGGTTCAGAAAAGTGAAGGAACACTATGAAGAAAGAACACTGCCTAAGGAAAGACAGGATCTGCTGGGCAGCACTGAGAGCAGGCTGCAGATTAGGAAGTTAAACTCAACCCTCAGCTCTGCAGCTATGTGATTTTCTCCCAGCTACGTGACACAGGCTCCTAAGCAGCGTGTCCTAAGCAGCGTGACACAGGCTCCAAGTGTACGTACGGGGATCTGACTTTGCCAGCTGGGTACACCAGGAAAGCTGGGGAGCTGGCGAAGGAGAGGTGAGCTTAAACATGCTAGAGTGGGTAAGAAGTGAAGCCAGCAGGGGGCTGGCAAAGGACCGGGTGGCAGGTCAGTGAGGCAGAAGAGCAGTGCAAAGGAAGTAACAGCATGAGAGGACAGAAGAGGCCCCGGTGGAAAAGGAGAAAGCAAGAGCAAGAATAGGAGGAAAACCAGAGGTTAGGGGAAGTAAACACCGTAATTCAACCCTCTTGGCTACCCACAAACACAAGCCTCTGGGACCCATCCATTGCTCTACAGTCTGGTCCTCTACTCGGCTGCTACTCTCCCTCGCTCCATCCAGCCACCCACTACTTACCTTCCTACAACCTTTCCACTGCCCTCTGGAATGTCAGCTCCATGGAAAACTGCACTGAGCTTTTCCTTTCACCTCCCCTGTGGAAACTGAACTCCTGAAAATGCCACCTAGCCTGACTGCTGCTAGGTAGTTGCTCCTACACCTGACTTTCAGGACCAGAATCACTGACAAATCCTGTTGTCCATCCTCATGTACCAACACCAGCAGCCCCTATCTCCCAGGGCACTTCCCTTGACTGCCACATACCAACTCCACGACGGTTTCACTCATCCATGAAACATTACTGGCACCTCACTTAGTCTCTATTTTATGTCCCGCTATCATGATTCCTTATTCTTATATGAGTGCTTATTATTTATGTGGACAACCACCCTAAAATTCTCCATGCCTACTCTCTAAGCAGCTGAGCCCCAAGAGGCACTTAAAACTCCCTGTAGTAGGGGCACCTGGGTGGCTCAGTTGGATAAGCGTCCAACTTCGGCTGAGGCCATGATCTTGCAGTTTGTGGGTTTGAGCCCTGCATGACGCTCTGTGCTGACAGCTCAGAGCCTGGATCCTGCTTGGGATTCTGCATCTCTCTCTCTCTCTCTCTCCCTGCCCCTCTCCCGCTTGTACTCTGTCTCTCTCTCTCTCTCTCAAAAATAAACAAACTTTAAAAAAACACACAAAACAAACCTCCCTGTGGTAGACTCACAGCAAAGGGCTCAGCCCTTACCATCCCCAAAATAAACAAGATAACTGAATTAAACCAAACTAAAAAAGCAGGTTGTGGGAGTCATGGTTTCTATAACTATAGTTATTACTATAATTGTAACTAAAATATAGTTATATTTGATTACCCAAATCTTTTCAACAGTAATTAAGAAAACACGACAAGAATACGACAGAATTAGTTCTTAGTGCCTCTGTGCCCAGTTCTATCTCCATAGTTCTTTTTAAATTTTTTTTTTTTGGGGGGGGGGCAGAGAGAGACAGAGCATGAACGGGGGAGGGGCAGAGAGAGAGGGAGACACAGAATCGGAAACAGGCTCCAGGCTCTGAGCCATCAGCCCAGAGCCTGACGCGGGGCTCGAACTCACGGACCGCGAGATCGTGACCTGGCTGAAGTCGGACGCTTAACCGACTGCGCCACCCAGGCGCCCCTAAATTTTTTTTAATCTGAGGGTAGCCCGCAATTCTAATTTATGATTCCAACTTGTGAAATGTTCTGCCCCAGTCATCAATATTTCTAAATAACCGGTCTTCACTGATTAGGTCCCTCATTATTATAACCATATCACCTACAGAACCTCATTTCAGATCTAGAAATATCATCACTCTTTTTTAAAGAAAGGGGAAGAAATGAAAATTACTATGCTACTTTTGCTCACAATTTTATTACAATATCTTAAGAAAAACAAGGTAACTGTCACCAATATTTAAAATTCTTCTAACTTTATTCATTCATTATGGATCTAGAAACTAGTAATTTACATACTGACTTCACATTAGAGCAATTCAAATCATTCTGGTGGTGCAATTTGGGCCATAAAAATTGTAATCCAACCTTGCTGGTATTTACAGAACTTGTGCGATGTTCTAAAATTGATCACTTAATATCAGGTTCTCTGATAACCAGTATCTTTACTGCTTAGTCTAAAAATCGGTATCAAATAGGAGCTCCTGGGTGGCTCAGTTGATTAAGCATCCGGCTTCCGCTCAGGTCAGGATCTCGCGGTTTGTGAGTTCGAGCCCCGCATCAGGCTCTGTGCTGATGCTCAGAGCCTGAAGCCTGCTTCAGATTCTGTGTCTCCCCTTCTCTCTGCCCCTCTCCTGCTCATGCTCTGTCTCTGTTTTTCAATAATAAACAAGAAAAATATTTTTTTTAAATCAGTATCAAAAAAAATAAGTAAGGGATACTGAGGAAAGTGATAGGGACTAAATACAAATTTCTTGGTGAATATTAACTCTAGACTAATGGTGTGAGAGTTGTGCCACATTTCCTGTCAGAGCCATTAGATAAAATGTGCCATTCAGATAACAAGTCAGCTGAGACCCCACCAAGTCTATGGGATGCCATGCTCTACAAGAGACACCAAGGCTTTCTCCAACGGCCAGGAATACATCCCCTCTTCTATCTATTTCAGACCCAGGACTATTAGTCCTTTTCTCTCAGCGTAACACTCTTCAGAATGCCATACATTCCTCTGGGAGCTCCTGTGCAGGGCTTAGTTCTCTGGCCCCTGGGCCATCCTCCACTGTCATCCCTCCAACTCGTGACCTCATAGGAATCCAATGACAGAGCAATGGCCAAAGCATACACAAAAGTGAGTCTCAAAGATGCTATGGAGTTCTCAAACTGTCAATGGCAATTAATCTTTCCTGTTTCAGGATAAGAATAAGCCCTGTAGAGAAAGTGTAAATACCACAATTACCATATATTAAACTGAAAGTAAATCACAGGACTTATATTTTATTGGGGCAGGAGGCCCTCTCTATGCAGCTCTTTGCCTGTGTGGCTCTTTGGAAAGATAACTTCACGTACTCTCTAAGAAAATTCTAAATTTTCGTCCTCCCACTACAGACCTTTTCAACACACAAGTCAGAAAGAAACAGCATAAAAAAGTAACTAAATCATCAATGCAAACATTTTTTTTCTTTTTGTCTTCAAAGAAATAATGTAGCTACTTTTTTCTTAAGGACAAATCATTTTACTTTTTATTTTTTAGAGAAAGTGTGCACACATAAGTGGGGAGGGTGGGGGGGAGGGAGGAGGGAGAAGGGAGGAGAAGGGAGGAGAAGGGAGGAGAAGGGAGGAGAAGGGAGGAGAAGGGAGGAGAAGGGAGGAGAAGGGAGGAGAAGGGAGAAGGGAAAAGAGAGAAGAGAGAAGGGAGAAGGGGGGAGAAGGGAGAGGGAATATCTTAAGCAGGCTCCACACTCAGCACGGAGCCTGATCCCATGACTGTGGGATCATGACCTGAGCCGAAATCAAGATTCAGACTCTCAACCAACTGAGCCACCGAGGCACCCCAATGTAGTTATTTTTTAAATCACAAATCTACTGAGGAAGAACTAGTCCTGAACTGATTTGCAGCACATTAAAGGAAATTATTACATACCAGATGACAACAGCCTATTAAGTATAAAAAAGGTTAATATCTCAAGTCACTATTCACTTAGTTTTAAACCAAGTAGTAAATTATTACCTCGTATTTAGTTTTTTCAGTAAGAATGTTTTAAGAAAGCTTTAAAAAGTAGGGGAAGAAGGGGGCCTGGGTGGCTCAGTTGGTTGAGCATCTGATTCTTGACTTCGGCTCAAGTCATGATCCCAAGGTTGTGGGATCAAGCCCCACGTGAAGTGCTGAGCGTGGAGCCTGCTTAGGATTCTCTCTCTCCCTCCTTCTGTCCCTCCCCTCACTCATGTACCCTCACTTTCTCTCTAAAATAATAAAATGAAAAAAATTTTTTTTTAAAGTTGGGGAAGAGAGGGTCAGAAATCTAAAATCATATATAGTCCATACAAAACAGGTAAAAATAAGTGGAACCTGAACAAATTTATCTCCTTCACAAGACTGCTACATTGACTTTAAAGTGCTAATAAGAGAAACATGGCCAATCTAGCCTAAATATAAAAAGCCCTACACTAAGAACAGGAAACAAGATTTGTTTCTCTGCACTACAACTAGTGTTATGGACAAATCAAGATTATCATCTGTATTTCAGGGATGGGAACATGTTCAATAACCTACCTTCTTGACAAAAAGGCCGATGGGAAAAAAACTATCATTTCTGTATTAGTTTTAATTTCCTTGGGGGCCGGGGGAACACTCTAATTCAGTTTATCACAATTACAAGCTTTCTACACCAAGAGTACTTCAGACTTCTGCTGGTCTTAGCTTCATCTGCATTTACGTTCACAGTGAGCTATTACTAGCAATATATAAAAATTAAGCCATTTTCAGATCTACTGATAGTTTCCTAAACATGTCCAATGCAAGAGTTACCTGGAGGTGATTACCAAAAACAGGTTTTTCAGACCCCATACCAGATCTACTTACAGAATCTTCAGGGAGAAATCTAGGATTCTGAATTTTTATCAGCACCCTGGGTAATTTTGACACCCAGGTCAAGTATCGGACATTCCTGTAGCCAGAGCAACTCATTCCAGGGGAGGACAGTAAATTAGAAATTCACAGATTAGGTCCATTAGTCACCTGCTTCCTTACTCAGCCTACTTCAGCATGAATATATTAGCATAATGCCCGCTAGCATTCCTGAAGGCCTGTGTGCTATATTCTGTACTAAGTACAAACAATAATCTTTCGGGGTGTATACTAGTTTTATTCCAGTTCCACAGACAGGGAAACAACTGTCATTTATTGGAGTTCACACAGTATGTGAGTGGCTGCTGCTTCAAAACAAGATGCTTGCTGGCAGCAAGCTGCCACCTACAACATTATGCGATTCCAGCACCAACCAAGAGAAAAGTAAACACATGGCAAGAGTTGAAATGGAAAGTTGAGATCTTCTGTTGACCAGTGGCTTTCTTAATTTCAATTCTTTTTCTTGGTTAAAACTAAAACTAAAGAGTAAAAACTCTTTTGCATACTGGAACATCACATAATTGCTTAAGGATCCTAAACAGAGTGGGGCTGCGGACATCATCTGAGATGCTGCTACTGATTAACCCCTGAATAGTCAGTTCAGTGACTGGGTTTTTATTTTGTTGGGAGGGACAGTAGGATAACTCAGATTAACCATCAGAACATTTATCTTAAACTAAAACCACAAGAATAACATCTCATTGATGCTAACAGTTCAAATCTCAAAACTATAAAATTGGCAAACAAGCATAAATTCTGTTAACATTTTGTTGTGGCACTGTAAGTATATTCAAAATCTGCAAGATGGGTTCCCATTATGACAATTATATCAAGACTAGAGAATATTAGCAGTTTTCTTTATTATTCACATACCTGCATTGTCAGATTTAGAAAAAAGGACTTTCATGAGCCAATAAATGGCTTCATAAGAAAATGTCATAGGGATCTGTTGAACAGTGATGACCATGTCTTATGATATACAAAAATCTACACACAATTTATGGCCCAATACATACATATGTTCTCTATATATTATATCCTAGAGAAATTAATCACACACATGTATCAAGAGACATACAAGAAATGTTAATGGTAGCATCATTAGGAACAGCACTCTAAATGTCCAAAAAGAGAATGGGTAAGTCAACTGTGATACATTCATACAGTGAATACTAAATAGTAAAAAATGAATGAACCAAAGCCATACTTATCAACGAGAATAAAACTTGAAATGTTGAAAAAAGTTACAAATGATTACCTTCTATGTAACAGCAATTAATATTAAAACATGCTTGTTTACAGATATGTAACAAATGCAGTAAAAATATAAATACATACACAGGAATACCAATATCAAATAACAAATTCAAGACAGCTTTGGAGTGGAGAGGGAAAAGGAAGGGGAACAGAGTTGAAGCCATGGGTGTTCCCCCTCACATATTTTTGTCACATTTCATTTCTTAAGAATGGTGGTAAATACCTGAGTGACATACTCTTAAAATTTTGTATAACTGAGGGGTATCTGGGTGGCTCAGTTAGTTAAGAGGTTAAGTGGTTAAGCTTAAGCGTCCAACTCTTGATTTCAGCGCAGGTCATGTTCTCACAGTTTGTGAGTTCGACCCCCATACTGAGCTCCATGCTGACAGTGCTCACACACTCACTCTCACTCTCTCTCTCTCTCTCTCTCTCTCTCTGCCTCTCCCCTGCTCACACACTCAGGCGCGCGCGCGCGCTCTCTCTCTCTCTCTCTCAAAATAAACTTAAAAAACATTTTTTTTGTGTTACTGAAATTCAAAAACACAACCAAAAATAGAATTAAGTACACAAAGGCTAGTGATGTTTTAAACAACCAAGCTAACAATTACTTGAATCTTAAAATGTGATGCTATCCCCAATGCTGGTAACTTTAAGGACACTTTAAGACCCCACAACCTGCATTATTAGGTTGAAATATCTGAAACTGCTGGGTTATAGGTCAAAAAGTCAAATATTAACAATTCCATGTGGTTTAAACTAACATTAAAACTCTCTCTATAAAAAACAAAAGTTAAATTTTGATGTGTTCTCCAAGAACTTACTATGCAGTGCTCTACATTTTAATGGAAAGACTAAGAAACAAGGAAATAAAACTGAAATAGAATGGACCATGTGTCAATGGATAAAATATGAAGATAAATTTCCCAGTATACAGAACAAATATATAACTTAGAAACACATATTGCACAAAATGTGGTCAACCTACTGTCCTTTGATATAAAATATTACTGCTTAATTTTTAAAACTACTTACACATAATAAATCCTTAAAAGATCCTTGTTGAGCAAAGCAAGTCTTTATACATATAAAAATTGAAGTCCAGAGGAGAAACACCTTGTCCAAGGTCAAGGTCAAATAGTTAGCAGTCTAAACCTACTTAAAACTAAATCTAGGTCCTGCTCCAAAATTAGTCACTATAAATTAATCAGAAGTTCAACCAGAGATTTTTATTTTGTTCCAATCAAAGATTATGAAAGGAAGAATTAAGGACAAATGATCTGTGGAGTTCTGTCTTCTTTTTTATTTCTTAACAATTTCAGTATAACAAGTTCTAAGCCCATTATTATTTTTGCAAAACTCATTTGCCATAAACATATTTTAGGTAGTGATTTACAGGATTAGCTCATAAAAGCCAAGGCTATTTATAATTTAACTATAAAACTATATTCCTTCTGTAGCACTAAAGAAAATACACACTACAAAAGTAGTCTCTCCATCCCCTCACCCTCTTTTCTCAAACTTAAGAACTAGTGCTTTAAGAAAAAGGTTTAAATGAGAAAGAATGCTGAAAAAGTACTGAGGAACACACTGCAGGACAGTTGGAGTTGGAGGGAAGGTTTTTAAAAGTAATGCAATGTTTTTTTTTTTAGTGAATAAATATCACTCTTCAGAATTATTATAGAGCCCAGATAAATTATGCAAGACAGGGATAGAGATTTTCCTGAGATACGAGAAGCAGAAACTGAAAGAAAAGGGTTGGAAAAGACAAACATGAGAACTACTGGAGAGGAATGGACAGGGACAGGGACACTGGCACCCCTAGAAGCAGAAGAAACAGTACAGCCCTTCTTAGGAACAGCCCCAGGGGGCAGGTGTAATCAGCTCCCTCCCCGTACTGCAAGGTTGCTATACAGATTAAGTGAGGGAAAGCCCTGGAGAAGGGGAGGGTGGGGGAGTATTAAGGTCATCTGAGTAGTTAACGTATGTTAAGCATTTTTAACCCAAGAAATAGGTATACTAAAATCTACCTGTGCCTACAATTAATTCTCATTTTTGCTTTCTTCTTATTAGGAAAGATGAATGACAGACATGCTACCCACATCTCCTCTTCAGTTGTAAAGGGCACCCTGGATAGTCACAATCATCGAAAGCCAGATGTCTCTAGTTGGCCTGCTCTCCTCGGCAAGGTCCACTACAAGGAAAACAGCTGCCAGGACACATGCACAGTACACCATTAGAGAAGGGGAAGGGGAGGGAGACCAACCTGCCTCCGCATTCAGCTCCTCTAGAAGCCCGCTGGTCCTCCAGGTAGCTCCTGTGTCCTGGCCTCCTACAGAATTACTGTGCTCTTGAACTACCGCAGCCGCCAATAAATTGTCCACATTTACCACTTCTGGGTCAGAGCTGGTGTCAGACATATCATAATGAGCTACAACTGGAGGTCCATCTAGGGAGGAAAGAAAATGTATACTTGTATCTAACTTGTGGGGTGAAAAATACTTCTGCATCTAAGAGCCCTCTAAATGCCAGTTGCCTTTATCTTATTACTCTACCTGGTCAGAAAAGCTGCACTTTATACATCTAATATTTTGTACATGATGTGAAAGTGGAAAAGATAACCCAAGCTTCTAAGATGAGGGACACGTTTGAAAAGGAGAAAAGGAGTGTTATTATGAAGAACAGAAGACAAGACTGTACTGAACAAAGTTACACTGAATTCTCGTCACATTCCTATAGAGCAAAAGACTATGAAAAAGGAGAAGACTCCACAGAGAAAGTAAAACTGATTTTTTAAGGAAAAAAAACTGATGCAAACTATTAAAAGTCAATTTATAGTTTTTCAGAGAATGAATCTAGTTCTTTCTCTTAGTAACTAATACTTAAAAAGTCACTGTTAGATTCAAAGAAGAAAGTCAAATACATATTTTTCTATTCTAAAGAAATAAGGTTAACATTAGGAGCTCTACTTGACTATATCCAATAAAGCCCTTTAAAAATACCAGGGATCAGGGCACCCGGGTGGCTCAGTCGGTTAAGCACCCGACTCTTGGTTTCGACTCAGGTCATAATCTCACGGTTCATGGGATCGAGCCCCACATCGGGCTCCACGCTGAGCAGGAGCCTGCTTGCGATTCTCTCGCCCTCTCTCTCTGCTCCTCTCCCACTTGTGCTCGCCCTCTCTCTCTCTCTCTCAAAATAAACTTTAAAAAATAAAAATATCAGGGGTGTTATGCATTTTATAACAAAAAGACAATACTCTTTTCTACAAAAAGAAACACTTTTTCTACAAAAAGAAATACTTTTTCTACAAAAAGACAATACTCACAAAATCCACCTTCAGGATTTTGCTTGGGATGTCTTGTTAGGAATATCTAAATTTTCTTTTCCCTGAGAAAGACAACCAGCTCACATTCCAAGGCAACGATACGCAACCTTATGGGTTACTTTAGAGGAAGATATTAAAGTTCTAACTGGAAAAAAAAAAAAAAAAAAGATCCCTTCTACCTCCAAATCACCCTAACTAGCCGAAAAAGGCAGCTGATTTCCAAAGAAATTAAACCGCAGTGATTCATGCTAAAATAATTCAATAATCATGCTTGTAGAATAGATACATGCTTTAAATGCTAATGCTACCCTTTTTCTCATAGCAAAAAACAAAGAGTTTTCATTCAATTATGAGATACATCCCTTACTACCATCTTCATTTTAGAATAAAGCAGAAATAAAGGAATGCAGTTTCTCCCCCCAACAGCTATTTATAAAGTGCAGGCAAATTATTTATTTCCATAAAGATTTTTTAATATCAAGACTGTTTTACATTCAACACACCTATTTTATGAAACTCTGGACTATGAAGGAATACATATGCCAATGACTCATTAAAAGAGAACACAATGAAAGATTAGTTTTAATACAAGCATCCATTGTGTGAATTGTGACTGAACAAAACATGAAACACATCTGGGATATTTATCCCTTAAAGCAAAGGTCCCAAACCAAAAGTTTATGTAGCAACATTTTTAAAATAAAAATGACCAAATAAAAGCAAACGAGTTGTTAAGTGCCACTGTATAAGAACAGACATGTCACAATATGAAATTCTGACGATCATTACAATTTCAGTTGACTACTTAAAGATAATTTTCAATTCCCCCAAAAGGGTAAATCAAGTTCAGAAAATTCGATAGTGTAGCCTCAGTATCAGTTGGTAATGGATTTCAGCTCAAATAGCAAAAAATTAGTTTATGTTTGACGTTTTTCTTTTCTAAAAAAGAAAAGAAAGCTCTATTATTTATGGAGTTCTCGTCAGAGTTCAAAATGATTATTATGGAATCAAGATACTGTGTGATGTCCAAATACTTGGGTGCAGAAGATATGAGGGTCAAGTACAATATTGACTATTTGACCAAATGTTCTATTTTTAAAAGGGCTTTAGTTAAGTGTTGTTTTGCAAAAAATTAAAGATTTATTTTAAAATTTACACCACTAGTACCATTCACCACCTCTTGCTCTCACATCCCCCCCCCCCCCCAACCACCAAATTGAGGCATCAGGTCAACAGTCAAGTCAAAATTGTACCACTCCTACATGTAGAATCATGCAAAGAGTAGAGTTGTATATGTACATGCAGAGTTAACATCACCTACCCATGGAAATAACTTGTCTGAAAGTCTTCATCAGTAGGAAATACAAGCATAAACTTGTTATCTGGCTTCATTCTTGTATCTTCCATATTTCCAAACAGCACACCTTATAGCTTAGCTTAAATTTAGTATTCATCATAAACAAAGACAGTGATATTTTCATATTTTAATTATACTTAAAAGTTAAATTATTATCAGTGTCATTTCTCATTTCCAGTCTATCCAAAACAATGACAAGTCAGTACTATACAAACTTTAATAAAGGAATGGATGCCTTTCCATCTTTCTTCCAACTTGAAACCAAAATTAAGGATCTTATGTTCCAAGGTTATGTTACACTTATCATTAGCAAACCAAGATGAAATAAAGTAGGTTTAAAGCACTCAGCATTAGGGTTTGAACTTTAAACCACTAAGTAAATACGAGCTACCTGATGGTGATAATTTGTGATATTCTTTTAAAAGTGATTCTTGCTGCACAGCAGAAGTAAGAGACAGGTTAAGATCCTGTAGTAACTGTATCTGTCTTTTAAAAGAAAGAAAAGAAAAAAAAAGCTACTGAGGAGGAGCTGGGAAAATTCAGCACATTAATAAGAGAAGCAGCAACTATTCTTCCAATTTGACTCTAACAATTCATTACAGGATGGAATAAACATGGAGACACTGTCCTCTCTCCCACTTGATTTTTCTCTATACTGTGAGAACAAATGTACTGCTACTAAGATTACTTTGGCTTTCAAAAGCATCAAAATCGTCACTTCAAGTTACACATGGAAACATTTCCAATTTAAAAATTAATCATTAATGTAAGCACATTCCATGTTACATTTAAGGATTAGCCAAACTACACATTCTCCCATCGCTAAACTTGATGTCTGTCACAATCTTAAAACATAAATTTATAATAATGACTTCCTAGTTTTTCTATAATCCTTAATAGCATATCTCTATAAAGGTAAATGTTAACACAATTAGTTAATAACTAATTGGCCTGTGGTTAATCAAAGTGCTGTCTCTCCTCCTGATCGCAAGATTTTGAAAATTTTGCTGCTCATTACAATTACAAGGCAAAAAGTTAAAAGTCAAGCAATCCACTGACTTATGAACATCGATTCGTCCATTTTATGCTAGAAATAGGTTTGTACCCTCTCAACTATATCCTAGCCTACACACAGGTTCTAACTTTTCAAATAATAAAATACAGATGTATCTGTGTCATCACACATTTCTGACATTGTGAAGTTTACTCTTTTATGGTTAACCTTCTCTACTACTGTCATCAAGTGTTTAATTTTATGAATTAGTTTTCTTTCAACCTATTATTTTCTTCTTTAAAAAATGTTCTTTAAATCTCACTGAGAGAATGTGAAACAAAACAAAGAAGCAAAACAAAACCAACATCCTTTACTGCATTTATCCCTGACAAACCCCTTTTAGAATTTCACTACCAAAAGCACAAAATTTTTAAAAATGATGTAAGGTAATACATAATTTACCACTCTTGTTTTACAGATGAGAGATCTGAGTCCTAATTAGGTGGAACCAGAAATATACAAGACGGAACAGCATAGGAAGTACGTACAGATTTTTGGCAGCCAACATACAGGTTGAAGTCCTGCCTACTACTACTTAGCTCTAGGACTCATTTCTTCACAGAGTTATGTCAAAAGTTAAAGATGACATACCAGCAGAATACTGGACCACTGCCCCATCTTTCCACTATAATTAGCACCTGCCCTATTTTATTTGTTTGCTTATCTTTACATGTGAATTCTACTCTACAGGGCCTGCATGCAAGAAGCTTTGAGAAAAGGGGCACCTGGGTGGCTTAGTCAGTCATGTGTCTGAATCTTGATTTTAGCTCCGGTCATGATCTCATGGTTCATGAGATCGAGCCCCACGCTGGGCTCTGTGCTGACAGGGCGAAGCCTGCTTGGGATTCTCTCTCTCTGCCCCTCCCCCTTCTTTCTATCAAAATAAACAAACTTTATTTTAAAAAAAAAAAAAAAGCAGGAGCAGCTATGAGAAAACATCCCTGCCTGGGTTGGTGCCTCACACTGGTCATAGATTAACCCCACTTATTAAGCAAATGCTTTCCTGGGATTACTGAGATCTTCACAAATGGGCTTTTGTACGTTTCTTTTTGTCTGAAGTGTAATGTCAGCTTGGGTGTGTTCATATAAAAGTGTTTCATACCCAAACAGAGATCATTTTTGGATTATTTCATATTTTGCACCATCCTAGCCTACAGAGCCTCCCACTAACACAAGTGTCAGTCTCCCAGTATGAGGTCTAATTAGATCTGAGAGATGGGAATTCCTCTAGTATCTCAGACACCCTAGAAACGCACTCCTCCTTCTCTCTCTATTGGTTAAGTCTTGGGCCCAAGGAAAGGTGGGGCAATGGCCCAAGACACACTTTGCCCCTTCAACTCCCATTTCTATAACTATAGTAATATACAACAAAGCTCAGAGAAAATTCCTTCTGTCCTCCCCAGTGTAGCCAATCTCCTGAAACCCCTCACTAGGAGAGAAAAAAATCCATCTTGTTACTGCGAAATGATCCCATATAAGCTCTACTGCCACAGTCATTAAAGGGCCTATGCCCAGGGCCATTATCTATCTACAACATCATGAGAAAGGTGGAAATCACACTTGGCCTCAATCCAGATAGTCAGATTCAAAAAAGCTACACCTGAAAGAAGCATTCTTAGGAATTACCTAGCCAAGGGGTCTAAGAAGGGAGAGTATATGTGGCAGTGGGCAAGTGAGAGAATGCAGTGTGGGGGGAATAAGGAATTGAGGGGAAGGACAAACCTGAAGAGCTGCAGGAGGAAATTTGCATTTTGGCGGAAACTACTCAAGAAAAAAGGCATTTTCATTCCATACCAAAATACTTACCTAGGTGAAAATCTGTATTTGCGAATATAAGAGAAAACTTACTTGAGAATACTTATGCTGTATTTTTATTACTATCAAAAATATATATGCACACATAGAACAATGTGAAAAAATTAAAAGCAGTCATTTTCAAAGCAGCTGTTGAAAAAGACAAATAATTACATCTACCAGAAAAAAAACAAAAAGCTACACAGAAAAGTGCCATCTCTAAAAAAACAGCTTTAAATACCAAAATCTGTGTGTGTCTATTTTCTCCAGAATAATATCAAATGCTATTTCAGTAAAAAGAAAAATGTCTGAGAAAACAGAGCTAAATGGAAATCAAATGCAATATACAATGAAATTTTATGTTCAGGCATTAAATCATTTTCACTTTTTTAAATTTTTACTGATTTGTTTTTTAAGTAATCTCTACACCCAATATGGGGCTTGAACTCAATATCAAGAGTCGCATGCTCCACTGAGCCAGCCAGCCAGCCAGGCACCTGGCATTATGTCATTTCCAAAATAAAACTGTTTTTGTACTTTTTTCATTCTACTCATCTCAATTATTAAAATTTTAGACATTATAAAGTTTGCAAGGTGGGAATAAAGTTTTAAGGACTACATCTGTCCTTATATCATACTAGTAAATGACAGGTCATTTTGTTCACCCAGGAAAGTTACCTATGATACTGATTAAGAGTTAATTTTGAGAGGATCAAAGATGAGGTAAAAGCAAATATTCAAGATTATCAGAGTAGTTAGAAAGTTGATCTCAAGAAAGAAAATTTCATTTTAACATTTCACCACTAACTACAAAGTTGGGAAAATTGGGAGGTTATTCATAAGATAACTCGGGTCACGTATCTGGATATTCAACAAAAACTAAAAGTTCGGAAAACAGGGCACCTGAAGAGGTCACCATCTTTCAATTTATCTTCCTATTTCAGAAACAAACTCATGACCTACTGCTTTGAGGATTCAGAGAACAAAACTGAAATATCTGTACCATGTACACAAAGAACACAAAAATTAGATATGATTTTAGCCACATCTCCATCTCTATGATCCCTGTTAAAGATATCTCCATTCCAGCTTTCTGATTACTCCCTGAAGCAGTCTAAACTCCATTTTCCAAATATTCCTCAATTTTTAATAGGATAACTCAGTAGAACATGTAAAGAAAAAGAATCTCAACCTTTGATGTTAACACTGGTATTATTACCTTTTTCAATATAGCAATTACAAAAAAACCTGAAAATCATCTCAAAAACATCATGTAAAATCTATTAATTATTCTGACCACAAACTAATATTGCATAATGGAAAAGCAGGTTTCTTGACTCCCAAACACCTAATGTGAATTAACTGGTAGACAATCACTAATATAACAACCAATGCTATCCTCAATAGAGTAACAAGAAACATTTCTTTTTTGAAACTTTTATTTATCTAGATTAATTGTTACACTTCAAATGCAGTTAGATAAAATATATAAAGAAAGTGCAATAAAATAAAAATCAGTTATTTAATAACATTCTTTCCAAATCTCAAAGTTGTAAGAGTTTATTACCAAAGAATACACTTCCTCATAGATTATTACTCCTTCATTTTTTAGGATGTCTTCTATTTTATGTTGTAGTAAATTTAATATAAGATCTACTCAATGCCAGTAATAATAGTTTGTTTTCAATCCCCACCAACCTTCCTAAAATTCAGAGAAATTAAAAACAGAAATTAAAAAAAAAAAATGAAAAGTGTAGAAACTCCGAAGTTATTCACGTTGTGTACAATCCATGTATCATACAACTGTTCTGGACAAATTAAAAAAACAAATTTCTTATCTGTACACTGATTAAGGACATAGATGCCATTTATGGAGAGGATTTTGAGAAGAATTTTTCTTCGAGAACAATTTTTACTGAACAATTTTCATAGTAAAAAAATTTTAAGTTTAATAAATTTGCTCAAATTGTTTTGATGCTGTATTTTCTAACATGTGGCATTCCACAAAATCTCTTTCACTGTGCTCTCACTGTATCATTTAAATCAAACTGGAGAGGGAAATAAATATAAGCTAAACAAAATGTAACAGGTACAATTACTTTAAAAGGTCACCTTCTATGAGACAGCTTGCCTATAATCTGTTATTCTAAACAAATGATGACAGGAAGAAGCCTGTTCACCATCTTACCTACAACTTTCATGTAGCTGTATCATTAGGCAAATTCAGCTGTATATTAAAAATGAAAATTATCAGTGATATCAATTTGGGTGCTTTATTTGCTCAACAAAAGGATTCACTACAGCATTTCTTCCATTAACAAGCAGATTTAATCGTTTAAAATTATTTCATTTCTAATATTCTGACTTGCACACAAATTTTAAGTAATAAATCTTATGTAAATTGAGATATACCTAGACTCAGAGACCTGGGTCTCTGCTGTTAAATCTACATAACACTGTAGAATGACAAAAGCAATGAAGCAAAATTATTCTTTTACTCAGTCTGCTAGTGAAATACACAAGAGATCAAAAACCTTTACATGACAAAAACAAAATCCATAAAGTAACTTTTTTCTCCAATTTTATCACCCCAACTAGGTTTATATGTGGGCAACTCTTACATACATGAATGGATATTATATTAATAAAAATCCCTGTAGACTATTCCATTGTTTTCTGTCTCCAACAACTTGTCAAATGTAACAATAAAAAAACACAAAAATTAGTTATTTCAGAAGTGGGCATATGTGCACACGTGCAGACACACACACACAGACCAGACCCCTCGAGATAAGGCTCAATCCTCTGACTTGGTAACAAGAAAAAAGGTTTTTTCTCTTGGAGCCCCAAAATGATAGAATCCTTTATTCTAAGTTAAAAAAAAAAAAAAAAAACACTTTATACAAGATATTAAATCTTAAGATTTTCATTGTGTTGTGTTCTAAATTGAAATTTTATTTGGGCTTTTATTACACTCATTTTTAATGATGCGCACAAAATATGCATCAATACAAGTAAGACAGTTATTACCTAACAAGTGGCTCAAATAACCAGATCGTTCTAATCTGGTTAAATACTCTTAAGATGATTAAAAATCTAATATCCTACAACACTGAGTTAGTACAAACTAGGCAGAAAGTAGTCTGTAGACAGATTATCAGAAAACACATTTATCTTTAGTGAGGGGATAATGCCCCCTTTTAAATATCATCACCTAATTTCATGTGTACATATTAGAGAAATGGGATTTTATTCTTAAATAGAAAGTATTTCAACGACATCTAGATTAATGTTTTAGGTTGAAAGAAGTTTCTTCCAGCATTAGCCCTTTATATACTACAAAGAGGTCCAAACAGGATACACTCCTTAACCTTCTTAAAATTCTAGGAAAATTAAAGGAATTCAAAAGAAAGAAATTAGGGAAGACCACTAGGCACTTCTCAAACAATACATACACGTACATAAAAATGCCACCACATAATCCATAAGTGATTCCCACTTCTTCGTTTTAGTACTTAAACGTACAACAGTCTCCCTTTAACCACGGTTTCACTGCCATGATTTCAGTTACCATCAGTCAACAATGGTCCGGAAACAGATGATCTTCCTCCTGACAAACGGTCAGAAGGTCAAAAGTAGCCTAACACTACATCACAGTGCCTGTATCATTCACCTCACTACTTCTCCTCACATACGCATTTTATCACCTCACATCATCACAAAAAGGGTAAGTGCAGTACAATAAAATATTCTGAGAGACCACATTCGCATAATTTTTATTACGATATATTGTTATAATTGTTGTATTTTATTATTGTTGCTCATCTCTTACTGTGCCTAATTTATAGATTAAACCTTATCATACATATGTTTGTATACGAAAAAACAATTTATAGGGTTCAGTACTATCTGTGGTTTCACGCATCCACTGGGGTCTTGAAACATAACCCCCACAGATGAGGGGGTATAATCTTAGGGATAGAGGCTTTGCCTCACTGAAGGAGAATTCAATAATCCAAAACAGCAGTTATTTTTTAAAAGTTCAATACTGGATATTTCTGTAAATATATGTAATACAGAAACAAAATTTTTTGAAAGAGGAATTTTTAAATTGTGCAATCTGGACAAGGTGTAACCATTGAATGCACAACTCATATAAAAACTTACTGTTTTTCAAAATAATATTTCCTGTAACAGCTCACATTTTAATTTTCAAGGCACTGTGAGAAACTAAAAATCAGGATAAAATTTGTACGTATGTTTCTGCTTCAAAATTATTAAGGTTAAGCACTCCAAACCACAAAATTTCAGATTTTACTTTAGAATAAGTTTTAATATTTGAAACATATTCTACGAATTAAATCAATACATCCTGGTTTCCTTTTTCTACCAAAACCTCTTTCCACTTCTTTATCCAAAATTATGTAGAAAGGTGTCCCAAATTATTAATGTTTAACACCTTCTCAAATATCCTAAATATCATTCTTACCTAGAATATCAATTATTATAACCTATGTTTGAGGAACGCCTGGGTAGATCAGTTGGTTAAGTGTCTGACTCGAGTTCGGCTCAGGTCATGATCTTGCGGTTCCTGGGTTTGAGCCCTGTGTCAGCGTGTGGAACCTGCTTGGGATTCTCTGTCTCCTTCCTCTCTCTGGCCCTCCTCCCACACAAAATAAACAAATAAAACCTATGTTTGATAGTTCTAGTCCACTAAAACTTTTTCATTTTTCTCTTAAAGGCAAAAAGTATATCTATAGACTTTTTGCTCAATTATCTAATAACAAAAACTAGAATATATTCGGTCAATACTAGGAATAATTTGTGTTCTTAAAAGATGAATTATTTTAAAAATAAAAAGCATCATTACATCCTTAATATATCAAATATTAAATCATGAAACAAAAAAGAAACCTGCTAAGTACTTGAAACAGTTTATACATGCATTAAAAAGTAGTCATGTTAACATGCTGAAATTAACTTTTTAAATTTATTTTTTTAAGTAGGTTCCATGCCCAATGGGGGGTTTGAACTCATAGCTCTGAGATCAAGAGTCACGTGCTCTACCGACTGAGCCAGCCAGGCACCCCTATATTGACATTTTTTATGCCTAAAACTCCATGTCTAGCAAAATCAGTGATCTCAGGAAGAAACTGAAGACAGAACTTCCCTGAAAATATCTCAAATTCAAATAGTGACCGCAGATTAGTTAAAATCTAGTCAGTCATCCCAAACCAATGTTCTTCCTGTTGATATAAAACTTAATCTAAAAATAATACTAGCTGAAGTAATTTACAAATGTTGTATTATCATTTCAGAGAAAAATACATCAGTTATAATTAACTCCTATCATAGTTTATGTTGAAAATTCATACTAATGTTATGTAAGAGCTTAGCTGATGTTAAGAAATTTATTGCAAGTTGCACTGGTGTTTCCAAACTTACTCCTATTTGTCAAATATCAAGTTCAGGAAATCTGACCATCATTACACAATTAAGAGACTTCTAGTCTTTTTCATCAATTCCTATATACATTCTTCAAAGAGACCTGAGAACATTAACGCCTCCCGCAAAGTTAACTCCCAATTCTTACCCATCAGGTTCTAAAACGAAAAAACCAAATCACACAGTTTATTTTTCAATTCAAAACTAGAAAAGGAAAAAAAAAGTTGGCTCGGTCTATTACAGTTAATTTAAAAATTGCAAATATTTGGATAAAGAACTAAATAGAAAATATACTAATAATTTTCTAAGTTACTGATAAATTCTTAAAATACTGACCATTTTCTGAGTAAAGTTCCTGATAAATTATTAAAATAAAGGTCTTCATTGTTATATAAACCACCTATCCTTCCTCTTACAAAACAGAATTAGTTTTTCCAACGTTGCAACTTCATTAAGTATTAAAATAATTAATCTGTTTCATATTGAGAAGTTATGAAATTATAAATTTGAAGGGAAAAACCAATAAATTTTTATTGTAAGGAAATCCAGTAGAAAGCAAAATTTGAAACAAAAACAGTATTAGCAAAGTTACATATTCCTACTACAAAATTTCATCCTAATTTAGTGGCTTCTCACCAACCCAGAAAACATAAAATACCAGTATTTCCCAATCTCAGGCCACACATAAAAACAGCTATCATACTGCAAGACTTTCAATCCTGTGATATTTTCTCCCCTTTGACATACTCTGTGGGCCCTTTAACATGCCAAAGGGCCATTTATTTTCAGTCCGGGGATTAAAAACAAAATTAAATTGGTAGTACATTAGCTAATACAGTTAGTCACTAGTAACTTAAAAACCCATTTAATACATACGCTTAACAGAGTGACCATTTCATCTATTTCCTCTAGAGGTACTCTTTACATCAAGGTACCAGACAATTTCACTGAATGATGTCTGCCAGGTTACTGCCTCAGGCAGTGAGCTTTAAGTTAATGCTCAAGATAAAAATTCATCTATGTAGCAATGAAAAGTCCTCATGCAAGCAATCAAACTCTGTTCTTATCTGCTTTCTCTACAATATCTTGCATAGTAGGTACAGAGTGTATATATCCTCAAAAATTAATTCATTCTTCCTACATACAAATGTTACTGAAAGTTGTAATTCATTAAAGACTAGCAACAAATGCATTCATTAAATGACATATGGAAGAATGACATAAAAATGTTCATGCAGTGCATTCATCATTTATGATCTTCAGAGTGGGATTAATTACATGATTCCCTCCTTTGGAATCAGAAGAGAGTCAACAATGTTTGGGGAGAATAAATGTTAAGAGATTCTCAAAGAATTCACTACTTACCTATCTGGATTCACTAACATTCCCTATCTTATATCTTATTTATGTTTTTGGCATGAAAAAAACATAAAGATGAGGATCACTCCTATTATCGTATAAATGTGGTTCTATGTTCCAACCATATGTAATGAAACACAAGCTAAAATTATCCAACTCTGCTGTTTTGAATATCTATTTTTTAAAAGGAACTGTTTACTATTGTAATTTTTAAAACACCATCAAAAGAAACTTACAATAGCCAAAAGCATATTCCTTCTTACACAATCCAAAAAGCAGATAGTTAACACAATTGATTTCTGTGATAGATTCAAAGCTTGTTCTGTAATATTCCCATTTTTGGTCAAGTTAACTGGAAAATGTTGTCTTTGGGAATTCTACTGTACTGTCAACATTTAAACAAGTTGCATAAGAACCAAAGGGCTGCTGTGATAGTTCTTGGAAATCAGGCATCTGCATGCCCCAGACTGGGTGAGAAGGGTAATTCTTTGGATGACTAGTTGCATTTTAAGTTCCCTGGGTTCGACAGCTGCTTGTTCTCTTCACCAGTGTCAAGGTGAGTTAGCTCTTCCATCCACACGCAAAATTTCTCCTCTGTCTGCCTCTTGGAAAAACAGCCCATGGTCTCTTCTAGGATGCTGCCTATGCAATTCCTATCATACACAGCATCCCTGTCAAATAATCCTGGAATTTCCCTGGGCGCTCCTTCTGTTCCCCCAGCATGACTGAAGTCAGCTTTAAAGACATTGAGGCCATTTGATAAAACATCATTAATTCAGAAAATTGTATTTTTATTAAGACAAGCTTATTCAGGAAAATGACTTGAGCATTACTAAGAAGAGCTATATAAAGCACTGATAAGCAGCACTTAAATTAACTAAAGTAAAGTAATTCTGAGAAAAATTAAGTAACACTACCATTTTTCACAGCTTCAATATTATTTGCCCAGTAAAACTTGTATTCTGTTACTATACAACTAATCATTAATCTGTAACAGTGGTTTTCAACCTTTGCTGCACATAAAAACCTGAAGTGGTTTAACAAATACCAAAACCTAGGGCTCCCAGGCATTGAAGGTTTGTTTTATTTTGTTTTAAGCTCTCCATGTGATTTTATTGTGTACAACCTCAGTTGAGAACCACTGTATCCTTGAGTATTTTCACGGTCTAGACTTCAAAATTCTAAAAGCTATTTTCACAGCTGACCCCTAATAAATCAGTATACAATTAATTCTCAACTGATTCTTATCAAATGCTCCTACATGATGTTAAAAAATATTCCTTATAGAAAACCATGCAAAGGATATACACAATCCATGTATATACCTCTGGGTCAGCTTTTGTTACAAACCCTGGTCTATGCAAGGTGCTAAATTTATGCCTTTAAAAAACAAAACAACAACAACAAAAAAAGGTTCTGTGTTTAAGTTTAGGATATGCTACAAATCATATCCTCCCCCTCTTAAAAACACATTAATGTCTCTGAGTTGTACTGCAGTAAAGAAACCTGTTTCCACATGGTCCAGTACTTTTCCAAATGTGTGAAGAGTCTACAGCTATTAATATCCAGTAAGAAGTCATTTCATGGTATTCCAGTTTAGGATACGCAGTTTTACATAGTTTTATCCTTGAACTAAGTAAGGTTATCTTTGGTCTGGACTGATCCCATAGAATTTGGGTTCCCAATAAAACTAATTATGCTGATGGGGCGCCTGGGTGGCTCAGTTGGTCGGGCATCTGACTTCGGCTCATGTCATGATCTCACAGTACATGAGTTCCAGCCCCACGTCAAGTTCTGTGCTGACAGCTCAGAGCCTGAAGCCTGCTTCGGATTCTGTCTCTCTCTCTCTCTCTCTCTCTCTCTCTCTCCCCTTCCCCCCTCACTTAACATCAACACTTAACTGAGTAGCTCAGTCTGTCTCACACTCTGTCTCTCAAAAATGAATAAACCTTAAAAAAAAAATTAAAACTAATTATGCTGAACTCTTCATTTCTTTAGGGAGCTACTAAAAATGTTACCTCTTCAAAAAATAAGTAAATAAAAAATAAAAATGTTACCTCTTCAGACCACTCGGGACTACTGTACTATCTAAAATAGCTTTTTGACCCCATTCCTAGTCAATCTTTATCTCTTATATCCTGCTTTATTATTTGTAGTGTATATTCTGACAGCATATGATGAATTTACTTATTATCTGTCTGCTCAAAAAAGATGAAGTTTCATGAGAGCAGAGACTTTTCATTCACTACTGCACTCACATGCTGCAAAGCAGGTGCTCATATATTTGCTGAATAAATGAATGATGGAATCAATCAACCTTGGCCTTATACCATCTACTTATAGCAAGAAGTCTTACAAAGAACAGCCCTATGAAATGCTCTGTAGTATTTACTCCAGGGTATTTCTGAAAATATGGTTCACTTTATGTCATAGTGGCTTTTTATGAAGATGCAAAAGAAAAATTTCCCAGGTCTCAGTATCAAGAATAGCAGTGTTTCTCCTAGAAAATGAGAACTATTTAATCAGCTTTGCCACCTCTTCACAATGCCTAAAAGGCTATGGAAAAATTTCTGGCCCATACTTAGCAAATAAAAACCTCATGTAGTTTATTATTCTCTAAGTTCATATTATTCCTTTCCCCCTGACTACTCCATCCCTTGTCCTCACGTTTTAAAAAAAATCTTGTTTACACAAAACATCCTCAAGAGGAACATACCTTTCCCCAAAATTTGTATTTGGCTTATGGAAACACTAAATGGAATTTTTTTTTAATTTTTTTTTTAAACGTTTATTTTTGAGACAGAGAGAGACAGAGCATGAACAGGGGAGGGGCAGAGAGAGAGGGAGACACAGAATCTGAAACAGGCTCCAGGCTCTGAGCAGTCAGCACAGAGCCCGACGCGGGGCTCGAACTCACAGACCGCGAGATCATGACCTGAGCCGAAGTCAGACGCTTAACCGACCAAACCACCCAGGCGCCTCTAAATGGAATTTAAAGAATATGAAACTTTCTTTAAGCAGTTTATCCATTATAAATGCTGGGGGAATTTAAATATATAGGACAGGAAATTAAGATGGCTACTTGGATCTGTTTCAGATTCTGGCACTTAGTTTTCAACAAACACTGAAAAATGGGTATTTAAAAGCTAAATTCAGAACATTGTGTAAGATTGCTTATGCTAGGGACAGTGAGATAAGTTGTGGCCTTGTAGAGATGACTATCAGCAATAAACACTGGTAAATAAGACATTTTAAAGTCTTAAAATCAAGGACCAATTAATTATACATTTGTCAAGACCCACAGAATGTACAACACCAAGAGTGAACCCTGATGTAACTATGGACTCTAAGTGATAATGATGTCAATGTAGGTTCATCACTACCTCTGGCAGGGGATGCTGAAAAGGAGGAGTCTGTATGTATGTGTTGGCAGGGAACATATGGTAAATCTCTGTACCTTCTTAGTTTTACTGTCAACCTAAAACTGCTCTAAAAAATAAAGTCTATTTTAAAAAAAAACAGGGACCATATTATAACTTTAAACACATGTATGTCCTTTTATTAATACTAAGATATATCCTATTTTGAGAAAAAGACTTACTGAAAGCAAAGCTTATGCTTTTGCATATACAAAGTTAATATAGGCACTCAACTTTAAGGAGTTAGGAAAAGCAGGTGGAAAATAATACCTTAGTGCTTTAACATGAGATTACCAAAGGACACCCACCAGTAAAACTTCAAAGCTGCCAAATTTAAGATCACATTATCCAAACACTGTACCGAGAAACAATGCATGCTTTTAAAACAATCACTTAAATGGAATAAAAGAAAAAAGTGCTTATACTTGTTAAATTAATACAGAACTGTGCTATAGATTTTATAACTAATAGGATTTTTAAAAACTAGAGTCCACTGTTCAGAACTTGATACCCATTAACAATAACGCAACTCAATTGAGACAGATAACCAGTTTCACAATGACTTTTAACTATGTAGGAGACTTAACATCAACACTTAACTGAGTAGCTCTCAGCCCTGGCTGTTCACTGTAATCATCTAGGGAGCTTTAAAAATGCAAGATCTCAGGGTACCTGGGTGGCTCAGTCGGTTGAGCATCCAACACTTGATTTCAGCTCAGGTCAGGATCCCAGGATTGTGGGATCGATCCCTATGTCGGGCTCCATTCTGAGCATGGAGCCTGCTTAGGAGTCTTTTTCTCTCTCTCCCTCTGCCCCTCTCCCCAGTGCTTGCTCGCTCGTGTGCTCAAATTAAAAAAAAAAAAAAAAAAAATGCAGGGCACCTGAGTGGTTCAGTCAGTTAAGTGTCTGACTTTGGCTCAGGGCATGATCTCAGGGTTCATGAGTTCAAGCCCTGCATCAGGCTCTGTGCTGACAGCTCGGAGCCTGGAGCCTGCTTTAGATTCGTGTCTTCCTCGCTCATGTGCGCGCGCGCTCTCTCTCTCTCTCTCTCTCTCTCTCAAAAGAAAATAAACATTAAAAAAAAAAATTTAATGTGTTATCACATATATACATAAAATCTAAAATAACCAAACTCATGAAGTAGATTGTGGCTGAATAGGGAGATGGGTGAAGGTGATCAAAGGGTATAAACTTCCAGTTATAAGATGAATAAATTCTGAGGATGTAAAGTACAGCACGGTGACTACAGTTAAGAATGCTGTATTGTATATTTGAAAGTTGCTAAGACGGCAGATCTTAAAAGTTCTCAACATACATATTATAACTACGTGAAATAACAGAAGTGTTAACTAAGCTTACTGTACTAATTATTTTGCAATTTATACATACACCAAAGCATCACATTGTACATCTTAAACTTACATGATGTTGTAGGTCAACTGTATCTCAAAAAAGCTGGGAAAAAATGCTGATGCCTTGGGTAAGACCCAGAGATTCTGATTTAATTGGTCTGGAGTGGGGCCTGGGCATCATTAGTTTTAAATGCTCCCAAGTGAGTCTAACATATTGTTAGGTTGAAAACTGCATGGATTTTACCTGCACTGATTGCATTTACTAAGCTGAAAATAGGCAGTTTTCACCTGATTGCTACATCTCGGTATTTTGTTATCAGTGTATTTAGTGAGTGTCCAAAATAGCTACCAAAATACAGTAAGATTACAAGAGGCTTAAAATGGGAAAGTAGGGCTTTTACCCACTTAATATGCAATCTAGGAAAAAGGTTATGGGACTGCTTATGTGGGTTTGGGGTCATCTCCGTGAATTCCCAATACTTAAATCAATATAAACAATTTTCCAAGTAATTCAATCCCCAATAGGCTAAGAACCCTCGCAAATCAACAAGAAAAACAAATGTGGCAGGAGGAAAATGTGCAAAGAACATGAACAGAACGTCTGCTGAAATAACAAATGACCAAACAGAATTTTTCAGCCTCACTAGTGATCAAAGAAATGCAAATTAACACTAAGATACAATTCTTCCATGAAATCAGCAAGACTTTTTAAAATATATTCAACAGAAAGAATATAATGCAACGAATACACAAACTCCTGAACGCAATAAACAATATATTTTAAAAAGCAGTTTGGCAATTATGTGTCAAGAGCCTTTAAGTATTCATACCCTTCCCTAATAGCAAAATAAAAACAGCCCAAAGGACCAACACTGGGGAATTTATTTTATGGTTAGCTAAATAATTCAAAATCCATACACTGTAGGGAGAATATTATATTTTGTTAAAAAGTTCAAAACCCAACTTTAAGAGAGAAAGGAAGATGGACATATACATATTGTGATAGTTTTGTTACATATTATGGGAAGGCAACATACTCAAATGTTAACAAAAGTAGAATTGTGACTTTAATCTTCTACTTCACATTTTTTCTATTTTCAAAATTTTCTACAAGGCATTTACTACTTAAAAAAAAATTCTTTTTCATTTCCAAGCATGAGTTAATTGATCAAGCCTAAGTCTTTACCTCAGAAAAACTGTGAGCTAAGATGACAGTGTATCATGATGCATTTCAGTGCATAAATGTGTATGGTGAGTAAGGGGTACTGAGATCCTGGCTTCACTGGGGCTGAGCCTGGCCACATGGACTGAGAATTCAGGTGATCTTAGCCAGTTGTCCTCAACAGCCCTCCTCCTCCCCCCAACATTCTCCAAAATAGATCAATTAGATTTTCTAAATGCAAACCTGCCAAGACAACTGACCCTTAGCTACAAAGGCAGATACTATTTTGGTACCTCAGTCTGAAAAGGCATTTATATGGTAGACTATTAAACCACACAAAAGCAGATCATTATAGCCAAGACAAGATGAAGCCACCCTGAGGTTTAGTCTATGCTAAATATTTATCAAAAATAAGTTACTAGGAAAAACTTTTCCTTGCTGTCCACGTACACTGATGGACACAAGTTAGTCTGTTCAGAGAACTAATTTCTTGAACTTAATGAAGTCTGATGTCCATTACTCATATTCACTAAAATCAAAATTCCCTGCAAGAGCATACTTTACAGAACTAGTCTCAACTTAGAGTGATTTTACAGAGAAGTGACATTCTGTCCCATCCCTTCCCCCATCACCAGAAGAAATAATGCTCTCACCATAAAACTGCAAAGAGTGATCAAGAGTACAAAAAGGTCATCTATAAAGATAAATGAGACATTTGATTAAAAGCCTCAAATACTCAAGACTACCATGAAGCATTTTCACATTAATATTCACTACAAATACTCTTTGTTTGCTCATCTCTAAGTTCCTCACATGCAAGAACTGCCCGAATTATCTTGATATGGTATCTCCAAACAGATTCTTAAAACAGCAATATGGGGGCGCCTGGGTGGCTCAGTCTAGGTTAAGCGTCCGACTTCGGCTCAGGTCATGATCTTGTGGTCCGTGAGTTTGAGCCCCGCGTCGGGCTCTGTGCTGACTGCTCAGAGCCTGGAGCCTGTTTCAGATTCTGTGTCTCCCTCTCTCTCTGACCCTCCCCCGTTCATGCTCTCTCTGTCTCAAAAATAAATAAATGTTAAAAAAAAAAAAAATTTAAAAAAAAAGAAAAAAAAACAGCAATATGTTCTCAAAGACTTCAAGGAGAGAATGACTTAGTGTGGATGCTACGCTGCCTGTCAGTTAACTAAAAACCAAAAATCCTCATAAACCTCTGTTTCCAAATATCAAACTCAATTACTAATAAGCATGATCAGACACTGTACAAGTCTGCATCGTTATCTTCACTCTTTAAAAGAAAATGCATTAATTGTAAATTATTTGGCATAAGAGAACATTTAGCATAATTCCTTCAATATTTATCCTAACAAAGCTTATAAATGAAGCATTTTCTGAATTACTAAATCAGTTGTACCTTGATGAAAAAGTATAACAAGAATCTCAGTTTCTACTTTTCTTCTGGATTTTCATTCTGTGTAAACAGCTTATTCAAATTTCAAAATCTAAGAGATTCCATCAGGTACATCCAGTTTAAGTTCACCTGAATGTCCATGTTGCTGCCCTCAAGTCAGTTCATAATTTATCCTAGCTTTACAATTTATATAACTCTTCAACAACTGCCCTAGCTATAAGGTTGAGTATATCCCCTTCCTGAAGTCATAATGTGACTCAGGAAACTGAGGGGTACATTATTATTACATTACAAATGCACGCTGTCACAATTTTTTAGGGGTAGCAATATAGACAGTTGAAATGAACTTCCTAATATTTAAACTTAGGCTGTTCCCTCTTTTGCGCTTTGCATACCCACCTATATGAACAGTACCTCCTGAAACACGTGGTGTGCAGTGTAGGCAGTCATATACAGTGGCCCAGCACCTTACCTACCATTTGATTCTCTGGGATTACCTTAGAAAATTCCACAAACTTTCAAAAGCCACAAACTTACTAAGTGGTGTAAGCAAAAGAAATTAAATCATAGATTCAGATAATTTACTTTGGTGTTTTGGTTTGCATACACTTCAGAACAGACAAGAAACAGACTGGTGTTTTAAAGTTTTACACACTGGTGAAAGCAGTCATTAACCAAGGAAGTTTGGATAATATACACAAAGCATACCTAATCTACGTAAGCCAAACAGGGGGAGTGCCCATAAAGACATTTCTCATGCCACTTCCATAACTGGATCTATTGTCAAAAAGAATTCTGTTCACCTGCATTCTTTTCCCTTTCCATAAGGAGGTAAAATATTGGTGTGGTACCTAAAACTCTGTTCGGTGAGTGAAATTAAGCACTGTATTGAAGATTCATTATGATCTTAATTAATAGATTAGAACACAGGACATGAGAATGCATGAATAAACAATTTTACAGGTGTTAATCAAGCTTTCTTAAACGCATTATTAAATGTAAAACTGAAATATACCTAGAACCTGCCGGAGAACAACCCCAAAATCTGCTCTCTCGTGCTTTCAACTGATGAACGTCAATTAAATCCCCTCCCCAGCAATTTTAACACAGAGAACTACCAAAGGAATTCAAAAGATATTAAAACAGTAAGCATTTCTAATTGTTAAAAACTCATATTTAATGTACTATAAGGATGAGACTTTTATTATGAGATGAACACCTATAAAATCATTGTTACTGAGTTTATAGAAGTTTGGTTGGCTATAGGTTTAATTAACCAATATGATTTTTCTTGAAATATTCTTTGTATTATCAGCAATATGCTGTCTTCATGTGTAGAAACAAACATTCCAGAAAACTAGGAGGAAAAAACAATCACCCATAAAATTTTAAAAACCAAAACCTCCCCCTCTTTAATGTAGCAATAAACAGTGCTGTCATTATCTATTAAATGCCACGTAGTTTATAAAATGTTCCTAATCATAAGAGTCTCTTCAATAATGAGAATTCGCCAATTAAGAACTGCTCAGACTTCGTCTTTCTTCCACCTTGAACTCTCAAGACTGCCTTTGTAGTACACAGTACCAAATATGGTAATATGGAGAAAACAGGTATGTCAAACATGTAATAAATTACAGACGCTTACACCAATAAGAGCTAGAATAAACAGATTTCTGACAAACTTCTTAAAGCTTGGGGGATAAAGGGGGGAATTCTGCAAAAAGCATTCTTTTCAATGCAAGTGACAACTTAGAATAGAAAAATGTGCCACAAGGATAACTATCTTATCATGCGCTGAACTGGAGGGAAACGCCTAAAACTACGGTTTTTGGAGGAACAGTTATTAGAAAACTTTAACGGAAGATAGAACGTGTTATTTCAGACACCATAAGCTCGAGTACAGTGGCTATATAATAAAGCAAGGTGCCTATTCCTGAGGAGGATTTACTTAGTAATAATGCTAATCAGTAAGTATTAAATCTAAGCAGTGCTAAAAAGGCAATGATGGGAGTTCAGGTAATGGGTTACAGAGAAAGGAAATTCCATTACTTAAAAATAATCTTGTACCTATTATTAACCATTCAAATATTTTTTTTTTGCTGATGTGCAAAAGTGCACTGGAAACCTCAGAACAGGTTTTTAAACTGGCCATGTCTTGTTAATACACTGCAGTCTTCAAATTTACACAGAGCTGCAGGTCTCCTGGATTTTTTCAAGTGTCACTCATCTAACTCGGCCTGACAGCTTAGAAATGCCATCGGTTGCTCTACAGTCAGTTTAAAAAACATCCTCTACCTGGTATCTCTGCAGTGATTGTCTTGCTGCTCCCTGAAACCTCTTCATCATCATCTGATGAGCTCGTGCTTGAGTCACAAGTCAGGTCACTATCACTGGTACTACTGTCCTGCAATAGGTTATATTTCTTCCGCGCAGCAGCTTCCCTTTTCTGTCTCAGTAGCCTGATTCTCTCCTTGTGCTTTTGGCTCCGATGACCTTTAACCTTGGCGACTCGGCCATTCTGTTTATCACTGGATTGCCGGTTTTTCTTGGCAGCCATAGTAGATGTTTCACTTTCAGATCGGGACCGCCGAGATTTGCGCCCAACAGTGGCACCAGACACTCCAGAAGGGTCTCCTTCCACTGCTGTTTCTGCCTGGGAGGGCTCATTCTCTTCTGCAGAAGACAAGGTATCTGAATCAGCCAGGTGACCACTAGAGGAAGGGGAAAGCATGCAGTGATTAGAGGAGTCACTCTCATAAACTCGGCCAGTTGTTGGCTTGTCACTCTCTGTGGATGCTAACTGAGACTCAGAAGAGTCCCTTCTCAGTTCCATCAACAAGCAGGGCATTGAAGAAAGAACTGTAGAATCCACTACCCCATCTTTCTGAACTTGAGATTCCAGTTCTACAGATCCATCTTCCTCCTTAGCTGTCTCTTGTTCAGATGGTTTCGGTGGGACTTCAGACTCAATGAGTTCTTCGACTTTTCCCACTGCCTCCTCCATCTTCATTTCAGACTTTCAAGTTCAATCATGGAGCAGAGTCTAGGAAACTAGGTCAAAGATGCAACAGGAAAGCAACCTGTACAAAAACACACAAAATCAATAAACAGAAATAGTAGATTATTTAATGAATACCTTTCTAAATGGGTAGCAAAAATTACCATCACACAGGCCTTTAAAATATATGTTTATCTGCCTGATTAAGTCAAATTCAAAGGACTTATTAGTATTACCAAAACACTAGCATACACAATTACTAATAATGGCATGATATTAATCCTTAATTACTGAACTTGCAAGCCCAGCACAAGCATCCAAAGATTTTCAACTTTAAAACCTTATTTAAAATGGTCCAAAAAGGGAGCCTCAAAACTCTGATAGTTAAATATGTACGTTCTGACTTAAACATAAAGGAAAAAGAATGCTTCAAAAAAAAATCTGGGAACGAGATTTTTCAAAAGTCTCAGAAACAAGTTAACTATACTCAATAATTTTATACTCAAATCCTCAAAGAGAAGAAGCTACAGTGGAGTAACATCAAATGTACACTTGTGTTTAAAATTTTTTTTGAACATTTATTTATTTTTGAAAGACAGAGACAGAGCATGAGTGGGGGGGGGCGGGTGGCGTGCAGAGAGAGAGAAGGAGACACAGAATCTGAAGCAGGCTCCAGGCTCTGAGCAAGCTGTCAGCACAGAGCCTGATGCGGGGCTCGAACTCACAAATTGTGAGATCATGACCTGAGCCAAAGTCGGATGCTCAACCGACTGAACCACCCAGGTGCCCCCAAATGTACACTTGTGTTTAAAAAAACCTTCAACCACATGCATTTGGCAAATGAGCACCCAAAGTAACTCTGCACCAAACGTATTTGCTATTCCTCTCAGGAAGAGTTGCTCTACAGGGGTATTAAGATGCCAGGCCTGGAATGCCTGGGTGGCTAAGCTAGCTAAGTGTCCAACTCTTGATTTCAGCTCAGGTCGTGATCTCACGGTTTGTGGAATCGAGCCCTGTGTCATGCTCCATACTAGAAGTGTGATTCTCTCTCCTTTAGATTCTCTCTCTCTCTGCCCCCCTCCCTGGATTGCACTGTCTCTCTCTCACTCAAAATAAATAAATAAACTTAAAAAAAAAAAATGCCAGGCCTGATGATACTGTTTCCTCATGGTCCTTCCTAGTTCCCACATGCCTCTCATCAGGCTGAATGTGAGCCTAGTGTTTCAACATGCTTTATTTCATAAACAATAGCCACTAAATACAGATCAACTACTTTGTGAACCTAGTACACACTAGTCTATGAATGACTTAAGGGGTTAAACAGAAAACACCCTACATACATTTTCCACCTTTATATACTAACTTTAGAACCTAACATCCTTCCCCCATTGAATGTGCTACAACTCCACTTACTCATGGAGACACAGGACATAATCTTTAACGGCAAGATTTGTGACCTATACAGTCTTCATTAACTGGTGGTTTGGTTTTAAAAGGATGATGCTAAGAATGTACAAGGCAAGTAAATACCTCACTCTGTACATGTGATGTTATAGAAAGCAGTTACCATGATGTCCCACTGGTAACAGACACAAATACTAAGCTACATGTACTCATCAGGAGCTGTAAGACAGCTCTGCTGCTTCACTCCATCAAGTTACTTGACAGTTCAACATATGGTAGACAGCAACTAGAAGATACTTGGAAAATCCTTTTTTTAATCTAACATGCCAAGGCTGCTTTTTCCCTTACCATAAACATGAACAATCTGTATTACTATCTTTTGTTTTTCATGGCCTTGTTCTCAGCTGCTGATAAAACAGACATTCTGATGAAGATTCCTCAACATATTCAAGAAAACCAGAACATTCACAGCCACTGGAAACATTAATTTAAAACAATCTCATATGCAGCCTATTTCATAAGCATATTTGCATCATTACTAATTTTTTGAGTTAAATAAAAATGTAAGCATAAATGTTATTCCTGACACCATTCCAAAAGGAATGCAACACCTCTGAAAGCCAACAGAGGGAGTAAAAGTTAAACCAGAAAACTGCCAGTGTCATAACTAAAGCATGCTGGCAATGTAACAGGAAATAAAATATTCATACATATGAAATACCCCATATATGAGGAATAAACCAAGATTTTTCTAGCAAAATAAAAATGAGAGTTGATTCTTCTGCATAGAATGAAGTTAATATTTCTGGAATAAAAAATTTTCTTATAGCTGAAATATTTGAGAAACATACTCAAGTGAAATTAATGTCAGCCATAAAGCACAAGAATCAAAAGTCTCAAATTAATTTTTGAAAGCAGAAGGTACTGGACCTTTTAAAGTATATAACATCAGGTTGAAAAGTAAATATGGGGGCGCCTAGGTGGCTTGGTCGGTTGAGTGTCTGACTTCAGCTCGGGTCATGATTTCGCTGTTTGTGAGTTCAAGCCCCGCATCGGGCTCTGTGCTGTCAGCTTGGAGCCTGCAGCCTGCCCCGGATTCTGTCTCCTTCTCTCTCTGCCCCTCCCCAACTTGTGCTCTGTCTCTGTCTCTCAAAAATAAATACATGTAAAAAATTTTTTAAAAAAATTAAATACGTTAACATGACCATAAAAATCTGGTTTCTTCAGTAGTGTAGGTAAGACAAATAAATCTAAACTGCTTTTCTTTGTAGGAAAACATAACATTATCAGTATTTTCAATATGACAAATCAATCAAATGATTATCTTTCATTTCAAGATCCTTATATCTAAGAGTTAATTGAAATTTACAATACACCAGTCAGAATAGGTAAAAATTAACAACTCAGGCAACAACAGACGTTGGTGAGGATGCAGAAAAAGAGGATCTCTTTTGCACTGTGGTGGGAATGCAACTGGTGCAGCCACTCCGGAAAACAGTATGGAGGTTCCTCAAAAAGTTAAAAATAGAACTACCTACAACCCAGCAATTGCACTACTATGTATATATCTAAGGGATACAGGCGTGCTGTTTCGAAGGGTCACGTGCACCCCAATGTTTATAGCAGGCTATTGACAATAGCCAAAGTATGGAAAGAACCCAAATGTCCATATGTATGTGTGTGTTTATACACACACACACAATGCACACACACAATGGAGTATTACACAGCAATCAAAAAGAATGAAATCTTGCCATCTGCAACGTGGGTGGAACTAAAGAGCATTACGCTAAATGAAACAAGTCAGAGAAATGTATGATTTCCCTCATATGTGGAATTTAAGATACAAAACAGATGAACAAAAGGGAAGGGAAGCAAAAATAATATAAAAACAGGGAGGGGGACAAAACAAGAGACTCTTAAATACAGAAAATAAACTGAGGGTTGCTGGAGGGGTTGTGGGAGGGGGGAGAGGCTAAATGAGTAAGGGGCATTAAGGAAGACACTGTTTTGGGATGAGCACTGGGTGTTATACATAGGGGATGAATCACTGGAATCTACTCCTGAAAATATTATTGCACTATACGCTAACTTGTATGAAAGAAAGAAAGAAAGAAAGAAAGAAAGAAAGAAAGAAAGAAAGAAAGAAAGGCTTTTACTGCCTAAAAAAGCAATTTTAATCACAAACACTAGCATCATTAATAGGACACCAGTTAGCTCACAGTGGTATGTCCATACGATGTGGCCATGAAGGATGAAAAGGTTCTTTAATACACTAATATAAGCAATTTTCAATACATAATGTTAAATGAACAAAAAAGGTACATTATACCATTTGTGTAAACAAAGAACAAAATTATATTTATATGTGAGTTTGTCTGTAAATGTACAGAATCTCTGGGAGGATACTTAAGAAAATGGTAACACCAGCTACTCTGGCAAGGAAAGAGAGCAAATGAGGGGAACAGGAGTCAAAAGACCTTTCTACTGCACGAAGTCTTTACCTCTTGAATTTACTATCATGTACAAGTTATTATCTATTCAAAAATCCACTCTAACATAAAAGTCTACTGAAGAGTCTTCTGAAGAAAAGGGGACTTGTGCCTTTTCTGCTCATGACACCAACTATTTAACTGTTCGGGTCAAATTTAGTCCGTGAAGTGTAATAGTTGCCCCCTGCAGTGGAATTTTGTTATAATTCATAAAACACAAGGAAAAAAGTCACAGAAAGTGAAAACAGAAGTTCTGACAAAACTCCCTGCATTAGAATAAAAATGAAGTACTCTAAACACAGGGGGAAAAGATGTCATATGTATAGAAAATAATAATCTTCCCAAAGAACCAGAGTATTTACTGCATGTTGTTTTTGGTCAGGGAAAATATATGTATTTTCCTGACAGAGGTAATCAAAAGTAGCTGGCAGCAGAAATGATAAAACTATCAAATGATAGCTGCATCTTATAAATGGGATAAAAGGCTCTCAACCACCTGATTTAACATTCAGTGAATTTACAATGATGTATTAAATAAACAACAGAGAGCATTTATTTAGTTATTTTTATTTCTTTTCCACCATGCTGTTCTAATCTCCACTCTAAAGGTGGTCCCCTTCTACCTGGATATTACAGTTAATCCCCCCTCATCTCCCTAGAGCCCTTGTTGATTATTCTTCAGCATTCATTAACCTCTCACTCAAATGAGATAACTCAAATGGATTATCCAACCATCCATCCACTCATTCATTTGAAAAAATCTTCCTCCTACTTAACCTCCTCAATCTCACATCTCCTCCTCCAATTACCATTCTCTTCTTTCATGGCCAACCTCATTAAAAGAGTTGTCTAAATTCCCTCCAATTTCTTTACTTCTCATACTCCTCCAACCCAATCCCATCTGACACCTGCTTTTATCACACCTGAAGAACAGTTCTTATTAAGGTCATTAATGATCCCCATAACTTTAAATCCAACAAACATAGTTTGGCCCTCATCTTACTTAATGTCTAAGCAGCATTCTATATCCACTCCCTCTCCCCCTTAAACTAGTGTTTTTCTGTAGCTTCCAGGCTTCCTTCTTCTGATTGCTCCTTCTCAGCCTACTTTATAGACTTAACTTCCTCTACCAAACCTCAGGCATTAGTCCAAGGGTAGATCCTTTTCACACCCATCAAAGTAATCTTTTCTACCAATCTTTCCAATACCATCCCTATACTAGTAATTGTCTCTCCATCTCAGCTCTTTTCCAAGCTCTATACCAGTCTACACAAATAGCCACCTGACATCTGCATTTAGATTTCATAAAGGCCAAACTACAATCTCTTCATGCCCAAAACCAAATTACCCATCTCTGAACTACCCCCTCTCTGCTGCTTCTCTAGCTTTCCCTTGTTCAGTAAAAAAAGCATCACTGCTTACTTCAGTTACTCGTATCAAAAACCTGAGGGTTATCCTTGACAATGCCTTCTCCTTTACTTATTGCATCCCATTATTCACTAATTCCCATCGGTCCTACCTCCTTATATTTCCAGCCTACTATTTTCTATCTCCACTGTCAATCACTTTAAGCACAACCTCCATTATTTATTTTTCCATGGAACCACTGACAATCATCTCTTCTTTCCATATTCAGTCTTGCTCCTGGACCACCAACCTGAGCTCCATACAGCAGGCAGAACAATATTTTTGCAAGGCAAATATGACATGTTTATATGAGAAATTTTTCTTTTTTAGATTCCACATAAAGTATTTTTTTTAATGTCTTACAAGGTTGGAATGGGGCAACGAACAAGAGGAGAGTATCAAGGCAACCTGAGTTTTATGGGAGTTCTCTCGCCCCTTTATAAAGGATTATATGCAATTATTTTAAAAACCTGGGTTCTGGACAATCAAAATGCAGCATGTATTAGTCCTGCGTTCATTAAGAAACTAAGATGACAAAAGAGGAGGACAGGAAAGAGAGTTAAACCATGGAAAGGAAGCAATATACTGCCCCTCTAAGACAGAGAAGAGAAAGTATTAAGAAAAAGGAGTGGAAATAACAAAGTATAAGGCTAAATGAGGCTACTATGAACATCTGGAGGAGTTTCTTTCATACTAGACCTCATTCTTGGTCAGCAAAACTTAATACAAGGTGAAATAGCAGGTTTTGAAATTTGTGAAAATGGAAAAGGGTTCAAACTTTTGCTACAGAAAATCTGAGGAGAATAAAAATGCTAAGCACAGTAATTTACACAGTGTCAAAAAGAATAATTCGCAATACTACTTACTCAATTCCCACACTATGTAGGGACCGCTAACACAAACTTAAGGGATGCGGGTAGGAGGGCAGTGTGTGATTGCTCTTCCCTGCTCAAAACCTCTGCCCACCATCTCCAGTTTCATCTTGGGTCACTCACACCCTAGCTCCCTCTAGCTACAAAGAATGTTAGACGAACAGGTTTTTTTTTTTTTTTCCTCTTTTCTTTTTTTTTTTTCAGATCTCTGGCCTTTTACTTATTTTGTGCCAGCCCTCTTGCTGGCTACTCTTCACATATATCAGAGTAAGTATCACTTCCTTGGGGTTGCTTTTGGTACCTATTAATAGGATCCCTGTTATATACAGATCATAAGCCTATTTTCTTTCATAGTATTTTGCATAATTGTTGTTAATTTTATTTAATGTCCATCTACCATATAAAGGGACTTATATAAATTTAAAGAAATAAAAAATTATATAAATGAAAAATTATATAACCCTCAGCTGACTTATCTCTATGATTAATACGTAAAATAGACCTTAAGGCAAAAATTATTGTCAAGACAAAAGGTGTCATTCTAATTTTCATAGCCCAGTGATAAACAGAATGGGAATCTGTGGAAGTTCTTTCTGACCACAACAAGGCAGTAGAAACCAAGGTCATTGTTAAAAGGGAAGACCAATGAGGTGGTGTTGAGGTTGACCACAGGACCAGGTGTGAAAAAGTAGTGAGGAAGTGAAGACACTAGGGAAATACAGTGTAGGATTTCCAGGCAATAACAAGGGCCCACTTTAAGGGCTGGAGTATGAATTTCAAGTGAGACTGGCACATGTGGTTATGTTTTTCTCCTCTGAAGTTCAGCTACGTAAGTCAAGCACAGAAGAGGAAGAAATTTAACCAGAATTCTAGTTTCACCAAGCAAGCAGAACAGTACAAGAAAGAAGTAAGAGTGCATGCAAGGAAATGATTGTAATTATCACATCCAGAAAGTACAGGGCAGTGAAAATGTCCAATGGAATGGACATCCCAGTGGAGTTAAGGATGGAAGGGTTACATTTATTGGTAACTGCCAAGATCTAAAATAGTGCTATACTAAAAATGTTGTTCTTCAAGGACTATCTTATAGAAATTAAGAGTAACTGACTAGAAACTTTGAGCCATTTGATACTGTCATGACAACCAAACAGCATTTCAATTTCCTAGTAGTTAGCTGACCGTATTTTACAAAACAAAAATCTACCAATTTGGATTGGAAATAAAAATACACTGGTCCAGGGGTGTCTGGGTGGCTCAGTCAATTAATAATGTGACTCTTGATTGTGACTCAGGTCATGATCTCAAAGTTTCATGAGTTTGGGGCCCCGTGTGGGACTCTGCACTGACCACGTAGAGCTTGCTTGGGATTCTCCCCTTCTCTCTGCCCCTCCTCTGCATCCTCTCTGTCTCTCTCAAAATAAATAAATCAACTTAAAAAAAAAAATACAATGGTCCTTCGCAACAGATAGTTTGAGAAACATTGGTTAAAGTATGACTGTGGAAATAAGTGGCTAAGGTAGAGAACAAAATCATTACAGGTGAGTTCACAGAACTGAGTGGGCAGTGTCAGAAGGATCATCTGTGTATACTGAAATCACCAAGAATTAACAGTAATAATGGACAAAATGACACTAAGCAAGGAACAAAAATCATCACAGCATAACGGGTCAGTGGTCAAAAGATGACAGCAATTATCTGAAAAGTGGCAATGAGGAACAAGGAAATCCAAGGCAGAGGATAAGGACTGCAGGAGGAAAAAAGCACAGCCACTCCCTTGCAAGGTAAAGCAGTGCCCTCAGTGGAAAGCCATGTTGCTATTAGTGCAAGAAGGTAAAGGGGAAGTTCAGAGAGGAAGTTAAGAATATTGGTGATTGTGCTGATGATGAACTAAAGTAGAAATGAGCTGGAGAAGGAGGGGAAGGAAAAGAACAGGGACTGCGTGGTGCTTTCTGAAGATTAGACTGCAGGAAATAAGGGGTGACTTAGGAGTTTGGAGCTTCCTGTGGTAACATTCGTGAAACAAAAACCTATGTCAAGTACGTACTCAGATGTTTTCTTTTTCATTCTATACACTGAAAAAATTTAGTGTTGGTCATGACTCAGTCAACTGATTTCACAACCCAGTAGGTGGTGACCTAAAACTTGAAAAACACTGTCTAGAGAAACACATGGGTCACAGCAGCTCTGTTTCTGAGACAGACAAAACAAAAACAAAACATCTACTAACACAGTGGAATGGAAAAATAAATTGTGGTACATTCTACATTGTGGTACAATAAAGTAGCATATAGCAGTGGAAACAAAAGACAACTACATCAACATGGATAAAACAATAAAAACGATGGTAAATAAAACAAAAAAAAAAGGCAAGCTAACTGCAAAAAAACCTGTGTCATTCAATGTATACAAAGTCCAAACTAAGACAAAATAAAACTACTTTAAAAAGCAAAAGAATGGTTACCAAAATGTCAGGATAGTGGTTACTATTAGGATAGTTCTTCAGGAACTGAAGAAGAGGGGACAGATTATGAGTATGCAGGGTTTCGTAAGTATTGGTAGGTAGGGCAGGACTTCGGGCTACGAGCAAGGGATGGGGTCAGCAAAACTCCCCAAAATGTAATTATAAGGCATGACAAAATTAATCAAAACCACCATTTCAGAGCTCTAGGAATCTGTCAAAAGTATACACAAAACATACTGATGTTTAAAAACCTGCAGGATTTTTATTAAGAATAGTGGGGGTCTGTGGTGTTCCTTGCCTGGGGCTGCTCCCATTCCTCCCCCAAGTCCATGGAGCTCAATAGGTTCAGCCTAACTCCATGCAGCAGGCCAAGAGGATGTGAGGGTCAGCTTTTGCACTTACAAAGAGGCCTCACTCAATCTGGACCGGCTAGCCACACCTACGTCCCAAGGGCATTATAGGGGCAAGTGACAATCTCAGCAAGCAAGCAGGGAGGCCAAGGGTTCCACTAGCCTGAGGATGTGATCATGAATGGGTCAAGCATATTCTTGGCTGAGGCTGCAGGATTATGCAGAGAAAATGCCAAACGGCCCAAGAGAGTTAAAAAAAAAAAAAGAAGAAGAAAAAAAGAAAAAAAAAAAAAAAAAAAGCCAGCAGACTTGAAAATGGCCTGAACTTTAAAATGCTCTCATCCATCCATGTACAGATCCATCAATACAGAACAAGAATCCTTATTGATGGGAGGTATTTGAGCAAAATTTCTGTACAAGTACTGGCTGATTAGTAAACCGTGTTGGAAAGGACAAGAGCAACCATTAGCCAGGTTTAAAATTTAAAATAGGAAAAATAAAAAATAAAAAACTGAGCAGAGACATAAGCAACAACACACTGCAGGAGAGACAGATTTCAGATTTACCCATTACCTAAACAAAAAAAGAGCAACACGTTCAAAGGGAAAAATAGTAAGAATCCAAATATATTTGGATATATTTGCAATATATTATCTAAAATGTCCAGTTTTCAAGAAAAAATTAAGAGACCTTAAAAAAATAGGAAATGTGACTCATACACAGAAGATAAAGGCAGTCACTAGAAAAACAAGTGTCCTCAGATGGGCTTCACAAAGATTTCAAAAGAACTATTTTAAATACGTTCAAAGTACTAAAGAAAGATACGATTTAAAAATTAAAGTATAGCAACAATGAATGAACAAGTAGATAATCTCAATAAGGAAACAAATTATCAAGAGAACCAAATGGACATTCTCCACTTAAGAAATATAAAAATTGATGGGGCGCCTGGTTGGCTCAGTCGGTTGAGCGTCTGACTGCAGCTCAGGTCATGATCTTGCAGTTCATTGAGCTCGAGCCCACATCGGGCTCTGTGCTGTCAGCTCAGAGCCTGGAGCCTGTTTCAGATTCTGTGTTTCCCTCTCTCTCTGCGCCTCCCCTGCTTGCGCTCTGTCTCTCAAAAATAAATAAAAACTTCAAAAAGAAAAAAAAAAAGAAATATAAAAATTGAAAAGAAATTTCACTACTAGGGCTCAACGACATGTTCAAGATGACAGAATAGAGAAATCAGTGAACAAAATGATAAGAGAAACTGTGCAATCGGAAGAATAGAAAGAAAAAGAGTGAAGAAAAATGACCAGGGCCTCTGAAACACAAGGGACAATGTCAAGAATATCAACATGTGTGGGGTGCCTGGGTGGCTCAGCAGTTAAGCTTCCGACTCTTGGTTTCAGCTCAGGTCATGATCTCACGGTTTGTGGGTCTGAACCCCACATCAGCCTATGCGCTGACATTGCAGATGGAGCCTGCTTGGAATTATTCTCTCTCCTTCTCTCTCTGCCCCTCTCTCCCTCTCTCAAAATAAATAAACTTTTAAAAAAAGAAGAAGAAGAAGAAAAAAAAGAAACACTAGAGGCCAGAAAGTAGAATGACATTCAAAGTGCTGAGGGGAGGGACCGCCTGGGAGGGAGGCTCAGTAGGCTGAGTGTCCTTTCAGTTTGGCTCAGGTCCTGATCCTGGGGTTGTGGGACCAAGCCCCGTGTTGGGCTCCATGCTGATGTGGAGTCTGCTTGTCTCTCCCTCTGTGCCTCCCACTCCCTACTGCTGGAGCTCTCTCTCTAAAAGAAAAAAACAAACAAAAAAGAGAGAAAAAGAGCGAGAGGGAGAGAGAGACAGAGAGAAAAAGGAACAGAGAACAAAGTGCTGAGGAGAAAAACTAAGAATGCTATAACCAACAAAAATATTCTTTCAAAATGAAGACAAAAAGGGGCACCTGGTTAGGCAGTGTGTATAGAGCATGTGACTTTTTATCTTGGGGTCTTAAGTCTGAGCTCCGCATTGGGTGGAGAGACTACTTTAAAAACAAAAGAATTTTTTCAGGGGTGCCTGGGTGGCTCAGTCAGTTGAGCGTCCAACTTCGGCTCAGGTCATGATCTCGTGGTTCGTGAGTTCAAGCTCCGCATCGGGTTCTGTGCTGACAGCTTGGAGTCTGGACCCTGCTTCAGAGTCTGTGTCTCCCTCTCTATCTGCCCCTCCCCCACTCACATTCTCTCTTTCTCTCTCTCTCTCTCTCTCTCAAAAATAAACATTAAAAAGATTTTTTTAAAAAAAGAAAAACAAAAGAATTTTTAAAAATGGGGTGCCTGGCTGGCTCAGTTGGAAGAGTATGTGACTCCTGATCTCAGGGTCATAGGTTCAAGTCCCACATTGAATGTAGAGATTACTAAAAAAATAAATAAAATGAAGGGAAGAAAAAAAAAAAAAAACAGGCACCTGGGTGGCAGAGTCAGTTAAGAGCCGGACTTTGCCTCAGGTCATGCTCTTGTAGTTCATGGGTTTGAGCCCTGCATCAGGCTCTCTGTCAGCACAGAGCCCGCTTCAAATCCTGTCTTTCTCTCTCAAAAATAAACATTTAAAAAAATAAAAATAAAAGATTTACAAAAGAAAGAAAGAAAGAAAGAAAGAAAGAAAGAAAGAAAGAAAGAAATATTCCCAGATAAACAGACTAAGAAATTTCATTAGTAGCAGACCTGCTTTACAAGAAATAATAAAGGAAATTCTTTAAGCTAAAAGGAAAGAATTTGTGACTCAAATCCACAAAATGAAATGCAGACAACAAAAAATGCTAAATATGTATGTTAGCATAAAAGACGCTATAAATGATTCTTATTTCTTCTCTTAAAAAATAAAAGACTACACAGAGCAGTAATTATAACACTGTATTGCAAGGTTTACAATACACACAGCTGTTATAATATACAAAAGTAATACTATAAAAAGGAAGGAGGAGATGGAGCCTTTCCCTACTGGTAAAATGTTTCTATATTTTATTGAAATTAAATAAACACTAATTTGAAGACAACTGTGACAAATGAAGATACAGATGTAATCTCCATAGCAACCACTAAAATGAATAATACACACACACATATGTATCTCCCAAGACAGTAAAGAAGGTACACAGTAACAACAATAAGACATTAGAAAATAAAATGGCAGGGGCGCCTGGGTGGCTCAGTTGGTTAAGTATCCGACTCTTGGTTTCAGCTCAGGTCATGATCTCACAGTTCATGAGTTCAAGACCCTCGTTGGGCTCTGTGCTGACAGCTCAGAGCCTACAGCCTGGAGCCTGCTTCAGATTCTGTGTCTCCCTCACTCCTTCTCTGCCTTCCCCACTTGCACTCAGTCTCTCTCTCTCAAAAATAAACAAACATTAAAAAAAATTTTAAATATTTAAAAAAATAAAACAGCAAATGTAAATCCAACTAAATTAAAAATTACATTAAATGTAAATGGCCTAAATGCTCCAATCAAAAGACACAGATTATCAGAATAAATAAAAAAGACCCAATTGTATATAGTCTAAGAAACATACCTTAGATTCAAAGATAAAACAGGTTGAGGGAAAATAATGGAAAAAGATATAGTATGCAGAGACCAACAACAGGAGAGCTAATGTTTATATAAACATGAGATAAAAATAGACTAAGACAAAAAATGTTACTAGAGACAAAGAGGGACATTTCATAATGATACAAAAGCTAATGTATCAGGAAAATATAAAAATCAAAATACTAACAAAATGGAAAGGAGAGAATTCAACACCAAAAGTTGCAGATTTCCAGTCCTCAACGGATAAAACTAGACAGAAAGTCAGCAAAAATTTAGAAGACTTGAACATTATCAACCAGTTCAACCCACAGGACAATATGGAACACTCCACTCCTTGGATAGTTATTGGTATTTGCAACTAGGTACAGGGTAACCCCAAACTAAGATATGGACTACTGGAAAGTAAAAAGAAACAACCAACTTTAATTTGAACTAGATTAATGCTTAGGAATATAGGTCTCAAAGGAAAAAAATAAAGATTTTTTATTTGGACATTATCCATACAAGATGAGGTGGTAGATGAATACAGATGAATGGTAGATGAATCAAATTAGAAAAAGCATAAAATAGAGGAGAGACTCTAAACAGACTTTTTAAAAAATGTGTATCTGTTGCTTTAGCATACAAACTGATAGGTAACAAATTATACTTGGACCAAAAAAAGATATAAAAGCATTAATAAAACACACACATATAAGAAAGTCTTCCTTCTCACAATACATTTTTAGATGTTTAAGAACTTCCTGTGAACTTAGAATTGTGAGAATAGACAATGATTAACGGGGTCTTATCTAAGACCAACCACTATAGGAAACCCTCCTGAGAGTTTTGACATAGCAGAGTATACAAAATCATTAAACACTCAACATAGGAAAGGTTTGCCTTTTACACTGCTCGATTTTACTCCTTTTGGGCTACAATCACTAACCATCCTTTAACACCATTATAAAGACATAAAATGAATGAATGAATAAACTAAAACAGTATTGTTGTTCCTAATGTGACAAATGCAAACTGAAGTCATCTGCTGTTAGAAGTTTACTGTTGCTACAGGCACTTTTCCGTTGAAACCACAAGCTGACACAATCACAGCCCATTATGTGAAACTGCTTCTAGGCAAGATTTTCTCTACAGTCAAGGTAAAATGGGGCATTCTAATTGCTAGCATGCCTACATATCACCACCTTAGACCTGTAAGAAAAATAAGCAGCTAATGCCTCAAACATGATATATACCGATTAACCCATTAATTTACACTGCTTCCCCAAACGTACAAGCCATATTATTAGATAATTCTTGAATTCCAACACTGCTCTCTTATATAAAACAATACTCTGCAGTAAATATGGCTACTTAGACACAAAAGCAACTTTAAAGATGGTCAACATTTTAATGACAAAATAACAATGCTCCTGATCACTAGAGTACAAGATATAATATTTCCTGTGGTCACAAAAAGTTAAAAAAAAAAAATCCTTACAGGCACCTGGGTGGCCCAGTTGGTTGAGTGTCCGACTTCTGACATCATGATCGCACAGTTCAAAAGTTCGAGCCCCGCATCGGGCTCTGTGCTGACAGCTCAGAGCCTGGAGCCTGCTTTGGATTCTGTGTCTCCCTCTCTCTTTCTGCCCCTCCCCCGCTTGCACTCTCTCTCTCTCAAAATAAATATTTTTTTTAAAAATTTTTTAAATCCTTACAAGTGATCCTATTTCCTTGCAATAATGGGGAACTGTTCCAAACAGGACGCCTTCTACTGTTCTGTCTAATCTAGCATCAAATACCAAGTAATAGGGCTTACACCAACCACCCTTGGGAAGACACTATGTTTCAAATAGAATTCATGACCTAATTTTTTCCCAAGATTTAGTCTACTTCGGTCCGTCATTTTGTTTAAAATTGATACTAAAAAAGTTCTCTCTGTATCTGTGACCATAAACCATTCAACATAAAAACAATCTATAAGAAACCCCAAAACCTTTCATATAAGTCTACTCTTATTTTCAATATTTAAATTCTTTACCTACTTCCTTCCTCACAAAAAATCTATACCCACAAAATTTCAAAGCTACTAAGTATTAAGACCACTAAAACACAAATTTGGGTTCCAAGTTTTCTGCTCTTTAATCAAAACAGTCAGACTCTCTCCTCTAAGTTTTTTTTTTCTTTTTTTCTTTTTTTTTTTTTTTTAACATTTATTTTTGAGACAGAGAGAGACAGAGCATGAGCAGGGGAGGGGCAGAGAGAGAGGGAGACACAGAATCTGAAACAGGCTCCAGGCTCCGAGCTGTCAGCACAGAGCCCGACGCGGGGCTCGAACTCACGGACCGTGAGATCGTGACCTGAGCCGAAGTCGGACGCTTAACTAACCGAGCCACCCAGGTGCCCCTTTTTTTTTCTTTTTTAATAAATATTGAAAATAGGGGCACATGGGTGGCTTAGTCAGTTAAGCATCTGACTTTGGCTTAGATGATGATCGCTCAGTTTGAGAGTTTGAGACCTACACAGGGCTCTCAGCTGTCAGTATAGAACTCATTTCGGATCCTCTTTCCCCCTCTCCCTATGTCCCCTCTCCTACTTGCAGTCTCCCTCAAAAAAAAAAAATTTTTTTTTTTTTGAAAATTTTACCAAAGAAGTGTACACATTGTTAAGTATACAACTTGATGATTTTTACAAAATAAACATATCCGTATAATGACCACATAGATAACAGAACACTCCCCAAATCCCAAAAGCCTCCTCCATGCCCTAATCATTACCTGCCCCTCCCCCAAAAGTAACCATCTTTTGGACCTTTATCACCACAGATCAAAGTTGTCTATTCTTAACTTTTAAGATGATGTAAAGAAATAGGGGAATAGTCTGTATCCATAGTTTGGAAGACTCATTATTGTTGAGATGTCAATTTTTCCCAATCTGATCCAGATTCGATATATTCCCAATCAAAACCCCAAGCTATTTTGTAGATATCGACATACAGATTCCAAAGTTTATATGGAAAAGCAAAAGACCCAGAATAGTCAACATGGTACAGAAGGTTGAAGGACTGACATTACTCAGTTTCAAGACTCACTATAAAAGCTACAGTAATGTCGTACCGTACGACAATGTCGTACGAGCCAAAAGGCAGACACACAGATAAATGGAACAGAATATAGAGAGCCCAGAACACATTTAACTAACCACTGATGAAAGAGCAATAAAAGCAATTCAATGGATAAATAATTCTATTGAACAAATGGTACTGGAACAACTGGACATTCACATGAAAAAAAAATCACCTAGGGGGTGGTGGTGGAATAATCAATAATCACCTAGACACAGACCTTACACATTTCACAAAACTTAACTCAAAATGGATGAGACACATAAATGTAAAATGCAAAACTATAAAAATTCTAGTGGAAACAGGAGAATATTTAAGTGAACTTAGGTTTGGCAATGAATTTTCATTTCTTTTAATGTTATTTTTTGAGAGAAAGACAGGGAGAGTGTGAATCCCAAGCAAGCTCTGCCCTATCAGCACAGAGCCCCCTATGCAGGGCTCAATCTTACCAACTGTGAGATCATGACCCACCAAAATCAAGAGTCGCTTAACTGACTGAGCCACCTAAGTGCCTTTGGCAATAAAGTTTTTAAAATTTTTTTTAATGCTTTATTTTTGTTTTTGAGAGAGAGAAAGAGAGCGCGAGCAAGGGAGAGGCAGAGAGAGGGAGATACAGATTCCAAAGCAGGATCCAGGCTCCGAGCTGTCAGCACAGAGCCCGACACAGGGCTCGAACCCGTGAACCACCAGATCATAACCAGAGCCAAAGTCAGACACTCAACCAACTGAGCCACCCAGGCGCCCCTTGGCAATGAATTTTTAAATGTAATGCCCAAAGCACAACCCATGAAAGAAAAAATAGACTATTAAAATTAAAAATTTCTGCTCTGCAAAGACACTGTGAAGGGAACGAAATGTTTGAAAAGTATGTCCACGTCTCACTTTAAAAGAAACAAAAACAAAGGCACACATCTTCCTTGCTCTTTCACCTCAACTACCAAACTTTAGGATCCAACAGCATCTCTAATTCCTTTTTTTCCCAGTGTTTATTCATTTTTGAAAGAGAGAGAAAGAGCACGTGCACATGTGCGATTGGGAGAGAGGCAGGGGGGACAGAGGATCCAAAGTGAGCTCTACACTGATAGCAGAAACAGAAGAGAGCCCTATATAGGGCTCGAACTCACAAACCACGAAATCATGACCCAAGCAAAAGTCAGGTGCTTAACTGACTGAGCCACTCAGTGCCTCAGCATCTCTAACTCCTGATCTTTCGCTGCTTAACCCAATGCAATCTAATCTCTGTTTCCATTATTCTACCTGAAGTTTGCTAAGACTACCTTTATCTCATGTTATTAAATCCAAGAGACATGTTTAGTCTTCATTCCTTACCTCTGAGCAGTATCTGATGCTGTTAACCATATTTCCTCCTTCTTGAAAATCCCTTTCCACAGACTTCTATACCATCACACTATTCTGGTTTTTCCTCCTTTCTCTCCAATTCAACCAACTTATATCTCCTTTGTTGACTCATTCTCATCTCTCTAAATGTAGTTATTTTTTTTAAGAATTGTTTTCCCATTTAATCTGCCATGTTTCATCCCAGTGAAGTCTCAGCTCACATAAGATCATTTAAGTACCAATTCATTAGGAATGGTTAAGACCATTGAGAGAAACCAGGATACATACAACCAAATATTCCATCATCTGTCAACTGGCTTGGTAAGGACTACTTCCAATGTGAGGTGCCAGAATGATGTTCTTCAACTTCAACAAAGAATTATCTTTGACAGGGGCTCTGGGCGCATCATGTCCAAAGTAGCCACTTTAATAACCTACGGGAAGAGTTTCCACCAGGTCATCTTGATTGAATAATTGACATATTCCAGTTTAAAGGATATGAATCAACAACCAGATGAAGAGGCACATGGGGAAGTATGTGGAGCTTCCATGCTCTCTCCAGGCACACCACTCTCCCCAATCTCCCAGTGTTCACCAACCTGGAACTCCAAATTTAGTTCTTCATGGCCCAGAGTTGGGCCCTCTTTTCTCTTGTTGTAATTCAAGGTGGTATGATCAACACCCTTAGCTCCCAAATTCACAACTTTAGACCAAAGGGCTCTTCCAAAGATCTCCAAAAACCCGGTGATCAATCGCCTCCTTGACATTCTAGTTAAATTATCTTAAAGATACTGCAAATTTCGTGTTTAAAAAAAAAAAAAACAAAAAAAAACAAAAACCCAAACCTGCCTTTCCTCTAGCAAGCACTTAATGTGTAATTAATTCTGTATCATTATCAAATCCAAAAGGGATACCCCCCAAATTCCATTTTAACACCACATCCTATCAATTTGGCCACCCAAATATCCTTCAGGCATTTTCATTTCCCTACTGCCTGGACTACTATAATAATCATAGTGGTCTCCTCATACCCACTCTTGATTGCTACAAATGCAACCAGAATTATTTTGTTTAAAAACTAAAATCTGATCTTGTTATATGTCTCTTCAAACTCTTCAAAATATTAAAACCATTTTTAAAAGAAAAACTAGGGCAGAGGATATTTAATTCAACTAATATGTATCAAATACCTATTATGTCAAGCAACGTGGTAGGTCTGGGCTTACAAAAATGAATAAATCACAGTACTCACACTGAGATATAACCAGAAACAAATCTGTGGCTTGAGAACCTACTATTTAAGTGTTTCAGAGCAGTTAAGGACAGTAAGCAGCTCACACAAATGAACTGGATGAATGTAACAAGTAGTGCAAAATTAAGGAAGTGCTACAGGAGAGGTATAAACAACTCCAGACATTCACCAGATCAGAACCAGGAAAACTATCTATGAAGAAGATAATAAAATATGGGTTTGGAAAGGTAAGAATGATTTTAATAAATGAAAGCAAGGATAAAATGGGCTACCACAGAATCTTGAAACTCTATACCAAGAGAGACATGAGAAAAAACATTAAAAGCAAGAAAGGTCAGAGGCACTGGACTCAAAACCCAAGATGGGATTTCAAAGTTTCATTTGAGATAACTTAAAATTGATTAGATTAATATGAAGAGGTCTATGTTAGCAAAGACAATAATCCTGCATAAATAAAACTGCTGTCAGTCACTTTTCATCAATGTTACTCTCAGCATTCATACAATATGGTAGTAACACTAATTCAATACAGTGGTAGCCATGAGATATGGTGATCCACACCTTTCCAACAAGAGAACAAAAGTTCCTAAGAACATCATTCCTGATGCAAGAAAAGAAAGTTAATTTGAAGCACCATGTATCCACTGACAAATTATTGATGTTCTCTAAGCCACAATTTCCTTGTTTCTAAAACTTCAGTCCTTGGCAGGACAAAATGAGTAACACATGCAAAGCACCTAGTACACAACTTCAAAGTCAAATTTCAAGAAACAGTATTTTTTTTAAACCTTTCTATTCTCTCTTCTTCCTCTTCACTTCAAGTTCCTCACAGAACGACCATTGTAACATGTCTACAATGTTATCTTAATCCATTCATGTATTAGGCACATATTTATTGAGTACTTGCGCCAGGCACTGGGAAATATGCAGTACTTCCCTGACAGTAAAGTCTAAGAAAGAGACAAATGAATAATCACACAACTGAATAATCACACAAACATGAAATTTACTACTGTGGTAAGTATGTCAGAGAGAAGATATATTGGCACCATAAAAAGAGAAAAAGAAAGAGGAATGTAACATAGCCAAAAGTAAATAGGAACCCACTATTACAAAGAGAGGAAGGAGACATAGATTTAAGTTGATTTGTACACTCTGGCTGCATCGTGGAGACAGGATGGAAAAGGAGACAAGTAAATGTCAGTAGAACAATTCAAAGGCAAGGTAAAAAAAAAAATTACAGTAGCTCTGGACTAATGGTTCTGGCAACAGAAAGATGTGGATGGATGGGAGATCATGGAGCAAACATGCGGAGTGAGAAAGGCACGTGTCAAGGGCAAGTCTTTGGTTTCTGGATTCTGCAACTAGACTGACAGTAGAACCAATCACTAAGAGAACATGAAAGGACCTGTGTAGTGAATGGAAGAGAAAAGGACATCAAGAGTTTGGTTTTAGGCTTACGGATTCTAAAGTGCCTTTGAGACATCCAAAGAAATGTTGGAGAAGCACTAGATATTTCATATTGAGGTCTAAGCTCAGCAGAGGTTGGGGAGGGATTTTCCTGCCAAGAATATTAAAGTATTCTTGGCACTCTTAAGATCAAATAAAACAATGAACTGGAAAAAATCTAATCTTTGACAATCGGCTACCATTTTCTCTATTTTTCTCTGTGTGCACCTCTCACTGTATGTGTAAGTAATGACATGAAGAAGAAAGAAAGCAGGGCGCCTGGGTGGCTCAGCTGGTTGGGCATCTGACTCTTGATTTTGGCTCATGTCATGATTCTAGGGTCGTGGGATTAAGCCTCACTTTGGGCTCTGCACGGAACATGGAGCCTGCTTGAGATTCTCTTTGACCCTCTCCTCAATTCATGCTTGCTCTTTCTTAAAAGAGAAAGAAAAGAAAAGAAAAGAAAAGAAAAGAAAAGAAAAGAAAAGAAAAGAAAAGAAAAGAAAGAAAAGAAAAGAAAAGAAAAGAAAAGAAAAGAAAAGAAAAGAAAAAAAGAAATGCAGCAAAGTAGAGAAGAAAAAAATAATTTAGGTAGGAGTCAGGAACTTGGGTTCTAATCTTCATTCTGCCACTAACTGTATAACCTAGGATGAGTCTCAACCTTTGTTCTTCAGTTCCTAATCTGTAAAATTTAAAAAGGAGTAGGAAGTAGAAATACACATTCTGAAGGTTAAAAGAAACACGTGCATATATGAAACAACATAATGCTTTAAAAAGTCTAAAGCATAGGGGCACCTGGGTGGCTCAGTTGATTGCGTGTCTGACTTCGGCTCAGGTCATGATCTCACGGTTCATGAGTTTGAGCCCTGTGTCAGGCTCTGGGCTAACAGCTCAGAGCTTGGAGCCTGCTTCAGATTCTGTGTCTCCCTCTCTCTCTGCCCCACCCCTGCTCACACTCTGTCTTTCTCGCTCTCAAAAATAAATAAACATTAAAAAGTCTAAAGCATAAACTGCCCAAGCACACTACTTAGACACTTCTCAATACATAGCATTTATGTAGGAAAGAAGAGTAGTTTTAGTAGTATTTTAGTGCTAATCTTACATTTTTGTAAAAATAACTGCAAATTATCCAGCCTTTGGATGACTGCATGGAACTGTTTGATGCCCAAGGATACACTACATCTGTTCATATGTATAAAAACAGTAACACTATTAAAGTCAAGCACTCTTTAATCTCCAGAAAACTGCTAAGCATTTAAATGCATTAACCCACCCCCAACAACTCCATAAGGTAAATACTATTATTCTATTTTACAGATAGAAGCAAAGTTAAGGAATTTGCACAAACTCACAAAGTTAATACTGGAGTCAGGATTTTCTCAGAAGCAACTCCAGAGTCCAAGTTCTTTATCAGTCATCATCACTCCACAGTACATCCCACCTAGCACTATATCTTAAAACAACGAGCCACTCAATAAATATTTGCTATTGACAACCCTCAATCCATCACTCTTAATTTATGATAAACAATTAGGTGATAGTTTTGCTAAACCATAAAGCGTAAGGGCTTTGGAGTCAGAGAAACAAATAGAGATTACACAGAGGAGTTAATATAGAGAATCTGTAGATTCTGAACCACTTAGATACAATATTTAACTGGTGCTCCCTCCCCCCAAAAATGTTAGGATTAAGTAAAAGGAGAGCAAAGTGCCATGCAAAACCCAGAAAATTTACAGTAATATGACCTTTGTTTTTATCTGAAGCCTATGTGACTTTGGACAAGTCATGTAACCTCACTAAGCACATTTTCCAGCTACAAAATGATACTACAGTTAAGTACTAAACTAAGAATGTTATTTTGAGTATTAATTTCACTTACAATTTACTGATTGTAAACCAGTCAATGTTAGATTAACAATGGAGAAACATTTAATCTGCATTTTACAGATTAACAATGGAGAAACATTTTAATCTGCATCTGTTTTTAAAATAGAACTATTCTTATCTTAGCCTAGGAGAAAAATCTCTAACACTTGCCATCTTTTGAAAAGCTAATAATAAAACCCTTACAGGGGGAAACCACCTGGGGGGGGGGGAGATAAATATTTGCTATAGATGACAGTAATAAAGTCAAGAAAAAGAATGCTTTCAATATTGTGTTTTCAGTCAAAAATGCTACAGGCTAGGTGCAAAAATTGGAAACGACCAAGACATCCTTCAGCAGGTGACCAAGTAAACTATGGTACATCCCCACAATGGAATATTATTCGGTACTAAAAAGAAATGGGCTATTAAGCCATGAAAAGACCTGAAGAAAACTTAAATGTATGTGACTAAGTAAAAGAAGCCAATCTGAAAAGGCTATATACTCTATAATTCAAACTATATGGCATTCTAGAAAAGGCAAAACTATACAGACAGTAAAAAGATCAGTGGTTGCCAGAGGCTCAGAGGAAGGAAAGATGAACAGGTGGACCACAGAGGATGTTTAGGGCAGTGAAAACTACTCTGTGTGATACTACAATGGTGGATACACATTATGTGTCCAAAACCAGAAATTATACAACACCAAGAGTTAGCTCTAATGTTAACTATGGACTCTGGGTGATGATGTGTCAATGGAGGTCCCTCAGTTGTTAGAAATGTACCACCCTGATTAAGGATATTGATAACGGGGCAGACCAAGCATGTATGGGACCAAGGGGTACATGGAAAACTCTCTGTACTTTCCATTCAATTTTGCTGTGAACCTTAAACTACTTTAAAAAAAAAAAAAGGCCTATTAAAATAAATTGCCAAAAAAAAAAAAAAATTCATGGTTGCCAAAGAGGAATGGAGAAGGGGAAGGAATAGTAAGTGAAGCAAAGGAAATCTTTAGGGCGGTGAAACTATTCTGCTGGATACCACAATGACCAACAGGCATTAGGCATCTGTCAAAATCCACAGAACTGTTATTCTGTGTTATGGTATCTGTTTTTCAACACAAAAAGTGGGGCCTAACTAATGTAAACATGGACTTTAGTAATGTATCAATATTAGCTCATCAATTGTAACAAATGTACCAAACTAGGGGTGCCTGGGTGGCTCAGTCGGTTGAGCGTCCGACTTCAGCTCAGGTCACGATCTCACGGTCTGTGAGTTCGAGCACCGCGTCGGGCTCTGGGCTGATGGCTCAGAGCCTGGAGCCTGCTTCTGATTCTGTGTCTCCCTCTCTCTCTGTCCCTCCCCCATTCATGCTCTGTCTCTCTCTGTCTCAAAAATAAATAAAAACGTTAAAAAAAAAAAATTCAGGGGCGCCTGGGTGGCGCAGTCGGTTAAGCGTCCGACTTCAGCCAGGTCACAATCTTGCGGTCCGTGAGTTCGAGCCCCGCGTCCGGCTCTGGGCTGATGGCTCAGAGCCTGGAGCCTGTTTCCGATTCTGTGTCTCCCTCTCTCTCTGCCCTTCCCCTGTTCATGCTCTGTCTCTCTCTGTCCCAAAAATAAATAAACGTTGAAAAAAAAAATTAAAAAAAAAAATTCAAATGTACCAACCTAATGCAAGATGTTATTCAACAGGAAACTGAAGAGGGGGTATGCAGGAATTCTGTACTTTCTGCTCAATTTTTTAGCAAATCTAAAACTACTGTGAAATATAAATTCTATTAATTTTTTCTAAATGCTGAGGAAACTGTTAGCTTGGAGCTGTTGGAAAACCAATTTTGCCCTCATAAAAGAAAAGTCTGGCTAAAAATGAAGCCCACAAAGAAAAGTAGTAGAAAGCCAGTATACAAAGAGAAAAATAGTGCCCAGATGATATCAAATGAGTTTCTAGCCCCAAATAGGCTAGAGGCCAGTTGTACCTTGGATTTATCAAAGTTAAATGAACCTATCAGATCTCATTTTTGCTTTCTAAAAATGCATGTGGTGCTACAGTACACATATGGTAAACATTATTGCAGGAGCTAGGGGTCACTGTATACAGAAAACAGATCTACTTGCAGACTTCATTGAAAAGTCAACACGAGAGCAATCTGCATTACCCTGGCCCTTGTATCTTGGCGTCCTAGTGCCTCCAAGCACTGCTACTAGTGACTATAGTCAATTTCAGACACAGCATAAAATTCGACCATGTAATTAGCCAAGACCTCAATGTTTCAAAAAGGCTCAAGGAACATTTTAAAAAGAAATGATATGTAGGCAATTTCAACTGAAAAACCTACTAAAAGAGTGCTTCAGTCACTATTTTAAAAAAGAAATTGATGAGGAATGCCTGAAGTGGCTCAGTCAGTTAAGCCTCCAAGTCTTCATTTAGGCTCAGGTCATGATCTCACAGTTTGTGGGATCAAGCCCCGCACTGGGCTCTGTGCTGACAGCTCAGAGCCTGCTTGGGATTCTCCCTTTCCCTCTCTCCCTGCCCCTCTCCCATTGGTACACTTGCATGCTCTCTCTCTCAAAATAAACTTAAAAAAGAAAAGAAGAAGAAACTGATCAATGTTTTATTGCTTATCTGTAGACCCTTTATAAAGCTGTAATTTAGAAAGATACAAAGAATAAGTGGTCTGCCCACACTGACAACTTCCTAAACAATTCCATTTAGGTTTCCAGAACATTTTAATTATTTTTATTAATTATTGCTCATAGTTAACCTGAAATGTATAATCCTCATTTCTAAGAAAAGAATATGTAGGTCAATGGCCAAGATATATTTAGATAGAATCAGATAGATATATTTAGTAGAACAGTTTCTGAATTTCCAACCTGCTTCTTAACCTAAGACTAGACTGTGCTACCCAAGTAGCCTCCTTCAACCAAAATGAAAGTTCTGAACATCTGGATCTTTACAAAAGATAATTTAGGTTATATATTTTTAAAATAAGGCTTTCATACAGGCTCCTCAAAATAAGTTTTCGTAATGTATTTGAGGTTTAATATTTAAAATTTGGGGTTTCCCCACAAATATACAAGAATATATCTCCTGAGTGAATAAAAGTATATCTACGTTGTACACTGAAGAAGGTAAACAAGACTGCTCCTTGCTTAGACTTACAGTTTCTTTTACATACATTTCCTTACAATTAAAATAAAACTTTTTAGGCCTACGAGGCATGTACTGCTTTAGTCTCACTTCAGCATCATTTTGTTTCATTAGGATCCAGATTTTTCAACATGTAAATAAGATCTTTTCTGACTCAAGGGGTTCTGCATTTGCTGTTCCCACTACCAGGAAAGCACGTTCCTTCACTCTTTTGAAGGCAGGATAGCTCCTGTATTTCAGGTCTCAATTCAAACTCACCTAAAAAAAGGCCTTCCATAAATATACTAAACACCTCTCACCCATACCCCATTATTCTCCATTTTTTAAAAGGGATCTAAAGTTACCTTGCTCATTTGTGTATTTATAGTTTATTTTCTGTCTGTTTCATAGAATACAAGAGGGCACAAGACTTGTCTTACTGTAGCATCTAGAAAAACACCCAACAGAGCAGACATTTAATATCTGTTGAACAACATATACTTATATTCAGTATTTATTAAGTAAAAGATATTTTGCTAGGGCCTGTAGATATAATGTTTAAAAAACAAGTTTCATTAAAATAAAATCTTGAGGACATTTTGCTTTTTCAAAAACTGACCATTTTAAAATCCTTTATTTTTAATAATTTCCCATCCACTTAAAAATTTTAAGGACAGAGGCACCTGGGTGGCTCAGTTACTTAAATGTCTGACTCTTGATTTCAGCTCAGAGTCAAGCTGGGTTCTGCACTGACAAAGCAGAGCCTGCTTGGGATTCTGTCTCCCTCTCTGCTCTCCCTCCCCCTGCTCACACGCACTCTCTCAAAAATAAACATTTAAAAATAAATAAATAGGGGGCGCCCGGGTGGCCCAGTCGATTAAGCGTCGACTTCAGCTCAGGGCATGAACTCACGGTTGGAGAGTTGGAGCCCCGCATCAGGCTCTGTGCTGAGAGCTCGGAGCCTGGAGCCTGCTTCGGATTCTATGTCTCCCTCTCTCTCTGCCCCTCCCCTGCTCGTGCTCTGTCTCTCAAAAATAAATAAATGTTAAAAAAAATTTTTTTTACATAAATAAATACAGGTGCATGGGTAGCTCAGTGGGTTAAGCCGCTCACTTCAGCTCAGGTCACAATCTCCAGCCCCTGTCGGGCTCAGTGCTGACAACTCGGGCCTGGAACCTGCTTCAGATTCTGTGTCTCCCTCTCTCTCTGCCCCTCCCCCACAAGTGCTCTGTCTCTTTGTCTCTCTCTCTCTCTCTCTCAAAAATAAACATTTAAAAAAATGTTTTCAATAAATGAATGAATAAATAAATATTTTAAGGGCAAACTCTGCTACAAGTGTAGTTGCCCTTTAGCACTGGCTTTATCTACAAATGCATCATAGCTTAGCACATGCCTTTCAGATATGCGTAATAATGATACAAGACTTAAGAAACTAATTATTTTTTCAAAATTGCAGCCACAGGAAAAGCAAATGGCATGACATTTTTCCTTCCTTTTATCTATGTCTCAACTAATACAAACTATCAATGTTTAAATAAATACTAAACCACTTCATAATTTGGTTTTGCCACAATTATACAAGAATACATCTTTTGTGGGCACCCAGCTGGCTCAGTCAGAAGAGCATGTGACTCTTAATCTTAGGGTCATGGGTTCAAGCCCCACTTTGGATGTAGAGATTGCTAGATAGGTATACATGTATATGTATGTCTATGGGGTGCATGGGTGGCTCAGTCAGCTAAGCGTCCAGCTCTTGTTTTCAGCTCAGATCATGATCTCATAGTTCGTGGGTTTGAGCCCCACATCCGGCTGGGTGCTGGCAGTTGCAGAGCCTGATTGGGATTCTCTGTCTCCCTCTCTCTCTGTCCCTTCCCTGCTGGCTCTCTCTCTCTCAAAATAAATAAATAAACATTTTTTAAAGTAAGTAAATTTTGGGGCGCCTGGGTGGCGCAGTCGGTTAAGCGTCCGACTTCAGCCAGGTCACGATCTCGCGGTCCGGGAGTTCGAGCCCCGCGTCGGGCTCTGGGCTGATGGCTCGGAGCCTGGAGCCTGTTTCCGATTCTGTGTCTCCCTCTCTCTCTGCCCCTCCCCCATTCATGCTCTGTCTCTCTCTGTCCCAAAAATAAATAAACGTTAAAGTAAGTAAATTTTTTTTTTTCCAACGTTTATTTTTGGGACAGAGAGAGAAAAGTAAGTAAATTTTAACCAAAAAAAATCTTATTTCATGTAAATCAAAGTATATCTACCTTTTACATTTAAGAGGTAAACAAGGCTACTCCTTTGATAACTTTCCCTAAAAACAAATATCCATTGTTTTTACTTTGTAGAAACCCCCAAACCACCATTTCTTTAGTATATTTATATTTGAAAAAAAAAAATAGATATACTTTTCTATACCGCACTTACTTAAAATTATGCCCACGGCATACCAATTAACCAATAAAAGTAAAAACTATGACATATTAATAGGGAAGAAGTTTATTAAGCAAGGGAATTGCAGTCTAAATAGCTTCACAACAGGGGCGCCTGGATGGCTCAGTCGGTGAAGCATGCAACTCTTGATCTCAGGGCTGTGAGTTCGAGCCCCATGTTGGGTGTAGAGATTACTTAAAAAGAATAAAATCTTTAAATTTTTTTAATGTTTATTTATTTTGACACAGAGAGAGAGAGAGAGAGAGACAGACAGAGCATGAGAGGGGGAGGGGCAAAGAGAGAGGGAGACACGGAATCGGAAGCAGGCTCCAGGCTCTGAGCTGTCACACAGAGCCCAACACGGGGCTCAAACTCACAGTCTGCGAGATCATGACCTGAGCCGAAGTCGGATGCTCAACCGACTGAGCCACCCAGGCGCCACAAGAATAAAATCTTAAAAAATGAATAAATAAATAGTCTCACAGCAGTCTAAACAAATATTTTAAAGTTATTTTTTTAATAGGCTTGCCTTCAAAATTCAAAAATTGTGGGGTTTCTTTACAGTTTAAATATTCAACTGTGTTTATTACTGAAACTATGATTCAAAAATGATGCACCCTCCTAGCACTGAAAACCAAAGCAACTAGACTACTTCTACACTGTTGTAAAAATACTTCTTACATTAATGGAACTTAAAAAAAAATCATGAGACTACCACCAACGAGAGAAGTTTCTGCCTCCAAGACAGTTATGATATAAAATAGATTATAGTTTGTATCTACTGCTCTTTTTTTAAGTAAGAATAGCTTTCCTAATAATTGGGACCGAAGTTAAAAAAAAAAAAAAATCCATGACAATCAGTTGTGAGTCTTTAAAACCATTTTCTAAGCTCTTTGTCAAACTCTGACTACCCTGCACCTAAAAACTTTAAAAAAAAACAAAAAAACAGAGCCCAAGTTAAGGTGTTTTGAAGTTTTGCTTTTTTTTTTTAATTAAAAAAAATTTTTTTTTTAATGTTGGTTCCTTTTGAGAGAGAGCATGAGCGGGATAGGAGCAGAGAGAGAGGGAGACACAGAATCTGAATGAAACAGGCTCCAGGCTCTGAGCTGTGAGTACAAAGCCCGACATGGGGCTCGAACCCATGCAAGATCATGACTTGAGCCATAGTCAGACGCTTAACCAATTGAGCCACCCAGGTGCCCCTTTAATTTTTTTCTTCTAACGTTTATTTGTTTTTGAGAGACAGAGAGAGACAGAGCCTGAGTGGGTAAAGGACAGAGAGAGAGGGAGATACAGCATCTGAATGAAGCAGGCTCCAGGCTCTGAGCTGACAGCACAGAGCCCAACGCGGGGCTCAGAACTTGTGAACTGTGAGATCACGACCCGAGCCAAAGTGGAACACCTAACCAACTGAGCCACCCAGGCGCCCTAATACATAATATTTAATAAATATTTGTTAAATTGATGAACTGAAGAATCATTTTAAAAAATCACCATGACTAATAATGAAACACCTTAACAGTACTATCAACTTGGATATAAAAATAAATCAAAAAGAAGCCCCCTCTTCCTAGATGTTCAGTTCTAGGAAGAGATTCCATTATGTCCCTAATGGTGGTGTTGCCAAATCCTTTGAAGTAGTAGAAAAATTAACCTTGTTTCTAATTTTTATATATAAACACTAACTTACTTTAATGACAATAGTACCCTTATCTTAAGTAAGCACTAACCTCAAAACAAATACTGCTTTTCAAAGATTTCTTTTGATTATTTGTTGCATTTGGGATTAGTTTTCCACTGAGAAGTTGTAGCATGGATAAAATGGGCAATGCAGTAATCAAAGATCAGGATTGAAATAAAAACTCCTACAAAACTATAATATAGTTGAAATAGCCCTCTTCTCCACAGCAATCCATCCCTTCCCTTCCCTCAGATCTCAAACGGAAGAGGTCGAAGAGGCTATAAACAAGGTACAGTATAAAAGGCTAGAACTGGGAATGATGAAGGGCATTCAGAGTGAGGAGTTATGAGTAATTAAGTAATGGAGTTCAGCAGTGATTATCAAGAGCTGCTAATACCACAGAGAACCAAACATTAAGTGCCTCCTAATGCAAGTACTCAACATCACCTATAAAATATTTTCCCCCCTCAAAGAAAAAGGAGAGACTACACATTATAGAAACTGAATCTGATCAAGCCTCTAAACCTAAAGCCAAATAACAAGAAACCAAAGGGACAGAGGAACACGTTTAATACCACCATCGGAATATAACTGGCAAATTCAAACTGGGAAAATTTTCTTCAACAAATAATTTGCCAGGGGAAAAAAACAAAGTGGGGGACCTTTAAATTACAAAACATTACAGACCTTATTTGACTCAATCTGAGTTAAGTATAAAAATACATTTATGAGACAACAGAGCAATCTGAATACTAAATATTATATGATAGTAAAGAATTATTGCTAATTATTCTCAGTGTGGGAATAGTTGTTTGGGTTTTTTCCTTAAGAGTGAAGTTGATGGGGCACCTGGGTGGCTCAGTCGGTTGAGCGGCCGACTTCGGCTCAGGTCATGATCTCGAGTTCCGTGAGTTCGACACACTGTCAGCTGTGCTGACAGCTCAGAGCCTGGAGCCTGTTTCAGATTCTGTGTCTCCCTCTCTCTGACCCTCCCCCGTTCATGCTCTGTCTCTCTCTGTCTCAAAAATAAATAAACGTTAAAAAAAAATTTTTTTTTTAATAAAAATTAAAAAAAAAGTGAAGTTGACTAAGAAACTGCAGTGCTAAAAGATTGGAGTACTGAAAAGGAATGTTAAAAATGAATGCAGTTGAACGGATTTGGCCTATCCAAACTGAAATATAAATTGAGAGATTGCAACCACGGGAAGAGAACAACTTTGCTTGCTTGCCAGCCAACCTTTTCTCCACTGATATAAGCTCTATAAATAGGCCAAGAGTGATAATGGCTGCTCAAATCACTTCATGTTACAGATACTACCACTACTGACATGCATCTGGCCCAGCCCCAGGCTGTGAATAAACCAGCATCGAGAGCCAAGGAAGTTACCAAATGCAGAGAATGCACCATGGCTAATGAGAGACCCTCTACTCAAAAGCAACATTGGTGTAAATTAAGGATAAAGAACAGGTTCTAGATTTTCTCCAAGATTTCTGCTCTGGCCATTTCTATCTCCCTCAGAATACAGAACACATAAAGATGGGTCACCACATGGTGGGATCTGAGGTCCCCAAGATAAATGATACCAAAAACTTACCAGAGCAAATCATTTAGGGAACTGCAATGGAGTAAAATAATAGGAAACCCTTGATGATAAAGTGTTGATGTAAGAATAAACTATGCTTCTATGTTAGATTAAAACGAAGGCAGCCAGGGGTGCTGGAGTGGCTCAGTTGGTTAAGCATCTGACTCTTGGTCTTGGCTTGGGTCATGATCTCACGGTGGTGGGTTTGAGCCAGGGCCCCCCCCACCCCCCACGGGGTCCAGCTCTGCCCTGACAGCACAGAGTCTGCTTGGGATTCTGTCTCCCTCTCTCTCTGCCTCTCTCTCCCCTACTTGCTCTCTATCTCTCTCTCAAAGATAAATAAAAATAAACTTAAAAATTTTTTTAAACTAAGGCAGACAGGATACTGCTTAAAATCTTAACCACATGAGGTTTTTGTTCTTAACACAGAAAGGAAAACAGTTCTGTTTTCCCAGAGTTTTAGTCCACACCCAACTTCCCTATCCCCAACAATACCTTTCTCTAATTATAAGGCATCTAGCAAAATGCTGACTCAGAACATCATAAAAGTTACTTTTTTTAACCAGACAACTCAATAAAAAATAACTTCTAAACACTTTGGTCCATATCTTGTTTCCCTAATGTTTGCCATGCTAATGAAAACTTAAATTTTTTAATTTTTTTTTTTAGCTTATTTATTTTGAGAGAGAGAGAGAGAGAGGGTACAGGCAGGGAAGGGCTAGAGAGAGAGAGAATCCCAAGCAGGCTCTGCACTGACAGCGCAGAGCCCGATGTGGGGCTCAAACTCAGGAACCATGAGATGGTGACCTGAGCCAAAACCAAGTGTCGGATGCTTAACCGACTGAGCCCCCAGGTGCCCCGAAAACTTAATATTCTAAATTACTTAAGCACAACCCTAATTTATCCGCATTCTTGGATATGACTGCTATAAGTTTCAACAGATTTAATTTTGGTAATCTTTGAACAAATGACCAGAACTTACTAATACTTGGACTTGAAATCCAGGCAGAGGAAAAAGTATTTTGTAAACGAACTGGCAGTACAAAAAAGAACACTCAAGTCCGCATTTTCTTCTACACTTAGAGACCCATTTAAGAAAAATGTCATTTAAAAACAAAAACAAAAGAGGGGCACCTAGGTGGCTCAGGGGGTTGACCATCAGACTCTTGGTTTTGGCTCAGGTCATGATCTCATAGTTTGAATTGGAGCCCCGCATCGGGCTCCACGCTGGCAGTGCAGAGCCTGCTTGGGATTCGCTCTACTCCCTCTGCCCCTTCCCCACCTGTGCACACACTCTCTCTCAGACAAATAAACTTTAAAAAATAAATCAGTAAAACAAATTGATTTTATAAAGGAAAAGACTAATTCCACACTATAATTATTTTGTTTTACAGTACCGTTTTCTCCTATAGCCCACTATTCTTCACATTAAAAACTTTTTTTTAATGTTTGTTTCTTTTTAAGAGAAAGACAACACAAGCAGGGGACAGACAGAGAGAGAAACACAGAATCTGAAGCAGGCTCCAGGCTCTGAGCTGTCAGCACAGAGCCCAACACGGGGCTTGAACCATGAGATCATGACCTGAGCCGAAGTAGGACGCTCAGCCGACTGAGCCACCCAGGCATCCCAAAACTTTACTGTTTTTTTAAAAATGTTTTTATTCAATTTTTGACAGAGAAAAAAGTGGATGAGAGGCAAAGAGAGAGGGAGACAGAGGATCCAAAGCGGGCTCTGTGCTGACAGCAGAGAGCCTAATGCAGATCCCACGAACCTCAAAATTGTGACCTGGGCCGAAGTCAGATGTTTAACCAACTAAGCCACCAGGCACCCAACTTTTCTTCACATTTTAGAGCAGGAAAGAAACTCAGAAGTCATCTGGTTCACTAGATTTGAGTACCTTAGGCAGAAATGGTTTCTTTCATCTTTCCACCCATTCCCACCTGTCACCTACTCAGTAAATGGGATTTTAATTTAATCAGGTATAAACAACCCCACATACACATACACGTAAGTCAATTCTTTGGTTGGTTTCTACTTTTAATTAATCTTCAGTTAACTATAAAATACTCATCTAGGTAGTTTTTAAATTGAATAAATTCAAACTAGTAAGTTAGGGTTTATACCATGTATCTTTTTGCTATTAAATTACAGAGGCTGAAATCCTTGTTTTGAATAGGGACATGAAAGAGAACAAAATCAAAACTGACAATGAGCACCATAAAGCCACAAAACCTAAAAAAGACACTCATCAAATGTGAGTCACATTGGTTATTTTATGGTATTTTTAAACCACGTCTACTATTATCATCTGCTAACATTATGAAAAATATGTATAATATATATAACACACATTTCCTCCCTTAGTTCAGAAATATAGAAGGAATATGAAATACTTCTTAGTTTCACCCTGCTCCTTCCTTTCACCACAAGGACCTGTAGGCTGAGTGTGAAAACTGACTGAACAGCAATCCCACTTGTGCTGAGAAGCTGCCCACACAGAAGCAGAAAACTGTTTATTTCCCCTAAGTTCAATCATGAGCCCTGAAAGAGTAAGGAATATAGGTACAATTAAAGATAAATGCTAAAAGATTTAGAAAAGTTTCAAAACAACAGTCAAATTTAAATTTAAGACTAGAATTTAAAAACTAAAGAAAAATAACTATCAAATTACTTCAGTCTGACAAATAACAATCAACCCAAAATAAAGAAAACCAGCAACATTTCTACTCATTGAACGTAAGGATGAAGAAAATCTTTTAAAAGGAATGCCTATTGCATCCTTCATATTCCACCTGAACCTTTTTTCCCTAAAAGAAGAAAATAATTTATTAGCAGACTAAGGTACCTTCACAACATAACCCTCTGTAAATTGAAGGCACTGGTCACACTTAACCAGTCAAGATTATTGACACTCATGACTTTTGCATAGGCTGTTACCTAGCCTAGAACGCCCACCTGGAAACCCATCCCAACTCCGGTTTAAATAAATTTTTTTAATGTTTGTTTTATTTTTGAGGGGCAGTGGGGGTGGGGGGGAGAAGGGAGGAAGAGAAGGGGGGGAGGGGGGAAATGGGTAGAGAGAAGACAGAAACACCGAATCCAAAGCAGGCTCCAGACTCAGTTGTCAGCACAGAGCCTGACGCAGGGCTCAAACCCATGAGTTGTGAGATCATGACCTGAGCCAAAGTCAGACCTACTGAGCCACCCAGGTGCCCCACAAATGCCGGTTTAAATGGTTAAGTTCCTTTAGCATCAGGACCTGGTCAATCCTATTCACCAAGCATAGCTCTAGCAACTAGAGCACTACTGGCACAAAGTAATCAATAAATAAGTGTCCTGTTTGTCCTGTTTTCTCAATAGCTCTTCCCCCTTTCTACAGTCAGCTTTTTACTCATTTATTACTATTTCATTTTTACTACAGCTATCCAAGAAAATTTATTTGACCCCAGATTCTTTCTTAAAATAATACAGAATACCAAAATCAGTAGGGTTCAAAAGAAAACACATTAATGGCACGTTTTTAGGAACGCCTGGTTGATTCAATCACTACAGCACATGACTCCTGATCTTGGGGTCATGAGTTCAAGCCCCACGTTTGGTGCAGAGTTTACTTAAAAAAAAAAAAAAAAAAAGTAAAAATTTAAAAAGTAGCATTTTTAAAAATATTTATTTATTTTTGAGAGAAAAACAGACACAGAGCACACAAGCGGAGGAAGGGCAGAAAGAGAGGGCAAGACAAAGAACCTGAAGCAGGCTCCAGGCCGTCAGCACAGAAACTTATGTGAAGACAAACCCACGAGCCGTGAGATCATACTCTTACCAAAGTCAGATGATCAACTGACTGAGCCACCCAGGCACCCCAAAAGTAGCATATTTATTTTACAGGTTCTCTCAAGTACTGTCAATTATAAGCATGTAAACATGAACATACATGTGTTTTCACATCCCTAGTTACATGCAGGAAAATCAGAAAGGTCTAAGATGGTTTGTCAAAATTACAAACGTAGGGTTTGGGTGTCTAGTACATACCAGTTCCAAACTTTAAAAGGAAACAAAACAAAACAAAAAACATTCTAATTGCCCATACATCAAATTTATTCATGCACATGTCAGAACAAAACTGTAAAACTGAATATCCCAGCAAAACAATTCTTTGAATGAGTTTACAAGTTACATAAAAGTTACTAGTCATATAGTAAGGAGCCTTAAAATACCAATGTCACTATCAAATAAAATCTTTGAAGGACATACAGTGAACACTCAGTTCCAACAGAATCTAAAGCTGAATTTATCCTTAATATACAGATCTGGGATTAATCATGAAAAGTATAAAACAAAGAGCCTTATGGCACTCATTCATAAATGCATTTAAGAGTAATATACACTAAATTAGTGAGGAATTTAACAACTACACTGTGAATGTAATATGAAGCTAGCAATGGGGAAAGTTTCCAGCTCCAAAATCCAGGCCACTCATTTTCCACAAAAAAATGTCAGAAAAAATTGTTTCATTAAGAAACCATTTAGCTGATGCTTCAGGTATAATTACCTTGCAGCTTCTCTCTGCTTTTCATGTTGTCTACACCTGTATTGACGTTTACATCTACATGTTAACATTATGAAAAAATATATGGCTTGAAGTTTCAAAAGTATGGGGCGCCTGGGTGGCTCAGCCAGTTGAGCATCCGACTTCGACTCAGGTCATGATCTCACCACTCATGAGTTCCAGCCCTGCATTGGCTCTGTGCTAACAGCTGAGAGCCTGGAGCCTGCTTCAGATTCTGTCTCTCTCTCTCTCTCTCTCTCTCTCTCTCTCTCTCTGTCCCTTCCCTGCTCATACTCTCATACCCTTCCCTGCTCATACATTAAAAAAAAAAAAAAGTACAGTCATACTGAAAAGCGTTCTGATTTAAAAATGGCTAAAGGGGTGCCTGGGTGGCTCAGCTGGTTAAGCATTAGACTTCGGCTCAGGTCATGATCTAACAATTCACAAGTTTGAGCCCAGCATTAGGCTCTGTGCTGACAGCTCAGAGCCTGGAGCTTGCTTCAGATTCTGTGTCTCCCTCTCTCTCTGCCCCTTCCCCCCACTTGTGCTCTTGCGCATGCTATGTCTCTGTCTCTCTCCCAAAAATAAATAAAAACATTTTAAAAATTTACCAAAAAATGGCTAAAAATATTATTTCTCAATGGAACTGCGTGAAATTTCATTGAGATCCTTTTCAAAGTAGCATAGGTCACTGCAGTAAATTCCATTTTAGTTTCCTGAACTAACTTCTATTAAAAATTTAACTCAGTTTTATATTTACTAAGCACCTACTGTGCATAAAGCACTAAATGAGGCATCATATTTGCCAGATTAGACAACTAAAATATTACACTTCGTAGTAATTAGACAACCAAAATATCACACTTCCTACTAACAAACGGTTAGCGTTATGACTCCTCGGGACATCAGGTAATAACTACCAATTGTAGGCCTCTAAAAATGCTTGTTAAACCAAAAGGCAATGCTCTTGCTGGAGGAATCCAGATTGCCTAGATCAGCAAAACTACATTAGAAAGTTAATAGCCTCCATCCTTAAAATATCCCTGGAGAAGAAAGGGAGTGATTCAAACTGTTAGCATGTGCCCAACTACACTACACAATAATAGGCTAGGCAAAACTGCCAGATGTATTTGTAATTAAGAGGTCCAACCTTGACAAAGCATCACCAGTGGGATTTTCATCCTACTGGCTGGAAGGATTCAGAAAGCAAAAGCTCAGTCAAGAAGTGAAAAGCACATCTAAGCATAAACTGCTCGGGCAGTTCAAGCTAGAACAAGTACCCACAGACGTTCATTCTTTCAACCTGAGAGACTCTATTCTGACACAGCAGAGAGGACGATTTAAATGAGAAAATAAGGAGCACCTGCGTGGCTCAGTCCCTTAAGCGTGGGATTTTCGCTCAGGTCATGATCTCAAGCCCTCCTTGGGGCTCTGCGCTGACAGCGGGAAGCCTACTTGGGATCCTCTCTCCCCTTCTCTCTCTCTCAGAATAAGTAAAATAAAATTAAAGGAAAGTAAATTAATGAGAGAATGCATAGCCTGCTGTTCTCGTGGGGGCTGCTGCCCCAACAATAAACTGAGGTCGGTGCTATAAGAAATTAATTACAAAGTAGGAAGCGCTACTGCGGAGAAGTGAAAATTCTCTGGAAAGAACCAGAGAAGACAATGATCTTTGACTTGGGATCCGTCAGTTTAACATTTGCGCCGATTTTCCAAAGAAAGTTGACAAACTCTCCACCAGACGTCAATTCTGGAGGCTGACACATCCCTCCATCGACTGGAGGCGTCTGCCGACCCAAGGTAGTGGAAGCGCCGAGAGGCAGGCGGCGCCAGCCAAAGGAAGCTTTTTCTCCCTCTCCTAGGCCGCGGCAGCCGCGGCGCTGGGGCGGCTGCCTGGGCTCCCGGGAGCAGGGGCAGGTGTCGGCGCCAGATCCCCGCTCGCGGAGCTGGCAGAGTTGGCAGAGCTGCCGCCGCCGCTTCCCCGGCGGGCCGGGACGCAGGAAAGTTGCGTGAAGACAACTCCAGGCCGAAAAGCGGCTCCCCCGCGCAGCCCGCGGGCTGCGGCATCTCTAGTCTCCTCTCAGCCCCCGGGGACAGGGACCCGCGGCCCGCGCGGAACAGGAGAGGGAGCTCCGCCCGCCAGCTGGGCGAAGCCGGGAGGACCCGAGGGTCACTGCCGGGCGGGCGGGCGAACAAGGCGTCGGGCGACTCCGCTCCTCTCGGGAGCCCCCACCCGGGCCGCGCCTCCCGCCAAGTCCGGGCGCGAACACTAGGCGCCCGCCGGCCGGGCCCGTCACGACCCCGGCGCCCGGGCGCCGCAGATCCCACACCCGCGGCCCGAACCCCTCCGACTCAACACGACCCCTCCCCGGGACGCAGCCCGGTCCCACGGCTCGACCCGCAGCCGGGCCGCGGCCCTGCGCACCTTCCCGCCTCACCTGCGCTCCGCGGCAGCTCTGCACCTCCTCGCCCGCTCCGCGCGCCCCGTCGGGGCACGCACCGACCCCCCGGCCGGGACTCCCCCGGCCGCGGTGACTCGGGACGCGACGTCCACCGCCGCCTTCTCCTCCTCAGCACAAGCCCCGGCGGCGAGCAGAGGGTCGCAGTCAAAGCCCCGCCGGGGCTAAGGCGAATCTCGCCACCTCCACAGCCTCCACCACCAAGTCCCTTCACTCGTCCGCGCCGCCCGGAGAAAATGTCACCAGAGGCCGTTCCGCTCGGCGCCTCACTTCCGCCCGGAACCACAGAGGCCGCGCCGGTCGGCTAGAGCGGCCGCTGCGGCGGCGGCCTCCAGGGACTGGCTCGGGAAGCCGAGGGAAAGCCAGACAGCGCCATCTAGCGGACAGGAAAACGCAATCCTCCAGCTGCAGAGCGCCAAGCGTGCGGAAACCAGCTTCCCCGGCTCCTTTCCCGCGCTCCATCCATCTGATGAGGCAGCTCCCTTCCGGAAATGTCCTTCCCAGAGGGTCGGAAATCAGCCAATGCAAGTCAAGGATAATGCCCTAAAAGAAGGACAGTGCTCCCTTTTCAGTGCACTTCTCACTATTCACCCCTTCTGAAGCCTTCCCTCAGGGAGCTCCTAGTGTCTGAATCTTTGAGTGACTCTTCCCCGCTCCTTTCGTGGCAGCAAAGTTCCCTGGCCCCCAAAAACTGATTTTCTCTAAGTTGGCTACAGCAATTTGAGAATCAAGGCCGGGGGGGGGGGGGGGGGGGCGGATGGACAGGAATGAAAAGGAAAGCCGGTAAGAGCAAATAAAAAGGGCCAGCCTGATGTCTGAGCCTGGACTCCCTTCCGTGCTTTTGGCTTCTGTAATCTTGCTTGCCTCTTCCTTCCTTGCCTGCTCCAGCCAGCAACCAGGAACCAGAAGCTTGACTGTACTGGTCCTGCCCAACCCAGAAGCACACATGTATAAAGGATCAATAAAACCCAAGCTGGGTGCTCAGCCTTTGGAGGTGATTCTGCTGGGCCAGCACTGGTGCAAAATAAAGTATTTTCTGATTTCTTGAGTGCATGTCGCTTGTGTCTTCCTGAACGCCTAGTATTTCCTGTAACATTTTCTCCCCACTTTTTTGCAGATGGTGACAGCTTGGCTGGTGAAAATTCGGCTGTGCTCTTCTCTTGCAGTAGCATCAACATCCCATTGGAGTTTTCTGGTCAGGAACCCTACAGGCCTGGCATATAGACCGCCACCTGCTGGTGAAACCCGATCAGCCAGGGAGACCCTGCTCTCCCCTATGGGCTGCAGACGCCCCAAATTCCACCTCTTCAGAGTCACTGCTCTCATTTGCACTTCAGCGTGGGAGGGGTGATGCATCTGTGCATTCTATGAGTTTTTGAGACCTTTTCTTGACGTCTGTGATTGAAAGAAATGTGCTATACGTGGAACCTGGAGGAAAGGTGAAGTGGGTGCTGGCTACCTGGCTGGTATAGGACTTAGAAGGAGAGAGAAGAGGTACTGAGAACAAACTTTATAACTCAAGATCTAGCCAAGGACTGGCACTCCCAAAGGCAGGGTTCTGAAAAATGAATAAGTAAGAGCTTAAGGAGAACATGTAAAAGGTCTTTACTTTTTCAGGAACCAAGCTGGAAGCTGGGGTGACCACTACCCAAGAGGAGATTATGAAAATCACAGCGCTGGCCCCACATTCCCCTTAACATCAGTGTCCCCATCAGATCAGGTGCTTCAGCTGCCCCAGTTCACTCATGTATGTTGACTGCGCACAAGCATGAGAATTTTCCATCCACGGCTAAACTAATAAATTGATAATCATTTTATATTAATAGCTAACTTTTTTTTAATACCCGCTATGTGCCAGGCACTGTGCTGTGCAGTTTGTGTGTGTGTGTGCGCCGTGAGTTTAAATGGATTCAGTCATTTAATCCTCACAACAACCCTATGAGTTTGGTACTACTACCAACCCCAGGTGACAAAAAGGGAAAGTGAGGCACAGAACGGCAAGGTCACACATCAGTACTGGACTCCAACACAAACAATCCAAGTCCAGAGCTTGCTTTCTCAACCACTACCACCAGCTACCTCTTTGAGACTGAGAACATACTGTGTGCCAGATACACGTCTTGTCTATGTATGATATTTCACTTATTCATGCATTCGTTTATTCATTGATTTCCCTGCTACCTTAGTCCCCAAAGAACTTGAGAAGTTGGGGGTAGTGATAAGAGCCCAAGCTCTTTCAGAAGAAGAGGAGAAAATTTAATTACCAAGATCACAGCTGTCAGTCTTGAAGTGAAAGTGTAAATGTGGACTAATACTGTCTAGTTTTTCTTTGACAATCTTTTTTTTTAATGTTTATTTACTTATTTTGAGAAATGGGGAAGGGGCATAGAGGGAGAGAGAAAGAATCCCAAGCAGGCTCCATGTTGTCAGCACAGAGCTGACAATCCCATAAACCGTGAGATCATGACCTGAACTGGAAAATCAAGAGTCAGAGGCTTAACTGACTGAGCTACCCAGGCAGCACCATGGTTTTTCTTTGACATTCTTATCAGTGCTGTAGATACTGAAATGTCTCCCAGAATCTCATGTGCGTGCCATGCTCAGCTCTGCAAGCTCCTGAAATCCCATCTCCATAAAACCAGTCCAGTCCAGCCACCATCCATATCACTAGCAACTCTCTCCATCCCATTGTCTCTACAGAAATTTGTCAAGAAACCTCTGTTCACAGACCCTGTCCTACAAACACGTCCATCCCTTAGCCTACCTGCAATGTTATTACTGAATCATAGCAATGGTTCTCTCAACTTCTGTCGTAAGCCTTGGAGGCCAGGGCCAGGCTTGTCTGAACCACTCCTCAGCATTATTGTTGCACCTGATGCATCACCTGCACTGGGGCTGGGCCTGCAGTAGGTTCCTGTTAGAAATGGCCTCGGGGCACCTGGGTGGCTCAGTTGGTTGAGTGTCTGACCTCAGATCAGGTCATGATCTCATGGTTCATCGGTTCAAGGCCGGCATTGGGCTCTGTGCTGACAGCTTGGAGCCTACTTCAGATTCCATGTCTCCCTCTCTCTCTGCCCCTCCAACGCTTGTACTCTGTCTCTCAAAAATGAATAAACGTTAAAAAAATTTTTTTAGGGGCGCCTGGGTGGCTCAGTTGGTTAAGCGTCTGACTTCAGCTCAGGTCATGATCTCGTGGTCAGTGAGTTCGAATCCTGCATTGGGCTCTGTGCTGCCAATTCAGAGCCTGGAGCCTGCTTCAGATTCTGTGTCTCCTTCTCTCTCTGCTCCTCCCCCGCTCATGCTCTGTCTGTCTCTGTCTCTCAAAAATGAATAAATGTTAAACAAATGGTGGCCTGAACAGTAGCATCGAAGTGTGGCTGGCCTTGCTTGGACTATAGTCTGTTCCCTCCCGACCAAGCACATTACTTCTGCTGTTTCCCCTGAAAGGTGGATGTTATTATTAGAACCACTCTCTAGATGATGAAAATGGGAGATCTGAGAGACAGAACTCTCATCTCTGGTGTCTGGGCTGCCCCTACTCTTCTCAGATTGCTAAGAGCTGGGCTACCCCCCTCCCAGTGTAACCACCCACCCATCTGCCCTCCACCCCCAGCATAACCAGCATTCACTCCAATCTCCCAGCACCTGCTATACAGGGAAGGCTGAACCTCTGCAGTTGGTGGCCACATAACCTCAAACAAGCCACCACTTCCAGAGTTAACACTACCTGCTTTGCCTTGGAGCATTATTTCACAGAATTAAATTACGTCCTCCACGTGGAAGGCCATCTAGAACATTCTAAGGATTCCAAGTGGCAAAAGGTCACATGGTCATCAGCACCAGGGGCTCTGGAGTCTGGCAGGTCTGAATTTGGATACAGGTCTGCCTCCCTCTAGCCGTGACCTCTGGGCAGTTGAGCAATCCTGTCAAGCATAAACATCCTCACCTGTTCAACACGGAGGACTCCTGATACTACATTGTAGGCTCTCCTGGGGGTTAAGTGAAGTGACTGGTGTGTGTAAAGTTATCAGCATAATTCATGGCTCAGAGAGAACACTCCGTAAAGGGGGTCCTTGTTCTGATGGCAACAGTCCAGGCCAGCACCTCACTGGTTAGTACAGGCACAGACTCGCACTGCTTTACAATGATGTTGCCACCTCAACCGCCAAGTCCGCATGGAACCAGAATGGAACAGGGCAGAAGATGTCATGCAAGTGGAGCCATCTGCAGCTAAGAGTGGCTGAGAGGGGACACCTCCTTCAGCTCCCTTGTTCGCTGGGGTGGCTGAGCGAGGCTCCTCTGTCTCGGGCTCCCCGTCCCTCTTTCCAATCAGGTGACCCCCTTGATATCCCTTCTATATGGAAAATCTGTAACTTAAATTGTTGTAAACGTTTATTCATTTTTTGAGACCGAGACAGAGAGAGAGAGAAACAGAGCACAAGTGGGGGAGGGGCAGAGAGAGAGGGAGACACAGAATCCGAAGCAGGCTCCAGGCTCCAAGCTGTCAGCACAGAGCCCGACGTGGGGCTCGAACCCACAGACCGTGAGATCATGACCTGAACTGAAGTCGAATGCTTAACCGACTGAGCCACCCAGGCGCCCCAGGAAAGTCTATAACTTGTATTAAAACATGAAAATAAATGCAAAAGATAGTTTAAATTTTTTCAACAAATGTGTGTTGCCCTCTCATTTTTTTCCTGTAAGGACTAGCTCTGAATGACACAGCACCCGACCTTGCGGGGCCTCCAGGCTGGAAGCTACAATCTTCTACTCCACTGCCCATCACAGGAGCAGCTTGTTCCCTCTGTAACATCTGCCCTCCCAGGTGCCTGTGGTGCATGCTCCTCTTCCTCACCCATCTGAGTCACCGGAGAGCACGGGGCCCTGCTCTGGGAGAGACACTCGTTCGTGGGTGTGAATGGAGGAAGTCCACCTGAGGATCTGCCTAGGGAGATACAGAAACCGGAAAGGATGTCAAGACAAGGAAGTGGTGCGAGAGGCTGGGAGGAGGCAGGCAACAAGTCGAGGGCAACGAGAGATGCCTGAGGGAACCTGGAGCCCGCTCCACCTCTGTTACAAAGGAGGAGAGTCAGCGCCGAGGGCAAAGCCCATTGCCTCTCTTTCTCCAAGCCCCCTTGGGTGTCCAGCACAGAGCCTGGCAGACAGGACAATCCAATAAATATATGTGACGGGAGAAAAGAGTATGCAGAGAAGCTGACCTTGGGGGAAAAGGGGCAAGAGGTGAAAAAGTCCCTGGGATGTTTGGAGGACAACAACCCCAGGGCCAGACTGCCTGTGGCTGCACAGCGAGGGGCGAGGAGAGGGAAGGCCTGAAGGGAGGTGGGGGGCTGGATGTGAGCTTAAGGAGTCTGGGCCTGCTGGGCTGAGTTCCTTAAGCGCCAGTAGGAAAGCAGGATGTGACATCTCCACCTCTACTGAGTGTTATGAGCAGGACCACAGACAGCAGATCCTCTCTGCCCACAAACAAGCTGGCAAGGCATTGACCCCACGCTGATCACACTGGGGGGCAGGTAGGGCTCTGGGATGGGAGAGGCTAAATCTGGTTACTGTCGAAGGAGAGGGGAGGAAAGCATTAGGAAAGAAGGGAAGGGCCTGAAGCCCTAGGGACCTTCCTTGGGCAGGCGGGGGAGGGGCGTGTAGATAAGGGAGTTCCAAAGATACACCGTGATTTGAAAAAAAAAAAAAAACTCAAGGACTTCAGAGCAACTGAAACACCAGCCTTATGGAGAAGGTCCCCTGTCCCCCACCTTCCCCTCTCCAGCTCTGAAAACTATGGTATTTAAGAGCAACATCAGGGGATCTGTGGCCTAATTAAAACTATAAGGTCTTTGTCCTCAGTTCCTGGCACCAAGCTCCTAAAAGCCTTGGAATTTCCTAAGTGCTAAGAGAGCCTTTTGTCATTCTTAAGAAAGCCCTTTCAGACACTTCAGAGTTTGTGTTAATGAGGGGAGTCTTGGTGGGCCCGCAGGTAGCTTCAGATTGGGGGCTGGTTGCCAGAGGGACAGACCTCTGGAGGAGAAGGTTAGAATTTTCAGCCCCACCCCCATCCCAGGAAGGGGAGAAAGGCTGGAGATTGAGTTCAGTCACGAACGGCCACTCATTTAATTAGTTGTGCCTACATCCTGAAACTTCAATAAAAACCCCTAAACAACGGTATTCGCAGAGCCCCCATGCTGGCAGAGCACATTGAGACGCTGGGAGAGTGGCGCTCTGGGGGAGGGTACGGAAACTCTGCCCCAGCCCCCAGCCCCCCTTCCACCATGATTCTTTTCCATTTGGCTCTTCCCGAGTTGTATCCTTTATAGAAAGCCAGTAATCATACTTGTACTCTCCTGAGTGCCGAGACTTTCTAGCGAATTACCGAATTTATGGGAGAGTCATGGGGACCCCCAAATCTGTAGTCTGCCTGGCATAAGTGTGGGTAGCCTGGGGACTTTTCTTGTGCTGGCACCCGAAGTGGGGGCCCTCTTGTGGGGTCTAGGCTAACTCTGGGTAGTTAGTGTCAGAAGTGAACTGAATTGTTGAACATCTAACTGTTGTCAGAGAATTGGCGTCAGGAAAAAACCACTCGGGATCCTAAAAACTTGGACTGAAAATTAATATACTTGGTTGTATTTTTTTTTTTAGTTTATTTAGTTATTTATTGAGAAGAGAGAGAGAGAGAGAGAGAGAGAGAGAGAGAGAGGATCCCGAGCAGGCCCCGCGCTGTCAGCACTAAGCCCTACATGGGGCTAACGATGAGATCATGACCTGAGTTGAAATCAAGGGTCAGAGGCTTAGCCTACTGAGTGACCCAGGTGTCCCTTAATATATGTCTTAAATAAACAAGTTATTTTTAGCAAGACCAATCCTACCAAATCTCTCTTCAGACTCCTCACCTCCCTTTCCCTGTGGTGTCTCTACTTTTTCACCGGTGGCCAATGCTGCCAGCACCTAAGACCCCAGGAGGTAGAGTAGTTGGATGCTTTGCCTTTCCCGGTGGTACTGAAACATAAAGGAGTGACTTTGAGGAGGAATTAATCTTTCATGGTGATATTTCAGGTACCAAATCCTGTGGGGAGATGGTCCCAACATTCCTCAATGGCACCTATTTTTTTTAAGTTTGTTTCTTTGTTTATTAATTAATTAATTTACTTACTGAGAGAGAGAGAGAGAGAGAGAGAGAGAGAATGAGCCAGGGAGGGGCAGAGAGAGGGAGAAAGAGGATCAGAAGAGGGCTCTGTATTGACAGCAGACAGCCCGATACGGGACTTGAACTCACGAACCCCGAGATCATGACCTGAGCCAAAGCCGGACCCATAACCGACTGAGCCACCCAGGCCCCCCCCCCCTCACTGGCACCCCTTAAGCGGTCATCTACTCCACGTGTGTCTTAGGAGTGCCCAAAGAAGTATGCGTACATGCCCTTCAATTTTATTTAAAAGACATCTATTGCAAGCCCGGCCACTAAAAGCAAGGCACACGGTGTTAGGCCCTTCATATGTGGTATTTCATTTATCCTCACCACAGTCAGCAAGGGCAGGTAGGTTTTACAGAAGGAGACTGAGGCTCAGAGAAGACAATGCACCTGACCAAGGTTACATGAGCTGAAGGGGCAGAGCCAGGATTCCTGGAAAAGAACAGCCCATACCTCCTTCCACAACACTGGTGTCTGTCTAGTAATAGGGCTCATTTTAGAAACAAATCACAGTAGTTCACGGATGGAACACAGCAATCCCCAAAGCAGGGGAAGAGCATGTGGAGGGAGAAATTAATTCCCGAGAGCAAGAAGGACTTTGTGGAAGAGGAAGCTTTTGACCAGTGCCTTGGAGAAAGCAGGGCTTCCAAGGATAGAGATGAAGAGAGAGCTATCCCAGGCAAAGTCTGGCTTGAGGAAAGCCTGGGATCCAAAAATACAGGGCAGAGACAGTCCAGAATAGTTGTATTTCTCATACAAGTGATGTATCAACTGCTGTGATTTGGGCCCTCACCTCCCTCTCCTCCAATTTTGTGTTCATCTTTTTTTTTTAATATTTATTTATTTTTGAGACAGAGAGACAGAGCACAAACGGGGGAGGGGCAGAGAGAGAGGGAGACACAGAATCCGAAGCAGGCTCCAGGCTCCAAGCTGTCAGCACAGAGCCCGACGTGGGGCTCGAACTCATGGACCCTGAGATTGTGACCTGAGCCGAAGTCAGACGCTTAACCAACTGAACCCCCCAGGCGCCCCTTGTGTTCATCTTTTTGCCGAAACAACATATGTATGTGCAGTTTACCTTGAACACTATGATTTCATTAGCTCTTCTTTTTTTTTAATTTTTTAACGTTTATTTATTTTTGAGACAGAGAGAGACAGAGCATGAACAAGGGAGGGTCAGAAAGAGGGAGACACAGAATCTGAAACAGGTTCCAGGCTCGGAGCTGTCAGCACGGAGCCTGACACGGGGCTCGAACTCACGGTCTGCGAGATCATGACCTGAGCGGAAGTCGGCCACTTAACCGACTGAGCCACCCAGGCGCCCCTCATTAGCTCTTCTAAACAGTCAGGAAAGGTACCAGGAAAGTAAGAGCAGGTATTATTAACATTTTGCAGAGATTATATGACACAAGGAGATAATGAATAATTGCTCATCACACATTCAGTAATGAGTGAGTGAGTGAGTGAATGAATGAATGAATGAATGACTTGCCTCAGGTCACCAGCACTGGACAGGAGAGTCAGGACCAAACCCAGCTCTGCTGCCCCAGACTCTTCACCACCGCACATATCTGGGGGCCTTAGTGATGCCATTGTGTGTGTGTGTGCGCGCGCGTGTGTGTTGGGGGGGGGTGGGAATTAGACTCATTATTGTGTTTTATAATGTGCTGATCACTTGAAAAAGGCTCCAGCCTGAGAACAATACGAGCATTCATTAAAGTACTTCAATAGACTGACAGCAGCAACAATAACCTAAAATTAAATGAAGCAGAGGATCTCATGTGACTCCTCTCTTGAGGAGTCAGTGCAAAGGCACCGGGCTTTGGGAAACAGGACGGGCCCCTGGGGGAAAGACAAAGCAGAGGTTTACCGAACCCATGTAGGGGAGCAGGCTGGGAGGGCCCTCGCCAGCCAGACGGGCCAGACCCAGGGATGCAGGAAACCAGGCAGCTTCCAAAGGACTCCCTCCTCTGGAGCAACTGTCATTTACTGGGAACCACGAGTAACCACCGGGGCCAAGAAGGGGGCCTGAGAGAGCACCCTTTTATTTTGCAGAAAACAGGCTTTGGTTTCTGTTTTACTAATTTTGCTTTTTGGAGAAATGTGTCCCTTAATGCACTTAGTAGAGCTGCTCCGGCTTTTAATTCCACTTGTGGTTTTTGCCATGAGTCCTTCAAGTCCCCAGAAGAGCAAAAGACCAACTCCCCGGGGAGGCAGCTCAAGATCCCTCCCTGGGGTGATGGGGAGGCCTCACTGAGTGAACTATGTGTGCACAGCTGGCTCCATTCTGTCACCTAAGAGAACACACACCCATGTATTGTGGGTCAGTCTGAAGGATGTACAAGATATACACCGGCCAGTCCCTGCCTTCAGAGACCTAAGACCTTGCTTATGGGATGTACAAGGTGGCCTTACCTAAGGCAAACTGTAAAATCAGTTTCTCTTTGGTGTGTCTTTTCTCACTACATCCAGGACTCTCCTTTACCCAGTCAGTGCTGTCACCTGTCACCACTCAAGGCCCCAGGACCGTAGCCTTCTTTGCCTCTCTCTTCCCCACCTCTGACACCCAAAACATCCTGGCCTAGGACTCAATTTCTAAGGCTTCTAGTCTCCACATCGTAACAAAAATTAATTAAGCAACCCAATTCTTACTAGGGTGATAGCTGACTAACACACTGCCTCTCCCAGGTGATGGCATTTTGTCCAACTAAAATAAACACTTCTCTAGAAGTCATCGGGGAATGACATAAAAGATAGGAATTTCAGACATGTAGGCAGGTCAGCTGGGAGGAGGGAGATATTCTTGGTTAGCCAGGTTCTTCAGAATTCTCAAGTCACAACAATCTGACAGCCTGGGAGGACCAATCTAACACACATTCATCTATGTGTTCTGACCAAGCCCCAGCCCCAACTGTTTTCTCAGTCCTCGTATACCAGGAACCAAGAAGCTCTAGCATTTACAATTAAAGAAGACAATAATAACTCAAAGGGAAAGAATATTAAGAAGAGAGTTGAGAGATAAATCTGGGCTATTGATTATTCATACTAAAACAAGTCAGAGAGGGAAAGGTCAGTATTGTATGGGGAGAGTCCCGCTCTGCGGTGGGCTGACAGTGGGCGCACAGTGTAAACAGAATACAAATATAGGATGTTTCAGGCCTTTGTAAACCTCAGAAGCTTCAAGAGCCTATTTCCTCACCCAACTCTTTGGAGTAAGGGTGGCAACCGTACCCCAAACTGCATTTCCTATTGCCACAGGGACTGCAGGAAGCTTGCCTTCATTCTGGCAGGTGACGATCCTTTTGTATAACCATATGCCATTAATCTGCCTCTTGGGAGACGTGTGTTTTCAGCCAGAAATCCTAAGTCTATGTTGTTGAACTAGAAGAGCCAGAAACACTAAGAAGGCAGCTTATCTTCCTGGAAGGCCCCAAAGAGGTTGCCCCTGGCTACCAGGGGGTGGGGATGTCCCATCACCGCCAAGGCTCCCCTGTGCCTGCCAGCCAGCCTGTCAGATTCTAGTGGCAGACAAGGCAGTGACACTGAGGGTTCACCCCCCCCAATATCAGGAGCTCTGCAGAGGGTCCCCAGATGCTCAAGGGTGCCCCTGCTGGGCTTATATCTCTCGCCCAAACAGGGACCAATCACATTTGTCTTGTCTTCCCCTCCCCACCGCTGTTCCCTCTTTTCTTTCCTCCCTCCAGTCTTTGGCTGCATCTTCTTTACCCTCCGCTCCTGCGTTGTGTCCCAGCTCACATCTTCTTGGCCCACATTTCTGCTTCGGCTGCATGCCTCTTCCGCTTCCCTCCTGTCCTCAGACACAGGACTCTGGATGAACCTGGAGGAAAGAAGGAATCAACAGTCCACGGGGTGACACTCAGCTAGCAGAGGCCAAAACTGGTAGATGAGTGTCCTGTCTTCTTTCCCTCGGGTGGACAACTCTATGGCCCCTTCTGCAGTGCTCCTCAGAGGCGACCAGCAGGACCATACTCCGTTCAGCCTCCACGGAGACCAATGTGGTAGCATTCCCCCGGAAGGGCTCTCCCTCCTTCCACATGCTACTCTTCCCAGTCCCTCCCTCCTCTACCCAAGGAGCTTCCCAAGTCAACTACCTATGTGCAAGCTCTTGTCTCAGACTCTGCTTTTGGGGGAACTTCAACCCAAGCTCTCCTTCCTCCCTCTGTCCCTCCCCCCCGCCACCCAGTCCCCACTCAGTTTCCCCTCTTCTCTTTGCTGGTCTGTTCTCCTCCTCTCAACATATATTCTCCTCCCCAGTCTACCTCAGAGATAGATGTTGTGTCCCCAGGCTGAAGGAGCATGAGAAAGTCAGACATTCTGTCACCACACCATTCCTCGGGAGCTTTGGCTCTGCATCAAGGTGGAGGGGGACAGCAGGCACAAGAGAGAGGCTGGAGATGGGATAGAGATACTTGTGCTTTCTAAGAGGTCTTTAGTAGAGTGGAGGTGACCAGTGGGTCTGAGAGAGAGAGAGAGAGAGAGAGAGAGAGAGAGAGAGAGAACTCTATAGATCTCCTGGCATGCTTGGGCACGTTGCTCCCAATGGCCCAGTGCTGGCTAGAGGAATCCTTCCTATCCCACACAGACTCACCCCCACCCCCACCCCCACCCACCTGGGTTCATTTTCCTGTGGAGCTTCTTCTCTGGTCTCCCTGGGTTCCTCACCCTCTCATGCCCGGGGCTTGGCCTTGAACAACACTTCTATTCTCCATCTTCCTTGAGCGAAGGATACAGTTTGCCTTACTGGGGACTTCAGTGTCTGGAAGGGGACGTCTGGTGGCTGAAGAATTCCCCTTCTGGGGCTGTGCCAGGCTGCCATGAGGACAGGTCACCATCCAGTCTTGAGAATGATAAAACATTCTCCAAATGGCCACACTACAGGCAAAAGATGAGGGGATGAGGGGCTAAATTCTGGACCAGTTCAAGTCTTGGCAAAATTTGGGGGGCAGAAGAGGGGAATGGGGAGCAACATTTCAGGACTTAAAGGCTCCAGAATTCATTCCTAGTGGATGATAATTTATCCTCCAACTCAAGTATGCAAGAAATACCACCTTTTTTTATGTCCTATGAATTTTTTCAAGATTTTTCAAGATTTACTTATTTTGAGAGAGAGAGAGCACACACGTGCATGCGTGCACATGCGTGAGCAGGGTGGAGGTGGGGAGACAGAAAGAAAGGGAGAGAGAGAATCCCAAGTAGTCTCTGTGCTGTCAGCCTGGGAGCCTGATGTGAGTCTTGATCCCACAAACTATGGGATCATGACCTGAGCTGAAAAGCAGAGCTGGATGCTTAACCCACTGAGTCACCCAGGCACCCCTAAGATTTTATTTTTTAAGTAATCTCTGCACCCAAGGTGGGGCTCAAACCTATGACCCCAAGATCAAAAGTCACTTGCTCTACCAACTGTGCCAGCCCTGTGCCCCTCTTTATGTCCTATAAATAAATTTAATTAAAAAATTTTTATATTATTTTTTATTTTAGAGAGAGAGAAAGCACACAAGCTGGGGAGAGGGAGAGAGAGACAGACAGAGAGACAGAGACAGGGAGAGAATTTTAAGCAGGCTCCACACTCAGCCTGGAGCCTGACATGGGGCTCAATCCCATGATCCTGGGATCATGAGCTGAGCTGAAATCAAGAGTCAGACACAACCAACTGAGCCACCCAGGCACCCCTACATCAATTTAATTTCTACTCCAAGGCCCCAGTTGGCAAGAAAGTCCATGTCGGTCATTCCTGAAGCTTCATTTCCCTTCCCCACTTAGGACCCTCAGATCTCAAGTGCCCAGAAAGGTAGGGTGGGGTCTTGTCTTTCATCCAATGTAGATACATCATTTGCCAAACCCCAGTGATGGGCAGTAGCTGACTCTGTTTTCATGTCATTTTGGAGAGCAAAAATCTTTGCTGGCCACCTCCATCAAGGGTAAGGGCACCCACAACTCTCTCCCCCTTTCTAGACCTTCATTTCTTCTTTCTCAAAGGTCATCTCCCTCTTTACCCCTACCCTTCCCCCACAATGTACAGAAAACCCGCTGAGTTTAGATTCGTTCAAAGGACAGGAAGTCATTGAACTCATGCTCGTCTGCTTTGCACCAAGTCCAAATTAAGGAATTACCAACTGGCCAGTATACTTAAAATGGAAGGGGTGGGGTGGAAAACTATGAGAAACACACAGATTAATATGTCAAAATGTCATCCTGCCACTCATTCATACTCCAGCCCTTTATGGACACCTGCTTTGGAGCCAAGCACCATGCGAGCCCTGGGCACACAGATGTGACCAGAGGAAGTCCTTCCAGGTACAGCACTCAGTCTAGTCTGTCCTAGTAGAGAACACGGACATGAAGTCACCTAACATTAGGACTGTGTGACAAAATAATAGAAATATGCACCCAGAGTCATAAGAGCTGACATGAGAAGCTCCAAGTGTGACCTGGGCCCCGAGGAGGACTCAGCTAGGAGGAGGCCTCTGAGCCAAGACTCAGAGAATGAAGAGAATCTTGCAGCACAGAGAAGAGGAAAGATGTTCTAGGTGGGCATCCCAGTGGAATCTAACAACCAGGCCATCCTGGGAATGAGTGGTCCTGGACGGAAAGCACCCATTTGGGCGTGGTAAGGGCATCAGTTAAGAGACGGGTTTGGGAAAAAGAACAAAGTCCCCTGGAAAGGGCGCCTGGATGACTCAGTTGGTTAAGCGTCCGACTTTGGCTCAGGTCATGATCTCACAGTTCATGACTTCAAGCCCCGAGTGAGTTTGAACTCTGAGTCAGGCTCGCTGCTGTCAGTGTGTAGAGCCTGCTTCAGATCCTCTGTCTCCCTCTCTCTCTCTCTCTCTCTCTCTCTCTCTCTCTCTGCCGCTCCCCTGCACACCTGTGTGCATGCGCCGCACTCTCTCTCTCAAAAATAAAATAAACTTAAAAAAAAAATCCCTGGGGAAAACTAATATGTAACATGGGCTACAGTACTTTTTCCTTTTTTCCTTTCCTGGAGGAGGTGGGAGGGGATGTGCAATAAACAACCCTGTCCCAGTTCCTCCTCTAGTTTGGAACCGATTGAGAAGACAGACACAGGAAATAGACGAACATTTATATGTCAACTTTACAGTAGATGAAAGCCAGATTGGAGGACATGGGGCACATGTGCTGCCCCCAGGGACTTCCTAATATGTCCCAGCCACTGCAGACAGACATTCACCTAGCAGCAGACAGACCTGACAGACTCAGTCCTCCCCCAGAAAGTAGGTTTTCTGTACGATGAGCAGTCCTGAATATACACCCTCTGTAGGCAGGCAAGTCACAAAGAAAATCGTGTATTCGTCAGCCAGGGCTGCCATAGTGAAGTATCACAGGGGACTTAAACAACAGAAAGTTATTTCTTCACTGTTTTGGAGGCTGGAAGTCCAAGATCAAGGTGGCAGAGGGTTAGTTTCTTCTAAGGTCTCCTTGGCTTGCAGATGGCCTCCTTCCTACAACGACCTCACAGGACCTCTCTTCAGTCTGTATGGACTGTGTCCTAATCTCCCAAGGATGTGAGCTGTAGTGGATCCAGGCGCACCCTAACAACTCCATTTTGTTTGTTTGTTTGTTTGTTTGTTTGTTTCTTCTTAATTTGTATTTATTTTTGAGAGAACGAGAGACAGAGCATGAGCAGGGGAGGGGCAGAGAGAAAAGGAGACACAGAATGCAAAGCAGGCTCCAGGCTCCAGCTGTCAGCCCAGAGCCTGATGTGGGGCTCGAACCCACGAACTGCGAGTTCATGCCCTGAGCCGAAGTCATACGCCTAACCAACTGAGCCACCCAGGCGCCCCAAACAACTCCATTTTAACTTAATTACCTCTTGAAAGGCCCTGTCTCCAAATACAGCCACATTCTGAGGTGGCTGGGCATGTGGATTCAGGAAGCTGGTCTTAGTGAAGCAGGCTCTCAGTTCCTTCCTTCAAACTTCCCAGTCAGATGTCTTTCCCGCAGAGAGGGCAAGAGACAGAGACAGAAACCAGGGAGACTTCAGAAATGTGGCTCAGTGGAGCCACCTCCAGATTGGAACACAAGAAGCAGGGAATAAAGGTTCCATGTCACGCCCCATACCCACTCCGTGGGTGCTCACGTTACTACTGTCTTCTGAAATAAAGGAGTACCCTACATTTCTATAGAAATTAAACTTGTCTCAGCACTGCACATTCATGAAACAAAGGATAGAAAGTAAGGTAAGAGAGTTTCCAGGAATCAAGAATCACCTAATCCTCCTTGTTCCTTTGCAGGTGAAGGAAGCCAGGCCCAGAAGTTCAAGAGTCCAGCCAGGGGCCACTCGACTAATTAGCGGCCACCTGTCTTCCAGCTGTACCAAATGTCACACGTTCACTTGATGTTAAGGTCCCCTCCACAAAACCTTCTTCCATCTTTATGCCCTCTTTCTGTGAAGTGCCCATCCTGAAGATCAGCAAAACTGTTTGAACAGGGAATTGAAGTAAAACATTCTGAGAGCCGTTAACTGCTTAGGAAGGTCTGGAGCACCCTGGGCCACGCAGGGTGCTTATTTATATTCACGTCCCCTGTGTCCAGCACGGGGGCCGATCCACAGTGGGCACCCAGTTCACATTAGCCCATCATGACTGAAGAGCTAGAAAACTGGACATGGGAAACATTTTTTCAGAAGTGGGTGAAGAAGGAAGGGTTCCTTAAACAATAGAGCTGTGAGCTCGGCATCGATCTGAGGCCTCTGCTGGGTTTGTTTGCTGGCACATCTCCCCAGTTCTCCAGAGATCTTTCAAGGTCATCTTGAGCACTTTCCTCTCCTTTGTCCTCATATCAAATTGGTCTCCAAGTCCTCTCACATCTCCTTCTTTTCCATCTCTGTTGCCACATCCTGGCCTGGGCCCTTATCACTTCGTGCTGGTCTGGACTCATGTGTCGAGCAGGGTTGAGCACAGAGGCCTGGGAGGGAGCTACGAGGCTATCTTGGCAGATCAGGCTGCAGTGTGCATTTGTTCTGTCTCCCCTCCCCCTCCACGGCCTGCGTCTTCCTTCTTATCGGTCCCCTTCGTATGGACCCCCTGCCTCCTCCTTGCACCAGCTCCCAGCTCCTCACTCCGCCAGTCTACACTGGCCACCCGCTCACCACCTCACCCATGCCTACCCCTCCCCCATCCCCTACTTCAGGTTTCAATTAACTAGCCGACCATAGAAAGATTCCAGCAAATTTATTCTCCCTGAAATAGAAGTGACCCATAACAAGGCTTAATGAGGTCATCCTCCAAGGAATTTAATAAGGGACAATCACTTCAGCCAGTCAAATGAGCATGTGAGCTGTGTCTGAGGGAGTATTTGGGGGAGGGAAGGCAGAGGGTTGATGTATCACCTCTGGGGCTTGTTGGTGGTCTGGGTTCCCTGTGACAGGCGGTACGAGTGGGGAAAGCAAGGGGACGTGATGGATTGGCCTGGTGGGAGAACACGGAAGCACACCCTCACCCACTTCAGAGAGTTGCCAAGAGCTCACAGGAAACCTGATGCCCTCCCTGACTCAGCTCCCCCTGAGTTCCCCAGGTCAGTTCCCGAGGTCACCAGCCCAAGAGCTTTAGGTGTCTGGAGATGAAGACTGTGAGAGGGGAATCTTCTGCCCCTTCCTAAGCTACAGAGATGGGGGCGGGTGCCCAGCGTGGTAAAGCGTCCCTTCCAGAGCAGGGAAAAGAGGATGCTTGTTTTTCCTGCTTCTGAAAGATGATCGCTCCTGCAGCCAGGAGCAATGCCAGCTGTGGTCAGTGTCCAGCCTGGCAGCCGAGTCACTGGGGACTCAGGGTGAGTCTTCAGCTGGCTGCATTTTTCTCTGCCTGTGCACCAGCTGCCTCAGTGACACCCTTCCTGCATCTGCTTACCCACTGAGAGAACTAGTCTCCCCCCAGCTCCTAACTCAAAAGCACCCAGCAAATGCCCCGTACGTAGAGTCTCCAAAAGCTGGAGCTGGAAAGACTCCTATGTGTGCCCACTTCCCCAGTTTGCAGATGAACAACTGGAGCCCAGGGAGGTTAAGGGAGGTCTCTGACATGCCGGTTCTCTATGTTGCATAACCAATGACCACAATCTAGTGGATTAAAACAACACACACTTATTAGGTCAGTTTCCACGGATCAGGATCCTGGGTTTGGCTTAGCTGGGTCCACTGCTTCTGAGTTTTGCTATGTTGGAATCCAGGTATCAGTTGGAGCTGCTGTCTCATCAGAGTCTCAAGTGGGGAAAGATCTGTTTCCAGGCCCCTTCGAGTTGCTGGCAGCATTTCCTCCTTCGTGAATTCATCTTATGGTTGCAGGACTGAGATCTCGATTTCTTGCTGGTGGTCAGGTGCATGTTTTCTGTGACTAATGCCTGCCCATAGTTCCCTGCCAAATGGGCCTCTCCCGACGCCCTCTAACAGCACCTCAGCTCCTCCAAAGCCAACAACTGACAGAGTCTCTGATCTCAGGGAGGGCCTAGTCTCTCTTTTAAAGGCTTTTGCCTGATTAAGTCAGGTTCACTCAGTATAATCTGCCCTTTGATTAAATAAAAATCAATTGATTTGAGATTTTAATTACATCTTCAAAATCTCTTCACCTTTGCCAGATTCTAGTTACTTAGAAGCAAGTCACAGGTCCTGCCCACTCTCAAAGGGAGGGGCTTATACAGGGCATGCATGATGCAGGAGACATGAATCTTTGGGCCATCCTAGGGTCTGTCTACCACATTTAATATCACATAGCTAGATAATAGAAGCGATATGATATAGAACCTAGATTTCACATAGAAAGAGGTCCTGGGGACCAGTTATGTTTTAGAACTGAGAATGTTCGATTTTGGAAAGACAATCAAGTGCTTACACCATAGACTCACAACACACACAGTGGAGTCTGGGACAACACCCTGTGATCAAATACTGTAGGAATACATGAGTACTCCCACCAAGTGGTCCACATACACCAAAATCAGTGGTGTTGTGTTCGGGTGAGGTTTTGTTGCCAAATGAATTCACGGCAGATAAGTTTTGCCAAACGAATTATGAAAGACCTTTGGGTTTCTAAAGCTTTGGAAATTCTAGCAAGGGATTGTGGACCTATAATAACTAACACTCATCAAGTTCTTGCCCTATGCCAGACTCAGGCTAAGTCCTGTGCAGTCTCACAGACCTGTGGAAGGAGAGTATTTTCGAGATATTAACCATTTCCCTCCCTTTCCCTCTTCTCATTCAGGTGGGCTGTGCATTCATTGATGTGGGAGTGGGAGGAGGCTGAGTAGGAAAGAGCTTGAAAGTCTCTGTTGCTTATGGGTTCCCAAAGCTGCTCAAGCCCCAGATTGAGAAGGGGATGTGCAGTTCTGATAAAACACGTGGTACAAGCAAAAACCAAACCAAAACAAAAAACTGGACATAGATCCCTCACCCTAGGATAGGAAAGAGAAGGCCTGGGTTTTCTGGAAGCACAACCTTCACTGGCAGGACCCCGAGGATAAGGGCTGCATGCTGCATCTGGAGAGGCTACTGTCTTGGGTGGCCTCCTGCATGCTTCTCCTGGAACAGAGAGGAGGGGCATCCTAACTGGACGCTCTTGGCCGTGGGGCTGTCCTTCCTGCCTTCTCATAGTATTGTGCAAGTGAGACCCCTCTTTGGAGCCAGAACAAGTCTATTTTTCCCTGCCCATACAGGGCTGGTTGTTGAATATATACTGCTCAATAAATACTCACTGAATGACTCTCTTCAGTGAGGACTTGAAGGGTGGTGGGTGTGTGGGTGCCCTAGGCCCCTCCCCATAGGGGTTCCTATGCAGTTAACTTCTGAAGTGTTTGATTTGGCAGACCCTCTGAGCTACTTCATTATGGTCCATGTCAGTTTCCATTACATCATCCTCCACTCAAGGGACCAGAGCCTCGTGCTAAATTGGTGTGACCCTGAGGCCTGAAGTGGGAGAGTGGTTTGGGTGCTGGGCTATGCCCCCATTGGAGTGAGTCCCACCATGTCGATTGACTCTAGTCCAGGAACCCCCCACCCCTCTCCATGGCCTTTCAAGGAATGGGTGGGTCTTTTTTCTTCCCCTTTGGAAGTGTTTTTTTAAGTGTGACTGCCCTCTGGTGGCTAAAATTATATATGTAAATACCCCATGGGGAATGAGAGTTTGCCTAACCGAGCAGGTTACCGAGTTTGTTTGGGATATGGGTGGGAGGATCGGAAGTAACACCCCTTTCTGCATCTGTTGGCACAAAGGTCGGATTTCAGGTACTTAATTGGACCTGGATCATTTTGGCTATAAGCTTCCTGAGGGCTGGAACCACTTCTGTTTCTGAGTGCCTAGCACAGGGTCTGGCACACAATAAGTGCTCAGAAATACCCACTGAATGAAGGGATCAACTTGCAGGCGTGGCGTGAAGGAAGAAAATGCAACCTCATTCATTTTTATCTTATTTTGTTGCTTCTTCAATAGGTGATTCATAGATGCTGAAAAGGCATTTGAAAAAATTCACCATCTATTATTTATTTTTTAAAAACTTAAAAAATCAGAATAGGGGGACTTCTTTGACATGATAAATAAACAAATCTGAACTGAGGCTTAAAGATGAAATTCCTTTACTGAAAGGATTTTTACTCAATTCAGGAACACAAGGCTGTTCCTTTTGGCAGATTGTATGTTCCAAAGGTGACCACAAGGAAATCTTTTATCCCACATGCTTTTCTTAGAATGTAATACTGACAATCCAACTACTGGGTGAAGAGTCTATGTTCCTCCCTTGCCCTTGACTCTGTGGGTGGTCTTCGCAAATCTGTCTGGGAAGATATAGTACGGTGTAAGTGATGCTTTGTGACTTAAAAAAAAAAAAAAGAAAGTTTATTTATTTAGGGGCACCTGGGTGGCTCAGTTGGTTAAGCAACTGACTCTTGATTTCGGCTCAGATCATGATCTCTTGGTTTTGTGAGGTTAAGCCCTGCACTGGGCTCTGTGCTGACAGTGGCGAATCTAGCTTGGAATTCTCTCTCTTCCTCTCTCTCTGCCCCTCCCCCATGCATACACTGTCTCTCTCAAAATAAATAAAGTTAAAAAAAAACATTTAAAGTCTATTTATTTTGAGAGAGAGAGTGTTGTGCACAAGTGGGGGAAGGGCAGAGAGAGAGAGAGAGAGAGAGAGAGAGAGAGAAAATTCCAAGCAGGCTCCACACTGTCAGCCCAGGGCCTGACTCAGGGCTTGAATTCACACTGTGAGATCATGACCCAGGCTGAAACCAAGAGCCAGATGCTTAATTGACTGAGCCACCCAGGAGCTCTGATGCTTTGTGACTTTTAAGGTTAGATCATAACAATGCAATACACCTCTGTCTTTCTACTTCTGTCATGCCAGCTACCATATTGGGAGAGATCACTCAGAGAGGTTATGTGCAAGTGTGTCAGCCAGAGGCTGGCAGCCTGGGACCCCAGCCAACAGCCAGCAAGAACCACCAGAAATGTTGAGTGAAGACATCTATGATTCCACCCCTCAGCTACTGAATCATTCCCAGCCTTTAAATCTTTAAACTTGAGGCAGCGGATAGATAGTAAGGAGAAAGGATAAGTCATGCCCACTGTGCCCTGTCCAGATTCCCCATCTACAGAACCTGTGATTATTTCATGCCAGTTTGGGGGTAGTTTGTTACACAGCAATGATGACTAAAACATTTACTATTACCACTATCACCACCTTGGTATTGCCACGAGAGTACCTCCTAAGAAAAAAATGAGAGGAATCAAAATTGATAAGGGGGAAGTAAATTCGTCATTTTTTTGCAGTGAAATAATTACATATCTGGAAAAGCCAACAAAACCAGCTGAAAAAGAGTTAGAACAATAAGACAATTCAATAAGGGGCTGGGTTCAAAACCCAATTTATTTCCATTTTTTACTTGCATTAATGACCAGTCAACGTTGTGACTCCCATTATCAAGATTTCCGTAACATTGGAATCAATTCTCATTTAGAGACACCATCCACAGAGGATACACACCAGTGGCCAGTTTAGCAAATAAAAATACAAGATGCCCAGTTAGATTTGAATTTCAGATAAACAAAAAAAGCCCCTTACTGTACCCCGCTTCATACATTTTCCTAAGAAATTAATTTTATTCCAAACAGATATTGTTGCTCAGAGAGCAAGCCTGGACACCCTCCCTCTGGAATTTCTCCCTTGGGCAATGGTTTTATTAGATGTACCAAGGCGCTTAAAGCTTTTCCCACAATGTTTGCATCTACCCAGTGTTGAACTGAATGGGTATATTGGTACTTATGGCCCATGTGAATAATAAAAGGAGAGAATAAAGATGAATTACAGTGTTTGGACTTTTAAAAAATATTTTTACACATTTTTTAAACGTTTATTTATTTCAGAGAGAAAGAGACAGAGCGCAAGTAGGGGAGGGAGACACAGAATCTGAAGCAGGCTCCAGACTCCGAGCTGTCAGCACAGAACCTGACGCAGGGCTCAAACTCTTGAACCATGAGATCAGGACCTGAGCCAAAGTCGGATGCTTAACCGACTGACCCATCCAGGTGCCCCTTAACATTTACTATTTATTTATTTATTTATTTATTTATTTATTTATTTATTACCATTTATTTTTGAGAGACAGAGAGAGACAGAGCATGAGCAGGAGAGGGGCAGAGAGAGAGAGCGAGAGAGAGAGAGAGAGAGAGAGAGAGAGAGAGAGAGAGACAGAATCCGAAGCAGCCTACAGGCTCTGAGCTGTCAGCACAGAGTCTGACGTGGGGTTTGAACCCACAAACTGCTAAATCATGCCCTGAGTTAAAGTCGGATGCTTAACTGACTGAGCCACCCAGGCACCCTATTTTTTATTTTTTTAAGTAAGCTCTACACCCAAGGTGGGGCTTGAACTCACAACCCCAAGATCAAGAGTCACATGCTCTACTGACTGAGCCAGCCAGGCGCCCCTATAATGTTTGCACTTTATATGTCCACAGTGTTTCAGTGGTCTGTAAGTCAGTTATAAACACGTCTGATTGATATCAGGGTTTTGAGATGATACTTGCTTCCTACAAAAGGATGTGAACTGGGGTGACTGGGTGGCTCAGTCGAGCATCTGACTTCGGCTCGGGTCATGATTTTACAGTTGGTGAGTTTGAGCCCCGTGTCGCGCTCTGTGCTGACAGCTCAGAGCCTGGAGCCTGCTTCTGATTCTGTGTCTCCCTCTCTCTCTGCCCCTAACCCGCTCGCATTCTGTCTCTGTCTCAAAAATAAATAAACATTTAAAAAAAAAAAAAGGATATGAACTGAAGTATAAATTTCAGACCAAGTGGGGTGATATGGAGAAATCTACATTAAAGCATAAACGGGGCACCTGGGTGGCTCAGTCAGTTGAGCATCCGACTGTTGGTTTCAGTTCAGGTCATGATCTCACGGTTCACGGGTTCGAGCCCTATGTCAGGGTCTGTGCTGACAGCGGAGAGCCTGCTTGGGATTCTCTCTCTCTGTCCTTCCCCCACTCATGCTTTCTCTCTCTCTCTCTTTCAAAATAAATAAATAAACTTTAAAAAAAAAGTATAATTCTTTCTACCTTTGAGAAATGTGCTGAATCATAAATGGTGTGGGAGAGGAAAGCTGAAAGCCGGGCAATAATACAACAGAAGTGTCTGCCAAGGTTCTCTTTTTGCCGCATCTGCTGGGAGAATGAAGACTGTTCTCAGCAATGAGACTGTCAACATTCCAGAAAGTGTTGACATCACTCTGAAGGGGTGCACTGTTACCGTGAAGGACCCCAGAGGAACACTGTGGAGGACTTTCAGTCACATCAATGTAGAACTCGTAGTCCTTGAAAAGATAAAGGAGAGGCTCTGAACTGATAAATGGCAGAGAAATGGAAAGGAACTGGCTACCGCCCGCGTTATCTGCAGTCATATACAGAACATGCTTGGGGGCGTTACACCGGGCTTCCGTTACAAGATGAGGTCTGTATACACTCATTTCTCCATCAGTGTTGTTATTCAAGATAATGGTTCTCTTATTGAAATCCAAAATTTCTTGGGCAAAAAATACACCCATGGGATTCAGATGAGGCCTGGCATTACTTTTTTAGTATCTCAATCCCAGAAAGGTGAGTTAATTCTTGAAGGAAATGACATTGAACTTGTATCAAATTCAGCTGCTTTGATTCTGCATGCCACAAGAGTTAAAAACAAGGATATCAGGAGGTTTTGGGGTGGTATCTGTTTCTGAAAAGGGAACAGTTCAGCAGGCTGATGAATGAAAGCTAAGTTGCCCAGCTACAGAAACAGCAAGATGCCAGATGATTCCTCAGACTTATCTGTGGTATTTTAAAGATACAATAAAAGATGCATATTGATTGGTTGGGGGGAGAGAGAAATGTCTAACAGCAGCAGATTAACGAGAACAAGATCGGTGATCTGGAAGACAGGTTGGTAAAAATATCCAGACTTGAGGAGAGAAAAATACGGAAAAAATTGAGGGGCGCTAGGGTGGCTCAGTCAACTGAGCATCCGACTCTTGAATTTGGCTCAGCTCATGGTCCCAGGGTCATGGGATAGAGACCTGCATCGGGCTCTGCGCTGAGTATAAAGCCTACTTGAGATTCTCAATCTCTCTCTCCCTCTGCTCCTTTCCCCCACCTTATGTGCTCTCTCTCTAAAATAAAAAAAAATAAAAATTAAAAAAAATATGTTAAAAATATTTTTCAAATATCTGTAGATACTGTTTTGATGAATAAGTTCCAATTAATATAAAACGATGTTAATTTCTGACCTCATATTAGCTTTTTGTTACTGTATATTTTCTCAGTCATTGGTTACTAATTTTACAATTTTTTAAAATATGTTTTACTTATTCTTTTTGAGAGAGAGAGAGAGGCAGAGTGTGAGTGGGGAGGGACAGAGAGAGAGGGAGACACAGAATTTGAAGCAGGCTTCATTCGGGCTCTGAGCTGTCGACACAGAACCCAACGCGGGGCTTGAACTCATGAACTGCGAGATCATGACTGAACCGAAGTTGGACACTCAATCGACTGAGCCGGAAACTGAGACCCAAAGAAGTAAAATGACTGACCAGGTGTCACACCCAGTCACTGACTGAGTTGGGATTAGAACCCAGGCTTATTTCCCACCCCAAGGATCTTTCCTCTGTATCACCTACTTTTGGCTAAACTGTAGTAAGTCTCAATCTCCCTTATATGGCCTTGCATTAACATTGTAGTTTCCTTGCCTATAAGACCAAAATTTGGACGGGACAGTCCCTTCCAGTCTGATATTCTGTGAATTTATAAACCGCTGGAGACTGAGGGGGAAATTCTTATCTATCTTTGAGGTCCCACAACCTAACACATAGTATTTAATAAAGCTTGTTAACAAATAAGTGAATGAATGAATGGGTGATGAGGGAGGGAGGGAAACTATTATATCCTTTGGACACCTGGGAGTTTACGAGATGCCTTCATGGTTACATTGCCAGGAAGCAGGATCAGTGTCTGAACATGCCGTAGAAAATCTGGATCCTGAAAAGGCCAGAGAGAGCAATTCTCTTTCACAACGCAGTGGAGGCAGGCTGTCAGCCCACGACCGCCGCTGCAGAATTTAAAGAAAATTGTCATTGTGCGAGCTGGGCATGGTAGGATCAACCTAAAAATATATACCTGTACAACGTGAGAGGAAGCCAAGGTCAGAAGGACAGGCGTGCAGCGTGGTACCAAACACAGCTGGCAGAGTGGCCTCTTCAGGTTGTCTCTCGTCAAAGACAGGACACACAGGCACAGGGTCCTGGCCACACTGTGGTGTGCCATTGGTCATGTGCTCCCATGATAAATCACAAGAAGAAGATCCCCTGGCAACCAAACAGGCTCCAAGGACATCCACACACAATCCTCAGTCTACTCTTAAAATAGCTTCGGAAGCATCTTGATGAGAAACGGCTTTTCATTCATGCTGCACTTCTCACCCAACGTGCGGCTCCACAGGCCTCCCATGCAGCAGAAGCTGTAACAGCTAATCCTATTCTGCTGGCAACTCAAGCCCCTGCCCAGACCATGACTTCTCTCTCTCTCTCTCTTTTTTTTTTTTGGAAAGGTTTTATTTTTAAATAATCTCCACACCCAACATGGGCTTCGAACTTACAACCCGGAGATCAAGAGTCGTATGCTCCGCTGCCTGAGCCAGCTGCGTGCCCCAGGACTTCTTAATTTAGTATAAGCAAAGGCAAATCTACTGCCAGTACTGCCCTTCCCACAAGGCGGAATATGAGGCAAAGCACAGGGCCTCTTCACGGCATGGCCCTCAATAATGCAATGGTCCCTCGATTTGTGCCACCCTGGCTGGACTCGCACAGACAGCTGAAACTGGGGGGAGAAAGTTTCACAGACCTAGAAATGGGGGTGTAATGAAGCAGCACAAGCAAAATGGTCAGAGCAAAATGGTCAAAATCAGGTATCAAAAGCTGGCTTTAGGCAGAGACAACGGCACACAATGTACGCTCCTAGATTGGAAAAACAATTGTTATGAAGTACATTATTTTTTTCATAAACATTTTATCTGCCTGAGCATCCCATGGGTTTTTTTAAAAGATTTTATTTTCAAGTAATCTCTATACCCACCGTGAGACTCGAACTTAGAACCCCAAGATCAAGAGTCACAGTTTCCACTGACTGAGCCAGCCAGGCGCCACTGAGCATCCTGCATTTAAAATTTTTTTTTCACATTTATTTATTTATTTTTGAGAGACAGAGAGAGACAGAGCACAAGCGGGGCATGGGCAGAGAGAGAAGGAGACACAGAATCTGAAGCAGGCTCCAGGCTCCGAGCTGTCAGCACACAGCCTGAAGCGGGGCTCGAACCCACAAACGGCGAGATCGTGACCTGAGCCAAAGTCGGATGCCCAACTGACTGAGCCACCCAGGCGCCCCAGCATCCTGCATTTAAAAAGCTGAAGGGTAGGGGCACCTGGGTGGCTCAATGAGTTAAGTGTCCGACTCTTGATTTTGGCTCAGGTCATGATCTCACGGTTCATGAGTTTGAGCCCTGCATTGGGCTCCATGCTGATAGCAAAGAGTCTGCTTAAGATTTTCTCTCTCCTTCTCTCTCTGCACCTCCTCCACTATCACTCACTCTCTCTCTCAACCAAAAGAGAAATAAAAACTGAAGTATAATTAACAGTGTTATATTAATTTCAGGTGTAAAACATGATTCAACAATTCTATACGTTACACAGTGCTCACAGGTAAGTACAGTCAGTCATTGTCACCAAACATTTTTACAATCTTATTGGCTATATTCCTTATGCTGCACTTTTTACCTCTGTGACTTATTTATTTTGTAACCGGAAGTTTGTATGTCTTAATCCCCTTTATCTATTTCACCCATCCCCCCACCTGTGAGGCACATTATTCAGACAACCGGAGAAATTTGAGTCTGGACTATATATTAGATAGAAATACTACATCAGTTAAATTTTCCGAATTTGTTCATTTTACTGTGATTATCTAAGCATGTCTCTGTACTTAAGAGATTGATTTAGGGGGGTATTTAGGGATATAGCAGTGGTTCTCTATAGATAGACATGAAGTCCAGGGGTCAGAATTAGAGACAAAAACCAGAAGCTCCCTCTCACACACTGCCCCCCAACCCACATCCATATGGGTGCATTTGATGTTTCCAGAAAATATGCATGCTAGAGACCTGGAAATGGAATTAGAACAAAAGGCTGAATTCTGGGCTGCTCTGGCTATCTGCTTGCCCACACCATGCATCTACGTGCAGGGATGGACACTCACTTTGCTACGTCATCTGTGATAGAAACAGCTCCACTTCTTCCTTGTTAATCTGCATACCTTTTCTTCAACAGCTTTATTGAAATATAATTCACATACTGTACAATTCACCCATTTAAAGTATATAATTCATGGGGCACCTGGGTGGCTCAGTTGGGTAAGCATCCGACTTCAGCTCAGGTCATGATCTCATGGTTTGTGAGTTCAAACCCCATGTCAAGCTCTGTGCTGACAGCTCAGGGCCTGGAGCCTGCTTCAGACTTCATCTCCCTCTCTCTCTGCCCCTCCTCTGCTCATGCTCTCTCTCTTTCAAAAATAAACATTAAAAAAATAATAAAGTATATAATTCAGGGCACCTGGTTGGCTCAGTTGGTTGAGTGTCTGACTTCGGCTCAGGTCACCATCTCACGGTTCATGAGTTCGAGCCCCACATCAGGCTCACTGCTGTCAGTGCCATGCCTTCATCAGATCCTCTGTCCCCTTCTTCCTCTGTCCCTCCCCTCCCTCTCAAAAATAAACATTAAAACAATAAAGTATACGATTCAATGGTTTTCAATATATTCACAGACATGTGCAACCATTACCTCAAAAGGAACACTGTACCCTTAGCTCTCAGCCTGTACCTCTCATCCTCCCAGCCCTAAGCACCATCAATTGACTTTCTATCTCTGGACATTTCATATGAATAGAATCCTATTACATGTGGTCTTTTGTGACTGTCTTCTTTCACTTCCCATAATGCTTTCAAGGGTCATCCAAGGTGTAGCATGTACTGGTATTTCATTCCTTTTTATTTCATGGCCGAATAATGTTCCATTGTGAGGACAGAACATATTTTGTTTGTCCACTCATCAGCTGGGGGGCATTTGGGTTGTTATGAATAATGCTAATACAAACATTCACGTATAAGTTTTTGTGTGGACATATTTTTTCATTTCTTTCGGGTATATACTTAGGAGTTGAATTGCTGGGTCATACAGTAACCTTATATTTAATCATTTGAGACCCTGCCAAACCATTTTCTGAAATGACTCTAGCATTTTCTTCCTACCATTAGTGTAGGAGGGTTCTAATTTGTCCACATCTTCACCAACACTTGTAATTTTTTGTCCTAGCCAGCTTGTGAGCAGGGGGTAGTACATCTCACTCTGGTTTTGATTTTTATTTCCCTGATAACTAATGATGTCAAACATCTTTTCATGTGGTTATTTTGGCAACTGTACATCCTCACTGGAGACATGTCTATTCAAATACCTTACCCATTTTTTTAATCGGATTTTTTTGCCTTTTATTATTATTTTTTAAGTCAATTTATTTATTGTGAGAGAGAGAGAAAGATAGTGACAGGGGAAGCATAGGGGAGTGGCGGAGAGTGAGGGAGAGAGAGAAAATCTCAACTAGGCTCTGCATTGTCAGGGCAGAGCCCAACGAGGGGCTCTATCCCACGAACTGTGAGATCATGACCTGAGCTGAAGTCAAGAGTCAGATGCCCGACCGACCAAGTCACCCAGGCATCCCACCTTTTATTATTGAGTTGTAAGTTTTTACAGATTCTGGATACAAGTACCTTATCAGATATGGGATGTGCAAGTATTTCCCCCCATTCTGCAGATTGTCTAGTCACTTAAAAAAATTTTTTTTAAGTAATCTCTACACCCAACATGGGCTGAAACTTACAACCCTGATATCAAGAGTCACATGCTCCACCCACTGAGCCAGCCAAACACCCATATTTACTTTCTTAATGGTATCTTTTGAAAGACAAAAATTTTTTTTGAAGATCCAATATTTTTAATTTATTATTTTATTTTAGATAGGGGGAGAGAGAGCATTAGTGGCAGAGAGAGGCAGAGGCAGAGGGAAAGAGGGAATCTATTTTTTTTAGACCCTCATCATCTTGGTTTTTTTTTCCTTCATCATCTTCTTGTAACATAAGTTCTTATATAAAATACACTGAGAGTTTATTACATTCTGTAGTCTTGATAAAAAGGTAAGCCACATATGTTTTCACAAAATTGTAATTATATATGTAGCTTTTGTTTTTTCTTTTCAGATTCACCTGTTTATTTCTTTTTCTTCTAAATACAATTTATTGTCAAGTTGGCTAACATACAGTGTATACAGTGTGCTCTTGGTTTCGGGGGGTAGATTTCCATGATTCGTCACTTATATACAACACCTAGTGCTTATCCCAACAAGCACCCTCCTCAATGCCCATCACCTGTTTCCCACCCCCCACCCCCACCCCCACCAGGGAAAGAGAAAATCTTAAGCAGGCTCTAGACTCAGCCTGGAGCCTGACATGGGGCTTGATCCCTTGACCCTGGGATCATGACCTGAACCAAAATAAAAAATCGGACATTCAATCGACTGAGCCACCCAGGAGCCCCGAAACACAAAAGTTGGCCAGTTTTAGCTATTTCCATGTAGTAAGCTGGGGCAATCATAGGACTCACCTATTTTTCTCTTGTCTTATCAATGAATGTCCTGTGCTTCTTTGTTATTCAGTATCTGAAGACTATTGTTTCTTAATTTTTGTTTGTTTTTCTGTGTAAATCAAGGCAGTCAGTCTGATCACTCTTCTCCACCTGGGCCAAAAGCAGAAATCCACGTTTTGACCTTCAGAGTTTTAATTACTGTTTGGTTCAAAATATTTTCTAATTCATATTATTTGATGCATAGGTTATCTAGAATGTTTTTCTTAAATTCCAAACATAGAACTTTTTAGTTATTTTTTTTTTATCTAATTGCATTGTGATGAGAGAACATGCTGCATGGGGTTTCTGTGCTTTTGTAGTGGTTGAGACTTCCTTTACTGCCCACTCTTGGGACAATTTTTTTTTTTTTTTTTTTAAGGTAAGCTCCATGCCCAATCTTCCAAGCTTGAACTCATGACTCTGAGATCAGGAGTCACATGCTCTACCAACTAAGCCAGACAGGAGCCCCTGGACAACTGTTGAAATGTTCTGGATACACCTAAAAAGAACGCGTATCCTGTGGCAGGTAGGTATAGGATTCTTTATATGTCCATTGGATCAAGTTTGTAAATTGTGTTGTTTAAATACTCTGTATCCTTGCTAATTTCTTTCTGCCTGTTCTTCAGCTCAGGTCATGATCTCACAGTTCATGAGTTTGAGCCCCACAGTTGGGCTCTGTGCTAACAGCTTAGAGCCTGGAGCCTGCTTCAGATTATGTGTCTCCCTCTCTCTCTGTCCCTCTCCTGCTCACGCTCTTTCTCTCTCAAAAATAAATAAACATTAACAAAAAAATTAGGGGCACCTGGGTGGCTCAGTCGGTTAAGCATCTGACTTCGGCTCAGATCATGATCTCCCGGTTTGTGAGTTTAAGCCCCGCATTGGGCTCTGGGCTGACAGCTCAAAGCCTGCTTCGGATGCTGTGCCTCCCTCTCTCTCTGTCCCTCCCCCACTCGTGCTCTCTCTCTCTCTCTCTCTCTCTCTCTCTCTCTCTCTCTCTCAAAAGTAAACATTAACAAACTAAAATAAAAATAATAATATAATTACTGTTTTTACAAAATTATGCTGGTCCTAAGTTTCTTTGATTCTTACAGTGTATATGTTTGCTCTCCTTTTACTTTGAACATTAATTTCACAAGCTACTTTTATCAATTAGCTACCGCAGCTAACAATCAGCCCAAAACTCAAAATAAGCTTCAAATAACAATCATTTATTATTTCTCATGATACTATAGGTTGACTTTGTGGGCTCCTGGCCCAGGCCAGGTTGGTTGATCTCTGCTGCCTGCTGGTGGCTTGACGGGGGCTGGACAGTCTAAGAAGGCCTCATTCATATGGCTGGCAGTTGGCAGCCTGCTTCTCTTGGGTGGGGGCAAGGCTCGGCTGGAATCACTTGTTTCTGCTCCATGTAGCTTCTCATCTGCCAACAGTTCAAGCTGCTTTACGTAGTGGTTTCAGAATTCCAGAGCCATAAGAGAGGGCAAGCCCCAACACACAGCTTTTAATCCTCTGCTTCTGTTACATTCGCTATTGTCTCATTGTCTAAAACAAATCACAAGGCCAAGCCAAGAGGTAGAGATACAGACTTCATCTCTGGATGGGAGAAGTAGCAAAGTCACCACACAACGGGTGAGTGCCCAGGGACAGAAGAATTACTGTGGTCATTTCCACAATCAATTCATGCTGCCTTACCAAAAACACTGGAATTAAGTCAAAAGAAAAATGACAAACTTGGGAAAAATATTTACAGTGCAAATCACAAAAGATTAATTTAGCTAATATACAAGGGGCTCTTATAAATTAAGATAAAGACAAAATCACTATACCTACATGGCTAAATGATATGGACAGTTTCCAAAAAAGGAAATACAAATGTCTTTTGTATATTATATTTCCACATATTTGTGGGAAAGGAGTGGGAAATTTTTAAGGTCATTTAGGTAACCTTTAAAAAAACTGATTGCAGGTGGCTGGGTGGCTCAATTGGTTAAGCATCTGACTTCAGTTCAGGTCATGATCTCACGGCTTGTGAGTTTGAGCCCTGCATCAGGCTCTGTGCTGACAACTCAGACCAGGGAGCTTGTTTCAGATTTTATGTCTCCCTCTCTCTCTAACCCTCCCCCACTCATGCTGTGTCTCTGTCTCTCACAAATTAATAAACATTTAAAAAAGAACTGATTGCAAAAACAAAACCCCTCGTTTCATCTTCCTCTTTTTTAAAAATTAAACTGGTTGCTGGGGTGCCTGGGTGGCTCAGTTGGTTGAGTGGTTGACTTCAGCTCAGGTCATGATCTCTCAGTTTGTGGGTTCAAGCCCCGCATCGGGCTCTGTGCTGACAGCTCAGAGCCTGGAGCCTGCTTTGGATTCTGTGACTCCCTCCCTCTCTGCCGCTCCCCTACTTGCGCTCTCTTTTTTTCTCTCAAAAAATGAATAAATATTAAAAGAAAAAAAAAAGCCATGACAGAGGATCATACTTTAAAAATAAATAAACAAAATAAATTTAATTAAACTTGTTGCTTCTTAATCACACGGTACAAAATTTTTCAAAGTACAAAAAGGAACACAATGAAAACTTTCTCCTTCTTTTTCCCTATACCACGGTTGTAACGGCCTTTGATTTTACTTATAAAAGATCTTGCCATGTAGGAATTTTTTAGTCCAAATTTTCAAATAATTCTATCATTTCATTTATGGCTCCTGGATTTGGGTCCTCTGTTATTGACTCTATGATTATTTAAAAGTCAAAACATTAAAGCTTTTCCCTGGTTTCTCTTACTGTCTTTTTTTTTTTTTTTAAACATTTAAATCTTTGATCCTTGGGATTATCCTGACATAAGGCATGAAATAAGGATATAGCACCATGGGTTGAATTATCTGTCTCTCTACTACTCATTTAAAAGGTCATCTCTTTCAACTAAATTCCTGCATATATTAACATCTGGAGGTAGGCAGGTGATTGATCAGAAGGAAGGCAGCAAAACCCTAGAGGGAGGGCTGGGGAGAAACGTAAGTTGAGTTACAGAACTCTTCACTTAGTTGGCCTCACAAGTGACTGCATGACAACTGTCATAATGTTCACCAAAGAGACCCACCGAGGGACACTTAACTGTCAGCAACATAGAAAACCCACAACAGTTTGTAATATGAAAACTGTGTATTTGGGCACAGAAATGCAATACACAACCAGAAACCACTGTTCCATCAACAGTGACATTATTATACAGGTGTTAAATTATTAAGGCACAGGAGAGGAAACAATTCTTTCAAGTCCTATTCAATTTACTTTGTTAGGGACGATGAAGCTTACTGGACTCTGGTCACAGTTCCATCATATCTACTTTCTTTGTAAGCTCAGCTTCAATGGTATCCTAAAGGAAGAAAGAACCACCATAAATTCTACAAATAAGGATATAAAACAGGTCCTCTAACTTCTAGTGTTATTTAAAATAAGGGAAGCAAAAAAGAAAAACATTAAAACAGAAATTTTTAAAAATACAATTATAAATATTAAATATGTGTTTAGACATTCCTTGCTTTTACCTCGCCCCCCTCTTTCCCACACCCTAAAAGTTTTCAGACCCCTGATTCTAGTTAACATCTTAAGGGGGAAAAACCCTTTAGAGAGATGACTCAGTGTATCAGTATAAAGACACACGAACACATTTTTCTGACCTCTGCTGCTTGACCAATGCATTTCCTCAACATCTCTCACGTCACCTCTTTTCTTCTCTCGTTGACACTTTCTCATTACTTCTCACCTGGTCTAAATACACCAACCGTTTCTGCAGTTTTCTTTCTCCTTCTTCTAATCCACCCTATATACTGATTCCAGAATAATCTTCCTAAAAACTGGCCTAATCAAAAAGCATAGCTCTGATCACATTTCATTTCTCTCTAGCTTAGAAAGTTAAGAAACACACAGCAATGTTCAGTGGTCCCACACAGCCTCCAAGTTCAACTCCCTTTATATTTAAGGTCCTTTATATCATAAACCAATTGACCTTCTTTAGTCCTATTGTCCACTGCATACCCCTAAACAGCTGGGCCGCATCACTTGTCAAAGCTTGGAAAAGTCCTCCGTTTTCTAGTTCATACACCTTTGTTAATTCATTTGCTTAGAATATTCTGTCTTGGGACACCTGGGTGGCTTAACTGGTTAAACATCCGAGTCTTGATTTAAGCTTGGGTCATAAACTCACAGTTTGTGAGATCGAGCCCTGGGTCGCTGTTAGCACAGAGCCTGCTTGGGATTCTCTCTCTCCCTCTTTCTGCCCCTCCCCTGCTTGCTCTGTCTCTCTCTCTCAAAATAAACTAATAAATTAAAAAAAAAAAAAGAATATTCTGTCTTGCAACCCCCTTTTCCAATTAGGAAAATCTATGCGAAAATGTAAAAGACATAAAAGGTCACTATATGTTTTTTATGCAAAGAAACACATACACATATCCAAAAAAGTATTAAAAAACGCATGGTAATGACACACAACAGCTTTGAGACCGTGGTTTACCTTGGAATAGGAAGGAAAGAAGGGTGGAGGGAGCTGTAGCCATATCAGTGTTTTTTCCTTTATTTTTAAAAAATAGGAAGGAAAAAAACTGGAACTACTTACTAGTTCCCGCTTTGCTTCTTCAATTTTCACCTGAGCAAGCGACGGATTCTTTTAAAGAAAAATAAAACAAGGAAAGATTATGTTGCTTCAACTAGGACTCAAGGAGAAAAAGTGCAACAATCTTTTTCAAAAGGCAAAACACCCTACAGAGTGTATCCAGTGCACACACAACACTGAAACTCAGCGGAGACTTGAAAGCCTTAAACATGAACCCAGTATTTTCATGATCAGTTAGTACCCCCGGGGAAAGTTGGCGACGACTTTTTTTAATTCATAAAAATAATTACCGGCATTAAATCTAAATAGGACTCCAATTTTTTCTTCAAAGGTATTGTCTGTCGTTTTAGTTCTGCCAATTTCTGGGGGTGGAAAAAAATCCAAGAGTCACAGAGTGATAGAGATATTCATAACGCAACTAAATATTGCTCATTTCTGAAATAAAACATTATAAATGTTAACATTAAGATATTTTAAATAATATATCAAATTGTATCAATGTGTTCAATGAGGTTCAAAGATATAGGAATAACAAACTCACTTCTAATGGAAACAATCCTTATTAGATGCTTAAAATAGAAAAGTTATACTTCCATTTATTAAGAATTAGATCTAAATGGGGCACCTGCTGGCTCTGTTGGTAAAGCATGCAACTATTGATCTCAGGGTTTAAGTTTGAAACCTACAATGGGTGTAGAGACGACTTAAAATGTTTAAAGGGGCACCTGGGTGGCTTAGTTGGTTAAGCGCCTGACTCTTGATTTTGGCTCAGATTATGATCTCACGGTTCCTGAGTTCAAGGCCCATGTCAGGCTCTGTGCTGACAGCATGGAGCCTGCTTGGGATTCTTTCTCTCTTTCTTTTTCTGCCCCTCCCCTGCTCTCTTGCTCTCTCTCTCAAAATAAGTGTTTTAAAAATTAAAAAGAAATGAAAAAGAAATAAAATCTTAAAAAAAAAGAGACTAGGATCTAAATATGCTGTCTAGGAAGACAGAATAATGTGATCAAGAGGAATCAGAATGTAAGGGAACAATTAGAATCTCAAATACATACTTATGAATTGTCAACTTTAGATTCCCAAATCAAAGTATAAAAAAATCTTAAGAATAAATAAGTAATAATAAAATAAAACAAAGCCCCCTCTTTCTCCCTCTTCCTATCAAAATACATGAAACACTTACACAACCTAAAAACCTAGAATTGCATCCTTTATGAGTTTTGGAGCCTGCATTTTTACTGTACATGGAAAGAGAAGAAGAGGACCTACATGGTTAGCACATAATCCCTCAATAAATGTATTTTATAAATAAATCAATAATATATAACGGACTCTAGCAAAGAGTTTCTGGCATATAGTAGTAAATAAAGGAAACCAAACAAATGTGAGGATAGATACAGCTAACCACGTAATAAAGGTATAAATACTAGTGAACATAAAGTACAGAGGTAAAGAAAAACAGGTCAATAGTGAATAAAGCTCTCTAAAAAGAAGCAAATGAAAAGACAGATTGTGTGCTAAGATTCTAAAGAAAGCTAAATTGGGTTAAAATAGGCTCACCTCTGAGAGCGCTACGAGGGACTGGTGAGACAGAGAAGCATCCATGCCTCTGGTGGAAAGTTGCTCCTATAATTACAAAAAAGGGAATTTAGGGAAAAAAGTGAAAAGGGAAAAAGTATTTTCAAAGTGACCATCGTGACATATTTTCATCATATAACACAGTAAAGAGAAGCTACAAATCATAGATGAAAGACCACATGCATCTAAGCAGTTCTATGCTGCATGTGGGTCATTTCAAACAGTCACAGATTTGTGACAAGGTGGGTTCAGCGCTAAGAGTTGGGGCCCCCGGGCTTTGGGGCCTGGCTGCCTGTGTTTGAATCTGGATCCACTGCTAAGCAGCTACGTGACCTTGGGTAAGTGACCTATCTTCTCTGTAGTTCCCTTATCTGTAAAAAAGTAAGCATATGTCTAGTTGCGAGGATGAAGGTCGACAAGAAGTCTGAAAAGAACTAAATATATTCAGTACTTTGTACAAACCTCTGCAGCTTTGATTCCAAATCTGAACTCCTCCGACTTTGCTTTTAGGAAATCCATGTTCTGAAGACGATGGTCAACTTTGGCCCTTTCCGTAGACAGATGCAACTCTGCCTTCTTTAGATCCCTTTAAAAAGTAGAGTTGAACCCATGGGGGAGGGGAAGGAAAAAAAAAAAAAAGAGGTTAGAGTGGGAGAGAGCCAAAGCATAAGAGACTCTTAAAAACTGAGAACAAACTGAGGGTTGATGGGGGGTGGGAGGGAGGGGAGGGTGGGTGATGGGTATTGAGGAGGGCACCTTTTGGGATGACCACTGGGTGTTGTATGGAAACCAATTTGACAATAAACTTCATATATTGAAAAAAAAAAGTAGAGTTGAAAACATTTTCTTCTCCTCAGTGGAATTATTATTAAAAAAATACTCTGGATTAGCCAAAAGTAGACAACATACTTGCTACTTTCTACCATAGATTTTATACCCCGGACTAGCTACGGTGTATTCTCCCAGGTCATTCTCCACTCCATGTTGCCACCTGGGATTTTTCTCATGGAATACTAAGTAATTTTAAGATTAATCTATGCCAGTTATTCTTGGAGAAAGTGAACATGCTATTTAAAAAAGTGATTTAAGGGGCGCCTGGGTGGCGCAGTCGGTTAAGCGTCCGACTTCAGCCAGGTCACGATCTTGCACTCCGTGAGTTCGAGCCCCGCGTCGGGCTCTGGGCTGATGGCTCAGAGCCTGGAGCCTGTTTCTGATTCTGTGTCTCCCTCTCTCTCTGCCCCTCCCCCGTTCATGCTCTGTCTCTCTCTGTCCCAAAAATAAATAAACGTTGAAAAAAAAAAAAATAAAAAAAAAAAAAAATAAAAAAAAAATAAAAAAGTGATTTAATATATCCTAAAGCAATTTGAATTATGGAAGTCTCAAAGCCTTCTTTCCTAAATGTGACATGATACAGTGCCTTGCATATACATACTTAATATTTGTTAAATAAATTTACACACCACCAAATTACTTGTGCATATCCACACTCCTGATCTATAGCATCTAATCTCTGGGGCAACCAAATATAATGTGACTTTAGGTTGCACCATGGCTTATAAGTTAAAAAGAAAAATTCACATACATTTTCAAAATTATAAAACCCAGGCTATTTATTTTTAATTTTTTTCTTTCATGTTTATTTATTTTTGAGAGAGAGACAGACAGACAGAGTGTGAGAGGGGGAGGGGCAGAGAGAGAGAGAGAGGGTAACACAGACTCTGAAGCAGGCTCCAGGCTTCAAGCTGTCAGCACAGAGCCCAATGTGGGGCTCGAACTCACAAACCGTGAGATTGTGACCTGAGCTGAAGATGGACACTTAAATGACTGAGTCACCCAGGCGCCCCAAACCCCAGGCTATTTATAAAAGAGAAAAAATGGTAAGAAAAAGTATGAAGTAAAAGGCGAAAGTCTGTACCCAATCCCTACTTCCACCCAAGTCATTTTTTACTTAGAAAACCATGTATGGACTCCAGTTTCTAATGTGTTGTTTTAAATCCCGTCTACTGTCAAAACTAAATCTGACACTGTCCTGTTACTGCCTGTATAACAAACATCATCACCACTTTCAACTCAGTTACTTACTCTCGTAGACATTTTTCCAACACTAAAGTTGCAGTTAGATTTTTTTCAAGTTTCGCCAATTCAAGCTTGATTTCTTCATTTTTGGATTTGGTACGGAAAAGATCAGACGTCAAATCATTCACTGCGGGGATAAAACTAAAAAAAGGATCTGGTCACATAAATGGACATTAAGGACAATAATGATAATTATTCCTCATTTCTAACAATGATTTTGTCTTAATGTGGATTCTTCTGTAATCATGCTCTATGCATTTTTTTAATAATTAAAAAAAATTTTAACGTTTATTCATTTTTGAGAGTGCGTACACGCGAGTGGGGGAGGGGCGCAGAGAGAGAGAGAGAGAGAGAGAGAGAGAGAGAGAGAGAGAATCCAAAGCCTGCTCGACGCTGTCAGCACAAAGCCTGACATGGGGCTCAAGCTCATGAACTGTGAGATCATGACCTGAGCTGAAGTCAGACGCTCAACTGACTGAGCCATCCAGGTGCTCCTCTCTGTATTTTTTTTATATGCTGTTCCCATTTCCTGGAAAGCTCTTCTTCAGGTAAATTTCAATTCGTCTTTTAAAATTCAAATAAGATTCACTCCCGTTCTGGAACTCACTACCCCTTTCTCTGTACTACTTACCAACAGGTTGTACATTCTTATACTGTTAAAGGTGTCACTCTATGTCATAGTTTTACATACCCATCTCCCCTATTTGACTGTGAGCAGAGACTGTCCTTGCTGCCAATTATTATCCTATTCATCTCTGCTTCCTCAGAGCAGAGCTATATGCCTAGCGTATAACTAGTATTTGGTGTCTGCTGAATTGACTGAATTCAAGTTTAGGTTTCTTATGTTCTTATACCTGAAACACTACTTCCTGAGAATATATATAAATTCCAAGTTTTATATGGGCAATTAAGTAGAATAGCTATACAGTTCTCTGATTGTAAGTTATAGTGGTAGTCCTAGCTGAGATATGGCCACCAACGGTAATCACATGGACTTGGGGGTCAGGCTGGGTTTGAATCCCAAATCTGCCATTTACCAGCTTGGAGAAGTTATTTAATACACCTCTCCTGAGCTTTAGTTTCCTCTTACGGTTGCTATAAAGAATAATGTCATTACATAAGTGGAATACCTATCACAAAGAATAAAGGTCCGTAATCTACTCTACCCAGTAGGGTAGGGACATGACCAAAATTCACTATGCTTAATAAGATAATTTAGATTTTTTTTTAACGTTTATTTATTTTTGAGACAGAGAGAGACAGAGCACGAACAGGGGAGGGTCAGAGAGAGGGAGACACAGAATCTGAAACAGGCTCCAGGCTCTGAGCCAGCAGCACAGAGCCCGACACGGGGCTCGAACTCACGGACCACGAGATCATGACCTGAGCTGAAGTCGGCCGCTTAACCGACTGAGCCACCCAGGCGCCCCTGAATAAGATAATTTAGGCTACTGCTTTTCTTATTGTTTACGGGGAATAATGTGTTACCTAATTTCTTTCCAAACAAATCTGAGAAGCAACCTTCACAAACCTAATCCTGAAAGAAGAAAACACTAAAATTTAAACAATGCCAGGTTTATCTGAATTAAATACATACATTTACTAGCAATGATAAGAAGGAATTAAGTAAATTCAGTGTTTTGGGATTTATTGTTAATTTCCTATATAGAATTACCCAGTGAAACAAAAAGTCCTTAGTTGAGACCTTACAGTACATATGATTACAGAAATGAAAACTGTCACAAGAATTACCTAGCTAGTGAGGAATCCTTTGTTTCAAGGGCCACTGCACTGTCAACCAAAGCATTCAGGTACCTAGAACCAGCGCCAGACAGATTGGCAGGGGAAAAATTCACACTTTCCATGAGAAGGTCTTGAAGGTGCTTGGCTGAAAAGATATAAGAGTTCTATGGTGACTAAGATGTTTGTTTTACTTTAATTTTTAACAGCTTTAATGACAACTTATCATATACCATATAATCCGCTCACCCAAAGTATACAACTCAATAGCTTTTAGTGTATTCACAGAGTTGTATACCCATCAATACAATCAATTTTAGAACATTTTCATTGCCCCAAAAAGAAACCCCACCATTTCTTAGTCATCATATTCCAATTCCCCAACCCATGAAGCCCTAGCAACCACTAATCTACATTCTGTCTTTTCTCATTTCATATTTGGGTATATACCTAGGAGTGGAACTGGTGGTCATATGGTAACTATGTTTTAACCATTTGAGGAATTGCCAGACTGTTTTCCAAAGGGACTGTATGATTTTACATTCCCACCAGAAGTGTATGAGGATTTCAATTTCTCTGTATCTTTACCAACAAGTTTTTGTTTGTTTGTTTTACCAACAGTTGTTTATTTGTCTTTTTTTTTTTTTTTTGCATAGTGGTCATTCACAGAACTTAATAAATGGTTACTCAAGACCCGAATATTTTTATTTTTGATTATAGCCCTCCTTATAGTTGTGAAAAGGAATTGTGGTTTTCATTTGCATTTCCCTGATGGCTAATAATGCTGGCTTAATGGTCATTTTTATATTTTCTTGGGAGAGATGTATATTCACATCCCTTTCCCATTTTTAATTGGGTAATATGTCTTTTTATTACTGGGTTGTAAGAGTTCTTTATATGTTGTAAATACAGGTCCCTTATCAGATATGATTTATAAATGTTTTCTCCCATTCTGTAGGTTGTTTTCTTCACTTATTTGATGGTGTCCTTTGAGAACAAAAGTTTTAATTTTGATGATGTACAATTTATCTACTCTTTCTTTTGTTGTTTGTGTTTAGGGACTCATAGCTACGAAACCATTGCCAAATTCAAGGTCATAAAGATATACACCAATGTTGTCTTCAGAGTTTTAGGTTTAGCTCTTACATTTAGGTTTTTCATTTATTTTGAGTTAATTCTTACATATGGTATGAGGCAGGATCCAACCTCATTCTTGTACATGTGGATATCCAGTTAGCCCAGCACTGGTCATTGAAAAGGCTATTTTTTTCCTGCACTGAATTGTCTCGTTACCCTTGTCAAAAAATCAAGAGACCAGGGGTGCCTGTCTGGCTTACTTGATGGAACATGTGACTCTTGATCTTGGGGTTGTGAGTCTGAGACCCATGTTGGGTGTAGAAATTACTTAAAAATAAAATATTAAAAAAAAATCAATAGACCAGGAGTTAAGGCTTCCAGCCTACCAGTGCAAAGAGCTCTGCATACCTGCTGTCCAGTGAAAGTGGTGAAAATTGTAAACAAACACACAAACAAAGAAACCCAACCATGTAAAAACACAAACACAAAAACGAAACCAGAACTAAAACACAATGATTTAAAGCCTCTGGAAATGGTCCTAAGAACAAACAGCAAATGAAGAAACATCTATTCAAGAAAATCTATGACAATTCAGTAAGGAAGGTGAGTTTGTGATATGTAAACCAAAACCACTCTCTCCTTCTCTCTCCCAGTTCAGGGAGGCAGAGACTCCACTCCAGACTGTTGTAGTCAAGAACACAGGGATCCCTCTGCCCCTAGCTCCCAGCCAGAGGGCTTTCTTTCCAGGAGGAATAGGACTTCAGTGTTTCTCATCCTGCCACCAGCTCTCTGTTGCTGAGACTAAGTCCTAGATGAATGTGGATGAGAGGTGTGGGCTCTCCCACCCAGCCACTGTTCTTAGTATCAAGCTCTACCGTGGGTGAGCATCTACCATGCTGAGAATACCAGGGCCCTGAGGGCCCTTGCACCAGCTCATAAGGTGGTGATTTCAGACCAGGAAAGTCAAGTCAAGAGGACCTAAGTCTGCTGTACTCCCCCGTGCACCAAGCACTCAGCATCTACACTAGGGGTGTCACTTGGAGAAAACCTTGCTATTGTCTCTACCCTCACCTCCAGATCACTGGCTCAGAGATTTTGTGCAGAGGAAGAAGCAAGCCATAGAAGAGATAATGCCCAGTATCTTCCCAAAGGAACTGATTTCATTTGCAACAGAGTTTGGAGAAGTCCAAACCTAAGGAGACTCTCGAAAACAATGGAAGTTATAGTAAAAAGCAATTGGGAGAAGAGTCAAACTGCGGGCTAGTTAGTTTACATGGGAGAACCAGAAAATAAGACATCTAGGAGGGGCCATCCTTGGGTCACAACAAATCAAACACTGCCCTGTAAAACTACTCCTTTAAGGGTGCCAGAATTTGATTGAATTAGCTTGTAGAACAATTTATGTCCCACATAAATTGATAAATTTATTCATCAATAAATAAATCATAAATTGATTATTGCTGAAAACAATAATCAGCTGTCAATTACCAGAATTTTACACCTGGATGTGGTCTATGAAAGAGAGTAAGACAGTCCCCAAAACCACTGACATCCCAGAGTGACTGTGGGAATACTTAAGTCTGTGCCTCCCTGAGGAGCAAAATCAGAGGCTTAACACCATCAGGGGTAAATAGACTTCATTAAAAGCAGTCAGTCACTAAGTAAATAAGAAAATAACAATGAAAACAAGCTCTGGGGCGCTGGGGGTGTTGGGAGACTAGTACTCAGAGTTGCTACATTACCTAAAATGTCCAGTTTCCAACAAAAATATACAGGCATGCAAAACGACAAAGCATGACCCATAGTAAAATGTAAGCAAAAGAAACTGCCTGTCAGAATGACTAGATATTGGATTTGTCAGAAAAAGACTTCAAAACAGCCATAATAAATATGTTCACAGTACTAAAGGAAACCATGATTAAAGAAGTAACAAAAGGTATAAGGACAATGTTGTATCAGATAGAGACTATCAAAAAAAGATAGAAATTATAAATGGAAATTCTAGAGTTGAAGAGTACAATAACTACAATGAAAAGTTCACTAGAGAAAACAAACAATAGATTTGAAGTAGCAGAATAAATAATAAGTGAACTTTAAGATAAAGTGATAAGAGATTATGGAAGCTGAAGAACAGAGAGGAAAAAAGTGGGCGCACTTGGGTGGCTGAGTGTCTAACTCTTGATTCCAGCTCAGGTCATGATCTCAGGGTTGTGGGATCGAGCCCCACATCGGGCTCCTTGCTGAGCAATGGAGCTCTCTCTCTCTCTCTTTCCCCTTCTATCCTGCTTGTGTGCTCTCTCTCTCTAAAATAAAAATTTTTTTTTAAAGTGAAAAATAAAAGAGCCTCAGAAAAATGAGGAAAACATTAGGCACACCAACATATGTACAATGGTCATACAGAAGAGAAAAAGCAGAAAAAATAGTCAAAGAAATAATGCCTGAAACGTTCCCATATTTATTGAAAAACAATAATTTACAAATTCAAGGAATAACTCAACAAATCCAAGTAGGATAAATGCAGAGAGCTCCACAAACATACATATCAAAGTAAAAATGTTGAAGTAAAAGATAAGGAGACAATCTTGAGACAATCTTGTTCTCACAGCAAAAGAAAAAGGACTTGTTATTTACAAGGAAACCCCAATAAGATTAACAGTTGACTTCTTGGCAGAAACAGTGGAGGCCAGAAAGCAATGGGACAACATAGTGGAAAGTGTTCTAAAAGAAAATCTGTCAACAGAGAATCCTACATCTAGCAAAACTATCTTTCAAAAATGAATGCAAATAAAGACTCCCAGATAGACAAAAACTGAGAGAATTGGTTGCCAGCAGTCTTGACTTATAAGAAATACTAAAGGAAGTTCTGCAGGCTAAAAGCAAGTGACCCCAAACAATAATTCAAATGCACATGAAAACAACAATGAACACCAGGAAAGGTGGCCAGGGAATTATAAAGAGTATAAATGCATATTTTTTTCTCCTGATTTAAAAAGCAATTGTAGGGGCGCCTGGGTGGCGCAGTCGGTTAAGCGTCCGACTTCAGCCAGGTCACGATCTCGCGGTCTGTGAGTTCGAGCCCCGCGTCGGGCTCTGGGCTGATGGCTCAGAGCCTGGAGCCTGTTTCCGATTCTGTGTCTCCCTCTCTCTCTGCCCTTCCCCCGTTCATGCTCTGTCTCTCTCTGTCCCAAAAATAAATAAATGTTGGGAAAAAAAAATTAAAAAAAAAAAAAAAAAAAAAAAAAAGCAATTGTAGGGGCGCCTGGGTGGCTCAGTTGGTTAAGCGGCCGACTTCGGCCCAGGTCATGATCTCGCGGTCCGTGAGTTCGAGCCCCGCGTCGGGCTCTGTGCTGACAGCTCAGAGCCTGGAGCCTGTTTCAGATTCTGTGTCTCCCTCTCTCTGACCCTCCCCCGTTCATGCTTTGTCTCTCTCTGTCTCAAAAATAAATAAACGTTAAAAAAAAAAATTTTTTTAAAAAGCAATTGTATAACATAATATGCATACAAAGTACTGCTGGGTCATAGAAATGTAATATATATTCTAAAAGCAGTACACCACAACAAAAAGTCCATTTTGCTGTATGTTAACTTTTATTTTTTTTTTATTTAAAAATTTTTTTTTCAACGTTTTATTTTTATTTTTGGGACAGAGAGAGACAGAGCATGAACGGGGGAGGGGCAGAGAGAGAGGGAGACACAGAATCTGAAACAGGCTCCAGGCTCTGAGCCATCAGCCCAGAGACTGACGCGGGGCTCGAACTCACGGACCACGAGATCGTGACCTGGCTGAAGTCGGACGCTTAACTGACTGCGCCACCCAGGCGCCCCAAGTATGTTAACTTTTAAAAGAAAGCAGGAAAAAAGCCCACACATAGAATTACAATATAAATTGCACTACACTCAAAACACGGAATGTAACACATGCCACACATGTAAGTTAGTTAAATACAGGGCAATTGCGAGTCTCAATTCTTTCCTCTTTTGTATATTCTGACCCATAGAAAGACTTTTATCAATTGTTTTTTAATGTGTGGTTAGTATTATAAAAACAACAGGTTTCCCAAATACACTCTTTCAAGCTACACAGGTGTAGCATACATACTAATAGTGTGACTTGTACAAGTCTCATAGTTCATGGCTGCCACCTCAGATGTCCCAATGGCTCACTGTAACTAAATGAGATGGGGAAATAGATCAAAAAGATATGTAAGTGAAAAACCACAGGCATCTTGTATGTCAGGCTACGTTTAGCTTCATGTTTTAGGGGTTACTGTTGTGCTATCAGAGTACCAATTGAATTTATATTATAATGACATTTATTGCTTATTAAGTTGCTGTAACAGAATGGGAGGCAAATCTGGGTAAAATAAAGAAGCAAAACTAACAAACAGTCTACCTTAAATTAAAGCTTGTATACTTTAGCGTTATATATAAAATGTAGGCATCTCGAGTTATTACCTCATTCAAAACTCTTACTAATCTCACCTTCTGCTTCATATTCGCTTGCTTTCTGTTTCAAGTCCTCTATTACCAGGCAGACATCCCTGTCCCGGACTCTGTTGCGTTCTGAAAGGTGATGTAAAATCTCCGTGGTCCGAGGATTCACCTCATATTGCGGAATGGGGTGATCTCCAAATATTTTTTTCAACCACGCAGCAACCTAACCATTAAAAGAAAGGCAAAGAAAAAAAAATAAAAGAAAGGCAAAGATTATAAACCTTGTTTATTGTAAAAGCATGAAGCAAATATTCAAAAGAAGTGATCAGAAGCAAAGAAAATGTGTAGAAATGTTCTATTTATTTCACATTATAATTTGCCTTTACGGAGATAGATACTAGACGTCAGGAGACAAAAGTGAGCAAGCACAAATAAAAAAAATTACCATAAAACAATCCATATTTTCCTAAAGCTACAAAGCTGTATACGCTAATAATGTGCATCACTCGGATAATTTTAAAGCTCAATATGAAGGTGTTCAAGCTTTCTTATACGTGAAAAGTCTGAAAAAAAAGAGTTGCCCCCAACAACACACCCAAAGCCCCGCTGTTCTGGGAGGCACCTAGAGTTGGGATGCAGGCCGAGGAATCAGGTCAGGTGTGAAAATCCTACTAGGAAGCAGCGGTGAACGGGGAAGCTTGGCTGGAAGGTGGGTTTGGATTTGGAAGTCCCACTCCAGTCGGCTGAGAGGGATCTCCTACCAGGGGGCTCTTCCACCGCTGTCCAAGCCCGAGTCCCTTCAAGGAGAGGCCCGGGGAAGGAAGGGAAACGCCCTTTCTGGGGGGTGGGGGGGTCTAAGCGGAGTCGGGCTCCCAGATCGCCAAGGCGGGCTAAAGACCGATCCGCGGAGCAAGGGGAGGACAAAAGTTAAAATGGTGCGCCCAGGAGATGCGCGGGCGAGGAGTGTGTCGCCAAAGACGCCGTTTCCAGGACGCCGCAAAGCCCGGCTCCCGCCCCATCACCTGCGCCTCTTTCTCTTCCTGTGCTTCCATAGCCGCCGTTCCCTCAACTTCTCGAGAAGCTCCTCACGAGAGAAGTGCCGAGCTCGCTCGGAAGGCCCCGCCCACACACCGTTGGTCCCGCCCCTTCTGGGCCAAGGGTTTTTGGGAGTTGTGGTTTTTTACTAGGACTCTGGGCCTCTGAGTCCTTGGGCCAGGCTGGTGGAAGACTCCAGCACCGGAGCCTCTCTTCACTTGCTTCTACGCTCTCTCCGCTTTCCGTGGTATCATTTCCTGGGTGAGAAGTACACCTGTCTAGAACCAGCCTGTTCTTTATTTCTTATATTTTTTTTTCTGAATTGAATCATTTGGCTTAAAAAAAAAAAAACACAAACCTGCAACTTGTTTTTTCAATAACTGATATTTGTTTCTTCCACACGGAATGCATTAAGTTAAATGTTTTATTTTTACCTGAGCAATATGAGCCGCAGCAATCTTAATCTTATCCCTTAGTTTTCACTGCCAAAGAGCTATCTGTGCTGGAGGCTATTTTAAAACAGTTGCCAGCTGGGGCGCCTGTGTGGCTCAGTCGGTTGAGCTTCAGACTCTTGATTTCAGCTCAGGTCATAATCCCAGGGTGGTGGGAGGAGCCCCCCCACTTGGGCTCTGCACAGAGTATGGAGTCTGCTTGGGATTCTCTGTCTCCCCCAACCCCCTCTCTTCTCCTCTCTGTCTCTGTCCCTCCCCCACTCATGCAATCTCATCCTCTTTCAAAATAACATTTATTTTTTAAAAAGGAACATAATTTGCTTTAAAAAATAAAACAGTCAGGGCGCCTGGGTGACTCAGTCGGTTAAGCGTCCAACTTCGGCTCAGGTCATGATCTCACAGTCCGTGTGTTAAAGCCCTGCTCAGAGCCTGGAGCCTGCTTTGGATTTTCCTCTCTCTCTGCCCCTCCCCTGCTTATGCTCTGTCTCTCTCTGTGTCTCAAAAATAAATAAAAACATTTTAAAAAATTTAAAAAAATAAAACAGTTGACAGGAGCCAACTTCTGACACTGTTGCTGCTGCTCAGCCATTCTTCCATTCATTTCTTGCCTTCCCTAATTCTCCATCCAGTAGTTAACACGAAGAGAGGTTCTCTATATTTACACAGCAATATATAGTTTTCTACGTGTTTTATTTCAGTTTCTTTTTTTTAAATTTTCTTTTTTAATGTTCATTTAATTTCAAGAGAGATAGAGCGTGAGCAGGGGAGGGGCAGAGAAAAAGGTAGACACAGATTCTGAAGCAGGCTCCAGGCTCTGGGCTGTCAGCAAAGAGTCCAATGCAGGGCTCAAACCCATGAACCATGAGATCATGACCTGAGCCAAAGTTAGACACTTAGCCAACTGAGCCACTCAGGCATGCCTTTAGTTTCATTTTTACAAGTAGCTGGTAAAAATAGATGAACAAATTTTACCTATTTTCATGTTAAAACACACACACACACACACACACACACACACACACACACGGATTAAATGAATTGACCAAGATTAGGTAGTAGAAGCTAGAATCTGACCATAATGTTCTGGTTCCAATTGAGTGTTTATCTTTGAAGGCTAGTTAGACCACACTGTTGCCTGCAACCTCCTGTAATATACTGTTACACCAGGAAAGGTAGACCGTGTACTCGACTGCCTGATATATGTGGTTTAAGACCAAATTGTGGAGTAGTCTTACCACTAAATATCTTTCTTCTAAGTCATGTGCATATTTAAAATGACGAAACCTTTCTTTTCAAAGGAATTTTATTAACTAGTGAATACTATATTGTATGGCTTGTTTATTCTTTTTGTTTTACTCAAATATATCTCTGCTCAGTAACCAAATATCTGGTAAGATGGTACAGCCCCTGAATGGGAAAAAGTTATCTTTATGCCCTTTGTCCACTTTCATCACTACAAATTTCACAAAATAACCCTCCAACTTTGTTGTTTTTACAAACCATTTTTTTTTTCTGCTAGCCTACTATTACCCATGAGGAGAAGGATGCTCACCTTGAAAACAGAGTAGAATTATAGGGAAAGGGATTGCTGACCGTACATTTACAAGCCATCTTTTAGGAAATGACCCTTTCAACCCAGATATTCATATGCCCTACCCAAATTAAGGTTTTAGGTGTAAACCAGGATTTGGCAAATGAAGCTGAAAGATGCTTCTCAGAACACTTACAAGTGAAGGCAATATTAATAGTTTTACTATCACAAAATACCCCATATCTTACCCCCCCAATTCTGTACATATCACAAAAAATCTCAATAAAAATTCTGTATGTGTATGTGTGGGGATAGTTCTGCCCCAATCTTTTTTTTTTTTTATGTTTGTTTTGAAAAAGAGAGAAATAGAGAAAGTCCAAATAAGCTAGAGCAGAGTGAGAGGAGAGACTCCCAAGCAGGCTCCTCACTGTCAGCACAGAGCTGGATTCCATTAACCATGAGATCATGACCTGAGCCAAAGTCAGACACTCAACGGACTGAGTCACTTAAGTGACAGGGCACCCCAGGAGCCCCAGTTCTGTCCCATATTTATATATATATTATAAATTATGTATATAATATATAATATAGTAATATATGTTATATATATCTATATGTATCTAGTGTTTTATAAATAATTATAAATAATTAGTGTTTATTTTTGAGAGAGAGACAGAGCACCAGCTGGGGAGGGGCAGAAAGGGAGACACAAATTTGAAGCAGGCTTCAGGCTCCCAGATGTCAGCATGGAGCCTGACACCGGGCTAGAACCCACGAACTATGAGATCATGACCTGAGATCATCACTTGAGCCAAAGTCAGATGCTTAACCCACTGAGCCCCTCAGGCACCCCTGCCCCAATCTTAATGTGTAGATATAGAAAAGGTTTTTTCTTCATTTCCATTGCATTCCAAATTTAAAAGCATAGTCCCTGCTGTCATGAAACTAGTTGCTGGTAGAGGAAACCTTGACTTCTGGTCCAGTCTGTGGTGGGACTTCTGATTCTGGTCCACTCTCAGTAGAATTGGCAACCACTCTTCTTGAATTGTGTTTGTTACCATTAAAAAATTGTTCTAATATACAGTATTCATTTAGATAGAATCTAAAAGAACTGCGATTTTCCAATTTGATCGCGTACTGGATCACCTAGAATGGTGTGGGTGCCTGTCAAAAATTAAGATGCCTCCAAATTTTCGATTTTAAGAGGGTCTGGGGGTGGGGCCAGCGATCTTCGCATTCACCAGTTCGGCAAGCCCAGGGTGATAATTGTTTACCGTTGCTACAGCACCAAGGCTTTAATAGCTGTAATCTCGGACCTCCTGCCCCCCCCCCCCCCCCCATTCAACCTCCTGTCACCTTCAAACCAGCCGCGCCAGGTACAGGGTGACGCCAACACCGTCTCCCTGTCGGAACCGGGCCTGAGCGCCGCATCAGAGCAGGTTCCGCTACCCACATGGTCGCCAGGGGCAACCATAAGGTCGACTCAGTAGGCCAAAATAAATGTGTGACGAATGCCTGGACCGAAGCTGGCAAAGGTCTAATCACTCATTTTTAAGTTTAAAATCTAAAAATAATATTTTAAAAAAGCAACTCCACCCCCAGTCCTCCTCTAAAAGGCAGATTCGCGTCCGGAGGTGAACACGAGGGGCGGTACTTCCGGGTCAGGTGGACCGGCTGCCTTGACCTTCCTTGCCGCTCAGCCATTTTGTCCCAGTCAGTCCGGAGGCTGCGGCTGCAGAGGAACCACCCTAAATAGAGCTACAAAGATGCTGTCCGTGCGCGTCGCCGCGGCCGTGGCCCGCGCCCTGCCTAGGCGGGCCGGGCTGGTGAGTGCAGGCAACCGGCGGGAGGGAGGTGGCCCGGCAGGTGGCTGGTGGTGTGCTGACTCGAGAGCTCTTTCTGCAAGGAGGGTGAGGGGCTGGCGGGCGCCGCCATCTTGCACTGTTGGCTGCTCGGGCTGGGCAGGGAGGAGGCACAAGGGCCTGTTGCTGGCCATCCGTGCGGGACGGTGCAGAGCGGTGCGGGGGAGGTGCTGACCTCGATGCTGTCCAGAGATAGGGTTTCGGGGAGGGTTCCCGACTTCAGCTGAGTACTGCCCGAGAGGGGCCTTGGGTGAAGGTCAGTGTTGGAGCTCTAGCTCCGATGCCTGCTCTGAAACGGCGAGGCTTGTCTCCGCTGCTTCTTCGGGACTGTGCCACTGAAGGTCAGAGCACTGTTGCTATGTCTCGTTGAAGCGGTTTAAGGAAGCCTGACATTGTATGAAGGTCAGCGGGCCCCAGCATTTCACCTCTGCCCGGAGGTCGGTCCAGGGGAAAGCAATAAATGAAGGTGCCTTTCTGAATACTTCAATAGGCGATCTCTTAGTGCTGAATATTGAAACAGTAGCGAAACACAGCGCAAATGTGCATTTCATGTGGCAGATACCGTGACAGCAGTGATAGCAGCGAATCCTAAATTGTCTCAGGTAGAAAGACTGCTTTGTGTTGTGGTACTTTGACATGTTTTAAGATTTCGTCCATGAGGAATCGTTAGACAGTGATTGAGAACTCAAGTGAGATAGAACATAGGTTAGAAAATGCCTGTGAAGGTCAATGCTCTCCCTTCATGACTTATCGCCCTTGAAGTTAAGGCTTACATTTACTTATTTTTTCCATGTTAAACATAATCTCAGTTTCAAAGGTGAAATAAACATATTTTGTTGTCATAATGGAACTGGTATCAAAGAGCATTTTTAACGGATTTCATCTGGTCCTAGAGAAAGTAGTCGATTTAGAATTGCCAGTGACCAAAATTAGGGCATTACAACTTGAAGGAGAAGGAGGGGGTCCAGATTGCTATAGGCTTTGTCAAAGGCAGGAAAAAAAGAGTAGACAGCCATACTTAGTTTCTAATCAAACTCTAACATTTACAACTCAATTTTTGTTTATTTGTTGGTTTTTTTTAAGTAGAATAGGATATGTTATTGATATTTGCCCCTTTTGGAAAGCAATTTATCTTACTGAGAATTTTCACAATTCAACTGAAATATATCTAAAGATGAAATAATAGCAACTGGTGCCTTTAAAGGAAAAGATAATTTAGTAACTGTTGCTTTTAAAAATAGGCTGTTACTATTTTTTTAAAAGTAGGCTCCATGCCCAATTTGGGACTTGAATTCACGACCCTGAGATTAACAATCACGTGCTCAACCGAGTCAGCCAGATGCCCCTAGACTGCATGACTGCATTTTTAAAATTTGCTTTTTATAGAGTACTTATAGCATTGCCAGGAGCTGCATAATAGATTTTCTCATATATCAAAAGCTACTTTGTTATATGATTAATAGTCTTCCAATTTTAAGCAAAATATTTTGATATAATTAATATTTTCACTGATAACATGATCAGAGTAAGCCAACATTTATTTAAGCTTGCCAGTTTTATAAAAGCTTTTTTTTTAATCATATTTTTAAAAATGTTTATGTGTTAGGTCTCCAAAAATGCTTTGGGATCATCCTTCATTGCTGCAAGGAACCTCCATGCCTCTAACACACGTCTCCAGAAGACTGGTAAGTCAGTATTTCTAAGTGTACATACCCCACAGTTACTGTCTTGTCAATAAGTGAAAAAATAAGTTACATAGGTAACATAACTGTTGGGGTTTTTTATTTTCATCTGTTAATTTTTTCTTTCAAATTTAGTTACCACAAATCCCAGATTCTTAGCCCATAATGTGCCATTTAGCCCTATCTTGGTAGGTTTTCTTGTTCTAGTGAAATATTTTATCATGTTACTAGCTCTTTCCTTTTTTTTTGTTTTCTTTTTTCATTTATTTAAAAAGATATTTTAGAGCATGTGTAGGAGCAGGGGAGAGGGGCAGAGAGAGAGAGAATCTTAAGCAGGCCCCATACTCAGTGTGGAGCCTGCTGTGGTGCTCAGTCCCACAGCCCTGGGATCATGACTTCAGCTGAAAACAAGAGTCCCAATGCTCAACAGACTGAGCCACCCAGGCACCCCTACAACTTTTTTTTTCTCTGATACAATATCCCTTGGGTGGAAACAGAAGGTACACATATCAGGTGCTGGGCATCCGTTCTGAACTATGAAAGATTTCTTTTTCTTCTCCAAAAAAAAATTAGAAAAAAGTAAGCAGTTTTTACCTTTGTTTTTTGACGGTGATAGCTGCTAATCTATATATGGCAATCTATAAATTTACACATTGCAAATAGGATAGAGAAGTAGGGAGGTGAGCATAGGAAGATGCTGTAGGTTAGGGAATTCCTTTGGAGATGTGATTGGAGCTTTTGAACTAAAAATTAAGTAAGTGAATCCATAGGGGCACCTGGGTGGCTCAGTAGGTTAAACATTTGACTTTGGCTCAGGTCATGATCTCACAGTTCGTGAGTTCAACCACATGTTGGGCTCTGTGCTGACAGCTCAGAGCCTGGAGCCTGCTTCGGATTCTGTGTTTCCCTCTCTCTGCCCCTCTCCAGCTTGCTCGCTCGCTCTCTCAAAAATAAATAAACATTAAAAAAAAAAAGTGAATCTGTAAATCTCCCACATGCTAAGATGAAGAATAGTATTTGCATGTTTTAAAAAGAAAGATATTTATACTTTGTTAACAGTTGCTTTTAAAAAATAGATTGTATTTTTAAACTTCCTATAGAGTTTAGCCAAAAAGTCTGGTTTCAACATAGATACAGATTCTTAATCACTTGGATTTGTTTTTATAGTAATGGTAGGTACTAAGCTTTTTCGAATAGAGCCAAGTATATTATATTACATCTTAGAGTAATTTGGTTATTGTGATCACAAAACTATAGTTTTCACATTGTTGAGGAAGTGGGTTTTAAAATCTTGAGACCAGGCTATTTTTGCAATGGAATTTTCCTCTCAATAGGCACTGCCGAAGTGTCCTCTATCCTTGAAGAACGCATTCTTGGAGCTGATACCTCTGTTGACCTTGAGGAGACCGGGCGTGTCCTAAGCATTGGTGATGGTATTGCCCGTGTACATGGGCTGAGAAATGTTCAGGCAGAAGAAATGGTGGAGTTTTCTTCAGGTTTAAAGGTAAATTATAAAATGAGATTTTGGTGGTTTAGGATTGGTCTCTGAGTTATTCATTAGTAATTCAGAGATTGTGCTAGTGTTTTTTTGTTTAACTTTAAATCTCAACTTGTTCACTGTTTTAGTGATTATCATAGGTTGTGAAAAGAATAAACTTAAGGGTTTTAGTTACCGAAGTTTTTACTCTAAGGATTGATGTATATATCAGTTATAGCCACTAGTGCTAAAATATATATTGAGTAAACGTTCATCTGGATTCTAAGAATGGTATACTCTTTGCAGCCATTAACGTCATCTTATACAAAAGCATTAGATAACTTTAAATTCATTTCTGGTGGAAAGTTGAAAGTCATTGAGTTTGTATTTCTAGTAAGAATAGATGTATTATTGTTGAGGTAGGGTAGTGTAGTTATCAGAAGCTCTCTGATAGAAATCTACTTTCCATTAGGTTGAACCTAGTTGTTTTCTGAGGAAAGCAGAGTGTGATATGGGTGGACCAGGGGGAGTAGGATTACCCACACATGGAAGAAGACAGTCTTGGTCCTCTGGGTAGTGTCCAGTGTGGAAAAAGAGCCTTGATGTGGAAGAATAATTACAAAGCCAAAAGTTTTATCCAGGGTGTTAGACTTTGGCTAAAAATGTAATCTCCCATATCTTCAGTGTATGTGTATTAACATAGTTTTGAAAGTTGAGGTGAAATTAATGAACTCTGAGTTTCTGTTTAGCTTTTAAGATCTAAGAGTTTAGTAATGCCTAATAGAACTTTCTGCAATGATGGAAATACTGTGTCTTTGCTGTAAATGTAGTAACTGTTACATATGTGAGGCTGTTGAGAGTGTAAAATGTGGAGTTTTTCACAGAGAGTAGGTGATGTATAGAGATGTGTTAGAGAGAAAAGTAAGTTTCTCTGACTTTGTAAGATGGTGTTAATTCAAATTTTAAATAGCCACATGTGATTAGTGACTGCTGTAGTGAATATCTTAAGATTTAGATTAAAGATTTTGTACATCCAGTGGTATTCCATGATATTCCTCTGTATTTGTTCCAAGTACTTCTACAAAGCTTTCATTACTGACCAGACTCTGTTCCTGGAATAACCTTTTTCCTTAGTAATGATCAGGGACCTAAAAATCTTACCATTTTGAAATAAGTTTATAATGAGGAGAGATGACCCATCATTGTTACATTATGGCATTTTGTTCTTGTTTGAGTAGCTTTTAATTTCACTGTCTACTAACCTGATGAGTTCTCAGTAGGTAATTCTTTAAATTGTGTATGGAACTTCTCACAGATAAAAAGATGTAAATTAACTGTGTCTTAAAATTTCGGGTTGATGATTTTATTTCATACTGATCACCCAGTTCAAAAGCCATAGACAAAAGAAATGCAGTGAAATAAGCTTAACCTGTTGAGGTTTTTTTTTTTTTTTTGCTTCTTTTAGTTCTTTGAGGATGTGATAAAGGAGCATGCTAGGCTTATCGTAATGCAGTTTTGACCAAAGAAGGGTGTTGGAAAAATACTTGGGTAAACCAGATCTAAAGGACAAGACTTTTTTTTTTTTTTTTTTTTTTTACTAGGTATTTTCATAATATGTAGTGTTAATGTATGGGGAACAAGTACTAAAGTTTTGTCGGTGTTTGATTGTGTGTTTTGTGTAGGGTATGTCTCTGAACTTGGAACCTGACAATGTTGGTGTTGTCGTGTTTGGCAATGATAAACTGATTAAAGAAGGAGATATTGTGAAGAGAACAGGAGCCATTGTGGATGTTCCAGTTGGTGAGGAGCTGTTGGGCCGTGTCGTAGATGCCCTTGGTAATGCCATTGATGGAAAGGTACGTTTAACATTTATTAGATGTGATTGTAGCCTCTAACAGACATCAAAACTGATTGTTCTGGGGACACTTTTTATTGTTTACCAGGGTCCAATTGGTTCCAAGACCCGTAGGCGAGTTGGCCTGAAAGCCCCTGGGATCATTCCTCGAATTTCTGTGCGTGAGCCAATGCAGACTGGCATTAAGGCTGTGGATAGCTTGGTGCCAATTGGTCGTGGTCAGCGTGAGCTGATTATCGGTGACCGTCAGACTGGGTAAAGCTTGTTAAAAGTTCTAACTAAAATATGCTTGTGGAAAGGTTACTTTTCAGGCTTGGAATGGTAAATGCTTTGGATATAATAGAATGGAATGCGATGAGCATTAGCAGTAGTAGTTTTAAGTTGAGAAAACTTTTGAAGTATTTACTAAGATTCATGTTTACTTTCCCTTTTTAAAGCAAAACCTCAATTGCTATTGACACAATCATTAACCAGAAACGTTTCAATGATGGAACTGATGAAAAGAAGAAGCTATACTGTATCTATGTTGCTATTGGTCAGAAGAGGTCCACTGTTGCCCAGTTGGTGAAGAGACTTACAGATGCAGGTATTAAAGAACTTTAGTCCTGGGGCCAGTCCAACTGGCTGGCTCAGTTAGTTGGTAGAGCATGTGACTGTTGATCTCAGGGTTGTGAGTTTGAGCCCCACATTGGAGGTAGAGTTTGCTTATAAGAAAAGAAGTTGTTCAATCTTATTATTGTTTGGTGGGAGTCCTATTGTTGCTAATCTTAGGATAGCTTCTACTGAATGAAGACTGGTTTTAATTACTCCCTAATGAATTGAAATTTCTCATGTAATTCAATAAGGAAAAACAAGTGAAAATAGTGTAAAACAATGATACATTTAAGGTTTTTGTCAGTTTCTTTAAAGTAGGTGCCATTTAGAAGTTCTGGCTAATCTGACTTTGATAGATGACTTAGTGAAGCACTTAATTTTTATTATAGTAGTCTCTAAAATCAAAACGTTAATAATCTTGTAAAACTGAAAATTTATCTTCTTCCCAGATGCCATGAAGTACACCATCGTGGTTTCAGCTACTGCTTCTGATGCTGCTCCGCTTCAGTACCTGGCTCCTTATTCTGGCTGTTCCATGGGAGAGTATTTTCGGGATAATGGCAAACATGCTCTGATCATCTATGACGATTTATCCAAACAGGTCAGAGTATATATATTTTTAGAATCTGCGTGTTTGCACCACAATGGAAGGTGACAAATTTAGCTTTTAATAACCAAACTTCGTAACCCTTTTCTGTACTCTAGGCTGTTGCTTATCGTCAGATGTCTCTGCTGCTCCGCCGACCCCCTGGTCGTGAGGCCTATCCTGGTGATGTGTTCTACCTACACTCTCGTCTGCTAGAAAGAGCGGCGAAAATGAACGATTCTTTTGGCGGTGGCTCCTTGACTGCTTTACCAGTCATAGAAACACAAGCTGGTGATGTGTCTGCTTACATTCCAACAAATGTCATTTCCATCACTGATGGACAGGTATTTTATGCTTAAATAAATGTAAAAGCTTTGGATGACTTCAAGGCATTGGTTGAGGCTGGTGTTTATGAACCGATCTGTAATGCCTTTTACTTTTTATTGTGGACAATTTCAAATATATAGAAAAGTAAGGAGAAGGGTATAATGAACCCCACATCTCTCTCACCCATTTCAATTCGTGGTATAGTGGACCTCATTTTTGCTTCATTTATAGCCACTACTATTTTCCGTGTTAGGTAGTTTTGAAGCAAATCTCAGAGGTCCTATCACTTTATCTGCATATATTTTAATATAAATTCATAATCTGTTTTTTTTTTTTGTCTCACATCTTTTAATCTTACCAACAGAATATGTAGTTTGATATGGGCTGTGAAAGATTGGAGGGACTCTTTACTATGAGAAGAAGACAACATTCTTTGGAGATGTTGGGTTTCAGTTTTTAAAAAAAAAATTTTTTTTTTTTAATGTTTTTATTTATTTTTGAGACAGAGACAGAGCATGAGCAGGGGAGGGGCAGAGAGAGAGGGAGACACAGAATCTGAAGCAAGCTCCAGGCTCTGAGCTGTCAGCATAGAGCCCCACGCGGGGCTCAAACTCATGGACTGTGAGATCATGACCTGAGCCAAAGTCAGACGCTCAACCGACTGAGCCACCCGGGTGCCCCAGGTTTCAGTTTTTTGACTTAACTTTGAAAATACTTGATTTCTTTAAGCTCATTATCATGTGTATTCTCTGTATGATGTAGATCTTCTTGGAAACAGAATTGTTCTACAAAGGTATCCGCCCTGCCATTAACGTTGGTTTGTCTGTGTCGCGTGTCGGATCTGCTGCTCAAACCAGGGCCATGAAGCAGGTAATTTGCATCACTTTGTCAAGGAGATGGGGTGTCTTTAGTTTAAAATCACAATGTATTTGTTCTTTGTCAATGAAGTTAAGTATTTTTGTATTTCATGACTTAACCATTTCTGTATTTCAGGTGGCAGGTACCATGAAGCTGGAATTGGCTCAGTATCGTGAGGTTGCTGCTTTTGCCCAGTTCGGTTCTGACCTTGACGCTGCCACGCAACAACTCTTGAGTCGTGGTGTGCGATTGACTGAGTTGCTGAAGCAAGGACAGTATTGTAAGTTGTTCTTTCATGTCATCAAGTTCCTACTGTGTGTTAGGGCCTGGGAATATCATACAGCTCCCTACATAAGCTACAATACATATTGTTACCTTTCGTTAAATTTGGAGTGTTTTGAATTTTTTTTTTTTTAACGTTTATTTATTTTTGAGAAGAGGGAGACAGCATGAGCGGGGGAGGAGAGAGAAAGAGAGACACAGAATCTGAAACAGGCTCCAGGCTCTGAGCTGTCAGCACAGAGCCTGACGCGGGGCCCGAACTCATGGACTGTGAGATCATGACCTGAGCTGAAGTCAGATGCTTAACTGACTGAGCCACCTAGGTGCCCCAAGATGGAGTGTTGTGAATGTGATCGATGCCTATTATACTTGTATTGCAGGTATTGTCATTATTTGAAGGAAAACTTACTAAAATATACTTACTACTTTTGAGAGTTAAAATCTATCAGATCCCTTCCTCTGCCCCTTTCCGTGTTGGCTTTGAGAGAATGGAATTGGGCAGATTTAAAAGAATGTTAGTATGTGTTTACCTTGCTATAAAATGTCAGCAACTTATTTATGTCTCAAACAGTATAAATACTGCCAGATGATAAACCGTGCTTATGGAATATGCCCAAAGATAACACTTTAAGGCTTGCAAATATAAGGAAAAGTTTTTCCTGGGGACAGAAGTGGGAAAGAGTATTAATGTGGGGTTTCTCATAGAGAATGTGAGAGCAGGTGATATGGAGGATACATGTTCATAATTGGAAGAAAAGGTAAGTTTCTCTGACTTTGTTAATATGGCATTTATTTGAGCAACTCACTTGGCATTGTTTTGTTTGTTTTCAGCTCCCATGGCTATTGAAGAACAAGTGGCTGTTATTTATGCTGGTGTGAGAGGGTATCTTGATAAATTGGAGCCTAGCAAGATCACAAAGTTTGAGCATGCTTTCTTGGCTCATGTTATCAGCCAGCACCAAGCTCTGTTGGGCAACATCAGGTATGAACACAATCGGTAGCCTCTTTTTTATAATTTTTAAGATACAAAGTCTTGATAAAATTCTTTTGAGTTTTGTAGTTAGTCATTGAATTTTTGTTTAGGTCTGAACTGATGAACTGTTTTTCATTTCCAAATAGGACTGATGGAAAGATCTCAGAACAGTCAGATGCAAAGCTGAAAGAGATTGTGACAAATTTCTTGGCTGGATTTGAAGCTTAAACTCCCTGTGGATTCACATCAAATACCAGTTTGGTTTTGTCATTGTTTATTCTAGTAATCAGTTCCATTTGTAAAAGGATTACTGTCATACTCCAGATGTACAGAAATTACGTTAAAAATAAAGGTTCCGTATTGCTTGGTGGTTTTCTGTAGTTTGAACGATTCTTTTAAAAGAACTGAAATTAATTAGAGGAATTGGTAAGCATGCTTTAGCTAATTTACTTGAATGTTATTCAGATTAGAGGCCTAGATTATTCAAGACTGATCTCTTTCCAAGATTCTAGAGTGCTTTGTGATTGATTAAAGAAGAATTCATAAACTAGGTAACTGGATATGTAGCAGAGTTCACATGTGGTAATGTTGAAGAGCCTCGCTGGCTTGTCTGCCAAGAAGACTGATCTATATAAAAATGTACTGTAGGCAAGAAAAGAACAGGACAACTAAAATTTTCAAGGAAGTAAAACTGGTAAGTGAGGTCTGAAAGATTGGGACAAAGATTGAGAAAGAACATATTAATGAATAGAATTAGGAACATTTGTTAATATCTTCTCATTGTTAATTTTCTTTAACATCTTTTACAGGCAGTGGTTTATAATTATAACCAAGTTGGTCAGTTTTTATGGTATTTTTGGTCTTATTTAAGAAATTTTTACCTTAAAGTCTACAAAGATAATTATATATTTTACTAAGAGTTTTAAAGATTTACTTTTGTTATCTAAGAGCTTAGTCCACTTACTAGAGTTCTTCAGAGAAATAGAGTGATTAGGATGTGTATAGAAAGATTGTAGGGGCTGGCAAGTTTGAAAGGGCAGGTGGATAGGGCTGGAGACTCCTGGAATAGTTGTGTTTAGAAGCAGAATTCCTTCTTGGTGGACCTCACGTTCTCTAAAGGCCTTCCAAATGGATGAGACCCATCCATGTTATGGAAAGTAAGCTTTTTTTTTTTTTTTTAAAGTAATCTTTATTCAGAGTATTTCAGATGTTAATCATGTCTAAAAAATACTTCCACAGCAATTAGACTGGTTTGACCATAAACTAGATACCATAGCTTAGCCAAGTTGACACAGAAGATTGACTGTCATTGTTGCACCTGGCTGGCTCAAGTTGGTAAGGCATGAGATCTCAGGATTGTGAGTTCAGTCTCCACATTAGGTATAGAGCTTACTTAAATAAAATGGGTTCCTGGGTGGCTCAGTCGGTTAAGTGTCCAAATCTTGATTTTGGCTCAGGTCATGATCTGATCTCATGGTGAGTTTGAGTCCTGCAACCAGGCTCTGTGCTGGCAGTAAGGAGACTGCTTGGGATTCTCTCTCTTCTTGCTCTCTGCCCCTCCCCTGTGCTCTTTCTAAATAAATAATAAACATTTTAAAAAGGTAGGAATGCAAGCTGGTGCAGCCATTCTGGAAAACAGTGTGGAGGTTCCTCAAAAAACTAAAAATAGAGCTACCCTACAACCCAGCAATTGCACTACTAGGCATTTATCCAAGGGAGACAGGTGTGCTATTTCGAAGGGGCACATGCACCCCCATGGTATAGCAGCACTATCAACAATAGCCAAAGTATGGAAAGAACCCAAATGTCCACCGTTGGATGAGTGGATAAAGATATGTATACACACACACACACATATATATGTGTATACACACACACGTGTATACACACATACATAGATATACACATACACAATGGAGTATTACTTGGCAATCAAAAAGAATGAAATCTTGCCATTTGCAACTACGTGGATGGAACTGGAGGGAATTAGGCTACGTGAAATTAGTGAAGGACAAAAATCCTATGACTTCACTCATATGAGGACTTTAAGAGACAAAACATGAACATAAGGGAAGGGAAACAAAAATAATATAAAAACGGAGGGGGACAAAAGAGACTCCTAAATATGAAGAACAAATAGGGTCACTGGAGGGGGTGTGGGAGGGTGATAGGCTAAATGGGTAAGGGGCATTAAGGAATCTACTGAAATCATTGTTGCACTATATGCTAACTAATTTGGATGTAAATTTAAAAAAATAAATAAAAAATAAGGGCGCCTAGTTGGCTTGGTTGATTTGAGCGTCCGATTCTTGATTTCGGCTTGGTTGTGATACCAAGGTTGTGGGATTGATCCCTGCATCAGGCTCTGTGCTGAACATAGAGCCTGCTTGGGATTCTCTCTAAGTTAAAAATTTTTTTTCCATATATTCATATCCAATTTTTAAGCTCCATTTATTAAATGAGCCCTCCATGTAACCTGCTGTGATACCGGTGTTATATTTAAGTTCCACCCATGCCTGGGTCTTTCTGGGCTCCTCATTTTTAAATTGTTAACAGGTATATAATTTAAAGAATCAAAAAGTCAAGACAGTTGTTTATGAGAAAAGGAAATCCCTTGTTTGCCTATCCCCAACCTCTACAAAGGCAACTGATTCCTTTTTTTTTTTTTTTCATGTTTATTTTGAGAAAGAGTGCACGAGTTGGGGAGTGACGGAGAGAATTCCAAGCAGGCTCCGTGCTGTCAGCGCAGAGTCTGTTGTGGGGCTCAAACTCAGGAACCGGAAGATCATGACCTGGGCCGAAACAGTCGGACACTTAACTGACAGCCACCCCGGCACTCCCAAAGGCAACTAATTCCTATTCAGTTATTTTGTCAGCTCCGTATTGCAATGGTGCCACTTCCTGATTTGTACATTATGTGTGTAATCTGTTGATTTCACCCAACGGGTAAGAATTTTGCATGTGCACACAACTGCTATACTACACCACCATAAATCTATTTAACTATGATCACAATATGAACAGATGATGATTTGGGTTAAAGAGAAATGCTGCTCATAGGACTTCTTTATGATCTGCTTAAACCTGAAATGGTTTTTTGTTTTTGTTTTTTGCAGTGACATGAACAATTTATTTTTTAAGTTTTGTTTTTTTAAATTTACATCCAAATTAGCATATAGTGCAACAATGATTTCAGGAGTAGATTCCTTAGTGCCCCTTACCCATTTAGCCCATTTCCCCCCCCCCACACCCCCTCCAGTAACCCTCTGTTTGTTCTCCATATTTAAGAGTCTCTTACGTTTTGTCCCCCTCCCTGTTTTAATATTATTTTTGTTTCCCTTCCCTTATGTTCATCTGTTTTGTCTCTTAAAGTCCTCAAATGAATGAGGTCATATGGTATTTGTCTTTCTCTGCTAATTTCACTTAGCATAATACTTTCCCGTTCCATTCACGTAGTTGCAAATAGCAAGATTTCATTCTTTTTAATTGCCGAGTAATACTCCATTGCATATATCTACCGCATCTTATCCATTCATCCATCGATGGACATTTGGGCTCTTTCCATACTTTGGCTATTGTTGATAGTGCTGCTATAAACATGGGGGTGCATATGTCCCTTTGAATCAGCACACCTGCATCCCTTGGAAAAATGCCTAGTAGTGCAATTGCTGGGTTGTAGGGTAGTTCTATTTTTAGTTTTTTGAGGAACCTCCATACTGTTTTCCAGAGTGGCTGCACCAGCTTGCATTCCCAAGAAATAGTTATTTTTTAAAATTTATTTTGAGAGCGAGTGGGGAGAGGCAGAGAGAATCCCATGCAGGCTCTGTGTCCCGACAGGACTGATCTCCCGAGCTGTGAGATCAAGACCTGAGCCAAAATCAGGAATCGGATGCTTAACTGAGACACCCAGGTGGCCCAAGTCTTAGAATATTTTAAAGCATGTCTGGTTTACTTGGTCTAATAAAAGGACAAACCATATCTAACAAGTACACCCTATGAGAAGAATTTTTGTGAATGGTTCTCTGGATTTTAGTTTCTACTATCCACTAGCTCTAGTGATTTGGTAAGTCATTTATTCATCTGGATTAAGAATTGTAGAAGAGGGGTGCCTGGCTGGCCCAGTCGTTGGAGCATGTGGCTCTTGATCTCAGGGTCGTGAGTTTGAGCCCAACATTGGGTGTAGAGATTACTTTAAAAATAAAGAGGTAATGGTTTGGGGAAAAAAATTGTGCTGGAAGATGGCAAGAGTTCCCCTAAAGCTGTAAAGCCTCCCTGATAGTTTTGCTGACCTAGAACCCAACACAGTCTATTGCAACAGTGAACCAGGAGAAACCAATTCTGAGATGACAAATGTTATTTTTTTTATTAGTCACTCAGGTGAGCAGGTTGGGAGACCACAGGCATGGCGCTGTTCTCACCAGATGTGCCTAGCCTAAGTACCCAATGGCCCTGCTGTGAGGCAGCCAAAAGGCTGCCATAAAATGAGTTTTTGTACAGCTTATCATCTGAGAAAGGCACTTGACCTTTGAAATGTAAGGTTTTATAGCTTTCAGATAAGTATTTTAAAATCTGTTTGAGGATTATTAAGTCTAGCTCTGCAGAAGGCCTCTAATGTCTCAGCTCTGTAATCTATGTGAGAATATTAAGATAGGCATATCTTAAATAAAATAGTGTTTAGTTTAGCTATTTATTACTCAACTATGAGATGAGCACTAAAGGATACAAAATGAGTGACATAGAAGGACCCTCTAACTTTCCTAGGATAGGGAGGAAGACCAAAGACATTTGTTGTAATGACTTTATAATGCTGTGCAATTACTGTAGTGACCAGAGCAAAGTACTATTTGAATTGAAAAATCCATATCTATTGACAGAAGTGAAAAAGAGTTCATGGGAGAATTGGCCTTTGGCAAGAGGTAGACTGTTTTTTAATTTTTAAAAATATTTATTAAATGTTAATATTAAATATTTTATACTTATTATATTGTGTTATATAATATATAATATAATTATATATTATATATGTAAATATATAAAAACATGTATTTATATATAATTATAATATGTAATATATAATATATTAAATATTATTTATATTAAATATTTTAATAAAATTAAATATTAAATATTTTAAATATTTATTCATTTCTGACAGAGAGAGAGTGCGAGCAGGGGAGAGGCAGAGAGAGAGGGAGACACAGAATCTGAAACAGGCTTCAGGCTCTGACCTGTCAGCACAGAGCCCGATGTGGGGCTCGAACTCATGAACTGAGATCATGCACTGAGCCGAAGTCGGACGCTCAACCAGCTGAGCCACCCAGGTGCCCCAGAGGTAGACTTTTTAATTATGAAAATACTCAGTCCTAAGGAAAAGTTGGAAGAATAATACAAGCAACACTCTTTTACTATCCATCAATATATGCCACATGTTAATATTCTGATGCATTTGCTTTATTTTTCTGGGGAACTATTTGAGAGTAAGTTGTAAGCATCCTGACATTTCTGACACTTCATCTAAAAAATTTCAGCATCTGTGCCCTAAGAATAAAGACCTGCAACTCATCTGCATAACAGAACAGGCTTGTTTTTCCAAACATCTTTCACCTTGCTAGTGAGTTTTCTCCCTTTTGTGTCTTCAGCCCCTCCCCCTTTCTTTAGGTCACATAAGCTTCATGTTGCCTCTTTGGAATTCCATGTCTATGTGATTCCCCATACATATGCCTATTTAAATTTGATTTTTTCCTCTTTTTTAAAGAAATAGGGGTGCCTGGGTGGCTCAGTCCATTAAGTGTCCAACGTTTGATTTTGGCTTAGGTCACAATCTGACCATGAGTTCAAGGCCTGCATCAGGCTCCATGCTGGCAGTATGCAGCCTGCTTTGGAATCTCCCTTCTCTCTGCCTGTCTCCTGTGCACACTCTCTCTCAAAATAAATAAGCTTAAAAAAATAAAGACCATCTATATAGCCACAATACCACTATACCTAAGAAACAACTGACTCAATAATATGCTGTCCATATTAAAATTTTCCTAATTGTCTCCCCAGCATCTTTTATAATAGCTATTATTAAAAAAATATGTTTATTTTGTGTGTGTGTGGGGGGGGGGGGTGGCAGAGAGAGAGAGAATCCCAAGCAGGCTCAGTGCTGTCAGTGTGGAGTCCAACACAGGGCTTGATCTCATGAATCGTGAGATTATGACCTGAGCTGAAATCAAGTCAGACGCTTAACTGACTGAGCTGCCCAGGTGCCTGTAAAATAGTTATTTTTTTTAAGTTTATATAAAATTCCAGTTAACATACAGTGTAATATTAGTTTCAGGTGTATAATTTAGTGATACAACACTGGTGCTCATCACAAGTGCACTCTGTATAATAGTTATAATTTTTATTAAACAGTTTTTTTAAATGTTTATTTTTGAGAGAGCAAAGGGGGGAGAAGCAGAGAGACAGGGAGACACAGAATCTGAAGCAGACTCCAGGCTCCAAGCTGTCAGCACAGAGCCCATTGTGGTGCTTGAACCTACAAACCACAAGATCATGACCTGAGTTGAAGTTGGACACTTAACCAACTGAGCCACCCAGGCGCCCCTGTATAATAGTTGTATTTTTAAAATTAATGTGAATATCTTGTTCTCCAATAACTTTTCACTGGATGTTTTGGGGATCTATTGATTCTTACCTGAAATAGAACATTGGGAATTGTAAAATGGTGATATCTATCTATCTATCTATATATTTTTTTTACCCTTGCTGGTATTCTCCTCTGAAGGAAAGCTTTCCCTCTCAGGTCAGTACGAACCATGGATTTTTTTTTTTTTTAATTAAATATATTACAGTATAAGTTCTTTTTTTTTTTTTTTAAATTTTTTTTTTCAACGTTTTTTATTTATTTTTGGGACAGAGAGAGACAGAGCATGAACAGGGGAGGGGCAGAGAGAGCGGGAGACACAGAATCAGAAACAGCCTCCAGGCTCTGAGCCATCAGCCCAGAGCCCAACGCGGGGCTCGAACTCACGGACCGCGAGATCGTGACCTGGCTGAAGTCGGACGCTTAACCGACTGCGCCACCCAGGCGCCCCTATTACAGTATAAGTTCTATTCTTGACAGAGGATGAAGGTCATGGGCATTAAGGGTAGAATTAGCATACATGAACGAATAAAAATGGTGAAGTAGTTTATTTTGGGAATAGTGACTTAATGTGCTTGCAGCATATGGTATATATGGCTGGGTTGTGTTTTACACATTTGAACCTGTTAATGGAGGGCTTTGAAGACCACTGAAACATTTGGAATTCTCAGTGATGATCAGTTGTTGATCAGAGCTACTTAGGAAAACAGCAATGATTTGTTGATAGCTTGGAGCAAGAAAATCAGAAAGCCAATTCAAAATTCTCAGTAAAGAGAGTATGGAAAGGGAGAAAGAGGAAGTAGGTTTGAGGGACATTATATAAAAGTATTAAATATAGTACTGGGAATTCATGAAAGGAGAGAAGATTGACCATGAGCCTTCTGGTTTGGGCAACCAGAGTAGTGAGGGAAAATCAGATTTGGAAGTAGAAGTTAGATCATTTAATTTTGTATAAGTTTGTTATCTATTTGTTGAGGTTAATATCTCAGATGCTCACTATAGATTCAATTTAGGCCAGAAATGTCTCCTGAGAGTCCTCAAAAGGACGATACTGAAGTACTGAACAGTGTTCTCAAGAAAATCTTAATAGGAAACAGGGACAGGTTCCCAAAGCTATGTCATTTTTCAGTGTGGGACAAGAGATTTTGTCAAGGTGTGATTTGGTAAAATCATTCATATTCGTGGGGGTCAATACTATCCAGAAATAGCCCCTTAATTGTTTGACCTAAATCCTTTAAAGTCATTCCCCACAAATATTCTTTAGTTTTTGATGCACACAGAGTGACACAGTCCAAGACTCATTCCTTAATGGGTAAATAGATTTCCAGTTCCTTCATTGGAGATGGTTCCTCAATTCATGTATGGAAAGTGTTGCAAGTTCCAAAAGAAGAGCAGTATATCCTTCAGTTTGTCAACTTTATCAAACACTTAAATATGTATTTGTTCACCACCGTGTTAGGCAATGAGTGTATCATGACTCATTCCCTTAAGGGAATAGGGAGGTGAGATAAATACATATGAAAGAGAATAATCAAAAGTAACATGAGAATGAAGCACCAACATGAGCATCTTCCCAAACCACTGAGTCCAGAAAGGAAAGCTTTGCCAACAGTCCCGGAAGTGTTGGAAGAGGTTCCAACATGGAACATTTCCTAGTTCTCACTTTAATTAAGTCTATTTTCCTATTCCTTTTATGGTGGTGCTTTTTGTGTCCTGTTTAAGGAATCTTTATAAATTTGAACTCAAAAGCAAAGAGTAAAATAATGATTGCCAGGTGCTGGGGAGGGGGGTTGGAAAAATGGGGAATTGTTGGTCAAAGGACACAAAGTTCAGTTATGCAGGATCTAGAGAGCTGATGTACAGCATCAGCTGCAGCTACTAATACTGTTTTGTATACTTGGCATTTGCTAAGAAGTTCATCCTAAGTGTCCTCACTACACACAGAAAAATTGTAACTGAGATCGTAGATATTAGCTTGATTGTGCAATCATTTCACAATTTATATGTGTATCAAAACATCACGTTGTATGCCTTAACTATTTAAAATTTTTATTTATCCTATATACCTCAATAAAGCTGGGGGAAAATCTTAGTTTACCTTAAGGTTAAGTTTTTTTTCTTTCTTTTTTTTCTCTAGAAGTTTTATTGTTTTCACATTTGGGTCTATGTGTCAGGGGTCCAAGACCACGCTCAGGACCAGTAATTTTCTAGAACTCAAAGGACTCGCCATACAGTTGTACTCATGGCTGTGATCTATTATAGTAAAAGCATACAAAGCGAAATCAGCATGGGAAAGTGCTCGTGGAGTGATGTCTGGAGGAAACCAGGCCCAGAGTTTCAAGAGTTGCCTCCCAGTGGAGTCACACGGGATGCACTTAATTCCTCCAGCAATGAATTGTGACAGTATATGTGAAGTGTCTACCAGGGAAACTCATTAAAGCCTCAGTACCCAGGGTTTGTACTGGGGCCACTCATGTAGGCACTTTGCTTAACACATACCAAAACCCCAGACTTCCAGCAAGAAGGAAGCAGGTGTTTAGCATAAACCACATTGTGCAAATAATTTAGCTACAGTGAGCCACTTATTATTTAGGGAAAGTTTTTTTTTTAATGTTTATTTTTGAGAGAGAGAGAGAGCACAAACAGGAGAGGGGCAGAGAAAGAGGGGAACAGAGCATCTGAAGTGGGCTCCATGTTGACAGCAGACAGCCTGATGTGGGGCTTGAACTCTCAAACCATGAGATCATGGCCTGAGCCCAAGTCAGACACTTAACCGACCGAGCCCCTTAGGGAAAGTTTTATATCAACGTTGGGAAATGTTTACCCAGCAAGTCTGCAGACACCAGCCATGGGCCAACTTTGCCAAGTAGGCGTCTCTCAGGACAGCATTCCCGGCCTGCTACGTGAGTTCTTCTGCGCAGGTTTGACTCTGAAGCAGGGTGATACCAACCTCCAGTACTGACCTCAGTCGTGTTCTCCAGGAGTCCTGGACTTAGCCAGCAAATCCTGTTAGCCATGGAGGTCTGTTTTAGAATGCTGGGTACCTCAAGTTTCTGTATGAACCTTTTTTGATTTGGTTAAAGGTACTAATTCAGGCCTGGTACAACTCTCATCAGTAAACCAAAGCTGACCTGATGCCTTCCTGGGCTGAGGCAGTACATGATAGTATATTAGGATTTTTAATATTTGTTTGTTTGTTTATTTGAGAGAGAGAGAGAGGGCACACGCGAAGGTGGGGAGGAGAAGGGTAGAGAGAGAGGGAGAGAGAGAATCCCAAGCAGACTCTGAGTAGTCAGTGCAGAGCCTGACATGGGGCTCGATGCCACAAACCACGAGAGCAGATTGATACACTGCTGACTGAAGTCCTTAGTTTATTGAGATTTCTTTTGCTTTATTTTCACTTTCTATCTTTCCTGCCCCGTTGGATTTTCTTAGTTTTTACCTAATGTCCTTTTTTTGTTCCTTAGATCCATCTAGGACACCACATTAATCATCATGTCTCCTTAGGCTCCTCTAGGCTGTGACAATTTCTTAGATTTTCTTGGTTTGTGGTGACCTTGGCAGTTTTGAAGGGTTTTACTCAGGTATTTTATAAAATGTCTTTCAGTTTGAATTTGGTATTTTCCTCATGTTTAGGCTGAAGTTATGGGCTTTTGGGTGGAAGACCACGGACATAGAGCACCATTTTTGTCATGTGATATCAAAGGTATGTACTATTAACACGAATTATGACTTTTTTTTTTCTTTTGCCTTTCCTTTGTGAATTATCACTGTTGATGTTAACCTTGATCTCTTGCCTGAGGTACTGTTTGTCAGGCTTCTTCACTGTAGGGTTACTCTCTCTCCAACCCTTTCCACACTGTATTCTTTGGAAGGAAGTCACTATTCCCAGCTTCCATTTAAAGAGTGAGGAATTGGGGCGCCTGGGTGGCTTGGTCGGTTAAGCGTCCGACTTTGGCTCAGGTCATGATCTCACGGTCCGTGAGTTCGAGCCCCGCATCGGGCTCTGTGCCAACAGCTCAGAGCCTGGGGCCTGTTTCAGATTCTGTGTCTCCCTCTCTCTCTGCCCCTCCCCTGTTCATGCTCTGTGTCTCTCTGTCTCAAAAATAAAAATAAAAAAACGTTAAAAAAAAAAAAAGTGAGGAATTATGCTCCACCCCTTTGAAGACTGTCTACACAGAGTATTTGGAATTTTGCTGTTTATTTAGGTATTCAGTCAATCTACTTACATCAGTATGGACTCATGGTTAGTTGTTTCATATTTGGGGTTCTAATCCAGTATTTCTTTTGTTCAAATTGTCCCAGCTTTGGCCATTGGGAGCTTTCAGTTGGCTCCTGTATTCCTTTGATATGGCCCTAACTATTTTGCGTATTTCTTGTCTTAATGCACTTTCTGACACTACAAGATACTCTAGGCTTGTATATTTCCTGCCCCAGCCCTAGAACCAGTCCTATGCCTGTTTGTTTTTTTTTAAATCATGTTGTCTGTTTTGTTTGTTTGTTTCTTTTGAGTTTTATAAGTTCTTATATAGATACTGGATATAAATCCTTTTTGGACAAATGTGCTATCAATTTGTTCTGTTCTGTGGCTTGGCTTTCACTCTCTTAATGGTGGCTTTTGATGGAAACACAAGCCCCTATGTGCAGTTGGTTGTCCTCTGTGACAATAGATACCAAAATTTTCCCATCTTTACACTCCTTTATGAGGAACAGGCCCTTTGAGTCCCTTACTTCACTCCCATTACCTTATGAAAATTCAAATCGTGATGGTATCCAGCCAGCCAGCCCTTGCTTTGATGCAGGCCAGACAGAGCTCCTCACCCACCATGCAACTAGCCCTTGGTCACTTCAGGCTCCTCCTGGATGTTTGTCCCTTGTATTCGATTCCTGTCCTTTCCTCAATCTACTCAGCTTCCAACCTAAGTGACAGAAATCCAGCCACTTATCTTGACATTGACTTGGCAGACCTAATAATACAGCTTAATCCTGCCCTCTGGTGCTTTCAGACCCTGGCTGCTGCTTGGCCAGGTTCTGGTCCAGGGATCCCATCTGGCTTTAGCTACTTGGCCAGTACTCCCACCAGGTTTTCCCCCTGCTTCTTGGAATGGAGGGAACAGACTATGGGAACTGAAAGAAAAATTGATAGTGCTGATGATCAGAGAGAGTTCATTGAATCCCCTGGCTGGGTCCATCATTGTCTAATGACAATGACACAGAGAGAGAGAGAGAGAGAGAGAGAGAGAGAGAGAGAGTGCAAGTGAGTGAGGGGAAGAGACAGGGAGAGAGAGAGAATCCCACAAGGGGCAGAGAGAGGGAGAATGTGAGAGGGAGAGAGAGAGGGAAAGAGAGAGGGAGAGAAACAGGGCTCACCCAAAGCAGGGCAGAAGGTCACCTGAAGTGGGGCTTGAGCTCACCCGATGTAAGACTCGAACTCACGAACCATGAGATCATGACCTGAGCTGAAGTCAGATGCTTAACTGACCGAGTCACCCAGGAGCCCAAGAGAATATCAGTCTTACCTTGAGGTGCTTTGCAATCTTCTTGGGAGGTAAGATATCCAAAAGGAACAGAAATTAGAGAACATAAGGATATAAGTAATACATGATTAAGGGCTTACGTGTGTGATATGGGTGACGAGTTCCAGAGATTCAAGAAGTGAGAAGACAACAAGGGCTGGAGAAATTGGGGAAGTGTGATGTCGTGGAACTTTATTTTTATTTATTTTATTTTATTTGTTTTTGATGTCGTGGAACTTTAGCAGGAGGAACAGTAGCAGGTGGCTGGTAAAGTGTGAGCAAAGATGGCGTGGCAAGACTGGGAAGAGCTGATGGCCTTGGGTTGGTTGGGGGGAGGGCAGGAATCTGGGCAAGGAGATCAGAAAGGTCAGAGCAGAGCAAAGCCAGGAATTTCTTGAAAGTCAGGCAGAGGTGTTTGGGACTTCATTACAATGGGCAATAGGGAAACTTGGTAGCTTTGTGAGGAGAGGAGAGACGCGAAGAAAGCAGTGTTTTAATTTTTTTTAATGTTTATTTATTTTTGAGAGAGAGATAGACAGAGTGGGAGCAGGGGAGGGACAGAGAGAGAAGGAGACACAGAATCCAAAGCAGGCTCCAGGCTCTGAGTTGTCAGCACAGAGCCCGATGCGGGGCTCAAACGCAAAAACTGTGAGATCATGACCTGAGCCAAAGTCAGATGCCTAACCAACTGAGCCACTCAGGCACCCCTGTTTTTTGTCTTTTAAAAGCTTATTTATTTTTGAGAGAGAGCCACCCAGGTGCCCCAAGATATAAATGCATTTTAAATTTTGGTGACATGATCAAATTCTCTTCACAAGGATTTTCCAGTTTTACGTGCAAGAGTCTATTTGGCCACTACTGTGTACTATCAAACTTTTTGTTAGGAAAAATGCATTTAATGACTTTAGAAAGTACTTCTGAAATGTTAAGTTAAAAAGCAAGATTCAAAATTTTATGTATAACAAATGTGTATTATTGGAAGAGATTATGCCAAAATATTAACAGCAGCTATCTTAAAAGTAATGATCATTTATTTTTTAAGTGTTGATCATTTCATTTCAAAATTGCTATAGCAATATTATTTAACTTTGTCAGTAAAATCTCTCCAATTGGTTATAGACCCTTAGATATAGTACACATTTTACTTGTCTTTTTACTCACAACACCTTGTCCAGGAGATGACTTTAATAAGTTTGAGGAATGAATGAGTAATACAGTAAATCCTTGGTTTGCAAGCATAATTCATTCCAGAAACATGCTTGTATTCCAAAGCACTTATAAATTTCCCATTAAGAAATTTTCCATTAAGAAACAATGGAAATGCAGATGATTTTGTGATAAATAAAAAATAATACATATAAAATATAAAGACAAATAAACAAATTAACCTGCATTTACCTTTGAAAATCTTCATGGCTGGTGTGAGGGAGACAAGGGAGAGGAGGGTTACTGTGTAGGATAACTTTCACTATCACTAACAGAATTACTACTACCTATTGGCTCCATGGAATCTTCTTCTGCATGGGGGCCATTGTATACACTTGCACGGATGTTGACTACAGTACATTATTAATAAATTCTTGTCTTATATTATATTTAATGTAATTGGCAATAAGGCAGCAGAGGAAAGGGTCTGTATCTGCAGGCAGCCTAAACCTAGAATGAAGCAAAGCATTCCTAAGCTTATTCTTGTATGGAAAACCAAAGGACTGTTAATAGGTGCTTTGAAGTGATTAAAAAATACACTAGTGTCAATTGTGGGCACTTTCCAACATTCTGAAAAATCACCTATTTCTGCCACACACCGCGGGCTGAGACTGAGCATCTGAGCATGGGAGACTATCACCCGCAATCCTGTAGAGAGAGAGAGAGAGTTATAATAATGTGGTTTGGCATCACATACCACTCATATTGAAGACATCACTCATTTATCAAGTTAAAATTTATTAGAAATGTTTGCTTCTCTTGGGCAACACTAGCAGAACAAGTTACTGGCAACCCACGGTTTTACTGTATTTTCCGTCAGTGTGAAGCATTTGCAATTTTCAATCCTGCCACCAGGTGGTAGAAGAGAGTTAAAATTCAGGGATCTTTGGAATCTAGGTGGTGAAACTCAAGCATTATGCACCATGACAGTTTGGAAGACTTTCTAAGACTTAAAAAGTACATGCATTAAAAGTAAAAACTTAGACAAGTAGAATTATGTCCAAAATATCTGCCCTGGGGCGCCTGAGTGGCTTGGTCAGTTGAGCAACCAACTTAATTTCAGGTCAGTTCATGATCTCACAGTGGTGGGATAGAGCCCTGCATGGGGCTTGGTGCTGAGTGTAGAGCCTACTTTAGATTCTCTCTCTCCCTCTGTCCCTCTCCCCTGCTTGTGCACGCTCTCTCTCTCTCGAAGTAAATAAATAAACACATAATAAAGTATCTGCTCCAAAATATTAAAAACTTCCAGGAAGCATCTTGGTGCTATCTTTCTTCAGCCTCTTTCATCTCCCCAGTGGGTGCTATTTCTTACCTCTCCTGCAGTTTAGCCTTCCTCCTGGTGTCCACTGAGGCCTCTCCTGTCTCCTGATGGTGTTGCCAGACTCCCCTTCCTTCTAACCTCACTGCTTTCCAAAGAGATGAACAACCGGATGAATGGATGCATGGCCTTAGAGTGACCCAGAGCTGGAGGCAATCTTTTCGTCTTTCTATTGTAGGTAACTCTGCTGGTGGAATTTCATTACAGTGGAACCCGGGTGGTATTACCAGGCAGAACCTTTTAGCCGTCCTTCAAATCCTCCCAGAATTGCCCTTTCACTGTGTCTGGACAGAGGTAGAACCTGCTCGAGAGGCAAATGCTTGCCTTTTCAGGCCTGTGGTTATAGGTGGTCATCAGCACTTGGTCTTGGTACCCTTGACCTTCATCTTCCCCTCCTTGAGCACCTACTCTTTGCCCAGGGTGGATTTGCTCCAGGAGTGACATCTCTCTTTGACCTTGGCCCTGTTTAGAAGTGTAGAACTCAACCCAGTTCTTCACCTGTTTAATACCCTGGGATCTTGGGCAAGACTTTCAAGCCTCTCTGTCTGCCACAATTTTGGCTCAAGGCCTGTAGCATCATGCAAAGCATCATGCTTTGTTCCAAAGCGCCATATTACTACCAAGGAGAGATAGGTCTGACTTGTCCTGGGGTTATGGAGTGTCCTTAGGGAGGGAGAGTGCATGGAGAGGAAGGAGGCTCTGGGCTGCTGCTGGAGTGGGCTTGCTGGAAAAGGGTCTTGGGTCTTGAGAATGAGGAGGAGGTCGGAGAGGAGCTAAGCTCTTGGAGGCGTTGAAAGGGCCCCGCTAAGAATCAAGGGCTGACAGCATCAATGACCTTTCTTGACTTTTAAACTAAAACCTGTCCAGGGGCTGATCTGTAGCAGGTGCATCTGGAATGTACTCAGGACTCCCTGAAGCGTTTGCACCTCACGTGACCGCTAGCATTGTCAGTCCTCGAGCTCTGCGGAGCTGACACCGGTCCCGAGACCACACTCCGATCAGGTCCCCGAGACCTCTATCCAGCATCCTGCCGGGCCAAGATTTCTCCGGGAGGAATTCTATTGGGGGAGGAGGGAGCACGTCGGCGGGAAGGGAGCCGAATTCGGCAAGGCGGCCGGACCAGTTCCTTGCAATCCTTGAAGTCTTCCTGCATGAGGGGACAATTCCCGGCTCCCAGATTGCCGGCTGCGGGACGTGGCGGGGCTCTACCCGGGCGCGCGCGTGGGCGCTGAACACTAGTGACCGCGAGGCGGAGGAGGTGGTGGCGGTGGTGGGGTGGTGGCGGCGGCGGCGGCGGCGGAGGAGGAGGAGGAGGAGTGTGTCCTGGGCGGGTGCGGTCGGGCGTGGTTTAGGACCCGGGGCGGCCTCCCCGCGGCCCGGAGACTCTCCAGCTGGGCCGCCCCACCGCAGGCTGCCACCCTCCGGCCTCCCCGCGCCTGCCTGTCTCCCCGCTCCACTCGGCCCCCTGCGACGCGCGCTGGCCATGACGGGCGCACTGTTCAAGGCGAACTTCTGGGTAAGTCGGCGCCGCCTGGGGACCTGTCCCGCTGCCGTGTCCCCTCTCTGCCCCGCCCCCAGCCCGCCGGCGCCCTCGAGTCGCCCGGGTGGAGTCCCCGGCGCCTCTGCCCCCCGGGCCCCAGCGGCACGGGGCCCCGAGTCTCACAGCCGAGGATCCGGAGACCCCGGCGAGGAGTGGCGCGGCCGGGGAGAGCGGCCGGTGCCCCCGAGGCTGTGCCAGGCGCGGGTCTGGGGCGGACCTGGGTGAGCTTCGCGAGCTGACCGCTGCAGGCCCCCCCCCCCCCCCCCCCCCCCCCCCCCCGCCCCGGGATCGTCGTCGTCTCCAGGTCCGTCCGGGCCCAGTCGGCGCCCGCCCTTCCCCGCAGAGGCTTTGCCCTGTTCCCGGAGCCCCCTCCCCGGAGCCCCCTCCCCAGGTCTTTGCCCAGAGCTGCTGGCGGCGTCCAAGGGCTGCCTGTCTCCCTTCCTCCGTCTGGTCCTCTTCCCTCAGTCCTGTCACTCCTCAGGGACCCCTCAAGGGCCTGTAAGCCCTCTTTCAGAGGAACTGCCCTCATCCTTTTAGGCCAGCACACCTCCCGACTCCTTACTTCGGACCCTGCGTGCCTCCATTGCTCCCCACCCCCCCCACCTTCCTGAAGTTTTTGAAGTTCCCCTGGGGCACTGCCCCCCTGCAGGTCCCATAGCAGGTATTGTCACTGTGGGGAAAAAAAAGTAGGGCAGAGAGTCTGCCTTCCCCCACCTCACAGTGTGACACCAGTCGTCATATCTCAGCCCAAATGTCACCTCCTCAGGGAGGCCTTTCCTGATTGTGCCCAACAGGCCCTATCACTAGTTCACATGTCACCATTCTGTTCCTTTGTAGCATTTGTCAGCCTGTGGTTTTGAACTGGGGAGACTGCAAGCGCATGAGCCTCTTGGGACAGCTACTGTGCAGTTTTCAGGGCCGGTGCCCCTTACACAGCTGATGCGGGGTGGGTGCTCAGCAAATAGTTGATGACTGAGTAAGTGCATCTGTATCGCCCAAGGGGCCTGGGACTGGGTGACAGCCGCAGCCTCTGTCCTCACAGGGCTCCACGCCACCACCCCACCGATAAATACTTGCCGATAAATACTTGCCGGAGTGGTTAGGGCCAGGGGCAGAAATGAGCTCTGGGTTGGGTAAAGGTCAGCGGGGAAAGAACCCTCTGTTTATACCTTCCCCCCTCCTCTGGCCTTATACTTTGGGAAGGTATCTGAGATCCTGAGATAGTTTGCAAAGGTATCTTTTACCTCTAATTTTCTGTATACTTTGTGTCAAATAATAGAAACAATAATAGCTGACATTACTGTGCACCAACGAACACCTGTTCTAAATGCTTTATACACACTACTCATTTCAGCCTCACAACTACCCTGTGAGGTAGCTTGCTTCCTATCTCATTTTACAGATGAGAAAACCGAGTGTCAGATTGTTAACCAACAATCCCAAGCTGCTAGAGCTGTTAAATAGTGGAGTAGGCCTCTGCACGGACCAAATGCTCTGTGAGTGCCTCAGTGAGGCTGGGGCCCAGCAAGATTGTCCCAGCATTGCTGTCTGCATGGATCCTTTGGTACTCCCAAAAGTAGATGGTGGGTCATCATTTGACCCTCTGTGTGAATATCTTTCTCCCCCTGCTCCAATCATGAGCTCCTGGAGGGTAGGTCCTGGGTGTTACCATCAGCTGAGCCTTCAGCATTGAATGCTGCCTTACCTGTGAATGCTCAGGAATCAGGCAGACGGGATTGTTGGCTAGGCCTGGGGGCAAAGGAGCAGAAAGGAACCTGCTGGAGGCTTCGTGTGATGCCTCCACCCACTCAGGGCATAGAGGAGGCAAGGCTGTGGTTAGCACAGAGGGGAATAACTTTCATGTTTCAAGAATGAGAAGGTTGTGATCAGATACAGTAGAAAACTTTGGAAGCACAAGTGGGTATCAGTGACTGAATTTAATAAATATTTATGAAATACTTTTCCTGTATAAGGATTTCTTTTTTCTTCTTCTTTTTTTTTTAAATTATTTTTTAACGTTTTTATTTATTTTTGAGACAGAGAGAGACAGAGCATGAACGGGGGAGGGACAGAGAGAGAGGGAGACACAGAATCAGAAGCAGGCTCCAGGCTCTGAGCCATCAGCTCAGAGCCCGACGCGGGGCTCGAACTCATGGACCGTGAGATCGTGACCTGAGCTGAAGCCGGATGCTCAACCGACTGAGCCACCCAGGCGCCCCTGTATAAGGATTTCTAATTGAGGTGGCATTTGCAGAGTAAGGCCACTACCTTGGTTGGAAGGTATATTCCCATGAGGAATCAAGGTACAGAGAGCAGGCTTTGGCTTCAAGTTTGTGGAGGAGGAAGGGGCGGAGGTAAGAAGAGTCCAGCAGGGGCCACGGAAACTGGGCCAGGGGGTCTAGGGTGGAGACCATACGGAGGAGAAAGGAGGAGATGAGGGAGGAGTAGCAGGGGAAGAAGATGTCAAAGCCACAGGGCAAGGCAACCATTGAAGGTGAGCATTAGGGGAAAGGGAAGGAGGGCTCAGAGGAGGCTCCATGTAATATGAACTGGAGAATGAGATGCGGGCCCAGAGATAAGGAAGTCAGGAGGAGGAACTGGTTTGTGGGGAGAGAGGGAGGAGGAGGAGGAAGAGGCAGAGCCAATATTAACAATATTTAACCACAGGGGTAGCAATGGTGAGGACCAAGGCCAGCAGCCAACCCAGCCCTTGCCCCCACACCCCCCCAGCACCATGCCAGGACTGGTGGGTATGGGGAGGTGTTGGGAGGGGGAGGGTCCTGGAAAGGGGACAGATGTGTGAGGCAGCAGGGTTTGGAGCTATTTTGTTTCAGTAACCAGTGCAAACACGGCAGTGAGTGTTCTCTGATGTCTGGTGGTCAACGGGCTGACAATGGGCACCTGCAGGGTGCTGTGGTAGTAGACCGTTGGTTGGCATTCTGGGTTCGAGGAGCTGGTCTGGAGGAGATGGCCCTGGCCCCTTGTGAGCTGTCCAGGTGAGAGAATACAGAGAACAGCATGAAGTACAGAAAGGCATTGGTTACCAGTGGAGGCTCTGAGGTGGACTGGCCGGGTTCGAATCCCCGTCGCGCCCCTTACCAGCCGTGTGCGACTTTAGGTGGCAGGTTACTTCAACCTCCCTCCTCCCGCCCCGCCACCAAGCCTCAGTTTTCCTTCCTCAGTCCCATAAAAATGAGATATTAATAGCGGCTACCCCATCAGAGTTTAGTACCGAGATTAGCACAGTGCCAGGTGAGTACCTGTGATTGTCAGCTGTTACTACTATCAGCACAGAGGTGACAATTAAAGGCAGCACAGAGGTGACAATTAAAGACAGTTGACAGTCACTTGAGGAGAAAGAATGAAAAGACAGGAAGTTCCCAAGGAGGCACTCTTGAAGAATACCTTTGTTTAGGCAGAAGAGGAGAAAGGACAGAGAAATAAAGACAGGGATGTAGGGACACAACCAGGAAAGGGCTGTCACACGCCCAAGAGAGAAATGTTCCATAGAAGTGGAAAGGCCTGTGGTCAAATTAAGTAGGTGTTCCAGAAAAGGTATGAGTCAGTACATACTTTGTATGTAATCTTACTCAAATGACCCATGGAAATACTTTCCATGGATCTGTTTGAAAGAGAGTACTCAGTGTTCTTTACTAATTTTTCAAAACATTTTTTTAAGTTAATTTATTTGGAGAAAGAGGGAATGTGAGCAGGAAGGAGCAGAGAGAGGGAGAGACAGCAGTCAGAGCTTAACCGACTGAGCCACCCAGGCGCCCCTACTCGGTGCTCTTTAAAAATGGGACGGTCCCAAGGGGCCCTGGGTGGCTCAGTTGGTTGAGTGCTGACTTAGGCTCAGGTCATAATCTCACGGCTAGCGAGTTTGAGCCCCACGTCAGGTTTGCTGCTGTCAGCACAGAGCCTGCTTCTGATCCTCTGTCCCCCTCTCTGTGCTGCCTCTCCCTCACTTGCATATGCTCTCTCTCTCAAAAATAAATAAAACACTAAAAAAAAAAAAAAAATAATGGTCCCCAACTGAGTTTGCCTGATGTGAAGCACCCAGGGGGGTTGTTTCTTTCCCACTCTTCCCTGTGCGTACCTGGTCTGTGGCTGCATGGTTAAGCAGTGCTGCGTAATTTATCACGTTAATGTAAATACTACCTTGTCAGAATAAGAGTGACCATGGATGTGGATTCCAGAACTCCAGGGAAGCAGCTAGGACACAGTAGAGGAAAAATCCCAGTCTTTGACACGGTCAGACAGTGTCTTCCAGATGTGGATAGGCACATGTGATATCGAACCTGTTCCAGCAGAGGTAGAAGTCCTCCCAACCTAGGAGATTCTCATGCTCCTCACTTGGGTGTGAGGCCCAACCTACCTCTGTACATTGTCTACATCCTTATTTTGACCAGGGCTTTCTGCTTCTCAAAGCTCTTGGTCTAGACCAGCTTCCTAGTCTCTGTCCCAGCCCTCCTCTGTGACCTCCTGCACCCGCAGTAGGTGGGGGCTTGCTGTTCTGCCTGCAGAGTGACCAGGGGAAGTCTTAGGGCTGTTTGAATTTGCTCATTGTCTTACTGTGGACCCAGGCTGTCCCTCTGCTCCAGATCTTCGGCCAGTGTGGAATCTTGTCATTCTGGGGCCTTACTGGAACGTGGGCAGGTGCCATATTGGGCTTTGCTCAGTGACTTTTCTCTGTACGGTGACCTACATCACTATGGGAAGCTGCTTTTTTTTCTTTTTTTTTATTAAAAAAAATTTTTTTTCAAGGTTTATTTAATTTTGAGAGACACAGAGAGACAGAGCATGAGCAGGGGAGGGGTAGAGAGAGAGGGAGACACAGAATCCAAAGCAGGCTCTAAGCTCTGAGCTGTCAGCACAGAGCCTGATGCGGGGCTTGAACTCACGGACTGCTAGATCATGACCTGAACTAAAGTTGGGCTCTTAACCGACTGAGTCACCCAGGCACCCCAATGTTTATTTATTTTTGAGAGATAGAGAGAGACAGAGCATGAGCCGGGGAGGGGCAGAGAGAGAGGGAGACACAGACTTCAAAGCAGGCTCTAGGCTCTGAGCTGTCAGCACAGAGCCTGATGCGGGGCTTGAACTCACAGACCATGAGATCATGACCTGAGCCAAAGTCGGATGCCCAACTGACTGAGCCACCCAGGCACTCCCTTTTTTTTTCTTAAATAAGCAGAAAAACCAGGTTATCACATAGACCCTTCATGTGGACTCCATGTGCTAGTTTCTACAATGTTCAGGGTGCTGCTTTATGTCTTTAATACTCTCTCTTGGGAACCTGTCTCTAGAAACATACCACAGGGCTATTTTCTATTGTTTTGCCTAGTGGCAAAAGGCAAGGTAAAGTTATTGACAATTACCCTTCTTGAATTCATTCTTCTTAGAGCAGCCAGTGGGATCTATCTTTAAAATAATTATCAAAATCCTTTTTTCTTGTTTTATCTTCTTAAAAAAATTAAAACAAAATTTTTTAATGTTTATTTTTGACACAGAGAGAGCGCTCGCGCGCGCGCGCACGTGCGCGCGCATGAGCAGGGGAGGGGCAGAGAGAGGGGGAGGCACAGAATCCGAAGCAGGCTCCAGGCTCTGAGCTGTCAGCACAGAGCCCAATGTGGGGCTCGAACTCACAGACCGCGAGATCATGACCTGAGCTGAAGTCAGATGCTCAACCGACTGAGCCACCCAGGCGCCCCTATCTTCTTAAAAATTTAATGAGAGGCACGGGACCTCTCTTAAAGGAAAATAAAAAATTACAGCTTTTCTCAACATCATTGTGCAGAAACTTGTCACCGCTTTACAAAATAATATGTTTATACAGCTTTTTCTTGACAGAAGGGCTCTAAAATTATCTATTGACTTACCGCTCTAATCAAGGATTTAGCCTTCTTATGTCATCACCTCTATTTCCCTGTAAAATTATATCACTAATTTTAACTTTTTATTTAGAAACAAATTTTTAAGTGTATTTATTTTGAGAGGGGGAGAGGGGCACAGAGAGAAGGAAAGAGAGGATCCCACCCAGGCGCCCCTAGAAACAATTTTAAAGTTACAGAAATCTCGAGAGTATAAAGAATTCACATATACTCTTCACTCAGATTCTCCAGTCTTTTTAATTTTTTTGTTTTTTTTTAAATGTATTTATTTTTGACAGAGAGAACGCATGTGTGAGCAAGAGAGGGACAGAGGAAGAGAGAGAGAGAGAGAGAGAGAGAGAGAGAGAGAGAGAGAGAGAGAGGTGGGGGCGGGGGGAGAGAATCCCAAGCAGGCTTCATGCTCAGTGTAGAGCCCAAAAAGGACTCAGTCCCACAACCCTGGGATCATGACCTGAGCCCAAATCAAAAGTCAGATGCTCAACTGACTCAGCCACCCAGGCACTCCAGATTCTCCAGTTTTAAACCCCATCTGCTTGTCTCTCTTTCTTTCTCTTAATAGATATATTTTCTCCTGAACCACTGAAAATAAATATCACTGTTTTGAAATCAATAATCACTATTTAGGTTGTCAGCATAAAAAGGTTGTTTACTTAAAAATAAATTGTATACTATGATTACATCTCCATTCATGCTTTTCCTGGACTTTTTTGTTTGTTTGTTTTTTTGTTTTTGTTTTTTGTTTGCATTATTCAACTTTATCAGAGACTTTTTTTTTTAATGCTCAAGCATATCAGGGGTTTTGTTTGTTTTATTTTTTATTAAAAATTGTTTTTTCCACAAATAAGCAAGTTTTTTCACAGACCAGACTTACATAGTGAATGCAGAGTTCAGAGGTTGGTCTATCAGATACCCATTATGCAAAGGCCTAAAAATATAACACGTGTATAGATAAGAACATATAGTTAAAATGTATTCTAAAGTGGGTCTCCTGGGTGGCTCAGTCGGTTAGGCATCCAACTCTTGATTTCGGATCAGGTCATGAACTCACAGTTGGTAAGTAGGTTTGAGTCCCACATTGTGCTCTACTCTGACAGTGAAGAGCCTGCTTGGGATTCTTTGTCTCCCACTCTTTCTGCCCCTCCCCATCCAAGAATAAATAAATAAACATTAAAAAATGTATTCTAAAGGAAAAAAGATTTGGTGTATTCAAAACTTGGTATAAATGTGTATGATGCATGCTCATTTATGGATTTTTCTGGTGAAATAGCTATAGATTTCATCATCTAGTCAAAGCAAAATAATGATTATATCTAAAATTTAGAATAACCACTATCTGTACGACTACTTGATAATTTTGTACTTAATTTTTGTATTTATCATTTACTACTTCCTAAATGTAATCAGAATGTCCAGTTTTTATTTTATATTTTATTATTTTATTTTTACTTTAGGGAGAGAGAGAGAGAGCGTGTGAGTGGGGGAGAGGAAGAGAGAGAGAATCTTAAGCAGGTTCCATGCTCAGTGTGGAGCCCAGTGCAGGGCTCTATCATGGGATCATGACCTGAGCTGAAATCAAGAGTCGGACGCTCAGCTGACTGAGCCACCCAGGTGGCCCCAGAATGTTAAGCTTTATACATATTTTATTACAGAATAAATATCATCTACATTTCAGTATTAATGAAAACCTCATCCTGAGTAGAAGTGGCTGACATTGTTTTTTCTTTACCTGTGCTACAAATCTCCTATTTTAACAAAAAGGAGATTTCGATAAGAGGAGTTGTTGGTTAGCTTTAGAGTTGCATTTTTTTTTAATGTTAATTTGTTTTGGAGAGAGAGAGAGAGCAAGGGAAGGCAGAGACAGAAGGAGACACAAAATCGGAAGTAGGCTCTAGGCTCTGAGCTGACAGCACAGCGCCTGACATGAGACTCAAACTCACAAACTCTGAGATCATGACCTGAGCCAAAGTCAGACGCTTAACCTACTAAGCCACTCAGGCTTAGTTGTAATTTTTTAAAATTTGAAACTATTAAAGGGGCACCTGGGTGGCTCAATTGGTTAAGTGTCTGACTCTTGACCTTAGCTCAGGTCTTGATCTCAGGGTCATGAATTCAAGCCTCATGTTGGGTTCCATGCTAGGCAGGGAGCCTACTTTATCAATCAGTCAATCAATCAATCAAACCATTAAAAATTTCTAATTAAATAAACAAGGATGCTTTAAGTTAATTAAGTAATTAATTAATTTTAAATGTTTATTTATTTTGGGAGGGGTGGAGGGGCAGAAAGAGGGAGAGAGAGAATCCTAAGCAGGCTCCATACTCAGCATGGAGTCCATGCCGGGCTGTATCTCACGACCGTGAGATCATGACCTGAGCAGATATTAAGAGTCGGGTGCTTAACTGACTGTGCCACCCAAGCACCCCTAAATCATATATTGTGAAAATCCATGAAGATGGCAGAACCATACAGCTCACTCTAGAAAAGTCAGGCAATAGAATACATGGTATTTTCTTTTAAAAAAATTTGTTTTTAACGTTTATTTTTGAGACAGAGAGAGACAGACCATGAACGGGGGAGGGTCAGAGAGAGGGAGACACAGAATCTGAAACAGGCTCCGGGCTCTGAGCTGTCAGCACAGAGCCCGACGCGGGGCTCGAACTCACGGACCGCGAGATCATGACCTGAGCCGAAGTTGGACGCTTAACCGACTGAGCCACCCAGGCGCCCCAATACATGGTATTTTCAATACCAGTGTCCAATAGCTGCTGTGAGTCTTACAGCCTCTCAAAACAAGGGCTTCGTCACCTGTCTCAGAGTCGTGGGGTTCCTATTTCCCAAATAACACATGTGTGAGCTAAGTAGGAAAATCAGACTTCTCAAAGATATAGTAGACTGGTGGCTTATTTGTTTAAACCTACTTTCTGGAATCGGCTGTTTGCATTTTGGGCTGAAGGTTAGCCAAGGGTCAATAGGAGATTTTGACATATCTAATAGATGTTTGTTCTTCATGAGAATAGAAAAGCTTTTCTCCAGTGGACCCTAATGCCCTTGTCTTAAATTCTTTGTACTATTTGTATGTTCAGGGAGGCTCAGAGCAGCAGAGGGCAATCTTAAGCCACAGTGCAATCCATAACATTCATTATTCTCTGTCTTTGGAAACTATTATATAACCTTAAAACTCACTGTTCAAATATGGCTGTTTCATTAGCATTGACCAGGTCACACTGGATTGCATTTGTGGATTAGAAACTGGCTTCTTCTTTTTTTTCTTTTAAGTTTATTTATTTGTTTTGAGAGAGAAAGAGAGAGAGAGAGAAAGAGAGAGAGAGAAAATCCCAAGCAGGCTCCACGCCCCTAGTGTGGAGCCCCGTGTCGGGCTTGAACTCATGAACTGTGAGATCATGACCTGAGTTGAAATCAAGAGTTAGCCACTCAACTGACTGAGCCACCCAGGCACCCCGAAGACTTCTTTTTTAAACAGAAATGATCACAGGTAACTATTTTTGAAAGTTGAACAGAAGAGTATTCTTAGATATTAAATACCCACTATTCTTAAAAAAAAATGCTGTGATGATCTTAAATATTTTTTTCACAGATGACTATTCATTTTTTACACACATTATTGTTTATGGCCATTGATTACAGTTTCAAGTACTTTTATAAACCTCCAAAAATGACACTAAAATTCCCACCTGCCTCAATATCATAACCGTTTTCACAACTATATTTTAGCAGAGAAAGAGAAAAAAAAAAAAGAACAAGAAAAGGTGTAAGGCCAGCGGAAAGCTGACCCCTGCCTCACACCCACAAAATTCACACTTTGAACCACAGCCACACAAAACTACTTGCTATACCCCAAGGTGGGTGGGGCAGTGTTCCCTTGGCCCTGTCCCCAGGCTTTTGCATTGACTTCTGCTCCTGCTTCTAGGTCTTGGTTAAGAGAGTTTCTGAAAGCCCGTTGTATTTCTTTTCTTTCTTTTAATTTTATTTATTTAAGTAATCTCTAAACCCAACGTGGGGCTTGAACTCATGACCCAAAGATCAAGAGTCAGGTGCTCTTCCAACTGAGCCAGCCAGGTGCTCCAGCCTATTGCATATTTCTAACAGTACTTATCACTCAGTATTTAGTCATCACTTTCTTTGCCTGTCTTCTTTACAAGGCTATTGTCGCCTTTTGTCTCATTTACCTCTATGTCCTTAGAGCTTGACACAGTTCTGAGAACAGAGTATATGCTCAATAAATGTTTAACATGTGAAGAAGAAGTGAACACGGAAGTCTAACCTACTTGATTAAAAAAAAAAAAGGTATCCACTGCTCTTCGCCCCTACGCACACTTACATATATGTAATATTCAGGGCCATGCAACTGAATTCCGTATTTAACTAGTTCCCTTTTCATTTTTTAAGTCTGATAGTATGTATATTTTTTATTGTGGCAAAATACCTATCACTTAAAATTTACCCTCTTAATCATCTTAGTGAACATCTTAGTTCAGTGGTGTTAAATATGTTCATCGTGTTGTGCAATCATCACCGCCATCCATCTCCAGAACTCTTTTCGCTCTGTGGAACTGAAAGCCTATATCCATCAAACAATAACTCCCCATTCTCCCTTACCCCAGCCCCTGGCAACTATCACATTTCTGTCTCTATGATTTTGACTGTTCTAAGTGCCTCATATAAATGGAATCATACAGGATTCGTCTTTTTATGACTGGCTTATTTTGCTTAGCATAATGTCCTCAAAGTTTCTCCATGTTGTGACCTGTGTCAGAATTTCCCAACTTATATTATATTATATTATATTATATTATATTATATTATATTATATTATATTATATTATATATTATCTTAATTTCCTAACATTGTAATACATATTAACGTACATTCCATTGTGTGTGTATAGCACATGTTGCTTACCTGTTCACCTGTAGATGGACACTTGGGTCGCTTCCACATTTCAGCTCTTGTGAATAATGCTGCTATGAACACGGGTGTACAAATATGTCTTCAGGACCCTGCTTTCAGTTCTTTTGGGTATGTGCTCAGAGGTTTAGTTGCTAGATCATATGGTAACTCTATTTTTAATTTTTTGAAGAACTGCCATATGTTTGCAACAGCAGCTGCACCATTTTACATTCCCACCAGCAGTGTGGAAGGGTTCCGGTTTTCCAACGTCATCATCAACACCTTGTTGTTTTCTGGTTTTTTTGATAGTAGCCATCCTAAGGGTATGAGGTGATACTGTAGTTTCATTTTGCAATTTCCTAATGGTTAGTGACGTGGAACATCTTTTCATGGGCTTGTTGGCCATTCGTATATCTTCTTTGGAGAAATGTCTATTTAAGTCCTTTGCCCACTTTTGAATCAGGTTGTTTGGTTATCTTTTGTTGTTGTTATCTGTATATTTTCTGGATATTAACCTTTTTATTTTTATCAGATATGTAAGTTGCAAATATTTTCTCCCATTCTGCGGGTTGCCTTTTTACTCTGTTGTTAGTGTCTTTTGCTGCACAAAATTTTAAAATATTCATGAAGTCCAATTTGTTTTTTCTTTTGTTACCTGTGCCTTTGGTGTCCTATCTAAGAAGTCATTGCCAAATCCAGTGTCATGAAGTTTTTGCCCTATGTTTTCTTTTAAGAGTTTTATTGTTTTAGGTCTTACATTTAGGTCCTTAATCCCTATTGAGTTAATTTTTCTGTATTTGGTATTAAGTAGGTGTCCAACTTCATTTTTTTGCATGTGGGTATCCAGTTTTCCCAGTACCGTTTGTTGAAAAGACCATCCTTTTCCCATTGAATAGTCTTGGCCCCCTTGTCAAATGTCATTTGACCCTGTAGGAACAGCTTTATTTCTGTTCTATTCTGTGGGCCTGTCTTAATGCCAGTACCACACTGTTTTGGCTACTGTGGCTTTGTAGTAAGTTTTGAATTCAAGAAGTGTGAGTCCTTCAGTTTTGTTCTTCCTTTTCAAGGTTGTTTTAGCTATTCAGGGTCCTTTGAGATTCCATATGGATTTTAAGATGGGCTTAGAATTTCTATTTCTGCAAATTAAAATCAGAGACTCTTTTTAAAAAATTCTCCAGCATACTAGGTATTTTTTAAAAGCCCTCTATACCCCCATCCTCCTCTGGAGACCCCCTTTTTGGAGCCCTCTGTCCTCTGTCCCAACTGCTGCACAACTGTCATCCTGGGCTTTCCTTCAGTGCTCTCTTGAGTTGGAGCCACTGTTTTCCAGATCCTATGTCACTTAGAGAGCTCTCAAAACATAAAGAGTTCATATCCTTCCCCTGCTTGAATTCTTCCAGTGGCCTCTTGTGGTACTCAGAGTGTAAAAGTCTGACCATGGCCTACACAGGTCTGCCAGCCCCAGACTAGCCTGCCCCTCTGCACGTATCACTTACCTTCTCTTGCTCACCTACTCTACTGTGGCACTTCTAGGTCAGTTGCCAAATGATGAATTATTGTTTCTGACTAGCCAATTTGCTTGCCCCACCTGCCTGTTCCTATGGCATCCTGTGCCCATAAGATAATCCATAATACTGTAACTACCTCTTTAATGTCTGATTCCCATGCCCATAAGCTCCATGTGATGTGTCTGACTTGTTCAGAACCATATTCCCCCACATCTAACATGGTGCCTGGCTTGTAGCAGACACTCAGCAAATGAGCTGACACTCATCCAAGCCGACGCTCTGTCTTCACATTCCCTTTGGTGAGAAGTGTTATTCTAGGCTTCTGAAGAGCCTGTCCTACTATGACTGGAGGGGTCATCTTGTGCTTGGGAGAATGCTGTTGTCAAGGATGGGCTCTGGCTGTACTGGATGCCTTATGCCCAAGGAAGGGCACAGAGCAAGGTCCACACACTAAGTGCTGACCACATGGTGAGAGACCCTGTGACCAATAGAGAAAACACAACACTGGTTAGAGAGAGGAGCATTCCGGTTCGAGCGACCAAAGCAAGATGGGTCAAAGTCAGAGTGGTGATCTAGAAAAATGACAAGGAAAAGAAAAAGAAATACAAACCTCCCGTACCGACTAGAGTGGGGAAAAAGAAGAAGAAAACAAAGGGACCAGTTGCTGCCAGCGAGCTGCCACTGGTGACATGTCACACTCAGTGCCGGTTAAAATTACTGAAGTTATGGGGCGCCTGGGTGGCTCAGTCGGTTAAGCGTCCCACTTCAGCTCAGGTCACGATCTCACGGTCCGTGAGTTCAAGCCTTGCGTCGGGCTCTGGGCTGATGGCTCAGAGCCTGGAACCTGCTTCCGATTCTGTGTCTCCCTCTCTCTCTGCCCCTCCCCTGTTCATGCTCTGTCTCTCCCTGTCTCAAAAATTAAAAAATAAACGTTAAAAAAAAAAATTACTGAAGTTAGGATTAAAGACTCTCTTCTCATGGAGGATGAATTCATTAGAAATCAGGAACAAATGAAGACTTTAGAAGAAAAGCAAGAGGAGGAAAGATCAAAGGTGGATGACTGGGGGGACCCCAATGTTGGTAGGAACGTTGGAAGAGATCACTATCTACATCTGTGGGCTCAGAACGCTATGTCAGTATTCTTTCCTTGGTGGACAAGGATCTGCTGGAACCAGGCTGCACGGTCCTGCTCAACCACAAGGTACATGCTGTCATAGGGGTGGCTCATGGATGACACGGATCCCTTGGTCACAGTGATGAAGGTGGAAAAGGCCCCCCAGGAAACCTATGCTGTTATTGGGGGTTGGACAACCAAATCCAGGAAATTAAGGTATCTGTGGAGCTTCCTCTCACACATCCTGAATATTATGAAGAGATGGATATAAAGCCCCCAAAGGGGGTCATTCTCTATGGTCCACCTGGCACAGGTAAAACCTTATTAGCCAAAGCAGTAGCAAACCAAACCTCAGCCACTTTCTTAATAGTGGTTGACTCTGAACTTAATCAGAAGGTGATGGGCCCAAACTCGTTCAGGAATTGTTTCTAGCTGTGGAAGAACATGCACCATCCATGGTGTTTATTGATGAAATCGTTGCCATTGGAACAAAAAGATATGACTCAAGTTCTGGTAGTGAGAGAGAAATTCAATGAACAATGTTGGAACTGTTGAACCAGTTGGATGGATTTGAATCAAGAGGTGATCTAAAAGTTACCATGGCCACATACTGAATAGAAACTTTGGATCCAGCGCTTATCAGACCAGGCTGCATTGATGGGAAAATTGAGTTCCCCTGCCTGATGAAAAGACTAGGAAGTGCATCTTTCAGATCCACACAAGCAGGATGATGCCAGACTTTGATCATGGCTAAAGATGACCTCTCTGGGGCTGACATTAAGGCAATCAGTAGAGAAGCTGGTATGATGGCCTTGAGAGAACAGAGAATGAAAGTAACAAATGAAGACTTCAAAAAGTCTAAAGAAAATGTTCTTCATAAAAAACAAGAAGACACCCCTGCAAGGACTCTACCTGTAGCGACCACATTTGCCTTCAAGGAAATGGTCGGGAGTGTCCCGACTCCTCGGAAGGATGAGGCAGGGGAAGGTACCCAGAGGAACCCATGTTCCAGTTGATCTTTCTTAACAAAACTTCCTCTGTACATTTTTGAGGGTGATGTGGATATAGGATGCCCACTGGGCTGCTTTCATCTGTTGGCCATGTGCAGTGCTCTGCCCCCAATAAAGCGAGCTCCTTCTCAGGTAAAAAAAAAAAAAAAAAAAAGAGAGAGAGAGAGAGAGAGAGAGAGCGAGAGAGCGCATTCTTCCCTAGTCATCACACCATCTCAGGCAATTCAGCTTAACAACTATCTGTGAAGTCCTGAGCAGCAGCCTTGTGGTAGCTGCTGTGGGTCACAGAGTGACATGAGACACCTCACCTTCTAGAGACTGTTATCTACTCAGTTCAGACTCCTGTGCTATTTAAAGACAACAGTTTTTTAATATTAACGTAATAAAATTAAGGACATTAAAAATGTATTGTTGGGGCGCCTGGGTGGCTCAGTTGGTTAAGCGTCCTACTTCGGCTCAGGTCATGAGCTCATGCTTGTGGGTTTGAGCCCTGCATCGGGCTCTGTGCTGACAGCTCAGAGCCTGGAGCCTGCTTCAGATTCTGTGTCTCCCTCTCCCTCTACCCCTTCCCTGCTCATGCTCTGTCTCTCTATCTCTCAGAATAAATAAACATTAAAAAAAATTAAAAAAAATGTATTGTTAGTGATTTGGTACTTTTCCCCATTTTGTCCTCCATGCATAGGTATAATTATACCGTATGTACTATTTTGTATTCTACTGTTTCCATATAATAAATAAAACATAAATATAAGAAAGTATCAGAAGTTTATCTATTGCTATCTACTTTTCTCAACAATCATTTAAAAATATTATAATTGATGAAACTGTCTTCTTGCTGTTTGACATTTATATAATTTCTGAAGTTGTCTATAATAAATAATGTGCTGCACATCTTTATTTAGGATATTTAAAAATTGGAATCTTTGGGGCATCTGGATGGCTCAGTCAGTTGAACCTCCAACTTCAGCTCAGGTCATTTCAGTTTGTGAGTTTAAGCCCCGTGTCTGGCTCTATGCCGACAGCTCGGAGACTGGAGCCTGCTTTGGATTCTGTGTCTCCCCCTCTCTCTGTACCTCCCCCACTTGCGTTTTCTCTCTCTGTCTCTCTCTCTCTCTCAAAAATAAATAAACATTAACAATTTTTTTAAAAAGTAATTAAAAAATGGAATCTTTAAATATCTGTTTCTGGAAATTCATGAAGGAACTTGTCACTGCTCAACTGTTTTACTATGTTTCTCTGATGAGATCACTCCCTCTCTTTCCATGGTGTTAATTTCATACCTTTTCCATGCTACTCAGACCTCTACTTCCTTCCCATATGCTCACTCTGTTTTGATTATCTTGCTTCCTACTCCATGGAGAAGCCAGACACCAGCTGGTGAAAGCTCATTTACCTTCTGTATAAATAGGGTTAGGTTTGGCCATGAGTAACAGAAAACCCAGAGCGACAGTGGCCTAGACAAGGGCAGTGTTTATTTCTATCTCACATACACAGAGTCCCTAGCCAGAGCTAGGCATGATCATGAAGGATACCCCTGCCTGCTTACTCCAGCGGTACCTGGTTCAATACCTGATACATAATAGATTTGACGTAGGCAGGGTGGGCCCCAGGACCCAGAGGGGGTCACACAGGACCAGCCAAGAGGGTCATTGGTTTTGTGCAGGACAGAAATCAGCACCTGGCTGGCTTAGTTGCAAGAGCATGCAACTGTTGATCTTGAGGTCATGAGTTCGAGCCCCATGTTGGGTGTAGAGATTACTATTAAAAAAAAAAAAAAAAAAGAAAAGAAAAGAAAAGAAAAAAAAATCAAACATGAACCTGAAGGAAGTGAAAGCAGAGTTTGTTGAATACTGTCAGTGATAGCACATAGCATATTGAGTGTCTGGGAGACTTGGAAAAGAAAGGAGAGTGAGTCTCTCCATTGCTCGGGGTTAGGGCTTATATTGGAAACGGTCTCAAGGTACGTGTTCCTTCAGGAATCCAGAGTAGGGTCCCCTCAAAGGCGAGTATCAGGTGAATAATAGGTGCTATTTCTTAAATCACTGAAGGTAGGGAGGATTGATGTCAGCATCGGCAGAGGTTGGTTTGAAGCTAATGTCCTGGGACATGTTTGGGCTTCGGTTCTTCTTAGATGATAAAGTGTTTGGGAGCCTAGGACAAGAATCCAAGAATGATTAACTTTCCTGCCTCTCTGTTGGAGCGGGAACATAGATAGCAGCTTGGTTCATTCAGATGCAAGGTGAAATATAGAACATGAGTAAATGGGGCCTAGCAGAGAAACAGCAGAGACCGAGCCTTTCTAAAAATGGAGCTGCTCTCTTTCCCTCTCTCAGATTCACAGTACTATCTGTTGAATGAAAATAGCGTTCATTTAGAGTAGGACACTTAAAAACTTTTGGTGTATATATAAAGTGATTTCTTAGAGAGCAGATGTATTCTCAATGTCTCCAATAATATCCCAAGGTACTAGTTCCACTACCTCAGTCGTGGCCAGTGTGGTTTCTTCCCTGCCCATTTAATAAGCAAAAACAGGTGCCTCCTTAAACTTGCATTTGTGTTTTTACCACCAGGGAGAGTGAACCTTTGTTTACTTCCATGTTCTATTTCCTCTTTTATGAATTGTTTTGTTTCTTTCCTTGTGCTTTGCTTATGAATCTACGTAAGCTATAAAAAATGATAAAGGTATTGCTTGTTATTTACTACAAATATTTGCAAGCACATTCTCACATCTACATATGTATGTGTATACATATGTGTGTTGTGCGTGTGATTCACATCTTCTGGCCTCCAGTAAATACCGTGTGCAGTAGTGAGGGCGGTCCTGAGGCACTCAAGCCTCTGTGTCGGACATTCTTGGGTTGGAATCCCAGCCCTGCTCCTTTTAAGCTGAGGGATATGCCTTGTTCAAATTACTCAACTTTCCTAAGCTTCGTATTCTCCTCTGTAAAATGATCATTATACTTAAAATGTATACATATTTTGAAAATGCTTTATACAGTCAAGTGTGTTGAGCTAATCTTTTGTGATTTCATCTATTATATACCAAAGTTTAAAAACTTCTCCCCATGCTTGATAAACATTTAATTATTTTTCTTTGAACTTTTCTTTTTTTTTTTTTTTTTTTAATTTTTTTTTCAACGTTTATTTATTTTTGGGACAGAGAGAGACAGAGCATGAACGGGCGAGGGGCAGAGAGAGAGGGAGACACAGAATCGGAAACAGGCTCCAGGCTCTGAGCCATCAGCCCAGAGCCCGACGCGGGGCTCGAACTCCCGGACCGCGAGATCGTGACCTGGCTGAAGTCGGACGCTTAACCGACTGCGCCACCCAGGCGCCCTTCTTTGAACTTTTCTATGGTTAAAGTTTCTATGGTTAAAGTTGTACTCAATAGTTAATTGTCTTTTTGGATGAGTCCCAGGTGTTCTGACATTTGCAGAAGCCAGAGATCTGTGTGACCTCTAAAGTCAGGAGAAGATTGACTCCTGCCCTCAGTGGGCCTACGTCAGGGGGCAAACACACATGTATGATCCCAATGGGAAATAGGCTGACCTACTCTCCTCACGCTAAGAGGTGTGGGTTAGCAGAGTAGGATTATGGAGTAAGCCCAGCTGGGTGGGTGCCATGGGCCACCAGTCCCTAAAAAGCACTAAGATAGCACTGGGCATGTGATAACATGGGAAAAATCTGTGTTTCCAGAACACCTCAAGGGAGGGTAAGGCTTGGCACAGGGCCTGAAGGAATACTTAAATAAGCTGCTTAGGGTAGGGGGACCGAGCCTCTGCCCCTACCTGCAGGCCCTGCTTGAATGACAACAGTTGACAGATTGATGTCCTCTGACAGGCTGGAGCCTGGTTTCGGGCTTAGTTTTGCTGGGTGATGGATGCAAGAGGAAACACTGTATGGTCACTGTAGTCTTTCCTCTCCACTCTTGCCTTACAGGGCTGATCCGATTCTACTCCAATTTGAACACTAGTTTTTCTATTTAAAGAATAGCTGCTTGAGGTGACAGGTCCATAAAGGGCCACAAATGTCTGAAAACCCTAGAAATACAGTCTCTTTACTGCTCCAGGCCTTGGTTGCCCTGCCTCTTTGAAACTGCTCTGAGGATATACTCTTTAAAAAAATTTTTTTTTAATGTTTATTTATTTTTTGAGAGAGAGACAGAGAGACAGAGCATGATTGGGGGAGGGGCAGAGAGAGAGGGAGACACAGAATCCGAAGCAGGCTTCAGGCTCTGAGCTGTCAGCACAGAGCCTGATGTGGGGCTTGAACCGACAAACCATGAGATCATGACCTGAGCTGAAGTCGGATGCTTAACCGACTGAGCCACCCAGGCACCCTGGGATATACTCTTTTTTATCAGACACAGGCACTAAACTTTCTCCCTCCCAAGACAGCCAGGTCTTGAACAAGGGGTCCAAAAAGACCTTAGTTCTCTGGGATAAAAAGTATTTCTCTAGGCCTTTGTCAGCACTTCTACTGATGGTCACGTCTGGAGATCTGAACAGTTGACCAGTCCTGTGGGTTGTCCCCAGCTCAGCCTTCATCCAACTGTCCTATGCTAGCACCTACCTGTTTAATCAGGATTCCCATGTAATTCCTGCCAGGAGAGTGGTTGGCTTTGATTCTGACCAGCTGTTGTTTAGGGCCATCATCTTGGCCAGCAGGCTTCTCCCTGGCTGACACCAGCTGTATTTCCCTTTCCTGGGCTGAGTAGGTGGAGAGAGTGTATATGAGAGACCATGGTGTTCTCCTAGATGTCCTTAGCTCTGAGTCAAAGGCAGCAAATATGATGCAAATCAAGGCACCTGCCATTGAGCCATGTGGCCACTTCTGCAGACACTGAACTGAAGGGCCCCAGGACCCAAGAGCTTGGGTCAGCAAGCCAGAAGCCTGTCTGCTCTCCAGGGCAAAGAAACGAGTCCTGTGGACGGGGTTTCAGATAGGGAAGCTGGAAAGACCAGGGGGCTCAAGAGAGGCTGTAGGTACAAGACCTCAACTATTCAGATGGAATTGTGGTCGATTCCATGGGAACCCAGGAAGTAGGGAGGGAGAGGCCACCAGCTAAGGGCAGCTGCAGTCCCCCCGGCCACGTTCCGTATCGTTTGGGATCTACATCCGACACTACCTCAGACTAAGCGAGTGCCTTGCCCAAAGCCACTCAGCTAACCGCTCTGAACTTGAGCTTCCTGTTTTGCAATGAGGACAATACTGTCTGGGCAGCCTAAAACTAGGACCATTCTGTGTCTCAGATGAGAAGATAGATTATAGTTGTGTTAAAGACGTGGAACTGTTGGTAACGCATTTGTATATCGATATTGTAGCGCTTTGCTTTTTTTTTTTTTTGCAGTTAATTTTAAAAATTGAGACAATTCATGAAATTGGGTGGAAATAACTTAAAAATTTTTTTTTTTTAAATTTTTTTTTTCAACGTTTATTTATTTTTGGGACAGAGAGAGACAGAGCATGAACGGGGGAGGGGCAGAGAGAGAGGGAGACACAGAATCAGAAACAGGCTCCAGGCTCTGAGCCATCAGCCCAGAGCCCGACGCGGGGCTCGAACTCCCGGACCGCGAGATCGTGACCTGGCTGAAGTCGGACGCTTAACCGACTGCGCCACCCAGGCGCCCCAATAACTTTAAAATTTTTAAGGAATTGTTAGAACAAGTGAAATATAGTCCATAATCCCTAAAAATTGTCATTTACAGCAAGCAGCAAGAAAGGTATTTGTAATACATTACTTTAGAAAAAGTTACTACCAATTCGTAAAATAAGACCTCCTCATTTTTTTTAAGTTTATTTATTTATTTTGAGAGGGAAAGAAAGCATGAGGGGGGAAGGGCACAGAGAGAGAGGGAAAGAGAGAGAATCCAGGATAATCTCTCCATTTCAGGGTCCTTAATGAAATGACATCTGGGAAGTCCCTTTTGCCATGTGAGGTAATGTGTTTACAAGCTCCAGGGATTCTGACTTGGATATCTTTGGGGGCGGGCCGTTGTTCTGCCTAGAACATTGGGTGATTGGATAATCACTCCATGTGTTTGGGGGACAGAGTGGTCACTGGGGGCTTCTCTGGAAAGATGACATTTGAGCTGAGATGTGAAGGGTAAGGTCCAGCCAGCCTTCCGGAGTGCTGAGGGAAGGGGGAGACAAAGCGGCGAGGCTGGAAAGGGCCTGGCGTGTTTGAGGAACAGAAAGATCAGTGTGGCTTCAGCAGGAAGCAGGCCGGATTGCTGGGAATCAGTTTGACAAAAGCCAATTTGCTGAAATGATCAAGTCACTAAAGTCCTGCTTCTAGTAATTACCTAGAAAGCTAAAGCATGCTGTGTTATCGAGGGTAATTTCAAGAATCTTTAAAATTAATAGGTTTTATTATTTAGTGCAGTTTTAGGTTTACAGAAAAATTGAACAAAAGTACAGAGTTCCCATATTGCTCCCTCCCACCCCAGTTTCCCCCTCTATTAATATCTTGCATTAGTGTGGTACATTTGCTACTCTTGCTGCACCAATATGGATGCATTATTATTAGCTAAAGTGCATAGTTTATGTTAAGGTTCACTGTGTTTTATAGGTTTTGACAAATGCATTATGTCATCTATCCTCCATCATATCATACAGAATTGTTCCACTGACTTGAAGAACCCCCTGTTCATCCTTCCATCCCTCCTTCTGAACCCCTGACAACCACTGACCTGTTTGTTGTCTCCAGTTTTGCTTTTTCCAGAATGTCATGTAGTTGGAATCATACAGTATGTGGCCTTTCCAGATTGGCTTCTTTCCCTTAGCAGTATGTGTTGAAGATTCTCTCATGTCTTTTTGTGGCTGGATGCCTCACTTCCTCCTATTGCTGAATAATATTCCCTGGTGTGGATGTACCACAATTTGTTTATCCACCTGCCTACTGAAGGACATCTTGGTTGCTTCCAATTTGGCGCAGTTAAGAATAAAACTGGTATAGGGGCGCCTGGGTGGCTCAGTCGGTTGAGCGACCGACTTCGGCTCAGGTCATGATCTCACGGTTTGTGAGTTCGAGCCCCGCGTGTGGCTCTGTGCTGAGAGCTCGGAGCCTGGAGCCTGCTTCGGATTCTGTGTCTCCCTCTCTCTCTGCCCTTCCCCGACTCACGCTCTGTCTCTCTCTGTCTCAGAAATAAATAAACATTAAAAAAAAAAAAGAATAAAGCTGGTATAGGGGCACCTGGGTGGCTCAGTTGGTTGAGCATCCAACTTCAGCTCAGGTCATGATCTCACAGCTTGAGGGTTCCAGCCCTGTGTCGGGTTCTGTGCTGAACTCAGAGCTCGGAGCCTGCTTTGGATTCTGTGTCTCCCCCTCTCTCTGTCCCTCCCCTGCTCGTGCACTGTCTCTCTCTGTCTCTCAAAAATAAATAAACATTAAAAAAATTTAAAGAATAAGGTTGGTATATACATTCATATGTAGGTTTGTATGGACACAAGTTTTCAGCTCACTTTAGTTAAAATATGGTTTCATTGAATCAGATTCATTGGTCTAGTTCAGCTGAATGTCATTTTAACATGTGTTATTTCACGTCTAAGGTGCCTGAGTGTCCTCTGTGCTCAAAATTCATGCAAAATGCTCCTTGGATTAGGCTGGGTAAGAAATCAGTGAGTTAGAGGGGAAAAGTCAGTGGACTTAGGAGAATGTGTACTGGAAGAAATACTTGATATTTGCTTCTAGAATTCTGACATTTAAGACATGTGTTAAATCTGAAATTTGAATATGTAAGACATTCTGATTCCCAAAAGTCATGGACCCGAAGTGCAGAAAATCCAAAACATACTGAACTTGAGCTGGCCTAGTGACATTGCAGTGGCAAAGCCAAAGATAAACTAAAAGTAAAACTTAACCAAATCTAAATAAAAACTTTGAGGAAAAAGCCCTAAGACAACACAAATTGTCATCAATTTTACAGAGTCTCTAGGAACAAGTAGAAACAAGGGTCACATATTTCCGGGGTCAGGGAAGGCTGAATCACTGAGAGATAGAGGATGAGTAATTTCTGGACTACAAAGAATCATTACTTGGTATTATCCCTACAAACAAAGTTAATCATCCTGATGGGCACATTTGGAGATCATTGCATTTATTTGCATATTTTTGGTTGGGTAACATTTTTTTGCATTTATGTACTTCTGTTCATGTTAAGAATATAATGATCAGTCAAATTGTAACCTAAGCCTCCATTCCTTCATTTGTAAAAGGATGGAAATGAATTATGTGGTTTAGCTCTAAGATGCTCTCAAATACAGTAGCATTCTAAGGCTAGAATACTGTGGGAAAATAGGCTCTTTGACTACCTAGAATGTTTAGGACATGGGATATTCTGCTTAATTCCACTTTCTGATCAATTGATAATTAACCCCGATTAGTTTTTGGTTTGAAATTTGTTAGAAATTATAAATCCACATCTTGGCGAATCCACATCCAGAGCACGTAAGGGATTTTTTTTGAGGATTCTTCTGATTTAGGTGCTGGGGTTCCAGAAATGGAGACGGAGACATGAAAGATACAGAATAGGAATGAATGCACTTTGTTCTCATCAACATCACATAGTTTCTATTAGTTTGCAGTTTCTTGGCTTTAGATAAATTGTCATGGAAGAAATCCAGTCAGTTGACTATCTGGGTTACTGGGGTCTGAGATACGGCGTCCAGTCAGCGGCTGTGAAATGCATCCCAGACATTACTGCTGCAGGGATGTGGCTGCTTAAGAGGCTTCACAGTTATGTAGTGTCTTAAGACTTTGAGATTTATTCTCGTTTGTGTATTTGGTTTGCCTAGTAGGTGAACCAGAGGATAATAGATAGAGACTAAAAGCCTTCAAAATTGTATTTCAGTGGGGATGTGACATGAAGGGTGTCAGAGGCTGGAGGGAATTTTTATGGACTGGACTCCAACTTCCCACGGGGAGCAAGAGGGAATACAAGTCAGCTAGAGTAGTGACTGGATATTTCCCTGGGCTTGACCTACTTTGGTTTCCTGACTTACTTCTCTTATTTGCTTTGACGGTGGTGGTAGTTCATTGGGTATTTGATCTGGCTGGCTTTCTTGGCTCTGCTGGCTGGACTGCTGGGGTTTAGAGAAACACTGTCCTGTTCCCTTGGTCCCCTATCTGAGGACCTACTTCAAATTTTAGGTATAACCGCTTCCTGGCACTTGCTTGCTTTTCCAGGCCTGTGCAGTGTCTTGGGCATGTCTGGAGGATTCTCTAGGGAATGCCGTGGACCAGCAGGAAGACTTGAGTCTGTATTTCTGGACATTGATGCACCACTGATTGGTGCTCAGTTCAGCAGCACATGTACTAAAATTGGAACAATGCACCACTGACTTTACCCTGTGATATATACAGTCACGTACCTCTCAGGGGTAAACTATAGAAGTTCAACTTGTATTTATTAACTGGAAAAGTGTTAGCATTAACATTAGCAGTGCCCTTAGCTGTGGTCTAATGTTCCTCATGAATTGAAACACCCACCTTCGATTCTTAGACTTTTCTCTCCCTGTGGATTTGTAAGTCAAATTTCTCATGTCCCTGAGGGATGTGTGTGTGTGTGTGTGTGTGTGTGTGTGTGTGTGTGTGTCTGTGAAACAGAGAGAGAGAGAGAGAGAGAGAGAGAGGGAGGGAGGGAGGGGGAGAGGGAGATTTAGATCATATTGAAGGTTAGATGGGTAATGCTGAACATTAGCCAACTTTCTGAACATTGATATCTTCTAAATCTTATGCCTTCTATGTTAAATTTAGAGGGATATTCGTCTTTCACAAAGTCATGGTCTCAACATACATAATATAAATTTTCTGTAGTAAAATGTGAAGTTGTTCCTTTTTTTATGTTCAGTTTTGTTATGAGGAGTCCAAATAGTTCAGAAATAGAGGTTGCCACTAATAAATGTGTGGTGTGTTTCCTTCCGGACTTTTGTCTCTGTATTTATATACAATGTAGTTATGCATTCTTCTTAACAAATATGGACTCATTTATTATGGGCTTATATAGGAAACTTTCATTTGTCTCATGATAATATATTGTGGATATCTTTTTGTTACTATGTATAATTCTTTAAAAAAATTTTTTTTCAACGTTTATTTATTTTTGGGACAGAGAGAGACAGAGCATGAACAGGGGAGGGGCAGAGAGAGAGGGAGACACAGAATCGGAAACAGGCTCCAGGCTCTGAGCCATCAGCCCAGAGCCCGACGCGGGGCTCGAACTCACGGACCGCGAGATCGTGACCTGGCTGAAGTCGGACGCTTAACCGACTGCGCCACCCAGGCGCCCCCAAAAAAATTTTTTTTAACGTTTATTTATTTATTTTTGAGACAGAGAGAAACAGAGCATGAACGGGGGAGGGTCAGAGAGAGGGAGACACAGAATCCGAAACAGGCTCCAGGCTCTGAGCTGTCAGCACAGAGCCCGACGCAGGGCTTGAACTCACGGACTGCGAGATCATGACCTGAGCCAAAGTCGGACGCTTAACCGACTGAGCCACCCAGGCGCCCCAATTACTATGTATAATTCTATTTTATTCTAGTATCTAAGGAAACTTGTGATTATGTTGGGCCCACCTGGATAACCCAGGATCATCTTCCCCTCTCAAGATCTTTAACCTAATTGCACCAGCAAAGTCCTTTTTGTCATGTAGGGAAATATATTCATAGGTTCTGGGGCTTAGACAGGGGCATCATTTGGGGTCATTATTCAGTCTGTCATACTGGTGTTTTCTAGGTGTCTCCGTGGTAAAATTACTGCTTTCCCTTTTGTAAGTAATGAATAACTAATGTAATTATATAAAGTAATGTAATTAATAAGTAGCTTAAGGGGGGGATACTTTGAAATTATCTAAATGTACTGCTTGCCTCAAATTTTTATCCATTAGTTTTTAACATCCATTGGTGATTCTTACCTGAATGAATTATTAAGAGGGTGGTCATTAAAAATTTTTGACAGTTTTGTTGAGGAATAATTGACATGTAATAAACTGCCTGTGTTTCATTTTTATTTATTTACTTATTTTTTAATTAAAAAAATTTTTTAACATTTATTTATTTAAAAAAATTTTTTTTTCAACGTTTTTTATTTATTTTTGGGACAGAGAGAGACAGAGCATGAACGGGGGTGGGGGGGCAGAAAGAGAGGGAGACACAGAATCGGAAACAGGCTCCAGGCTCTGAGCCATCAGCCCAGAGCCCGACGCGGGGCTCGAACCCACGGACCGTGAGATCGTGACCTGGCTGAAGTCGGACGCTTAACCAACTGCGCCACCCAGGCACCCCAACATTTATTTATTTTTAAGAGACAAAGAGAGAGCATGAGCAGGGTAGGGGCAGAGAGAGAGAAGGAGACACAGAATCTGAAGCAGGCTCCAGGCTCTGAGCTATCAGCACAGAGCCTGATGTGGGGCTCAAACCCACAAACTGTGAGATCGCGACCTGAGCCGAAGTCAGATGCACAACCGACTGAGCCACCCAGGCACCCCTCATTTTTATTTTTTTTAAAGAATTAAAAAAAAATTTTAACGTTTATTTATTATTGAGAGACAGAGAGACACAGAACCTGAGCAGGGGAGGGGGAGAGAGAGGGGAAGACACAGAATCTGAAGTAGGTTCCAGGCTCTGAGCTGTCAGCACAGAGCCTGACGCGGGGCTCGAACTCACAAACTGTGAGATCATGACCTGAGCCAAAGTCAGTTGTTTAACCAACTGAGCCACCCAGGAGCCCCTAAAAAAATTTTTTTTAAATGTTTATTCATTTTTTGAGAGAGAGAGAATGCACCTGTGTGCATGTGAGTGAGTGGGGGAGGGACAGAGAGAGAGAGGGAGACACAGAGTCTGAAACAGGCTCCAGACTTTGGGCTGTCAGCACAGAGCCTGGCGTGGGGCTTGAGATCTTGACCTGAGCTGAAGTTGGACCGATGGAGCCACCCAGGCTCCCCTAAACTGCCTGTGTTTTAAATATAAAGTTTAACAGGTTTTCACATAGGTCTACCACCCATGAAACCATCCCCACAGTTAAGCTTGTGAACCTATTCATCACCCCCAAGGTTTCCTCACACCCCTTTGAAATTCCTCTGACCTCACCTGCCTCTCTCAGGCAACCACCACTCTGCTCTCTGTCCCTGTATATTAGCTGCGTTTTCTAGAATTTGTATAATCCAAGCACAGTAGGTGCTCTTTTTTTGGCCTGGCTTCTTTCATTTACCATATTTATTTTGAGTTTCATCCATGTTATTGTATTAATAGTTTGTTCTTTTTAGTTACTAAATAAGATTCCATTTTATGGACATGGACATGTGACAGTTTGTTTATCCACTGATCGTTGATGGACGTTTGAGTTGTTTACAGTTTTTAGCTATTACAAATAAAACTGCTATGAACATTTGAGGCTCCTGGGTGGCTCAGTTGGTTACGTGTCTGACTTTGGCTCAGGTCGTGATCTCATGGTTCGTAGGTTTGAGCCTGTGTCTCTGTGCTGACAGCTCAGAGACTGGAGCCTGCTTTGGATTCTGTGTCTCCCTCTCTCTTTGCCCCTCCCCCCACACTCTGTCTCTCTCTTTCTCAAAAATAAATGAACATTAAAAAAATAAAAAAACTGCTATGAACATTCATGTACATCTTTGTATGGTGATTTTCTGATTCCATCTATTATAATGAAGTTGGCATTCTACTGTAGGGAAGAGCTTTCTCTCCTCTCTCTCTCTCTTTATTAGTATGCACACAGGGATTCTTATTTCATTCGATGGATATAGTATGTTACCATCATGATTTCTCTTGATGCTCAAATTTTTCTGGATTTGGATAGCAAGGGGTCCCTCTAAACTGGATTGTGTGCCCTAGATTTTGTGTCCTTTAGATATATTCCCATCATTCTTTGAGCACTCCTCGCTTTCTGGGACAAGATGTTATAGGCTTAATAGCTAATTTCTCTGCCACAGTCCTAGAATCTGCTATTTCTCCAAAGAGCCCTGTTTCCTTTTAGTGGAGAATAGGATTTAGAAAGCAGTATTTGTGCTGTGGGTGTGCTCATTGCTACCTGGAATTCATTGTTTCTAGGCTCTTTCAACAGAGTGAGGAAACATATGTATGCATAACAATACCTCCAGTTCCATTAAAACACCACAAGGTTATTCTAGCCTTCTCCCACTTGCTGTATTTTCCAGAGGTATGCTGGTAAATGGTTAACAACTTCTCCAGGAGATAAACTTTTATCTATGCTTTGCAGCATTTGCCAATTTCCGTGGTGTAAAAACTCCCTCCATGGCCATTTTCAAACCACCAACATGACATCACTGAACAGGGAGTTAGGAAGAGATGTACAGCATTGGTCCTCACTGGTGCGAGCCAGGTCTTGCATGCCACTGTAGGAGAAGTGGGCTCCTATTATCCACAAAATATTTACTCATTTCCTAAATGAGCCCTAAAACACATAGAAAGTAGTTTCAGGATTGCTAACCAATACCATTGGGAGAAACAAGCTAGTGTTTAATGCGTCTAACTCCTTTGGCTTAGGATGAGAACACACTGTCAGAATAGGGTGGCTAAAGTTACCTGGGTTGGTTCTACCTCCCTCTCCTTTAGTGTGGTGATTTTATTCATTCAAATGAGGTTAGGTTTGTTTATTTCTCTTTGTATTCCATTAGCTAGGTTTCTCCCTTACTTGTATATGTTTCTAGTGCTTTCCACTGTGTAAAATATTAACATAATTTCAAAAATTAGAACAACTTAGAAGGGTGTACCCAGAGGTGCCTGGGTGGCTCAATTAGTTAAGTGTCTGATTCTTGATTTCGGGTCAGGTCATGATCTCACAGTTCGTGGGTTGGAGCCCCTGCTTGGGATTCTCTCTCTCTCCCTCTCTCTCTGCCCCTCCTCTGCACGCACATGCATGCTCTCTCTCTCTCAAAATAAATACACTTGATCTTATCCAAAAGGCCGAGAGTGATCTCTCTCAAAATAAGTAAATAAACTTTAAAAAAGAAAATAAGTGTACCCAGAGAAGCATCACTTTCGCCCCCTCCTTCTATCCCAATTCTACTCCTGTCTTGTCCTTTCTGATCCCACTTACCCTGTGTAAGTGACTAATTTCATTAATTTCTGGTTTATCTTCTCTGTTTCTTTTGTACAAATGAGTAGATATATATATGTATATTCTCATTTTCTTTTCTTTCTTATGCAAAAGGCAGTATACTACATAGAATAGCCATGAAATCGGAAACGTGTGTGTTTTTGTTTTACTTTTTATGACTGAAACTCCTCGATTACTTCTGGGGCATGCTAATGATAGGTATATTCCATGAAAATCAGAAACATGAATCCTTGAAACAATGCAAAGGCGCATGTGCAGGGGTTGATAGAAATGCTGTATTGATAAACTATGTTCATAACAGTTTTGCATAATGCATTAAACTATGCATTGCTAATCAAGGACAGTACGTTCAACATATCATATGATATCACCATTGGAAACTTTGTAATATAATAGCAATTAATCATTTCTTACGTATATTAGCCTATGCTTCCAGACTTTGGGACCACGCTGAAGCTACCCTCTTGCCCTTTGCTTTTTTAGCTTTAAAAAATACAGACTGAGAGAACCTAGGTGGCTCAGTTGGTTAAGTGTCTGACTCTTGATTTTGGCTCAGGTCGTGATCTCCGGTCTTGAGATGAGCTGAGCGCAGAGCCTGCTTAAGATTCTTTCTCCCTCTCCCTCTGCCCCTCTCTCTCTGCTTGTGCTCTCTCTCTCTCTCTCTCTCTCTCTCTCTCTCTCAGGGACAGAGCCTGATGTGGGGCTCGAACTCATGAACCATGAGTTCATGACCTGAGCCCAGATCAAGAGTCGGACACTCGATATACTGAACCACCCAGGTGCCCCTCATTCTTTTTTATAGAACTTCATTGTGAGGATATACCACTCTCCCTGTGTGTGAATATTTAGGTTGTTTGCAAAACTTTGGACAGCACTTTGTTGGAGGTGTATCTTCAGGGTAAATTCCTACAAGTGGAATAGCTGGATAAAAAGGTAAACACACATGTACTTTGGTTATTATTGAATCCCCCTCTCTTAAAGTTTGAACCAATGTTCATTCTCACCAGCAATGCACAAGAGTGGCTGCTGCCCGCAGTCTTGTCAACTGAATGTGTTTCCTCTTGTTAATTTTGCCATTCCAATGGGTGAGGTTAAGTTTCCATTTGCATTTCTCTTTAAAAAAAAAATTTTTTTTTTACATTTATTCATTTTTGAGAGACAGAGCACAGTGGGGGAGGGGCAGAGAGAGAGGGAGACACAGAATCCGAAGCAGGCTCCAGGCTCCGAGCTGCCAGCACAGAGCCCAATGTGGGGCTTGAACCCACAAAACCACGAGATCACGACCTGAGCTGAAGCCAGACGCCCAACCAACTGAGCCACCCAGGCGCCCTGCATTTCTCTTTTTTAATAGGTGAGGTTGTATATATCTCTAAATATTTAAGGAATGCATACACACAGAGTAAATCATGTGTTCCATATCTTTTGCCCATTTTCTGATTCTTTTTCCATCAATTTTATTTTATTTATTTTTTATTTTTTTAATTAAAATTTTTAAAATTTTTTTTCTTTTCCATCAATTTTATTTTTTTTTCAACGTTTTTTTATTTATTTTTGGGACAGAGAGAGACAGAGCATGAACGGGGGAGGGGCAGAGAGAGAGGGAGACACAGAATCGGAAACAGGCTCCAGGCTCTGAGCCATCAGCCCAGAGCCTGACTCAGGGCTTGAACTCACGGACCGCGAGATCGTGACCTGGCTGAAGTCGGACGCTTAACCGACTGCGCCACCCAGGGGCCCCTTTTCCATCAATTTTAAAGAATTATTTCTATGTCAGGGATATTAGCCCTTTAGTGGTGATTTAATTGCAAGTGTTTTCTCTTTGTCAGTTTTATGTTTATTCTTTATGTTTATTATTATTTTTTGCTATGAAAATGTTTTTATGTTTAGGTGGTCAGATGCATGAACTTTTTTTGTTGTTGCATTAGGATTTTCAGTCATAGAAAACCTTTGGCATGTTTATCTCTAGCACTTGCAGGTTTCATGTGTTTACATTGAGATCTCTGATCCATTTTGAATTATTCTTGGGTACATTGTGGGGTTTGTATCTGCTTTTACCATTTTTTTTTTAATTTTTTTTTTCAACGTTTATTTATTTTTGGGACAGAGAGAGACACAGAGCATGAACGGGGGAGGGGCAGAGAGAGAGGGAGACACAGAATCGGAAACAGGCTCCAGGCTCTGAGCCATCAGCCCAGAGCCCGACGCGGGGCTCGAACTCACGGACCGCGAGATCGTGACCTGGCTGAAGTCGGACGCTTAACCGACTGCGCCACCCAGGCGCCCCTGCTTTTACCATTTTCTAAATGGCTAACAGTTGTCCCAGCACCGCTTATGAAAAAGCTCATTTTTGCCCCAGTGATGTGAGATGCTACCTTCAGCATATATTACTTTTCTGTGTGTACTTGTGTCTATTTCTGGGCTTTATATTCTATGCCACTGGTCTGTTTGACTATTTATTATGCACCAGCCCCACAGGGTGTTAATGATGGAGGCTTTATAAAGTGTTTAAATGTCTGGTAGGGCTGGCTTCTCTTCAGAACTTTTCATTCTCAGTATTTTTCTGGCCATTTTTGCATTTTTATGATTTCCATATGAACTTTGTTTAACCACATAAGAAAAAACTTGTTGGTATTTTCATTGGAATAGCATTACAGTTATAAGTTAACTAAGAATTGACATTTTTATGACACTGAGTCATCCTATCCAAGAACAAAGATACCTTTCCATTTGTATCATATCATCTGCAAGTAGAAATGGTAGAGATGGTTTTATTTCTTTCATAGCTCCTATGCTTCTAATCAATTTACCCCCTCAAATTGCATTGGTTAATCCCTCTAGTATGAAGTAGTGGAGAAAGGGGGCATTCCTGCCTTGTTCCCCATCTTAATACAAATAAATGCCTGCAGTGTTTCTCCTTTAAGTAGGATATGGGCTTTAGGCATAGGACATATAAATATATAAAATAATTTTAAGAAAGTACCATCAGTTTCTTTTTTCTTGAGTTTCTTTTAAAATCAGCAACGGGTGTTGAATCCTGTTGAAGGCTTTTTTGGCCTTGCATTGCATTGCTGTAATAAATTATGATGACCTTGTGGCTTAAAACAGCAGAAATGTATTCTTTCACAGTTCTGGAGGCCAAAAGCCCAAAATCAGCATCAGTAAGATGAAATCAAGGTGTCAGCAGAGACATACTCCCTCTGGAGGTTGTAGGGAAGAATCTATTCCTTGACTTTCCCAGCTTCTGGTGGCTGCTGGTGTTTCTTGGCTTGGGACGCATCACTCCAATCTTGGCTCCGTGGTCACATGGCTTTTCCTCCTAAGTGTCAAATCTCCCACTGCCATCTGTTTTATAAGAACACTTGTGATTGTGTTTAGGGCCCACCCAAATAATCCAGGATAGTCTCTCTATTTCAATACTCTTAATGTAATCATATCAACAAAGACTTGGTTTCCATATGAGATAAGGTTCATGGAATCCTGGGATGAAGACCTGGGTATCTTTGGGGTCTATTATTCAGTCTACCACGGGTATCTATGGAGAAAATCATGATTTTTCTGTTAGATTTATTAAAGTGTTTTATTAGATTAATAAATTTCCTAATATTCACCCAACTTTGCATTCCTGGAATAAATCCCACTTAGTCATGTTACATTCTTTTCAGAATGTGTTACTGAATTATTTTTGCTAATATTTTATTTAGAACATTTTGATTAATATTTATAAGTGATATTGGTCTTCAACTTCCTTTTTTGTATTCCACTGAGTTAAAGTATTGTGTTATACTTGGTTTGGAAAGTGAATTAGGACATTTTCTTTCATGTCCAATCAATTTTGGGACCTCAGGAATACTTTTTTCCCCTGACGGTTTGGTGGAATTCTATTTTCCGTGAAACATCCAGTTTGGTTGCTGTTTTCTCCTCCTTGATTACTTTCTGCTGCTTCTGTGGGAGCTGGCCTGCTGAAACTTTCTATCTCAAATGGGGTCAATTTTGTTAAACTGCATTTTCAGAATACGCTAATGTCGTCTTTTTTTTAAATGTCTTCTAAGTTGCAGTCTAGGAAAAAAATCTCTTACCTCAATATTTAAAAAAATATATTCTATATTTTCTTCTTACATGTTTATGATTTCCATGCTTAGACCTTTAATTAATCAGGTATTTGTTTTAGAGTATGATGTTACAAAGGGCTCTATATTTAGTCTTTGGCAAAATGGACAGTCATTGTCACAGTAACATTCATTGAATAAGCCATCCTTTGCTTTCTGGTTTCATGTTTCTTTTATCATATATGAAATCCTCCGTGTGTGTAAAACTACCTCTGGACTGTTGTTTGTATTTTATTTACCTGATTGTCAATTCACAATGTCAGTACTATGCTTTTAAAATTTTTTGTTACTTTATACTGTTTTTCATACGGGTAAGTTCCTTACTCATTACTTTTCAACATTTTGTGAGCTTTTTTCATTCACCTACCCTTTCTGGTGGGCTTTGGAATGAAGTTAAATTTAAAAAGAAACTCCAGTAACATTTTGATTTTTATTGGAATTATTTTAACTTTATAGATTTACCTGGGGAGAACCGAATTTTTCTAGTATTAGATTTTTCCATCTTGGAGTAGGATATATTTCTAGATGTATTGTGATTTTGTCTGTATTTTTTGGCAGTGTCTTATACCTGGTAATGTCTATACCAGATTTTGTCTGTATTTTTTGGTAATGTTTTCCTTCAAAAAAGCTTATTCCTAGGTATTTTATTTTATTTTATTTTATTTATTTTATTTTATTTTTAATTTTTTAAAAAATGTACATCCAAATTAGTTAGCATATAGTGCGACAATGATTTCAGGAGTAGATTCCTTAGTGCCCTTTACCCATTTAGCCCATCCCCCCTCCCACAACCCCTCCAGTAACCCTCAGTTTGTTCTCCATGTTTATGAGTCTCTTCTGTTTTGTCCTCCTCCCTGCTTTTATATTATTTTTGTTTCCCTTCCCTTATGTTCATCTGTTTTGTCTCTTAAAGTCCTCACATGAGTGAATTCATATGATTTTTGTCTTTCTCTGACTAATTTCACTTAGCATAATACCCTCCAGTTCCATCCACATAGTTGCAAATGGCAAGATTTCCTTCTTCTTGATGGCTGAGTAATGCTCCATTGCACACATATACCACATCTTCTTTATCCATTCATCCATCGATGGACATTTGGGCTCTTTCCATACTTTGGCTGTTGTTGATAGTGCTGCTATAAACATGGGGGTGCATGTGTCCCTTCGAAACAGCACACCTGTCTCCCTTGGATAAATGCCTAGTGGTGCAATTGCTGGGTTGGAGGGTAGTTCTATTTTTAGTTTTTTGAGGAACCTCCATACTGTTTTCCAGAGTGGCTGCCCCAGCTTGCATTCCCAATCTTAGGTATTTTATATGTTTTGTTGGTATTGAGAATAGGATTTTGTGTTTTAAGTTATGTTCTTTTGAAAAAAAAATTTTTAATGTCTATTTATTTTTGAGAGAGACACGAGTGTGAGCGGTTGTTACATTCTTAAGTGGTCATTGTTGATGTGTACGAAAGCTTAATGCTTTTTTAAAAAATGTATTTAATTCAACTCCTGGCTTTCCATTTGATAAAATGTCTGGTTTTCCAAGTAGGTACTTGTATCCTCTCGAAATCATGACAATTTCTGATATGTTTTTGCCTGTCTGGAGTGAGAAAGTGGGAAGGGTGCCCTGGAGGCGAAGGGCATTTACAGGACTTGACAACTGTGTGTAACCTTTTTTTCCTTTCAGTTTGTACTGTGGAAGCTTTGGTGGTGCCAAGGGATGGTAGCTTGTTGCTCTTCTGCTCTTTCTGCCCTTGCTGGGAGCCTGCTGCAGGGTGGAGTCCTCACCAGCTGTGGCTTTGGCACAGAAGTCCCAATTGGCCGCTCTGCCTCCACTCAGCGGGGCGGGGCACTGGCTGGATTCCCTCGGCCTACAAACACTGCCCATGGTTTCCGTGGTTGCTTCAGTTTCAGCCCCTGCTGACTTGAGCTTCAGGGTTTCTAGGGCTTTGCCCAGAAAGTCTGGAATTTCTTGTTTGGCGTGGGCTAGAATACTGGCTTCTGTCCTCTGTGCATCTAGCCCCATTGGCTTTTTGTATAACGGAAATTCCTACAAATCTCCAGCTTCCTCCTTGGGCCCTTCCTTATTTTCTATTATTGTTATGGATCATTTGGTATTTTAGTGGGGCCCGGGAACACAGGAGAGAGAACAAAAGACCTCAATCTGGCATCTTTAAAGGATGGAGGTGGGGAGGAAGACTTCAGATTATAAAAGCAGTATAAATATTTTATAGTAAATTTAGAAAATACAGATGTGTGGTAAGAAGAGAATTGCTTTCAGCATTTTGGTGCACATCCTTCCAACCATGGTTTTGTTTTGTTTTGTTTTGTTTTGTTTTGTTTTGTTTTGTTTTCCTGATGCAGGGGTTTGGTGTCACACAGTTACTTCCAAGTGTATTTTCAGCTGAGTGGAGTTGCCTTTTTAACTCACCTGCTGACTTGACAGGAGGGACATTTAGACATGTGAAAATGTCAAGTGTGGATCCAGCCCAGGCAGAGCTGGGGATGTCTGATTGAAGGCTGGAGGAGGTGAGGGAGGCACCCTGTGGGCTTGCAGAGCACAGCTGGAGTCGGAACTGGGGTGCGTTTCATTCTTGTTTTCACAGTCCCCTGCTATGGCTTACGAGAAGGCTTAGGGACAAAACCACGATATGGTTTTGACTTTATTTTTTTTTTAATGTTTATTTATTTTGAGAGAGACGCAGAGAGAGAGAGAGAGAGAGAGAGAGAGAGAGCAGGGTAGGTGCTGAAAGAAGGAGAAAGAGAGAATCCCAAGCAGGCTCTACGCTTTCAGCCCAGATGTTCAAACTCATGAACCGTGAGATCATGACCTGAGCCCAAACCAACAGTCAGACATTCAACCGACTGAGCCACCCAGGCGCCCCAATTTTGACTTTTGATTTAGGAACACATGGCCGAAACAGCAGTTTCCATATCCCTTTCTGAGGTCTCTCTGACACCTTTCCGGCTGCTTCCGGTGATGATGACATATTAAAAAAAATTTTTTTTAATGTTTTATTTATTTTTGAGATAGCACAAGAGGGAGAGGGTCAGAGAGAGAAGGACAGAGGATCCAAAGCGGGCTCTGTGCTGATAGCAGCGAGCCCGATGTGGGACTTGAGCTCACAAACGTGAGATCATGACCTGACCTGAAGTCAGACGCTCAACTGAGCCATTCAGGTGGCCCAACATACTTACTTATTTTTGAATAGCCAACAGACTACATTTCTTTCACTGTTGTCTGTTTTTAGTAAAAAAGTTCACACGGTCCAAATACATTTGATTTTTTGCTGATGTGGCCTGGTCTTTTGAAATTTGAATGTGTCTCTCATAATTCCTTTAGTTTATGAGGCACTTGACAAACTCAAAGCACAATATCTCATTTGATCCTTACAAGAATCCCCGTTTGATAGTTCTGGTAAGTTAACATGAAGAGAGTCTGAGCTCTTAGCCCAAGGTCACATAGCTGGCACGGGGTAGAATTTGGACTCAAATTCATGTACAGTGTTAAAGCCTGGGCGTGTCCCTTATAAAATTGCTGGGGTTAGGAGGGCGCCTGGCTGGCTCAGCAGGTGGAGCATGCCAATCTCAGTCTCGGGGTTGTGAGTTCGAGCCCCACACTGGATGTAGAGATTACTTTAAAATCTTTAGGGGCATCTGGATGGCTCATTCAGTTAAATGTCCAACTTCAGTTCGGGTCATGACCACGCATTTTTTTTTTTTAATGTTTATTTTTGAGAGAGAGAGAAAGAGTGCAAGCAGGAGAAAGGGAGACACAGTAGGAGCCTAAAGTAGGCTCCAGGCTTTGAGCTTTCAGCACAGAGCCAGACAGGGGGCTAGAACCCATGAACCATGAGATCATGATCTGAGCCAAAGTTGGAGGCTTAATTGACTGAGCCACCCAGGTGCCCCATGATCTCATGGTTTTTGAGTTCTAGCCCCTGCTTTGGATCCTCTGCCTCCCTCTCTCTCTCTGCCCCTCCCCAGCTCATGTGGGCATTCTCTCTCTCTCTCTCTCTCTCTCAAAAATAAATAAATATTGAAAAAAAAAAGTCTTTAGAATTGCTGGAAGCAGACCGACAGAAAGTTAGCTATGGTCCTTGTCCTCCAGGAAGAGAAGCTGTGTGGTTGAGTGGTTTATGAATACAGACTTTGTTCCTCAGTTGCTTGTCCTATAAATGAAGATAATAATGATCCCTGTGTTGCAGGATTGTTATAAGAATTAAACAGGATATTCCACTCACAATAGTTGGTATGCTATTTGGAATACAGTGAGCATTCAATGGATGTTAGACCTAATTATTAATATTAATTAACAATAACTAATCCATATTTGCTGATAAGGTGAGTTTGAACCATTTGGTTTTACCTCTCTGGGTAAAAGAGATAGGAAAGCAAGAAGGAAAGAAAGGTCCGGGTGGAGAGCATAGGGAGGTAAAAGGAATGCCTTGGTCTTTACTCCCAGTCTACTGTTGCTGTATAACTTTTCATGAATAACAGAGATTTGAATATATTGTTGGTTGAGGGTTAAGATCTTTCACTGTGGTTAGAGGTAGTGATAAGGAGACCCTCACTTCCTATTTTCTCCAGCTGTAAAACATGGAAATAGCTTCCATCTTGCTGTGTTTGTGGAAAACGCTGTGGACCTGTAATGCAGAGTGTGGCACAGCATATGCTCAGGCAGCGAACAAATGCAGCCTTTGTATGTAACACCAAGTCAGCAGACCCCAGCCCCGGGTCCCTAGAGGGCATCAATGTTAATTTGCATTTTTTACTCAAAATCAGAGTTGTGGGGGTTTTTTTTTTTTAAAGTTTATTTATTGATTTTGAGAGAGAGAGAGAGAGAGAGAGAGAGAGAGAGAGAGAGAGAATGGGAAAGCAGGGGATGGGAAGAGAGAGAGGGAGAGAGAGAGAATTCCAAGCAGGTTCCGTACTGTCCATGTAGAGCCTGATGCGGGGCTCAAACCCACGAACCATGAGATCATGACCTGAGCCAAAACCAAGAGTTGGATGCTTAACTGACTGAGCCACTCAGGTGCCCCCCAAATCCGAGGTTTCAAAGTGAAGTGCAAACCATGGAGTCTTTCTCTGCCCTCTTCTCCATGCCCCTTTTACAGTCACTCTCCTGCCACCCCAATCTCTCACGTTCTCTAGTTTTGCCTGCATGCATCTTGCTTTCCTCTGTGCTCAGCTCCTCTGCATGGGAACCTTGATTGTTCTTTTGTCTTTTATCATTTCTGGGGCAGCAGCAGTTCTCAAACGGCATTAAGTCACTTGGAAGGAGCGTAAAACGTGGAGATTCCCCTGCCCCAAGCTCAGAACCCAGCAGGTCTGGGTGGAACCTGGGAGTCTGCGAGGGTGATTCTGGCACAGGTGGTCCTTGGAGCCCACAGCTAGGGAAACCGTGTAGCAGACACCGTGATAGGGTGGGCGTGAGATGTAGCACAGACCCAGATGTGGGGACGCTCTGGTGGCAGCGCCTGTAACTGCGATGGCAGCTTTGGAAGCTGCAGGATGCTTTGCTTCCCCTCTGCCCTTATACCTTCTGCCCAGAGGCCATGTGGCGGAAAAGGATCATGGAAGCAAGTTCTGAGAGGCTCCTGCAGCATGGGGCTCAGCGCTGGGCAGGAAGGAGAGTGTATATGCCTGGACTGAGTGACTGAAATCAGACCTGAGTGTTAGATCTGGGGTGGGGAGCTGGCGGGCAGTGGAGTTACCCTCCACCAGGCAGTGCACAGAGACTTCCTCCTTCTCTGAACCCACACCCTGACCTGGTCTGGACTGCCAGCCTGTGCGCTCACAAGACTTTTACTACTATTCTTTGGTTCACATGTCTGCTGATGTGGCACACATGTTGCTTCCTGCTGGATCTGGCAAATTTTTTGTCTTAAAAAAATTGAAGTTTCTTTGTGGTCAAAGAACTAACACATTGACTGAAACTTGAATGCTTTTTTTTTTTTAATTTTTTTTTAAACATTTATTTATTTTTGAGACAGAGAGAGACAGAGCATGAATGGGGGAGGGTCAGAGAGAGAGGGAGACACAGAATCTGAAACAGACTCCAGGCTCTGAGCAGTCAGCACAGAGCCCGACGCGGGGCTCGAACTCACATACCGCGAGATCGTGACCTGAGCCGAAGTCAGACGCTTAACCGATTGAGCCACCCAGGCTCCCCAACTTGAATGCTTTTTAACTCTTTATAATTCGAGCATTATGAAACCTTACGTTCTGGGTCCTTGGGTGGTTTGCTGGGTGCTTGGATCTGTTCTCCCTTCGTTTTCATCTCCCTGCCTCACACAGGACTCCAAGGCCAGATCCACTTCCAAGGCTTAGTTAGCTTCCTCTGTTCCTCCTACTGTGTTTCCTGCCTGTTCTCCCTCTGAATTCTGTTCCTTTCGTTGTTGTTGTTTTTTGCCTTTTAATTTTATTGAAGTGTAATTTATGTAAGTTAAATGTGCAGATCAAGGAGTTTCAAAAACTGCACACACCTGTACAACCCACACCTCTATGGAAAGATCTTGATAAGAATGTGGGTCACATGGGTGTATGCATTTCCATCATTCCAGGAAGTTCCCTGAGGGGCCCTTCCCACTCCACCCTCAGTTTCTCCCCTGGCTCAGGTAATCACTGTTATTTCTTTTCCTGTAGAGGTAAGTCCTAAAACTGCCTGGCTGCCCTAGAATGTCATGTAAATGAGATCACACATTAAAGGCTTTTTTTGTGTCTGGCATCTTTCACTTGCATGAGGTTTTGTTGTTGTTGTTGTTGTTGTTGTTGTTGTTGTTGTTGTTTTTGAATGTTTATTGAGAGAGAGAGAGAGACACAATCCCAAGCAGGCCTGACTCAGGGCGTGATCTCACAAACTGTGAGACCATAACCTGAGCCGAAACCAAGAGTCAGACACTTAACTGATTGGGCCACTCAGGTGCCCTCACTGGCATAATGTTTTTGAGATTCATCCATGTGGTTTCCTGTGTCAGTAGTTCTGTCATTTTATTGCTGAGTAGTATCCCACTGTATGAATATATCACACATTGTTTGTCATTCATCAGTTGTTAGGCATTTGGGGTGTTTCCAGTTTGGGGCTATTGTGAACAACACTCCTATGAACATTCTTGTGCAAGTCTTTTTGTGGACAGATGTTTTCATTTCACTTGGGCAAATGTTTAGGGTGCAGCTCTGGGCCATAGAGTATGTGTATATTTTTCTTTTTGAGAAATTGCCATTTTTCAAAATGTACCATTTTTACACTCCCATCAGAATGCATGAGAGTTCTGGTGGTTCAACATTTCTGCCTACATTCAATGCTGACTTTTTAATTTTAGCTTTTCTAGTGAGCATGAAGTAGATATGACTGTGACTTTAACTTGAATTTTTCTGTGATGGTAAGCAACTTTACATAAACTTTTTGGCCAAATGGAATATCTTTTATGAAGTGTCTTTTTATGAAGTATTTATGAAGTTTAAGTATTATGCCTGGTTTTTATTGGGTTGCTTATGTTTTTATTATGAATTTGTTGGAGTTGTTTATATATTCTGGACATAGTCCTGTGACAGACATATATGTTCAAATACTCTACCCCTGACTATGACAGACATATGTAAGGTGAATAGTTTCTCCCAGACTGTGGCCTGCCATTTAATTTTCTTCATAATATCTTTTAAAAAAATATTTATTTATTTTTGAGAGAGTGAGAGCAGGGGAGGGACAGAGGGAGAGGGAGACACAGAATCTGAAGCAGCTTACAGGCTCTGAGCTGTCAGCATAGAGCCAGATGCGGGGCTCAAACCCACGAACTGTGAGATCATGACCTGAGCTGAAGTCGGACACTCAACCGACTGAGCCACTCAGGTGCCCCTGTTTGTCCATTTCTATTCGACTTTATTCCACTATTTTTCTTTCTTTCTACTTACTACAGATTTAATTTGTTCTTTTTTCCTAGCTCCATTAAGTAAAGGCTTAGATTGTTAATTTTAAAACATTTTTTCCCTCATGTAAGCATTTAGAGCTGTAAGTTTCCCTATAAGCACTATCCTGCTGTATCCCATAGATGTTGTTTCCTTCACCATCATTTGGTTTGAAGAATCTTCTGATTTCTTGTGTGAATCCCAGTTATTTTAAAAGACTCAACTTAAATCTTATTTCTTCTCTTTTCTTTCATTAAAATTTTTTAATGTTTATTTTTGAGAGAGAGCGTGCACGTGCGCATGAGTGGGGGAGGGGCAGAGAGAGAGGGAGACACAGAATCTGAAGCAGGCTCCAGGCTCGGCGTGGGGCTTGCACTCACAAATTGTGAGATCGTGACCTGAGCTGAAGTCAGACCCTTAACTAACCGAGCCACCCAGGCTCCTCTCTTCTCTTTTCTGAAGACTCAAGCCTATTCTTTCTTATGTACCTCTTTCATTATATATTTTCTCTTTATAGTCTTGTGTATCGTCTTAGTTTCTAATTTTCCTTGTGCATACACATTTGTTTTATGTATTTGTCTTTTATTGACTCTAAATGAACAATAGGCCCCTTGACTGCAAGAACTGCAGCTACCGAGGACTTGGTAACCTTGTTAGATCTTGTCCGTGGTTGGCATATAATTAACACATATTTCTCAAGCTCCACTAACATGGAAGCTACTGTGGGTGATAAAAGTTGGGTGTAATCCAGATACTTTTTAAGAAGTTAACTAATTTTTAACAATATGTTAACTAATGATATAAAATAATGTATAATAAGAGCCAAATAGAGGAATGGGCATTAAACACTGCAGGCATTTAGAAGAGGAAGTGAAGTCATTAGAGGGAATTATTTGAGGAAGACTCCAGAGAGGAAATGGGATTTGAACTGGCCCCAAACCAGAGGAGGAGATGCCATTCCCGCTGTGGGAAAAGCATGTACAAAGGTCCTGAGGTATAAATGTAAACTGTCCATGTAGAAGACAGGGAAGAGACCAGTGTGGGGAAAGCTGAGGAAGGGAAGTCAGGGATATTGTTTAGAGAACTCTAATTAACAAGCTGAGGATATTGAGGTTATGGGGTTATCACTTCTGATGGCAGATCTGAGATGCCATCTTGGTACTCATGCAGTCTTCTATCCTACTTGACCCTCCTATTCTTACTTATGCTAGTCAGAGCTTACCAGCCATGCTTTCCGAGCAGCATATGAAGAGTTCCCAGGCCAAATCTTGCACTACTTTGAACTTGGTCATGGGCACTGTTTGTTTTCTCTTGGGGATTTCATTTCTTGGTTGCCTCTGTAGCCCAGTCACTGCTCTGAAGCAGGAATTCTGGTTTCTTAAGCTGACAACCATGAGGCCTAGTGATTTGGTTTGTTTCCATGAGGCCTAGTGATTTGGTTTGTTTCCATGAGGCCTAGTGATTTGGTTTGTTTCCATGAAACACTGGTCTAGCTCCACCCTTCTTGTTCAGCTCAAAGAGTATGTATCTGCACCCTTCATTAAGAAAAAACAAACCACTTTTTTCAAAAGAATGGCATAAAACAGAGAACCCAAGTGTTTTTCACTGAGAAGGGCAAAGCACTTCTGTCTACAAGCCAGCATTGGTTGTGGTCCTTTGTGCCCATTCACTCATTCACTCAGGAGTCTTTGCCTTCATAACTTCCTTCTGATGCATCTGGCTGGAACACAAGAGGCGTTTTCATCCTCCAGAATTTTACTGTAGCTCTTTGGTGTGCATAACTCGAAGCTAGATTTTTTGGTGTGTGTGTGTGTGTGTGTGTGTGTGTGTGTGTGTGTGTGTGCAGGAGCGCCCCAAGACTTGGAAGAAGCTGCAGGAACTTGCTGTAGAGTTGGGACAGCAAGATTCCTCACGTGGTGGATACCAAGCAGCAAATTCAGAAGCTGGGCGCTCTGAAAGCCCAGAGGAGGGGGCCTTGGGGTCCCTCAGAGAAGGCTTCCAGAAAACCTGGCAGTTGCGGGACTGGATCTAGATTTATCTAGGAGGGGATAATGTAAACATTGTGTTAGAGTTGCCGCTGAGTGCTGCATTGCTGGTGACAGGAAGAAGCCTCCCTGGCTGAGACAGAAGAGTGTGTATGGAGGGGGTGGGTGGAGGAACGAAGCTTTGGTGGAGGCTGTTTCTTTAGGGTTCCCAGGGCCTAAATTTATGCGAAACAACAGCCAGAACTCCTAGAACTAAATGCATTTCTAACTTAGATTTATTTATATGCCCACACGTAAAATTGACTCTGCTCATTAAAAATGCAGTGTGAGTTATGGCCGGTTAGGTTTCTGAAAGCCATGTTGAAATCAGCCTCAAGCCTTGTCCTGCTAGATCTCCCTGGGACCCTGTCTGCTAGTCCAGGCCATGCCAGTGGCAGCAAATGGAAGAGGGAGATTCTGCTTCTCCAGTGTTCAGAACTGGGTAGAGAGGTATCTTCAGGGGTCCCCCACTCACCACTAATGGTAGAATAGTACCTCCCTCAGCCCACTGGGGGCTGGGAAGGGGTGGTCTGCCTGGCTGGGCTGGGGGTGGGTGAGTTTAGAGCTCCCCAGGGCACACTTGGGACAGCCTAACCAATCTCCCTAAGGGACTAGAGTCTGAATCAGGCAACCTAATGTATGCCTTTGGAGGTAGAAGCCAGGGAACCAGCCAGATTAGGGGACCTCATAGGGGGTATTCTTTAGCCCCTGACTTGTTGGTTTGAGGCGTTGTGGGACTTTGATTTTAAAGGTTTTTTTTAAAAATCTTTATGTATTTTTGAAAATGACAGGGAGGGGGAGGGGCAGAGAGAGAGGGGGGACAGAGGATCCAAAGCTGACCCCATGCTGACAGCAGACAGCCTGACTTGGGGCTCGAACTCACAAACCGTGAGATCACGACCTAAGCCGAAGTTAGATGCTCAACCGACTGAGCCACCCAGGTGCCCCATGGGGGCTTTGATTTTAAAAATGTACTGCCTCTGGGGCTACTCCTTTGGGGACTTAAGTAGCTTCCTCCAACCTCAGAACACATAATAAAATAAAATGGGCATAAATTGCTAATTTAAAATGAGAAAACATCCCTCCTCCCCACCACCCCTCCCCGATTGGGGCCAGCTGGTGACCATGTGATGGATCATGCTGACTCCCCTTCATGTTTCCCAGTGGGAAGCCGGGTCCCCCTCTCTACTCCAGGGACCTGGCTCCTGGCTCAGAGCTGCTTGCTCTTTGCAGGGATACCCTTGACCCTTGACCCTCGACCCTCAGACCAGGCTTATTGGCTGTGGGAAGACGTGTCAGTGTCAAGCTCTGTGACAAGTTTGAGAACGAAGGGAAAATTGTGTAGCCCTGGTTAAAGCAGCCCTGCGGTGCAGTGGGTTTCCACCCCACAGGAGCTCTTGCCCTGTCCTGATGTGACTTGGCCTTGGGGGTTGGTGCAGAGAGGGACAGAGCCCAGCCAGCTCCCTCATCCATGTGCTCTCCATTTCCTGTCTTGTCCTTCCTGTTTTGTGGCCCTTCAGTTTCATAACTTTGAAAATTCTCCCACAGCCACATACACTCTTACTTCTTCTATTTTGTTTGCTTTGGTCATATATGTCTTGGAGGTGAAGTTCTTCAGAAACTTCCCACTGCCGGCTTCCCCTGTGCTCTGCCCTGTCTACTCGCCAGGCTCGGGGCTGCTATCGTCACTCCCTGCCCTGACAAATGTCCTGTCTCATCAGAGCTCAGACATCCTCAGCACCGCTGGCTACGACAGCATCATCCAGCACCTGAACAACGGCCGCAAGAACTGCAAAGAATTTGAAGACTTTTTAAAAGAAAGGTACATGCTGTTCTTCCTTGAAGATGGAGGGGAAGACAAAACACCCCCACACAAAGGAACAATTTCCTACTTTCTGTGTGTTTCTAAGCGTTCCCAAGACGTCTGCTGTAGGCTATGGAATGATACCCAGGAAATAAATGATATCTCTGTCCCAAAGCTCTTAGAAACCAGCTTTGACAGATGACATTCATGAATGAAACAGCAAACAAAATGTAATAAAATGCTAAGTGAGGTGATACGCACAGCACCGAAGACCTCACGGGAGAGGGAGATTGTGAAAGACTAGTAAATAAAGAGGGGCAGCTTCATAGCTGACGGGACTGGTGAGCGGCCCTGGGGGGGAGAGGCGGGGTGGATTTGATAGGCGGAGGTGTCTGTGGAAGAGCAGCAAGCTTGCAGGTGGAGGAGAGGAGCACGACTTAAGGAGCCTGATTCAAAGACCATAGGTGGGGAGGGGCAGAGCAGTGAGAAAGATGGGGGCGGAAGGGTCCCAGCACTCCAGAGGGCAGGGAGCTTGGTGGGGAAGGAGGGGACTGGCATGGTGTAGAGGATTTTTCCTTTCCTTTCCTTTTTACATTTTATTTTATTTTTAAAGTTTATTTATTTATTTTGAGAGGTTGGGGTAAGGCCAGAGAGATTGGGAGAGAGAGTATCCCAAGCAGGCTCCCTACTGTCAGCACAGAACCCAATGCTGGGGGTCAAACTCACAAACCATGAGACTGTGACCTGAGCTGAAATCAAGAGCCAGACACTTAACCGAGCCACCAGGCGCCCCTCCTTTTCTTTTTGGAATAGATAAGGTTTTTATTATTATTATTTTTTTAATTCCGTACTTAATGGGGTAAGTTAGTTTTGTGGAAAATTGTAGTCCTCCAGAATACTCAATTGCCCAGTGATTCTGGATGAAGGAGTACTCTAGGGGGATTTTTGGCCAAAGAGCTGGGTCATTACCAGGACCCAAACTAATGAACAGATTCTCTTTGTAACACAGTGAGTGAGAGGTTTATAGCTTGGAGATACAGGCATTAAAGTCTTTTTCCATCAAATCTTTGTATTTTCTTCTCAAGAGAACATTGGGTAACATCACACCTACATGGTCGTGTGCCCTGATGAGGAGGCCTCTGTCCCTGAACTGTCTGAAAGGCCCCTGGGAACTGGAGAACTGCCACACTGTGGTTCTCAGGAGGCATAGGCGAAGTGAGGTCGGTCCACTGTCAGCTTCCAGGGAGCTAGCTGGTCATGCACCTCTTCCTTCCAGACACCAGCCTCCCTCCTCTACCCAAGATGGTTGACAGAGGTGACACCAGGTTACCACTTTTCTTTCTCTTGATGGGTACTGGAGGTGGGCTTCCTCTGTTCTTCAACAGAGCTCTGGAGGGAGCACACAAACAGGAATTTCATGACTGCAGGGTGTGCACATTGTAGAGCCTCCCTTGCTTTTTTGTGCCCCTCCTCCAGTTAGTGCTTTTATCGATTTTCTCCTGGGTGTGAACTAGCCTTGCCCTGCATCCATGAGAAGGCATTGCCAAACATCCATGACCGAAGCTTCCGCTGCTGAGGCGGGACCATCCAAGAGTCCCCTGACACGATGTGGATGGTGTCGTAGCTCCGTGGTGCCCATATTTTTTTTTAAATGTGACCCTCAGCAAGAAATACATTTTACACTGCCGTCCGGTACACACGTGCATAAAACAAGAGCTTAACAAATGTCACTACCCTATTATTTTACTCAATTCTATGTATTTAAACACGGCTGGTCATGACCCATTGAATGGATTTATTGTGCGCAAGTGAGTTATGACCCACAGTTTGAAAAACACAAGTCCAAACAGATCCCAGAAACTAAGTTCTCACTTTTTAAATGTCTCATAAAAATATATGGAGAAGAGGAGGAAATATATGGAAATTAAAAATTAATAAATATTTTTATTGTATTTTTTAAAAAGTTTCTTATTTATTTATTTATAGACAGAGACAGCACGAGTGGGAGAGGGGCAGAGAGAGGAAGAGAGAGTGGGTAAGGGGCAGGGAGGGAGAGAATCCCAAGCAGGCTCTGCACTGTCAGCACAGAGTCTGACCCGGGGATTGAACTCACAAACCGTGAGATCATGACCTGAGCCAAAACCGAGAGTCAGACGTTTAACCGACTAAGCCACCCAGGCGCCCCTGTGCTGTATTTCTAGTATATGGTCATTTTTCTGGAGGAGTTTCAGAGCAAAAGAAACCAGTCCCATGCTCTCTGGTTTTGGGAAAGAATCGGCATCAGGTCAGAGTGTCAGATATGTATGCCCTGGGTATGGGGGTTTGAGGCTCTTGGTCATGTGGCCTGCCTGGGCCCTGGGCTTCCTTTCTGGTGGTGTGCTTGCCAGGAGGAGGCTGCTGTCAGTGAGGGAGTGTGCGTTCCTTCCCTGTGTCCTGTTCAGAAATAATTCATGTGAAGAAGTGCAACCCTCTTCAGGGTTTAGTTGCCTGGCCTTTCCTCTTGCTCTGGTAGGTGTGGGGTGCCTGTGGTTCAGAGAGGTTATGTAACTTGCCTAAGGTCACGCAGCCAATAAAGGATAGATCTGCTTTCAAGCCTAGGAAAATTGGGCCCTGGAACTCTCTTCATCATACCTGGTACAGTGCCTGGGACATCTTAAGTGGCGGGGAAAGGGGATATTCGGCATTTTAGATCATGCTACACCAAGTGACAATCAGTTGTTTTTGTGAGACCTGCCAACTGCAGAGTTTATATTCTGAAATTCCCCTCTCTTTGCTATAGTTTAGCTGTGTATTTGAATTGGCTCAGTCGATTAAACGTCCAACTTCCGCTCAGGTCATGATCTCATGGTTTGTGAGTTCGAGACCTGCATCGGGCTCACTGCTGTCAGCGCGGAGCCTGCTTCAGATCCTCTGTCCCCCCTTCAGATCCTCCCTCAGAAAACCCAAAGAACAAAAAGCATAAAACACTGAATTGACTATGAATGAGGAACTCTTTAGGATGGTAAAAGGATACTCTTCGAGAACATGGGAAGAGGGGTGGGCCTCAGGAGTGCAGCATTTAGTGGAATTATCTCTTACTCCACTTAAAAAATATATATGAATAAAAATAAATTTTTGGTAAATAAATCCTTGGGTCACAGTTTTGAATAGTCTGTAACGCGCTGGCCTGTGCCAGTCAGGGGGCCATGTTTGGTTTTGCCAAGATGTGATGTCCACCTGGCAACTGAGACATGAAGGCCACCAATCTTCTCACAATTCCCCCTGTCCTGTAGGAGAGTTTTGCATTTTAGAGAATGGTGTTATATCTGAGCTTCTCCCTTCAGAAGTGCAGTTTTGCCCTCAAGGGGGGTGCCATGTGTTTTAACTAAGTCAGCCCGAGAAAGACTCAGAGCTCTCTCTTCTGTTCCCTTTAGGGCATCAATTGAAGAGAAATATGGCAAAGACCTGCTAAACCTCTCCAGGAAGAAGCCGTGTGGACAGTTGGAGATTAAGTAGGTACCATGCTTCTTTCCTGTTTCCAGGTTGACTAACACTGCCAGGAGCCCCATCACTTCAGCAGACAGAGCTGGCCAGTGCGGTGAAGTGTGTCGGGGGAAAACAGTTTTTAGGTTTTTTTTTTTCTTATTTTGAGTCGTGAAAAATCTAAAAAAATAGAAAGGAGGCTAAAATGAACTGCAAAGCCACAATCCATTAGTAAAATGTTCTAGATTTTCTTTGAAGTCTTTTTCTATGTATACTTTTTCATAGGTAGGATTATACTGTATATGATTTTGTACTAGACATTTAATAGAGGGGCTTCCACGCACGCACACACACACACCCCCCACAGTTTGTGATAACTCTGAGAGACTGTCTGCATGATTTTATAGTTCTCACGACTGATGTGAGGTTTCTATACGTATTCTTCTGTTACTCACTGATTACAGGAATGGCCAGGACATGGTGCCTGCTTTAGGAACACGCTCCCTCTCATCTACAGGGCTGGCTTCATGGGCCGTCATACAGGAGCCTATGCTTTGAAGGGCTTCATAACGGGTTTGATGCTCTTTGCTGTCCCCATTTTGAAATTCTTAATAATTTTTATTTATTTATTTATTTTTTAATGTTTGTTTATTTTTGAGAGAAAGAGAGCGTGAGCAGGGGAGGGGCAGAGAGAGAAGGAGACGCAGAATCTGAAGCATGTTCCAGGCTCTGAGCTGTCAGCACAAAGCCCAATGCAGGGCTTGAACTCATGGACGGTGAGATCATGACCTGAGCCAAAGTCAGTTGCTTAACCAACTGAGCCACCCAGGTGCCCGATAAATTCTTAATAATTTATGAACAACGGGTCCCACATTTTCATTTTGCAGTGGACCTCACAAATTCTATAGCCCCTCCTACTCATATGGAAATTTCTACATTCCTTCTTCAAAATAGGCATGTTGAGGGAGGCTTGGGAGAAATAGTTTCAAGTAGACTTTGCAGGCCTCTGCAGACCTAATCACATCACATACTGTGCTATAGAGAGCTGCATAGATGCCCTGAGGTCTGTGTCCTATCAGAGACCCTAATGGGGGAAGATAAGACATAGACCTTCCTCTTCTCTTCTCTTGCTTCTAACACACACACACACACACACACACACACACACACACACACACCACCCCACCCCAGAAATGTGCTGGATTATAGAAAAGAAACATTGGAAACTACTTAAGATATTAATAGTTATATAAGCCTAAAAAATTTGTTACCCCCTGATATCAGGCATTGGTATAAGGAGAATTTGTTGATTATACTATATTTTACTTTTGATGTTTTAAATGAAAAATTAAAAAATACACTAAAAGGTAAAAAGACAAACATAAAGACTGGCTGTATACCCAAATCACCTAGATTTAATAATTATTCATGTTTGCCATACTTTCTTAATATAGGTTTTTTGTGAAAATGTTTAAATTGGAACATTTTAAATTTAAACCTAGAATTAGATATTTCTCCACATGTACTTGGTTCCTTTTAGTGATTTATTGTATTTAGAGATGAAACCCTGAGTTCTAGCATTGGTCATTGTCACAGAGATGTCACCGTTTCTAGGCACTTTCCCAGGACAGATATTATATATTATATTATATTATATTATATTATATTATATTATATTACTTATATTTTATTATTTTTAAGTTGTTTTTAATAATTTTTTTACATTTTATTTTATTTTTGAGAGACAGAGAGAGACAGAGCACAAGCAGGGGAGGGGCAGAGAGAGACAAAGACAAAATTTGAAGCAGGCTCCAGGCTCTGAGCTGTCAGCACAGAGCCTGACGTGGGGCTCGAACCCACAAACCATGAGATCATGATCTGAGCTGAAGTCGGAGGCTTAACTGACTGAGCCACTCAGGCATCCTATTTATTTATTTTTAAATGTTTATTTTTGAGAAAGAGAGAAAGCAGGCACGTGCGTGCGTGAGTGGGGGAGGGGCAGAGAGACAGTGGGACAGAGGATCCCAAGCAGGCTCTGTGCTGAAAGCAGAAAGCCAAATGCAGAGCTCAAACTCATGAACTGTGAAATCATGACCTGAGCCCAAGTCGGACGCTTAACCGGCTCAGCCACCCAGGTACCCCTCTGGGGACAGATTTTAAAAGCATAAGTAGTTCATATTGATATTTCCAATTCTAAAATAACTTTGTAGGGTTTTACTTAATTTCCTTAATTTTATATTCATTTCACCTTGCACTGAAAATCTTGATTCCTAACAATATTAGCACAATTACTTGCTTTATATGACCATTTATATTAAAATATTTCAAAATAATATCAATATTACTACTCATAATAATACTTCTGAATGAAGTTTAACATTTCCTTGAAGTTCCTTTTGATCTTAGAATGTATTTCACTGTGTTCTGGGGTGCCTGGGTGGCTCAGTTGGTTAAGCATCTGACTCTTGATATCGGCTCAGGTCATGGTCTCATGTGTGAAATGTAACCAATTTTGTTTCAATTTTTAAAATTTTAAGGGTTGTTTTCTTTTCCCTATTTGGTTTAGTTTTATTTTTTGAACATGTAAAACATTTACGTGTTGACAGATCAAAACTGCATAGATTTAGGTATGTTTCTTTGTCATTCAAGCAGGGTTTAGATAATTTCAAGGAAGATTAGTGGGTCACTTGACCAAAAAACTTGTTTATTTGCAGAGAAAGTGTAAGCTGTTTGGGAAGATACCCAAAAACTTGAGGTGATGTCATGAGAAAGAGCCATATTCTCTCACATTAACACTTCTTAGAAAAGGTATTTAGCAGAATGAGTCTGATCCAAAATGGTATTTATTATATTCTTACACATTTGACTTATAATTTAGTAAATTCATAGAGAACACTATTCTCTCTGTTCTGTGATAAAGGCCAGTCAGTGTTCCTTCTAAGAGTATACCTCAGACAGGAAGATGCAGCAAAAAATGAGGCCTGGGGACAGAGTTCCAAAGTTGAAGGCCATTTAGGTGACTTCTGTTTCTGTCACCTCCAGAATGATCTTTAGGAAGGGACCCTCGATAAGAGTGCAAGACTCTGCTTCTCTGTGGACTAGTTAGGATTTTTCGTCTTGTGGACCACATTGAGAGACTCAGGCGCCTAATGGGCTTGCTAGGATTTAAGGCCAAAGTGTTTATCGAAAGGGTGGTAGAGGGGCACCTGGGTGGCTCAGTTGGTTCAGCGTCTGACTTCGGCTCAGGTCATGATCTCATGGTTTGTGGGTTCGAGCCCCACATTGGGCTCTGCGCTGACAGCTCGGAGCCTGGAGCCTACTTTGGATTCTGTGTCTCCCTCTCTCTCTGCCCCTCCCCGGCTAACGCTCTGTCTCTCTCAAAAATAAATAATAAACATTAAAAAGAATCTTAAAGGGTGGTAGAATATTTTCTTTTCCCACAGTGAAGGGGAACACTAGGGAGAAGAGGAGTCGGATGTTGCTAGGCCACCACCCCCAAGGTTCAGATTCTCTCCGATTGTCATGTCCTGAACAAGGGAAACAGCAATTAAGTGATGATGTGAGACAACAAAGCTAATGACAAACTAAAGAGAGATTGAGGCTGCCCTTCTTGTGGCCCTGCAGCCAGTTGCTTAGTGTGGGGGAAAAACTTTAGACCCTGAACAGATTATTTATGTGTAAGGCTGGGTTTCAGCTCCACGACTCCCAATTGAGAAAGCCTTCTGGTGGTGTCTGATGCCATATCTCTGCATTTCCCAGTAATTCCAGTAGTGTGCCTGCACTTCAGTGACGTTCATGTGTCCTTCTGGACCACTGGCACATTTGTTAGACATGGACACTTTCTAGTTCTATCCACACCATATCACGATAATTGTATCATAAGATGGGTAAAGAGAATGGAGAATGTGCAGTTATGTTTTCCTGCTTGATGTCTTTGTAATAATTGGAAGTGTTTGTGTGAGAAAAGGCATGCAGAAATAAGGATTCTTTCTTTGCAATGAACAGAGCAGGGGAAAGGAAATAGCTGAAAGAAACGGCCAGCTGGAAAAGACAAGGGGTTTTTCTTTGCAAAGTAGCAAAGCTTGCCACCTACATGTATACATATAAGAAGTGATCCGTGATGTTATGCTGTTGTGGTTCGGGGACCATGAATTCACAAAGTTCTATTCCTACTTGAAAGGCTGGAGTGAGCGCACTGAGATCTGCTTCCAGTGAAGGCAGCATGAGCAAGAACATCCCCAGGGCCATGTCACCTCACAGGGATGTTTACTTTAGGAAGTGTAGGATGACAGACAACTAAAACCATGGGCCAGGGCGTCTCCAAGGGAGGAGGAGCCATGGGCTGTAAGAGGATGGGGGAGATTGAGAGAAGGTATGAAAAATGAGTCATGGGCTTTCCCCACTGAAACTGTGAGGTAGTAAATGTGTGTTGTTTTAAACTGCTAAATTTGGGGTAGTTTGTTTTTTAGCAGTAGAACATTGAAACGATGTGTTTCATGTCTGTCCCTTCCTTTAGAGTCCAAGGTCTGGGACCAGTCTGTCTTGTACCATGGAATCATTAACATCTGACACAACACCTGGCTCATGGTTTATGTTCAATGAACACATGATCGACAAATGAGTGAAAAAGAGGGAGATCAGGAGCCAGAGTTTGAACCCTTCCTTGTATCCTTATTTCTAATTACCACACTTTAAAGAAGTGGACTGGTATTCTTATGAGAAAGGGATCATAATTCCTATATAATCATTGGGAGAAATGAAACATAAGGAATGTGGGCATCTTGCTCTACCCAGGTGGACAGTGAAGAATTTATAATGCTTTGCCTGGGACTGAGAGAGCAAGAAAGAGGAAAACTGAACTGAAGAAATCTTGATCCTTCGCTGTCTTCCCAAGCTTACATGCAAAGATGAGTCTGCAGGCCATGACACGTGGGCGGAGAGAAGCATGCAGTGGTTTTATAATAAGATTGTACAGGGGCACGTGAGTGGCTCAGTTGGTCAAGTGTCTGACTCTTGTTTTCAGCTCAGGTCATGATCCCACAGTTTTGTGGGTTCGAGCCCTGCATTGGGCTCCTTGCTGGCAGCATGGAGCCTGTTTGGGATTCTCTGTCTCCCTCTCTCTCTGCACCTCCCCACTCACACTGTCTCTGTCTCTCTCAATAAATAAACTTAAAAGAAAAAAAGATTGTACAACAATTTCCAGAACTGAAGTTATATATGTGCTTGTTTTTCAGCACCCTGAAGCAGGCCCTTGAAGTCTTCAAGAAGCGTAAGTGATTCTTTAAACTATATTTGCTGCCCTTGGCCGGTTCTGGGGGTTTTACTTTGAACAGCCATCTCGTATTGGGTAAAAAAAAAAAAAGTTAGAGCAGCTCCCAAGGTGAGAAGTAGCTCTGCAGAGCTGAAATGAGCTGGAGAGCCCACCTTCCATGTGGAAGTCATGATGTGCATTTGACTTACTTTGAGCAGGGGTTCTCACACTTGAAATCCAGGGCAAGGCCCTTGCAATTTGGTCTTCAAGGGGTCCTGTCTGGGTCTTTTTGAAAAAAATTTTTTTATTAAAAATTTTTTTTATTAGTTTATTTTATTTTTTGACAGAGAGAGAGAGACAGAGAGAGGGAAAGAGAGAGAGAGAGAGAGAGGGAGAGAGAAGGGAAGGGGCAGAGAGAGAGGGAGAGAGAGAATCCCAAGCAGGCTCCACGCTGTCAATGCAGAGCCCAGTGCGGGGCTTGAACTCATGAACTGTGAGGTCATGACCTGAGCCGAAATCAAGAATTGGACACTTAACTGATTGAGCCACCCAGGTGCCCCTTTTTAAAGTAATTCGTACACCCACCATGGAGTTCAGACTCAAGGCTCTGAGATCAAGGGTTGTAGGCTCTACCGACTGAGCCAGCCAGGCGCCCTCCTGTTCAGTTCTAAGAGTCCCCAGTCCTGTTACTCAGAAACTGCCTTTAAGGCTTTCTGTTCTTCATAATACTTGCTGCTTTCGAGCTAAGGATTTTAACATGGCATTGTATGTATGTGCTTAAGTGTTTCTGTAGCTAGTTGACTGGTTCTAGAAGTTTGTAAATGTTAGCTAAACAGATATTCATCTTAACTTTTCCATGGAAGGTGTTCTCTTCCCTCTTTAACTCACCAATGAATACATTTCTCAAGGTAGAAATGTTTATGTTTCATGTTTTTTATATGCCCTGCAAGGCTAACCATGGGGCCCACGGGAGCTTCAGTCTAGGCTGGGTCTCCTAAGCCTATGTACTTGCTGTTACTTGACTTACTTTCTACCCTCCCCGAATAGTTTTATTTCCTTCTTATTAAAAAACATATTTATCTTAAACATTCAAATGAGACAACTATCAAGAAGATAGTAAGTACCTAGACTTTCAGTTCCTAGTGATAAGCAGTTATTGGTGAATGTGACTCCAGATATTTTTATGCAATTAAACACATGTAAATGTATCAATTCATATAAAAAATAGGATGATACCATGGCAGTGGTTCAGAATCTGTGGGGTGAGTGAGAGCAGATCATTTGTTTTTAAGTCATTTTTAAAATGAAAATATCAATGGTTTCATCATGCTAACAGTTTGGGATATATCTCTCCAGACCTTTTCCTACACATTTACAATTCTCTTTCTCTCTCTTAAATTGCACACAGACACACACACACACACGTGAGTTTTTGTATAAATGAGATCATACTATACCTATATCCTACAATTTGTTTTTCCCAACAATATTATCTAAGCATCTTTCTATTTCTTTTTTTTAACTTGTTTTATTTTTTATTTTTTTAAATTTACATCCAAATTAGTTAGCATATAGTGCACCAATGATTTCAGGAGTAGATTCTTTAGTGCCCCTTACCCATTTAGCCCATCCCCTCTCCCGCCACCCCTCCAGTAACCCTCAGTTTGTTCTCCATATTTATGAGTCTCTTCTGTTTTGTCCTCCTCCCTGTTTTTGTATTATTTCTGTTTCCTTTCCCTTATGTTCATCTGTTTTGTCTCTTAAAGTCCTCATATGAGTGAAGTCCTATGATTTTTGTCTTTCTCTGACTAATTTCACTTAGCATAATACCCTCCAGTTCTATCCATGTAGTTGCAAATGGCAAGATTTCCTTCTTTTTGATTGCCAAGTAGTACTCCATTACACACACACACACACACACACACACACACACACACACACACACCACATTTTCTTTTTTTTTTTTTAAATTTTTTTTTTAACGTTTATTTATTTTTGAGACAGAGAGAGACAGAGCATGAACAGGGGAGGGGCAGAGAGAGAGGGAGACACAGAATCTGAAACAGGCTCCAGGCTCTGAGCTGTCAGCACAGAGCCTGACACGGGGCTCGAACTCACGGACTGTGAGATCATGACCTGAGCCGAAGTCGGACGCTTAACCGACCGAGCCACCCAGGCGCCCCCATACCACATTTTCTTTATCCATTCATCCACCGATGGACATTTGGGCTCTTTCCATACTTTGGCTATTGTTGATAGTGCTGTTATAAACATGGGGTGCATGTGTCCCTTTGAAACAGCACACCTGTATCCCATGGATAAATGCCTAGTGGTGCAATTGCTGGGTCGTAGGGTAGTTCTATTTTTGTTTTTTTGAGGAACCTCCATACTGTTTTCCAGAGTGGCTGCACCAGCTTGCATTCCCAAGCATCTTTCCATTTCAGTTCATATAGATCTGCCTCATTCTTTCACATTTGAAAGTTTTGGTCTTATAAAATGCCAGACCTCCTCCAGAAAGGTTGTACTGACTTCTCCCCCACCAAAAGTGCTATTTTTTACCCATGCTTGCCAATATGAAGAATTTTCACATTTAAAAATTTTTCCCTAACTGAAAAGTAAAAAATTATACATCTCTGGGGGTTGAGGTTTTGCATTTTTTCCAATAGCTTTACGGTTGAATATATTTTCAAATGTTTATTAGCCATTTAGCCAATCTTTTAAAAAATGCCATGTTCTTTAACCAATTTTTTTATACTGGAATGTATATATTTTTCTTTTGACTTGTGAAAACTCTTTTAATATAGCAGTTTATTCTGTTACATAAATTGCTAATATTTTTCTAATTTGTCATGTCTTTTGGAACCTTTCAAGGTTATTTTGACACACACAAGTTTAAATTTTTTTCTTAGGTCAGATCTGTCCATCTTTCTAGCCTTAAAGTCATGCTTCAATTTGTTTTCTTAGAACAAGTAAAGTAAGAATTTTTTTTTTTTTGCTGCTACAAAGGTAAACCGTACTCATTGCAAAGATCTTAGAAAATAAGAAGAAAAAATCACCAATAACCTTTCTGTCTAGAAATAATTATTGATAGCTATAATTTTTGTGTGTGACCTTTCTTATAGATGCTCAGGTTCAGAAAATGTTAGAGATGGAAAGACTGTTAGAGTCATCTAATGAGAAATAAATACCGAATTTGAAATTGTAGTGGGTTCAGTGACATCTTTCAGCATGTAAGCTCCATGAGGGGGCCTCGGCTGTTCTTCTCCCCAGTTCTGGGGACACACTAGGTTAGTAACAGTTAGTGGTTGGAGGTTAAGCTAAAGATTTGCTAGCCTTGGTCTTGGTGGTCAGGGCAAGGCAGGGCACATGGAGGGGGTTGATAAATGTTGGTGACCAAGTGAGGTAGGTTAATTTTACCACTTGTTCCAGTATTTTATTTTGTAGATAAGTTTTGTGTGGTTTCGTATATTTCAATTCAGACATATGTAGATCTTGTTTATTATGTTTTTAAAAAATTTTTTTTGCAGAGGTAGACAGTGTGGCACAATGTCACATTCAGCTTGCCCAGACTCTAAGAGAAGAGGCCAGGAAGATGGAAGAATTCAGGGAAAAGCAAAAGCTACAACGGAAAAAGGTTGGATTTGCGTATATGTTAAGACGTTGCTTTTCCCGTGGCGGAAAACTCCAGGCTTGTTTTTCATCAAACTCCTTGGCTCACACCCGCCTTCATGCAGCCATGCTCCTCTTTTAACCTATGAGATTATTTATTGGGAAACCATGTGGAGACCCAACTAGATGGTTCTGTCTCTGTACCCATTTGCACCCAGGCCAGTTCTCTTTGAATTCTCCCAGGAATTATGGGTCTGGCCTGTCTTCTTCTTTACATATCTGCTGCCACTATTCAGACAATGACTGGCAAGAGGAAACCCTGTCTTTGGTAGAGTCTAGGGCATTTAACCTGGCAAACTCCCAGACCACACTCCTCCTCCTTGAGAAGGCAGTAAGAGTAAGGGAAGGGTAAGATGTAGAGAAGACTCACATTCTCCCAGAGACCATGTAGTCTAACCACCTTATTTTACAAATTGGGAAACTGAGGCCCTGGGAAATCCAAGTCCTTTTTGTCTTCAAAGCAGATGTGCATAGGCTGTTTTTCATTGATGGAATTTACTCTGTCCAATTACATGGAAGGAGATGGGAGTAACAAGAGTTAATAAAACTGGCGAATGTTTGAAAAGTTACAAGGATCAAGAAAAGAAGTTCAGATATACAGTAGTAAAGTGTTCCTTAGAAGAGACCAGCGACTATTCTGACTCCCTTCTATCTTGTTCCTAAATGACTTATACATTCAGGTTGGCCTGACAGCCAACTAGAGCTCTTCTAGAATTTCTTCTTTTTTACATCTTACATCTGGTCTAAAAGGTTGGAACGTCAGCTTCACATGGGGGACCAGCTCTTCTTTATTTGGCACCCAAAGATTTCCACCCAGGTCTCCCCAGACATCTTTGCATGAGTTTTTTGGAAATCCGTTCTCATCCTGGTCCTTGACCATCTGAAGGTCATTGTCTATAGTGTGTGTATCCAAAAAAGTTCCAGCTGTTAAGGCTGATTCTACCCATATGCCATTTTCAGAAACTTTGCCTATGGTTCTAAGCCAGAGTCTAATTCCAGCCTTTGGTGACCAGCTGGCATTTGGAGTAGATGGTGGACTTAAGAGCCCGACTGCCTTACATCTATGGTCATCTCATGAGCTGCTCTTAAAGCTATGCCTCTTCTTAGGAATAAAAGGTGGAAACTAACATTTAAGGAATACCAGATCAGTGGTTTCACACACATTCACACTTCGTATATCAGGTTTGAGAGGTGCATCTGGCCTCAAATATTTTTCAGAGCATAAATAATATGTACATATACCCACCCATTAGACAGTCAAATTACTTTGACCTGACATTGCCAGCCTTGCCCACCTACCTAGAGAAATAACAATTTTTCAGGGGCAAAATTAACAGAGTCTATACGCATATGATTTCCAGTAAGAGGAGCGGAAAGTCATTTCCTCATGTTTCCAAGTGCCTTTGGTAGCCTTAGTCGTTTCAGGGAGAGTTTTGTTAATTTTGCAAGGCTTCTGAAACTTCCCCTCCTAACAAGTTACAAAGATCAAATTCTCATAACTGGAAGAATGTGTTCTGAATTCTGTTAAGTAATAAAGGAGCCTGTGCTCAGCTCATTGCTGTCATCCAAGTTCTCTATATTCTGTGTGCTCTCTACAGGAGGAAAATGCCTTCTGAGCTTTCTTGAAGAAGTCTGAAGTTTATTAATAAATTTCTAGTTACTCGTGTCACAGTGAACTCTGGGTTGTACCACTTCTGTTTTTAGATACCTTTTTTTTTTTAAATCAAACTTTGGGAGAAAATGTGTCAATGCTAACTTCTCATTTTCACTGTATGTTTTGGGCTTCCACTTTCTGGAAATTGAGCCATTTCCACTTATCAAGGAAAACCATTGGTTCCTTTTAGCAAACTGGGGAAGGGGAACGGCAGGTAGAATAGCTCAGAAGTTAGTGGTGTACTACTCACTTAACTAGATTTCTGGGGGTGGTGAACAATACAGACATGGTCATCCTTCCCTCGTGGAGTGTAGAGCATGGCCAGAGAATGATGTGACATAGTCATCATGATAAAGCGTGATGAGCATTAAATACTAGGGGAGATGAAGGTGCCACCTCACCTGCAGTGGGGACTCCTAACCTTATCAGTGAGGTGGGGGAGGCGTCTTGGGGGCAGACCCTGAGGCTACAAGCACCAGAGTGAGTGACAGTACAGGTGAGGATGAAGAGGGACAGGCTGTCATCCCTGAGGGTTGGCCAGGTTGGGGGGGCTCTTAGGAGTCTTGGCGTTTTAGGGTACTGAGGTTGCTTCCCCGGCCCAGAATGTGCTAGGCTGACAGGGACAGCACACGGTCAGTCACTCTCCTCTGGTGCCTACATTCTGTTCTGCCCTCTCCGCTGACATTGGGATGAGCATGGCAGAATGGTGCTCTGCCTGTGTAGAGAGAAATCGCCAAAGAAAGGAATGTCCTTGGTTACACGGAGTGACGCTTACAGCTTTAATGGCGTGAATGCAGACAGACAGACCACCAAAGCAGCTATTTCAGTCATGTACTGCAGGGCCATTTGAATCATTTACATATCTCTTCTTCCTTTGCCCCTCCCTTCTGCTTCTCCCCACCCTAGAGCAGAGGTGATAGTTCTTGTACTACTTTGTGTTATCAATAATAAGACAATTAGATTTCCATTGGGTTTGGCCTTTGAAAACCTGCCAAGAATAGGCCATTCTATAAGTGAATACAGACATGAGGAGACTTAAATCAAAGTGGGGTAACAGACAGATCTGGACTTGGTGTCACTGAATGGCTTTGAGCAATTATCACCTCTTGGGCCCCCAGGGCTCACAACTGTCAGGTTAGAGCCAGACTACCTCTCTCTCTCTCTCTCTCTCTCTCTCTCTCTCTCTCTCCTCTAGGGTCCTGTTCTCATACAGGTGCCAGGGATCCTCCAAGGTAGAGAGGAAGATGAAGGGAAAAGGTCTGACTAATAGAACTTTGTAGCCACCTGAGAGGAGCTGGAAGCAGGTGTTATGTGTGAGATGGACATAAGGAGGCCTGGCTGAGGCCATAAACTATGAAATAGTGGCAGCTCCCAAACTGGAAGAAATATATATATATATTTTTAATATATATTTAAATATATATTATTTAATATATATAATTATATATTATTTATTATATTTATTATATATTAAATTATTATTTAATATAATAAATAATATATAATAAATAATAATTTATATTATTTAATATAATATAATTTAATATATTATATTAAGTTAATATAATATAATATAATAATAATTTAATATAATAAATATAATTATTATTATAATTATTATATAATTATATAATATATATAATTATATATATATTATATAATTATATTTAAATATATATACATTTAAATATATTTAAAATATATATTTTTGGACTGGCAAAGACCACAGGACAGACCAATAGTGCTGAGTGATCTGCTCCATGGAGTTTGGGGAAATCAGGAACCATTAATAAATAAACCCAGCTCCTCCTCCTGGTAGAGGTACCTAGGCGCTCACGTGAACCACACAGCTTCCTGTCTGTGATGACAAGGGCCTTCCCATGAGACTCTGCATGTGGGGCTCATGTCTGTTCTCTGTGTCTACAGGATCTTCACTGTTAGCAGATGCATGGCCCACCTCTTAGTCCTCGATTTCAGCTGGGCTGGAAGATGGCTGTTCAGTTCTCTGAAGGCTCCTTGGGGATCCCCAACAGAATTTCATGTATTCCACAAAGCTTATATTTGAAGTCAGACCATCCCAAACATTCCATCCAGATATCTTGAAAATCCATCCAGCCATGTTTGTGTTGGTAACAGACAAAAATGTAATTCTCCAGAAGAAAGAGAAACCACATTTGAACATCATTTTCAGAGTTATTATTTTGCATTGTGTCATTTTGCACGAGAGCAATGCCATAGCTCATTTTGAATTACTGCACCTCTTGGTTTTTTATATACCCGTTTGATTTTATAGAGCTATCATAAGGATAATGGTAGGTGAGGGTAATGATTAGGAACAAGGGCACAGGAGTCAGGCTGTGCTCAAATCCCAACTCTACTACTTGCTTGGGTAAATTAATCCACCTCAGTTTACTGTCAAAAAAAATGGGGATAAGAGTACTTACAGTTGTTGGGATGCATGAAAACTGATTAGCACATAATAATGCTTGATAAATGGCAACTACTATTATGTCTGAGACATACATTTTTACTACTAGCACCATTATTCTGAGTAATGAAAGGGTTAATATCAGAGCCACAACAAAGAAATTGCTCTCAAGTGAACTCAGCAGAGTAGTTTACCTTTCCTGGATTAGCTGGGATTAGCTGGGAGAATACCTTCTTTTAGTTGTCCTACAAACATTTCTTCTCTTCATACTGCCCAGGCTCCTTGCTGGTTTAGGGTGTGTTATTGGTGGATACAAGAGGAGTGAATATTTATGAGTCCCTAATTTTATTGTGCTGACACAGGCTTACAGAATAAAGACCCCTTTTAAAATATGAATGGTGCCTTAACAAAGGTTTTTAAATCTTTTCTGAAACCTAAGTTTCTTGATTCCAGGTTTACAGAAGAGACAGCTCCAAGGATGATCAGTGATTCTCAACGGTCGCTGCCCAAGTTCAAGGGCGGGCCTTACCATTGAGCAGCCGTAAGACCTTGGGCAGGTTGTTCAGCCTCTCTGCTACAGTTTCCTTGTTTGTAAAAAGGGAGTAATAAATAGCACATCTACCTTCTGGGTGTGTGAGGACTAAGTGAGGTAATCCACGTTGAACACTTACTCCTCAAGATAAGCTGGCATTAACAGCAATTTGTTTTTTATTAATAGTGCTTGTCCTCTCTTCACAGACAGAGCTTATAATGGATGCTGCCCATAAACAAAGGAGCTTACAGTTCAAGAAAACTATGGATGTGAGTCTCAGTTTATTGCTTTTTTTTTTTTTTGCCATGGTGACATTTTCTGAAATCCTGTGCTGTGTAGGAGCATATTCCTGAAAATAGTACTTCAATAATATTATGGACTAGTGCAGTGGTTTGGGAAAACAACCTTTAGAAGTTTGACTTTCCTGCTTTTTAAGGCCTTGGAAAGATGGAGGATGAAACAAGATAGAGGAAAGAAAATGATGGTGACTTTCTGGTAACCTGGGAAAGTCTACAAGTCAATTGAAATATCTCAGGCCAAGACACAAAAGTGTCTATATCACATGCCATTTATCTTGTTGGATGTTAGCTTTTTCCCCTGTGACTATTTTGAATCTTGGTTTCTTACCTATTTTACTGAGTGAGCCCTTCATGTTTTAGGATCTACAAACTGTAAGAGCCTTCCATAAGTAATCTATTTAAACACACACACACACACACACACACACACAACAAGACAGAGCTAAGACAAATTGCAAGGGCCCTCCCTCTAGCTTTCCTAAATCTGTTCACTCTGGACACAGTGAACTCTGTTACTGAAACATCCATGATTCCATATTTGTACAGAAGTATCATCATGATGTTCTATGTGACATGGTGTGTGGTAACCCAGTTAAAAAAGAAAATGTCACCAATGTCGATGACATATGCAGTCTGCTCCACGTCATTTTTTTTCTGTGATGCATGGCACCTCCAAAGCAACTGAGAAATAGGGAATGATGTCAGTGTAACTGCAGAAATAGCATTGGTCCATACATGGTTGTTCCCAGACTTTCTGTGTTTTGAGCAATCTGGGACAAGGTTTCTCACAATTCAAGATAAAACCCTAGTGAAATGCAAGTTTCTTAACTATCTCTTCTACCTGCCTGCAGAGCCATGCTAGTATTATAATTTTTGCTTCGACTATCAAAAATGATTTAGAAAACTCAATAAAAAGGAAGACTATTGTATTAACTCATTTTTCGCTTGCTGTGTCCTTTTTTCCTCTTGATATTCCAGCGTTTCTTCTTTTATAGTTTCCTTTGCTTAGAGAGTTTAGCCATCTTCAAGATGGTCTACTATTGACAAATACTTTTAGTTCTTCCTCATCTGAGAATATCTTGATTTCCCCTTCAGTGTCAAAGGCTGTTTTCACTGGTTATAGGTTTTTCCTTGTAGGTAAAGTGTCATTTCTGTTTTAAGATATTTTCTTTCTTTCTTTCTTTCTTTCTTTCTTTCTTTCTTTCTTTCTTTCTTTCTTTTCTTTCTTTCTTTCTTTCTTTCTTTCTTTTCTTTCTTTCTTTCTTTTTTTTTTTTTTTTTTTTTTTTTTTTTTTAGTTTTCAGAAGTTCACCTATATATGTAGTGTCATGGATTTCTTTGGGTTTATTTTGTTTGGGGTATGATCAACTTCTTGAATCTGTAGTTTTATATCTTTTGCCAAATTTGGGAAGTTTTCAGCTGTTATTTCTTCAAGTAGTTTTTTAGCTCACCTTCCTTTCCTTGGATTGCAAGGACATGAATGTGTTAGATCTTTTGTTATGGTCCCAAGGGTTCATGAGGCTCTATATGTTTATTTTGAGGTTTATTTATTTTTCTTGAGAGAGGGAGTGAGAGCATGAGCAGGGCGGGGCAGAGAGAGAGGACAAGAGAGAATATCAAGCAGACTCCATGTTGTCAGCATGGAGCCCATGCAGGGCTCAGTCTCAGGAATTGTGAGACTATGACCTGAGCTGAAATCAAGAATTGGACACTTAACCCACTGATCCATCCAGGTGCCCCATCTATGCATTTTTTTCAGCCTGTTTTTCTCTCTGTTCTTCAGATTAGGTAATTTCTATTGCTCTGTTTTCCACTTCACTGATTCTTTCTTCTATCTCTTCCATTCTGAAGTCCATCCATTGAGTTTTTAATTTTCATTAGTGTGTTTATTTAGTTCCAAAATTTCCATTTGGTTTTTTATAGCTTTTATGTGTTTGCTGAACTTTTCTAGTTCTTTGCCCAAACCATCTATTTTCTCATTTAAGTGTTTTTGTAATTGCTTGTTGAATTTTTATGATGGCTCCTTTAAAATCTTTGTCAGATAATTCTAACAATCTGTCATCTTGATGTTGGCATCTATTGAAAGCCTTCTGATTCAGTTTCAGATCTTCCTGGTTCTTGGTATGATTAGTGATAGTCATTTGGTTTTGGACATTTTAGGTATTATGTTACAAGACTCTGGATCTTATTTAAACATTCTGTTTCAGCTGGATTACCCTGACACCTCTAGCAGGGGACAGTGAGGTCCCCTGCCTCATTACTCCTTTATGGGGGTAAAAATCCAGGTTTCTCCCATTGGCCTCCACTGAAATCACAGGGTTTGTGTGGCTGTGTTACTACAGAGAGGTGGTTAAAGTTCTGATCCTCCACTAGACCTTCTCTGACACCACCCCAGCAGGTAGAGGGGGCACCTTGTGACTGCCAGGCAGGGGTCGTAGAAGTCCAGGTTGCCCACATGGTTTCCACTGGCACTATGTGTAGGGCTGTTATCTTCCAGTAAGAATGAAGGTTCCAGTTCCCTATTTGTCCTTCTCTGAAACCATCATGGCAGGGAAGTTGGGCATCCTGTTATAGCTTGGTGAGAGTGGAAGTCTAGACTCCCTGCTTGTCCTTTGCTGGATGTATGGGGGGCAGGCCACAGTTTTTTTAGGTGGTGCTTGGCTGCAGTAGAATGGTTATTTTCTCAAGGTTTCTCTCCTGGTAGACTGTCCCTTTTCTGGTCTTTTGGCTAGAGAGGGCAGGTTTTTGTTGGGACTTCTTGTTTTTGCTCATTGCCACTTCTTGGTTGCCTGCTTCTTTGGCACTCAGTCTGTGACATACGAGGCAAAGAAAAAACCAAGAGAACTTACTTGTGGGTCACCCTTCTCAGACCAGGGTTGCTAGCCAGTCTGCCTTCTCTCCACCTTTCAGAGTCTTATGTTTGTTTTATACAGAGTGTCCAGAGTTTTTAATTGTACTTATATGGAGGAATAGGGAAAATTACATCTTTCCATCTTTTCAAAAGCTTGTATGTATAACCTTTAAAAAAATTATTTAGAACCATAAATGTGATCATATCCCCTCAGTCTTATACTAAGAATCTAAGACTCTATCTTTAGGAAATCATCCCAAAAAAGAAAAGCAAAGGCATGAACTTACTCTTAAAATAATGAAAATTGTAAATTATTTAGTGACTAAAAAATGGAGAAATATTAGTTATATGACCTTTATGAATATGTAGCAACAGAGAAAAAATATTTAATATGCCATATTAAAAAATAAAGTAGGGTAGAGAAAGATTGATATAACTGACAGCATTAAAATTTAAGACTACTTTACAGCAAAAGAAAAAATATCTTATACATGGCTTAAAGAGAGATAACAAATGGGGGAAAATATTTGTAACTTACATAACTGATAGCCAGTTAGTGTTCCTAATATATACTGAGCTCTTAAAAACCAATGGAAAAAGGGGTGCCTGGGTGGCTCAGTCAGTTGAGCATCCAACTTCAGCGCAGGTCATGATCTCCTGGTTCATGGGTTCAAGCCCTGCATCCGGCTCTGTGTGGACAGCTCAGAGCCTGGAGTCTGCTTCAGATTCTGTGTCTCCCTCTCTCTCTCTGCCCCTCCCCCACTCACCCTCTGTCTCTCTCTCAAAAATAAAATAAACATTAAAAAAAAAACAATGTAAAAAAACTCAATGAAAATATGGAATGCTCCAATAGGAAAGCAGGTAAAAGACATGAAGTAGAAAGGACATACCACCTTAGTGGTCATGAAATAAATACAAATAACCCAACTTTATGCTGACATTTTCTCCTCTAATATTACAAAAGGTCAGGCATATTGTCCAAGCTTGGTGTTGGTGAAAGTGAGGAAATTTACTCCATAGACTGCTGGTGGGAGTACCAGTTGGTGTGGTCATTTTGGAAGGAAGTTGCACATATACATATTCTTTTACCAAACAATTACACCTCTAGGAATTTGACCCGTATAAATAAATTCATACTACCCAAAACAAAATCAGAATATTTTTATGTTATAAAAAATGGGAAACAAGTGTCCACTGATAGAGAGAGAGTTAAAATTATGGCGTGTGTGTGTGTGTGTGTGTGTGTGTTTACAACCTTTAAAATGTTCAGCTACAGGGGCGCCTAGGTGGCTCAATAGGTTAAGCGTCCAACTTCGACTCAGGTCATGATCTCACAGTTCGTGGGTTCGAGCCTCACGTCGGGCTCTGTGCTGACAGCTCAGAGCCTGGAGCCTGCTTCAGATTCTGTGTCTCCCTCTCTTCTCTGTCCCTCCCCTGCTCACTCTCTGTGTCTCTCTCAAAAATAAACATTAAAAAAAATGTTCAGCTACAGGGATCATGCTTGACATAGAAAAATGTCTATCACATACCGTTACAAAAGGAATTTGCTGCATGAATATCTTATGTGGTTACAATTATGAAAAATTATGAAACTTCTATGTGTGTATAGCATATATAGAGAATTGTATGGTTGTTTACTGAAAGGTTAACCTCAACTGAATTGCAGAGGATGCCGAGAATTGCACAAACCATCTCTGCAAAGGAGTCTTCATTCTTGGTCAAGCAGTTTTGAGGGGGAACAACATTCTTATTTATTAGCTGACTCACAGCTTTGCTTTGTTTGAGTAAGTTAAGTCTTTGCTTCAGTAAGTGAAACAGAAAATTATTTGATTTGCTAACTATATAGTTGAAAACTGTTTTCATACTAATGGTAGTGATGACAGCACAGGATAGACCAGGGTCTACTTTTAAACTAGTTAAAACAGGGACACTGAGGTGGCTCGGTTAAGTGTCTGACCTTTGGTTTCGGCTCAGGTCATGATCTCACAGTTCATGAGTTTGAGCCCCACATTGGCTCTGCGCTGCTGGTGTGGAGCCTGCTTCAGATTCTCTCCCTCCCTCTCTCTCTCTGCTCCTCTCCGACTCCCGTGCATGTTCCCTCTCTCAAAATAAACTTTAAAAATAAAAATAAAAAAAATAAACTAGCTCAAACAGATTTTTTTAAATCAAAAAGGAACACGGCTATGCTTGAGTGACAGAATTGATGGGATCCATGCCCTTGTCACCTGCTATGGTGGCTGCATTAGAATATTGAGGCATAATTACAATTACTATGGTCAAATGATGGCATCTAAGTTCTGAGGGTTATGTTACATAAACGTTAGATTACACATCTTTTTTTAAAATTGTTTTTTAATGTTTATTCATTTTTGAGAGACAGAGAAAACCAGAACGTGAGCGGGGGAGGGGCAGCAAGAGAGGGAGACACAGGATCTGAAGCAGGCTTGAGGCTCTGGAGTGTCAGCACGGGGCTCGAACTCATGGACCATGAGACAATGACCTGAGCTGAAGTCAGCCGCTTAACCGACAGAGCCACCCAGGTCCCCCTAGATTATACACCTTACAGTTATATACATATTTTGATTTTGCCTATTTCAAATCCCATCTTTTGTTCCAGTTTTTAAAGCCCACATACTTTGTGTTTGCCGAATTGGAGTTATTACTTCCTTGATCAGGCTGCCACCACACGCGTAGTTTGGAAAAGGGCTAAAGAGCCCTTCCACAAATAGATAAGAAGGAGCCTTTGCTGCCAGGGTGCCCACCATCTGGCGGTGATCACGGCACTGACCAGAGCGCCCTGTCCTTTGCTGGGCTCGGCGGGCTTGGGCTGCTGCTTTGCAGGCTCACGTTCCGCTCACCTGTTTTGGTCCTCTTTTGGCACATAACAACAAAGGCAAAGAAGACCTATGTGCAGAAATGCCGGGACAAAGACGAAGCAGAGCAGGCTGTCCACCGGAGCGCCAATGTGGTGAACCCGAAGCAGCAAGAAAAGGTACCTGGGAGAGCCGACAGCCTGAAAAATCTGAGCTTTCTGTATTTGAAACTAAAGCCAATTACTAATCTTAATGAAAAATGGACGTGCATCCTAAGTCCCTGGCAATATCTTGCTTTTGGGCTGTCAGGATCCTCTGGCCCAGAAAGTCGTTTGTCACAGTTTTGGGGTTTGGGAGGAGCTGGAGAAGCGTGGCCGTGGGGAAGGGAACAGGGTGATAAGAAGTAGGGGAGAGGGTTTTGGTTTTTTCATCTTTCTTCAAGACTGAAGTATTCTTTGGAGCCAGGCCACCTCAGGCTTGGGCGCATTATCAATTTTATGTAATCTGGTAGAAGACTGTCAGCAACCAGAGGGCAGGGGTTATGTCTTTAGGATACCATGGGGCAAGATGTTTGATGGCCGTTTCCCTGTGGTGCTAAGATTAGAGGGCAAGTTGAACGGTTTGCTGAGAGAAACACAGGTAAGATGTGGAACACGGGTCTCTTCACAGCCATTGCTTTCAAACCTGTTTTGCCTGTGGGAGCTCTACCCAGCATTCCCCATCTCTTGTTCTTTATGTGTCCTCACAGCTTTTCGTGAAACTGGCAACTTCGAAGACTGCAGTCGAAGACTCAGGTGAGGGGGCTGCTCCCAGGGATGGGGGAGGCTTGTGGGGAGGGGGCTGACATTATGCTGAATCTGTCGGGAAAGGTATTTTTATATATCATACAAGAATGTATGGACAGACAGTGGGATTAACAAGAAAGCAGGAGGGAAGAAGGGAGAAAGGGAGGACAGGGAGGGAGACAAGGTATATCAGAACCTGGGAAAGTGAGACAGCTGTTTCTGGCCACTGCCTGCTTGAGCCGTACTTGTAATTAAATGGTGGTGGTGGAGGGGGGGTGCGGGGGGTGGGGGCGGAGGTCATGTGACAGCTGCTTTGTAAGCAGGTACTCATTCTGATTTATTAGGAACATCTGTCTTAAAAGCCCATTTCAGCCCTGATAACTCTTATCTGCTATGAAGGAAACAGCCAAGTTGCAAGGCCTTGTCATGGCTGAAACCTGAGATCCAAGCCAGGTGTTTGCAAAGCCTTCTGATCCCAGAGTATTCTGCAGGAGCCAAGCCTCTTGTGACCATGGTCATTTAAGAAGTCTCTAAACCCAAAACCAAAGTCACTTGGTAGTTCTCTGCACCTCTCACTGTCTAATCTTCCTGAAAATGGAAATGGGTGGAAGCTATTGAGGTTGAATTAGCTCAAGAGAACTCTGGCTGAAGTTCCTGTCAGCCTTTGTTCTCCTTCCTTGAAGCATTTCCTTTTTTTTTTTCTTCCCCTTGAAACATTTCTTACTTGGCTTGGTTTAATGTCTAAAAAGAAAGTGCTTATTTCACAAATATATTGTGAGAGAGAGAGATGGATATGGCCTCCCACTGTTCAGAGCTCCATGGGGTCTTGTGAGCTCAGTGTGACTCTGGCGAGTGTCGTTTGTCATCCAGGGTGAGCTGGGCAGTGGGTCTGCGCACCCTGCTCCTGCCTGGTTTCTGAACCCAGGCCCTTCCCCTCCACTGCAGACAAGGCGTACATGATGCACATCAACACTCTGGACAAAGTCCGCGAAGACTGGCAGATCGAGCACATCAAGGCCTGTGAGGTACCAGAACCGGTGGCTGCTCAGGAGGGGATGGGTCTTCCTCCGAGAATTTGGGGAGTCTACTTTGCCAGAAATGTACCACCCCCTTATTACAGGGCTCCAATTCTCATAGAATTGCTTGAGGCCAAGTTAGAAATCAGAAATGTAAGTATAGGATGGATGGAACTGGAATGTTTTCCTCCAAGCCTCATCTTTCTGCCCCGTCCCAGTCCTGAGCGTTGTGTCTGACTCTGTTCAAGGACTTCCTCCAACGTTTGGTTAGTGCAAATACGAAATAGCTGAATCAGTTAATGGGTGATTAAATAATTATCTTTCAAGAGCGTTGCCTGAACTTGCTATCCAATAAGGAGAATGCAGATAGAAGGTGAACTAGAAGTTTTCACTCAGGCACCTGGGTGGCTCAGTTGGTTGAGCGTCTGACTTCAGCTCAGGTCATGAGCTCGAGGTTTGAGAGCCAGGCATTGGGTTCTCTGTTGTCAGTACAGATCCCATTTTGAATCCTCTGCCCCCTCTCCCTACCCCTCCCCTGCTGGCACACCCTCAAAAATAAATAAACATAAAAAAAAAAAAGAAGTTCTTACTCTCCTTACACCTTTGATTTCACCATTACCTCCTGCTTCATTTTTAGCATGTGACCTCACTTACAATTTCCTGGAGAAAATAAAGACATAACTTGGAAACTTCCTCAAGTTTCTTTTAGCCTGTCTATAGTTTTTCTTACCAGTGGTTCTCAAAGTGAAATCCCAGGACCTGTAGCATCAGTATCATCTGGGAATTTGATAGAGATGCAAATTCTCAGACCAACTCTGCACCTACTGAACAGAAACTGTTGGAATAGGTGCAGTACTGTTTATAAGTCCCCTGGTGCTTCTTAGGCAAATTCAAGCCTGAGAATCACTGATCTACACCCCCCTCCCCTCCTTTTCTCCTGTTAGTTGAAAAGGGGCTGCCCCTGCCTTATCAAGATCCTATCCCGCCATCTGGGCTCAAGATCCCATCATCCAGCTGTCTTTCCCTCATGCCTGTGTAAAGCTCCCTTCAGTGTGAACTTCTTATACCATTGTTTGGACAACTCAGCTCATTCTTGGTGTTAGAACCTACTGGCACTGGCTGTTGCTTCCTGTCTGCTGCCCTCTCCTCTCTTCACAGCCAGGCTTCCTGAAGGAGTTGTCTTCACATGCTCATTGCCCCTGCCTGTCCCAGCCTGCTGCATCTGGGGTTTGTCACCCCTGCTGCTGCTCGCTGAGGAACCAGACATCTCTGTGGTGTGAGGTCCAGCAGGCCTTTGCAGTTCCTGATCTTATTTGGCTTGTGTCTACTGTCTAACACTGTGGGTCACTATCCCCTTCCTAAAACACTCTTTTCTGCTTTACTTCTGTGACTCCACACTCTCATGGAAAAACCTAGAATAAGTCCCCCTTTTTAAGGTATAAAAACGTGCAGAGCAGTATCATATGCATTTTATAGACACACAAATATTAGAAAAGCCTGCACAGGAATGATAAAGTTTAGGAGAATGGTTATCTGTGGGGAAGGAAGAAGGGGATCGAGTTTGGAGAAAGCACACAAGGGGCTTAAACAGAATCTGAGGCAAATATGGCCTAACTTGTTGACCAAGTGAGGTGGTCAATAGGTATGTATTCATTATATTGCTCTCTATGATTCTGTCCATGCGAAGTATTCTATAATAAAAATCACATAAAATCTACTGTTTATATGCTACATAAATACAAAATATAATAAACACTACATATATACCAAGTATGCTAAATACTAAATACTAAAAGGTTTCCAATTAAAATAATGTATTTGCTTCAAAATATCCTAGGGAGTAGATGAGTTGGTAGGGATATAATAAAACAGAATTGGTTGTGAATTGATACATGTTCAAGCTGGTGAAGGGTACATGTGCATTCATTATACTATTTTCTCTGTTCTTATCTATGTTTGAAGTTCTACATGATAAAAAGTTTTAAAATGTAATAGTGTTATATTCAACCTTTAAAAAGTACATTAATATGGGGGCGCCTGGGTGGCGCAGTCGGTTAAGCGTCCGACTTCAGCCAGGTCACGATCTCGCGGTCCGGGAGTTCGAGCCCTGCGTCGGGCTCTGGGCTGATGGCTCAGAGCCTGGAGCCTGTTTCCGATTCTGTGTCTCCCTCTCTCTCTGCCCCTCCCCCATTCATGCTCTGTCTCTCTCTGTCCCAAAAATAAATAAACGTTGAAAAAAATTTTTTTAAAAAAAGTACATTAATATATAACATCCAGCGTTGAATAGCATCCCCTTTATAGAATAATAGCTTGATTTTCCTAAAGTTGATACTTGCTTATGTCCAAGAAGCTATTGTTCAGGAAGTGACTTCTTAAAAAACTTTTTTAGTTAAAGAAACTTCAAACATAAACAGAGTTGGAGGACAAGTGCGAGTTCCCCCACGTTCTCGTGAACTTCAGTGATTATAATCATCTTGCCAATATTCAGTCATAGGGGAATTTGAATGTGAGGCTCTGGCAAGCTGCCCACGTGGAGATGCCCACCAGGCAGTCGGAAATGTTAGCTGGAATTCAGGTTAGACCCTTGGCATCTGGGCTCATCATCACCTCTTACCTTCAGAACTATATCCAATCCTGTTGGTGTCAATACCATATTAGAATACTATTTGCATTCTTTGCCTGCGGTAAGAGTTTATGAGTTTCCTTGGTAGCAGGGAATGTCCTAAATGGGACAATAAGCTTACAGATAATGAGGGTTGACACTGTTTCTTAAGTCATAGCCAGTCTAGACAAATGTCTCCCTTCTCTGTATATGTACGGACATGTAGTTATGTTTCCGCAGATGTTTGAAGCTCAAGAATGTGAACGAATAAACTTCTTTCGGAATGCGTTGTGGTTACACATGAATCAGCTGTCACAACAATGTGTCACAAGTGATGAGGTAAGTCAGAAGCATCCATGGAGGATTCATGAGAGTGGGAGGAACCATAGGCATTTATTAGTGCACCCTCCTCATTTGAGGCCCAGAGAGGTACGGTGACTTGCCCGAGGCCACACAGCGAGCTGATAGAAAGACCCAAATAAACACCTAACTGCCTGACTCCTAATCTGCTTTGCCACCATGACTTTCTCTTTAAGGAATTCACAGGGCAGGAGAGCAGAAAAGGGAGACCCAAGTGTAGTTTAGTTTATGGAAGACAGAGATGTCATAGCAAAGGGTCACTCCAGGACACCACCAAGCACTAGGAGACTGACCCATGCCCGGGCTAATGACCATGTCAGGGCTCAAGATTTACTTCAGCGGCATTCCCACAGCCAACATCCGGGTTTAAGTTGTGCACAGCAACCCTCATGGGGTTTCCAGACCTCAAGAGGGATTAGAATCAAATTATCACAACCTTCTTTGCTAAGAAATAGCCACCCTCACTTGGATGGGACATTCACTTTAGGAGAAAAATCAAACACCTAGAAAACCTGTAGAATTGACTAGAAGAGCTTTTTTCCAAGTTAATTCATCTTTGCATTTTGTGTGTGGCTTTGGTCTTGGTATCTATTTTCTTTGTCCCGTCAGTGTTAAAGACAAATCTTTCTGTGAAGGTTTTTATGCAGTCACAGAGATAACATTTCTTGTCATCTTTAAAACAATTTTAATAGCAGATATGCACCAGAGAAATCCCTTTATATGAGTCTGGGACTTAGGAATGTCTCTTTTTCTTTTCAAAACAAAATTTGGAAGAGCCAGCCATTCATCAAACCTGTTTTAATAAGCTGTGTCACAATTATTCACAGACATACCTCTACGCTTGATTTGTCTTCTTTTTGTCAGATGTATGAAGAAGTCCGTAAGAGCTTAGAGGCATGCAGCATTGAGAAGGACATTGAGTACTTTGTGAACCAACAAAAAACTGGACAGACTCCACCAGGTGAATGGAGTGGTGGGGTGGGGCGTTTATTTAAGCAATTCTGCTAGTCTTTTGTGCACATGTCATGGAGAATGGGAGACACCAGCATCTTAATATTTTGTTTCTTAATTGCCCTAGCACCCATTGTGTATGAGAATTTCTACTGCCCCCAGAAGAATACAGCCCCACAGGGAAAGGCTCCAGGGCCCAACTTACCAAGGTAATAACCACCTACCTTTCACATGAAGAAAAATACTTAAAACATTTTTTTTAATGTTTATTTATTTTTGAGAGAGAGAGAGAGAGAGAGAGAGAGAGAGAGAGAGACAGAATGTGAGCAGGGGAAGGGCAGAGAGAGAAGGAGCCACAGAATTCAAAGCAGGCTCCAGGCTCTGAGTTGTCAGCACAGAGCCTGATGTGGGGCTCAAACTCACAAACTGTGACATCATGACCTGAGCCGAAGCTGGACAGTTAACTGACTGAGCCACCCAGGCCCCCCGAAGAAAAATACTTTTAATAAATGTTGTTATCATTAGTGTTCTAAGAGATATTGGAACACATCTACCCCTGCATTTGCTTAAGTGAGGTTGCTAGATTTGGAGAAGTAGCATTTTTTTTAATTTTATTTTTTATTTTTTAAAAATTTACATCCAAATTAGTTAGCATATAGTGAAACAACGATTTCAGGAGTAGAAGTAGCATTTTTAGGACAAATGTTAAGTGGATTTTACCAGTCATAGTTTAAGGAGGACCATATTATGCTTGAGTGTGATTATTATGATTCACGCATGAATCCTATACTTTTCGTAGAGCTTGTAGAAAGCAGAACTCTGGCCCCCTGTGAGTCAACTGACCTACCTGTTTTGGTAGGGCCCAAGAGTAAAGGATGGTTTTTGTAACTGGCTGAAAAAAAGAAGAAAAGGATACTATTTTGTGACACATGGAAATGATATGAAGTTCATGTGTCAGTGTTCATATAAAGTTTTATTGGGACCTGATCATGCTCATCCATTTACATTTTTTCTGCGGCTACTTTTGCATTAGAGTTGGCAGAGATGTGACAGAGCTGCCTTAGTGGCCAGCAGAGCCTACGTCATTTACTGTCCCTTTGCAGAAAGAGTTTGCCACCCCTGCTTTATCTGAGAGAAAAGAAACTTCTGTTTCCCGCACAGTCAACTTGAAATCTAGGCTGTTGAATTTCCATTCCAGTTTTTAAAGAGAAGGGAGTATTTGAGGGAGGATTGCATGGTCATCATCAGTATTTAAGAACACCAGGTGCCATTCAGAACAGGTCATGTGAATGAGCTCATTTAATCCTCGCAGTGAGGTGGGAATTGCTTGGATTCTCCATCTTACGTGTGGAGATTTTGAGGGACCAGGAGGTCAGGAAACCACACGCTCCACAGTAAAGACTTTCCTCCTGGCTGTTTGGGGTGCTGGGACAGGGCTCTGGGCTTCCTGAGTCCTGTGCATCCTGCTGTCCTGTTCACCAGCATAATAGAATGCCGGCAGCCTAGATTCCGGTATGTCAGTGTTGCCGGCTTTTGCTTCATCTGAACTTTTCTTGACTCTTTGGAACAGAAACCAGATCTGATTAGCGTGCAGTATGATTGGGGCGTGAAGACAAAAATTACAAACTAACGAGAACTTATCTGAAAGACTTTGGTTTTCATCTCTTACAGGAGAGGACCTCTCCCAGTTCCTAAAAGTTTACCAGGTACGATGTCAAGAAAGACCTTTCAAAATACTCATGTCAGGTTCTCTTTAAGGTTGAGCAGCTAGAATGTTGAAATAAAGGGAAAGAAGGGAATAAATAGAAATAAATTCTCAAGAGAACGAGCCTGTATCAGGATCTTGATGTAATACTGTTTGTCAAAGAGTAGACTTTGGTAATTAGGGGTCTACTTTATTGCCTGTCAAAGAGAATTCAGTTCCTAGAGTACCAAAAGAAACTTATTATAAGGCAGTCTTACCTAAGAGATTATTTCAACTTGGACCATAAGAGAAGCAAAGTATAGTTTCCTTTGGATTACACAGAAACGTAACTGATAGAAGTTATGTCTAGAAACACATAACCTAATAGTATATATCTGCATACTGGCCATAACTGGGTCTGTCACTCATGACTTGGTCTCTTTTTAAATCCTATCAGAACTCCTATGACACCTCTAGGACAACCACACATTTTAGCTTTTTTGTTGTTGTTGTTGTTAGTTTTATTCCTTGGATAATTATAAGATCCTTGAAGGTGGATAATTGGTTTTCTCCTGTATCACTCATAGCACTTAACACAGTCCTGAGCACATAGGAGGTGTTCAACAAATATCTATTTTTTTTGAGTAAAAGAAAGGTATACTTACCTATGTTCAAGGGAAGAGGGAACTTATGCTGCATATCATGGTTTACTAAAACTTCAGTGACTGAAAACAAGTTTAGGACCTGAAATTATAATAATATCTTTGAAAAATATAAGGATTTAAGTTATTTTACTTTATGTTTATTTATTTTTGAGAATGAGAGAGAGAGTGTGAGTGGGGGAGATGCAGAGAGAGAGAGGGAGACAGAGGATCTGAAGCAGGCTCTGCGCTTAGAGCAGAGAGCCCGATGTAGGTTTCAAACTCATGAACTGGGAGATCATGACCTGAGCCAAAGTTGTATGCTTGACTGAGCCACCTAGGTGTTCCTGTTATTTTATTTTTATAAAACAATTACCACCTGATAATGTGGGACTGATTTTTGTCTATGTCTTAGCTTGAAATCTAAGCTAAGGCTTGAAGATGGCTTTACTCTAGGTGCCACTATCTGCACATGGATGAAAAAGGGCAATGAAATTGTGGTAGTGATTTCCAGAATGTATGCGTGAATCTTCTGTGTGTAGTCTTGACTTTCATGGGTAGGTTTCATCGCCGGATATGTTTTCTTTTTACAGAAGGGCAGTCAGTAGAATCTTTAAGTGGAATGTCTTGATTTGAAAAGGGCTAAGAATCTTACCACGAAGCAGTATTAGCTTAATGTTGCTCTGTTCTGCCCTTTGCAGATAACCCTGATTATTCTTTGGTTGATAACTACAGTCTGATCTATCAGTAACATCAGTGGTAAGAACCTTTAATTTTCACGTAATTTTCAAGTTGCGTTTAGACTATTGATTGTGTTTTTGAAGTCTCTGAAGCTTCTTTATGACACCACTGCAGGCAGCAAGGCCTTGCCTCAGGCTCACCTGTGCCGTGGATGCACGTGATCCTGCGGGATGGCCTCTCTGGGTCCCACAATTGCAAGGGGACTGGAGCCCACGCCATACCTACTTGAATGAGGAGATTTTTCCTTCGTTAATTATTCTGCAACTCATTTTCTGCTCTAGTTAAGCTCTTTGTGGCTACAACGCACCCGCACTTATAGCACACCGCACACACAACGCTCACACAATGCCCATGATCCTCACTGTTTAATTTAGCCTTTTGTGTGTTCCCCCCTCCCCCAAAGGGGAAAAGTCAAGTAAAAAAGAAGTCAGTGACAATGAGGCAAACACTGTCACACTCCCCTATCACACAAAGGGCGTTGGAGGGGTCATCTGGTATCAGATCATTACTACTCCAAGCTAGCAAACCCCAGGGATTCCTAGAGCAAAACTATGAGATGGTGCTTGTCTCTGACTCTCAGGTGCTTGCAACGTGTCCCAGGTCCATCTTTGCCTTCACAAATGTGAGTGAATGCCTCCGAGTCCAAAACAACAATACTAAACAGAACTCTATAAAGTATAAATGTTTTAACCCAAATGGGTGTGTCTTGGGGCATGACAATATCCATATAGATGAGCAAAGAAAAAGCTTGAAAGGATACATTCCCAAGCAAGTAGTAGTTTTTTTCTTGTTTACTTATGTTTTCCAGTTTGCCTACAGTAAAACTTTGTTACTTCTTTAATAAAAGACAGTTTTGAAAAGTTGATCCTTTTGCACATTCCTGATGTTCCCAGGGGTGACAGGAGTGGGGGCAGATTCAGGAACTGTGCCAGCCTCTCTCCCACCCTTCCTGGTTTGCTGTTACTGCCACTTAGGAAACAAAACAAGTTTTATTTCTTAATGTTTATTTATTTTTGAGAGAGAGAATGATGGGGGAGAGGCAGAGAGCGAGAGGGAGAGTTAGAATCCCAAGCAGGCTCTGTGCTGACAGTGCAGAGCCCAATGTGAGGCTCAAACTCACAAACCATGAGATCACGACCTGAGCCAAAGTCGATGCTTGACCGATTGAACCATCTAGGTGCCCCCCAAACGGGTTTTGGTGGCTTTCCTTCAGTGCTCTATAACACTGAAAAGTTCTTCAAGTGAGTACATCAAACACTTCTTGTCTTCAGTCCTCCAGAAACACTCACTTTGTGACTTGTAGCCCATTAGCTACATGGGATGGAAGCCATGTTGTTTTGATTGGGTAGAAATGATCAGCCAGTGTGTGTTTATATTTAAACATAAGTCCTTAAATGGCTTAATAAATGTGTTTAATATCTAAGCAACTTTGCTGTGAAAGATAATGGAAATGGAAGATCTAAAATATCTCAGCCGCTAACTGTACATAACTTTCTGACCTGCAAACAAATTGGAGTCTCTACAACTGGTCATCATTTCTTCATTTCATAAGGCTCCCTTTTTCTCATGAAAAGAGGCACGGCCCATATTAGAGGTAGAAAGGGACATGGGGAATCAGTGACTTGGAACTCCAAGGCGAAATCCGCCCTCTGGAACAACACCATGGAGGTGATGGCTGCAGGTAGGCCGCTGGCAGCTCCGAGAGTTTGAGTTTTATTTTAACCTCCTCCTTTCCCACCCTCCCTTATTTGCATAAAGCACACATTCTAGTTGCTTAATAGTAACCTTTGACCCAGCAACTCTAGTTCCTCTGAGTTCAAGAACCTGTTGCTTCAGTGCAAGATGCTAATGCCAACACACGTGAGCTCTGTCATTTCACGGGGTTCATTAGTATGTGGAAGCTCAGGGAACAGGACTCAACATACACATGTATCATTGACGGAGTTGAAGAGAATTTTACAGAAGGAAGTCTATCTTAGTTAATAACTTAGCTAAGCAATGTATCATGACATTTAAAGTAGTTTGAGCCTTTGGAAATGAAATAGGAATGTGTAGGAATTTAAATAGGAAGGCGGAGGAATTTGTGGTTTGTTTGGCATTGTTGATGTAGCTGCTATGCTTGTTTTTAATTCTGACATGTTTAGGGACAGATTATAACTTCTGAGCATCAAAAATATAAATATGTGTATTATTTGCATAAAGCAATGCTGTTGTCATCACAGTCCATTTTTTCATCACTTTAAAACACTTATTCCTCACTGTGTGTTCTCTTTGGCCAAGCATACTTATTCTTTCTTTTTTCTTTTTTTCTAAGCATACTTATTCTCATTGAATAATACGGCAAGGGGAGGAGTGAGGAGCTGATGTGAATGGTTCATTCAGATGAAATTTCTTTGTTATTTTCTTTCAGAAAACAAACCTTTTTCGGGCCGGTGCTTCTACAGCGTGGGAGGAGGCACTCAGAACAGCAGAATCCTTAGCCAAACTGTGTCAGTCGTGAAACTTCCAAGTGAAACCTTGCTGTAATTTTTTTTGTATTTTAAATTCATTGTAGACATTTAGATCAACTTAGGCTAGTTAAGTTCTGAAATTCTTAGGAGAAGTTTACAAATTGCCCCAGACTGAAGAATCATTCTTTCCTAGGCGGTTACTAACGTTGTGAGTGAATTGTGTTATCTCCTTGGTCTCTGGATTTGGAGCCCTGACTCTTGTTGTGGGGGAGCAGAGGTGGCTGCAGAGGAGTGTGAGCCATGAACGTGGAGGGGCTTCTTTGGCTCCGGGGGCAGCTTGGCTGTAGAATGTTCACAGCAGCACGTGCCCTCGGTGGTGCACCATTTCAAATCACCTTCCTTTTTGGCTGGAAGACTTGGAAGCCATCTAATTATACTTTCTAATTTTACAGATGAGGAAATGGGGCCCAGAAGTGTGAAATCAATTTCCCTACGGATTAGGGACAGAATCCAAACTGGAGTGTAAGCTCACCTCACGTTACCATTCTGAGTGATCCTTCCTCAGGCCATTGGTGCTTGTGTTGAAATTTCAGACGCCGAATGTTTTTTGCCGGCGTCTTTCCAGTTGGGAAAATAACCAGGGTTTAAATGTCAGATTTATTTTTATGGGAGTCCCTGTGTGTCCTGAACTTCTAGAGCACCATATTTAATTTAATCTAAGAAGCCACTGATTATAAAGCATGGCCATATTTTACACACCACTGAGCAAGTTAGGTGAGGGAGTTGACATTCTCAGTGGGGGCAGAATTACTCATAAAGGGGTGAAAATTGGGACAGTTAAGGGTTAAGCCCATTTAAATTTGATTTGCTAAACTGAGGCAGGGGGAAGTACATCCTAGAGTCAGTGCAATAGGGTATTTGGACCTCCATTCCTAAAGAGAATTCGAGAGCTCCAAAGCCAGTCCTCAGTCCTGGGTCTTCACAGAGAATCTTTCCCTTGCTAGCTCCTAGAACTTTTTAAAGCGTCAGTCTTACCCTTTCGCAGGTATTTGAGTCTTTCTTCTTGTTACCCACAAACAGCAGGGAGACAATGTCCCTTTTGTGTAATATCCACACGCCATGAGAAAATGGTACATTTTAGTTAATGACAAATTAAACTAGCACTGGTACCTATTCAGTATGTTGTTGGCCTTGTAACACATATTTTCTTCTCCTGCTCTATGCAGTAGCTTTCTCAGAACTGTGCACAAATTGATTAAAACAAGATTGATTATTTCCCACCCTTTAAGGTGTTACTGAAAGTGGCAGCTTCTCCTCATGACAGGAAGCTTGCATCAATTGGATATCCTTTTGAGAAACTGAAGTTTGCAAAGGGCCATTGACTTCCCCAAACTGAGCAGGCTCAGGACATTTCCTTCAAGCTCAGAACATTCTAATTTTTAGCTATTTTATTTATTGTTCACAATTCCTCAGGGATTTCACTTTTCTCTCTTTTGGTCAGTGCAATCGCTGTAAACGTGTTTTATGAATTGAAAATACTTTTATTTTATTGCTCTTTCAGTTTGATGTGAAGTAAAATAAAGGTTCCTTGGAGATTTAGGATTTATTTTGCCTTTTTGTGTCGACCACATCCTCTCTTCCAAGCTGTTGGACCCTCGTCACATTTGCTATTGTCCAATGGTAGTGGAGCAAACTGTTAGGAGGGGAACTGCCACATCACTTCCTACTGGTCCTTCATGACAAAGTCACTTGCCTGGGGAAGCATCACTCCCGCCTCCAGACTAGCTTGGATCCCCTGCTGGGTCCTTCTCCTCTCCCTTTTTTTCCTTGATAGTACGTGGTTCACTCTTGAAATTAATTGTTCAGAGTCTGTCTTCTCTCCTAGACGGTGACCTCAATGACTGCTATATCCCCAGCACCTGACACGTTGTAGTGAGTATGAAAGAATGAGTGGCTAGAAAGAGAGCATACCTCGAGAAACGACCAGTTGGGAGTGTAGAGGGAGCGAAGCCAGTCAAATAAGTATACATGTTAAATTTAGTAAATGTGATCTACCCTTAAGACTGGAGGCTTCTTCATTTGAATTCCACCAGAAGCAGCCCCTGAGATAAGGCTTTGAGTGAAGGTACTTTTTCTGGGGGGGGGGATCCCAGAAAGCACCAGTATGGGAGTGGGGAGGTAAAGGGGGTGGAAGGAGGGAAGGGAGGAAGGGAGGAAGGCAAAAAAACCATGTATTATCAAGACAGCACTGCAGGCACCGGAGCTGTAGTCTGGTGGGGACTTGTACGAAACTGTGGCACACGCACCTCACAGATGGCTCACCAGTTAGGATGTTGCTGTGATATTCATTCCCCGGCTCCCTTCAGTCACTGGTTGAGGGCCACCCCCAGGAGGCATTAAACCCCTGGCATTTCTGGCCTGCTGGAAATGCGGAAATGCCAGCAGAGTGGGATCCCGAATGCTGAGAGAGTCCTTGGGAGAGGCAGTTCCTGGCAGTTGCAAGTGGGCTGACGTTTAAGGAAATGGTAAATACTGAAGGGAGGTAGATGGTGCCCTGATGGGGTCTGACCCCTGCGTGGCTCAGATCCAGCTGTGCCCCACATGGATTTTACTCCAGCTCGCCATCACTTCTTCAAGTTCCAGTTTCCAACACACACACACACACACACACACACACACACACACACCCTAGGCCGTTTAGTAGGACAAGCTATGGTCCCTTGCTACAGATGGTCCTGAGTCTCTAACTGATATTCATCATCTCCTTCCTCTAGCAGCGTGTTAGGGAGTGAATTGTATTCTGCCCACAGCCCCCTCCGAATTTATATGTTGAAGTCTCAACTCTTAGTACCTCAGAAAGTGACTGTGTTTGGAGATAGGGCCTTTAACGAGGGAATTAAGTTGAAATGAGATCCCTGGGGTGGGGCACTAATCCAGTCTGGTGCCTTTTTAAGAAGAGAAAGAGACACCAGGGGTGAGTGGGTCCGAAGGATGACCTTGTGAAAAACAAGAGGACAGCCACCTGCAAGCTGAGGAGAGAGACCTCAGAGGAAACCAATCCTGCCAGCACCTTCATCTCGGACTGCCACCTTCCAGAACTGCCAGAAAATTAATTTCTATTGTTTAAGCCACCCAGTCTGTGGTATTTTGATATGGCAGCCCTAGCAAATTAATACCACACATTCTAGATGCCCTTTGCACTTGGCAAGTCTACTGCTTGTCTAGGTTGCTCAACTGGGTTGGGTAATCCAGATCGTCATCCCTAAGGGTCTTAGCCTCTGGTTGTCAGGCTCTTATCAGACCCTGTTTGCTGAAATTGCTGTGTTTATCACAGGCAGGGCAATACCCAGAGGCACCCCAGTGAAACTCCTGAGTTCCAGATACATTTCCCCCCACCCTACTTTCCTCATGATGATCACCAATTCCTGCTGGGACAGTTACTCCCTTCTTGTCTTGCTGGTTTACTGGCATGACTAGGCATCAGCCACCATTTAGTGGAACCCTTTCTATGTCCCCCGGTTAATGCATCTCCTGGCAACCACATAGAGCTAGGTGCTCTTGTCCAGCAGAGCCTAAAGTTAAACTCATGGAAGCACCAATTTCCCAAGTGGGTCAGTGTGACCTACCCCCTCTTACCTCTTCACTCCCAGGCCTGTTTTCCACCCAGTGGAGTCAACATATATTACCATATTGCAGCCGTATAAGCACCATATATGACCTCATCTTTAAGACCAGCACCCCAACCCTGCAAGGTATTCTCAAGCTGCCACACTTTATAAGGCCATTCCAACATTCTATCAGGACAGTAGTTTCTAGGTGATGTGGTATATAGTAGACAAAGTGGAGCCCATGGCCATTTGCCCATTGTTGTACCAACTATACTGTAAAGTGAAGCTCTTGTTATAAGATATGCATTCTCAGTGGGGGCAGAATTTCTCATAAAGGGGCAAAAATCGGTTCTTGTTGGGCAAAACGACTCTTACTCTTCTTATGTTTAAAGCACAGACACACATATGGCACATATACAGAGATGCAGTATATCTATGGTATTGGAATTTCATGAGCATGGAAATTAAGGAAAAAGTGTCCATAGGGTAATGAAAAGCACCAGTCTAAGGTAATGTTACGTGGAATTTCATAATGATACATGAGACACTCTTTCAGCCTTTGGATAGTGGTGTTGGCCAAGGCACTCCCAGTAGAAAAGAATAATGTATTCTTGGAATCAATCCCAGTAGAGGTGAATCTCTGCTTCTTCTATAGTAGAAGAAGCTTAATGAATCACTTCTCGCCAAGTGGCTGGTTGGTCTCCTTGGGGGATGATAACATATTAAGGGCTCACCTTCAGCTTCAGGGGCTAATTGATCAGACATTTAGCAATAGCCACTAGGGCAGGCCTGGTGAGTGGGGGGGGGGGCCTGTAGAGTCTTCATTCCTGCTACCATGGCTACTCTGTTGAGGAGTCCACCGAGGAAGCACTGGGGTGGTCAAGGACAGAGACCGCTGGATGCCACTGGATGAGTCATCCTTGCCACTTGGTTGCTCTGTACCTCCTTTGATGAGTTGTTTCTTGTGGGCACTGGTGTAAGACACAAAGATTTCACACTTCGTTGCCCATTCTTTTGTTTTCGGTCTTCTGATCCTATTCCTTGGTCAATCGGTCAAGTCATGTGCCATTGCCCAGCCGTCACCTTGGCCTTCTCTTCTTCACATCAGGCTGATGACCAGCTGTGTTACTTGATGCACTGCCCACTGGGAGCACTTCTCTTCATCCTAGGTGGGGGTAGCAGCCCACATATAGATGAACAACAATTAACATAGAGAGATGATTTATTCTTGAACCAGGCATGAGTTTTTTTGCTCTTCTTCACCCCCTGGGTTGAAGGAAGCCTCCTCTGAGGCCACAGGTATGAGCTGCAAGGAGAGGCATAGGTGAAGCAGAGGAAGTTGGGGGAGGTGTCTGCATTGCCTGTTTGAGTAGTGGCCTTCTGGATTTGCCCCCACCTATTCCAGAATGTACCACATGTTCCACAGTGTACCCCACATGTTCCAGAATGCCCTCTGTACCTGACTCAGGGGGTCTAACTCAGGATAAAATGGTAATAACATTAGTTAATGTTTATGTTTCCTTTATAACTTTGACAAAATGCATCTCTGTCAATGTTACCATGGAGGCTTTCTGGCTTTCTTAGCCCCTAGTTATCTGACCTTGTAATCTTCTTTGGTACACCAACAGCAGTTGACGACCAACCCACTCTATGGTCCTTATAACTAAATTTGGCCCATATCTCTCAAATGTCAGGAATGTTCTATAAGACTGTCCTACTGAATCCTGCCCTAAGTCACCACAGATGAGGCCTCCAATCATTGTGATGCTTCAGCTTGGAGGTTACCGATTGTTCTATTTCTGTAAGCAGTGAGATCCTTGTTACCATATGGCTGGGAAGCAGTCTAATTCCAGAGTCCCATCCTGACATCTGAGTACCATTTCTGATACTGTCTTAGTCTAGGTTCCTCAAGGGGGCTTGGAGACCAGGACTTGAGATCAAGCAGTTCATTTAAGAGGTGTTTCCAGAGAACACTAGTAGTGAAATGGGAACTAAAGAAGGGAAGAGAAAGAAATGAATAAATACAAGGTTATCAAGGAAGTTGATAAGAAAGTTACTTATCACTGTGGGCAACTGGAGCTGAATCTTATGGGGAACTCTGGGCAGAGGCACAGAACACAGATCAGATCACAGTATTAATCCACCCTGGATGTGAGGGAGCTGAGCATTCGTATTTGCTAAAGCTGCTGTAATAGGGCACCGCACACTGGCTGGCTTAAACAACAGAACTGTGTTGTCTCACAGTTGCGGAGGTGAGAAGTCCAAAATCAAAGTGTTGGCAGAGTTGACTCCTTCTAAAGGCTGTGTAGGAAGGAGCTGTTCTAGGCCCCTCTCCTTGCCCAGTAGATGGTCGTCTTACCTCCATGCATGTTTGTGTGTCCATTTTCCACCTTTGTATAAGGACACTTGTCTTATTGGATTAGGGCCCACCCTCATGACCTCATTTTAACTTGATTACTGAAAGATCCTATCTCCAAATAAGGGCACGTTCCAAATAAGGTCACATTCAAGTACGGGGTGGAGGGGGGATGGAGGGGAGGGGGGCTTAAGCCTCCAAAATATAAATTTTGAGGGATAAAATTCACCCCATAATTGTATTTATATGCCAACTCCCACCTGTCACTGGTGGAGGGCTGCTTTCAGTTTAGGGGGATGCAGTATTTCCATGGCACCTTCAGCCTGTCATACATGTGGCCAAAGGGAGCTCTGAGACAAAGATGTGATAATTAGAGCTTGGGTTTTTGTGTACTCAGAAATGAGAAATGCCAGGGAGATATGAGGGGGACACCAGCAATATCCGGTACTTTGTGGGTGCAAATAACTAATCATTTCCATGATTCATTTAACATTTTTTTAAGTGGGGAAGATTATGAGAGGGGAAATAGTAGAAAAAAGACAAGTTTTATATGTTTTGCTTCCTGTGGGAGAAAAAGTCTGTCAGTAGAGGAGACTCCACCTATATAAGTCTTCAAAAAAAAAAAAATGTAGGCTGGCTATTTTTGGTACTTGCACTGCCAGCTAATTGTCTCAAGAAGCTGAAAAAATTTAGAAGTAACATGAGTTCTGTGTGATTTTTAAAAAATATGTTTAGTAATCACGAATGATGAAATCATTAATGCTTCCTACAGAGTGAGGAAGTAATTAACTGTAGAAGACGGCCTTCTCGGAAATCATGTCACGGGAGGTTTTGTCAGTGGGGTATTGCCGGCAGATGGCAACAGAGACTCTGGAATCTAATTTTGTAGGGGAGTTTAAGAAAGGCTTACCCAGGGCTCATGCCTGAGTTCAGCAGCATTCATCGAATCCCTGTTCTGTTCCAGATGCTGGCTGAATTAGGAATCATGCTCCTATTAAGTTTTGGAATACTATGTGAGTTATACTCCTTTTATGAATGCCTGGTAACTGTTTCAAATTGGGATTTTTCTCACGAGATAGAAGACTATTTTAAATTCTTAAAGCTGCAATGAAAATTAATATAACCCATTGGAAGGAATTTTGGTAAATACTTATTAAAATTAAAAATGAGAATGTCTCAGGGCACCTGGGTGGCTCAGTCAGTTAAGCATCTGACTCTTGGTTTCAGCTCAGCTCATGATCTCACGGTTTGTGAGTTCAAGCCCCACATCAGGCTCTATGCTATCAGTGTGGAGCCTGCTTGGGATTCTCTCTCTCTTTCTCTCTCTCTCTCTCTCCCTCTTGATCTGCCCCTTCCCTAGTCATGTGTTCTTTCTCTCTCTCAAAATAAATAAAACTTAAAAAATTAAAAAAAATGGGAATGTGTTTTTCATCAGCAATTTTGCAGCTAGGCATCTATCTTATAGAAGTATTCATGCACAAAAATATACAAGTATGGTCATTTGTAATTATTTTTTAAAGATTTTATTTCTTTTTAAGTAATCGCTACACTCAGTAGGGAACTTGAACTTACAACCCCCAGGATCAAGAGTCCAACTGAGCCAGACGGGCACCCCTAAGCATTGTTTTTAATAGTGAAAAATTGGAAACAATTAAATGGCTCCCAGAAGTTTGTTTAAATAAAGTTATTTATTTAATATAAAGGGAATGTTAAATTAATTAAGAGAAAAATGAAATAGAGCTATTGGGGTGTCTAGGTGGCTCAGTCAGTTGAGTGTCTGACTCTTGATTTCGGCTCAGGTCATGATCCCACGGTTGTGGGATCAAGCCCCATGTTGGGTTCCATGCTGAGCGTGGAGCCTGCTTAAGATACTCTCTCTCTCTCTCTCTCTCTCTCTCTCTCTCTCTTTCTCTCTCTCTCTCTCCCTCTGCCCCTCTCCCCCACTCGTGTGCTCTCTCTCACTCGAAAAAATAAAAAAGAGAAATAGAGCTATCTTCTTTATAAACACGTATCTCCAAGATTTATGAATTAAAAGGTCACAGGCAATATACACAGACACTGAGTATTTAAGAATGGGGTATTTGTGCATAGGTAGAAAGTCTGAAAGAATGCATAGTGAACTGTTAGTAATTATTGACTCTAGGGAGACAGGTTAACTTTCTATTACAGGTTCTTCTATGTTGTACTTCTATGTTTGTGAAAAATTTTAAGAATAGTATAATTTAAAACTATTATATAGAAACTTTGAAGGAAGAAAAAAATATAAAATCAACGCCCATGTCAATGCTGTGACTATTCTGAATAACTCAGTATCTTTAAATAAAATATTTCTGATATTCATCTTGGCCCCAGTGTATAAGTATAGAGTATTGCAAATACAGAGAGAGTAAACCTGGCTGCCTATCTTAAAAGTCTGTTTATGCCGCACAGTTGCATGGGTTCAAATCCCACCTCTCCCGTATCCTAGCTGTGTGACTCTAGACAAATCATTTAACTTCTCTGGGCCTTAGTCTCTGTCTATAAAATGAGAACAACAAAATTTTGTAGGGTTGCACGAGAATCAAATGGGTTACATGAAGAGTCCTCAGAACAGTTCCTGGCTTATAGTAAGTGCTCAGGAAATGGAGATTATTACTGCTGAAGGATCGGTAATAGCAAACCCTTCGTGCTCAGTTAGGCCAGTGATTGTGCTTGCTGTAAATATTTTAGAGTTTCTGCAGATAGAATTTATATATAGAAAATACGTTTGTCATTGTTTTGTAGGTTTTTTTGTTTTTGTTTTTAAAGTTTGTTTTTGAGAGAGAGAGAGAGAGAGAGAGAGTGAGAGAGAGAGAGAGCACATGAGTGCACAGTAGAGAGGGAGAGAGAGAGAATCCCAGGTAGGCTCTGTGTGAGCCTGACGCCAGGTTCCATCTCATGAATCAGAGATCATGACCTGAGCCCAAATCAAGAGTTGACACTTAACCTATTGAGCCACCCAGGTGCCCCCATCATTTTCTTGTTTGAAATGAATCTTTTAAACTAATTATTTTAAAATTAATGTTCAATTTATTTGTCATACACATTTTAAAATTTAATTTTTTAAAAAGTTTTTTTATTTATTTTTGAGAGAGAGAGAGAGTGACAGAGCATGAGTGGGGGGGAGGGCAGAGAGAGAGGGAGACACAGAATCCGAAGCAGACTCCAGGCTCTGAGCTGTCTGCACAGAGCCCGATGCAGGGCTCCAACTCACAGACTTGGAGATCGTGACCTAAGCCGAAGTTGGACACTTACCTGATCCACCCAGTCGCCTCTCTTTCTCTCTCTCTTTTTTTAAATTTAGTTTTCTTAAGCCTTTATGAATCTCAACATTCTATTTATAAATCTAATAAATTTTAATAATCACTTTCAAGGGGGAACTTTACCATTTGGTCAACTCAAATTCAATAGACCAAATTTTGTCAAAGAATCAGTCTCATTTGTGATTTAAATTCCTTCAGACATTGTAAACTACAGTATTAAATTTAATATAGATTAATTTCTTCTATTGCCTGAACTGACCAACAAAACCAACTACTTATGGTAGTAAGGTATAACAAATTCAGTTTATAAATGTAACATATGCTCCCTTTTCCCCATAGGCTGTGATACATTTATTGCAGTTTATCTATACATCATGTGTGCTTCCCAAATAAGTTGTAAATCACTGGAAGTGAAGGTAGGGTCAGTTCCATTAAGTTGTAAATCACTGGAAGTGAAGGTAGGGTCAGTTCCATTTTGCTAAGTAGTGACTAACAGAGAACTTTGAAGTCCAAAAAGGATTTGAATTGGTGGAAACCAGAAAGGGTATTCCAGACCTGGAGAAATACCAGCAAAAGTAATTGGTAGTAATGGTGGCATAAAGATTTTGCTCATATTTTCCAAGTTAAACACACACACACACACACACACACACACACACACACACCAGGGTATACAAAGTGCAGGGGCATTCCGAGTAGCTTGATAACTTTTTTTGTTATTGTTGAGGATTTGAGATCAAAAGATATGAAACTCAACTTTATATGATCAAATAGCTCACAAACAAGTCACTGTGCAGTGGCCATCTTTCTCACATCATATTTCAGGATTTTTCATTCTAGGATATGCTACCAGTGGGTGAATAGACTTATTTTCTTCCCGTACAAGCCATCTCAACTGTCTTACCCCACCACCAGACAAAACAACTCACATTCATTTGTTCCATTCATCAGATATTTATTGAGCGTCTACTATATGCTGACCAGTGTGGTAGAGGCCCTTGGGATACAACAGGGAACAAAACAAAGAACTCTGCCCTTTAGGATCTTACATTCTAGAGGAGCTGACAGGCATAAACATGAAAGCAAATTTTATAGTAGTTTAAGAGGCACTAAATGCTTTGGAAAAAAGAAATGGAACAGCTGGGGAAGGGAGATGGGGCCAAGCTTTTAACATCTGGAATTTAAAATTGAAGCAAGGTACACACAAGGTACATACATTCTATACTAAGAATACTTTTATGGGTCTTATTTCTTCTTTGCCCTTTTTGGATCAGGTGTCCATTTCCTGCCTGGCAATTTGTTTAGTAATACCATTTACTAACATGTCTGTCGCTCTACCAGGTACCTTTCACGATTAGCCCATTTAACCTTCATCAAACATCATCATTCTCCTTTACAAAAGAGGAAACTCAGGTGCATTTAAGGAACATCAAGAGCGCCAAGCAAAGACAGAGGCTAACTGACTTAAATACAGGTCAAAACAAGATTGACAAACATCCCTCCCCGGACTCCTTAAAGCCATTGTGCCTGAGGTGTACGCGGCCAAAATGAGTGTGGGCCAGGGAGACAGACGCGACTTGTCAACCGGCCAGGGCCCGGGAGCTACACAACCCTCTGGAAGCCGCGGGCGGGTTGGACCTGGAGGCCCCGCACGCCGGGCCAGGGGTGGAGCCTGGACGGAAGGGGGCGGATCTATCATCTTTCAGTGAAAATGCCTCCTGGAGTGGTTTGTCCTACGTTGTGGCCCGTAGCGTCCCTGAGGTGCCGCCCCTTCTCCGGGAGTGGTGGATGTCTGATCACGTGATAAGTCCAGAGGCCGGAACTGGGCAGGTTGTGGGACGCGCAGGGTTTTGATAAAAACAAACGGCGACGGCGCCGCCGCAGGGTCTATGGCCGAGGCGGTGAGGCCCCAGCGCCGGGCCAAGGCCAAGGCCAGCCGGACAAAAATCAAGGTGAGGATCGCCCCCGCTAGCCTTCCAACACCCTGGCGGATGCTCCCTGCCTGTCTCCTTTTTCCTCTCTTGGGCCTCTCTAGCCAGGGCTACCCATCCCCTGAGCCCTCCGCAGTCGCTGCCCGCACCTCCCAGTATTTGATCCCTTACCCACTGACACTGGCCCTGTTCAGTTATTCCATTTCCACGTTCCCCTGCCGGGTTTTGTCAGGAGCCCGTATTTTCCTTTTCCTCCTCTGACCTCTGTGGGCTCTTTTCTGCTTCCTTGACTTTTTGTCACCTAGGTCTGGATTCCTGCCATGTAGTAGCTTTTCAGTTTCCAGCCTCATCTTTTGACTCTGTCTCTTTTCTCCCTTAAACCTAGGAACATTTTCAATCCTCTCATGCACAAAGAGGGAAGGGACTGCTCCTCCACGCGTAGCATGTACTCTCTGGTAGAACTTTATGGATAGCGACAGATAGAAAGTAGATTATAGTGATGGACCTCTTCACTTTTGAATTCAAGGTGATGGTGCTGCTGCTGCTGTTTATTTCTCATTATCCTAGTCATTTATGATGGGGAATGAATGTCCAGAAATGAAACCAGGGCAGGGCTCACACAGTAGAGATAGATTTGAATTTTCTGGGCTTCTTCTGTTGGTGTGTTTTGTATTCGATGCAGCTTGGGTTTTAATTTTACTCCTGTATATTTTCTGAAATGACATTTATTTTACAGTGAACAGATTAAATGCTGGCCCTGGATGGCTGGACCTAGATTATTCTGGCTTACCTAGAACTGAATTTACATTAAGGAAATAATGATGATGGTATTACAATTACTGGGAATTTCCTTTTCTACAAGGGGGTGATGTGCAGAGCAGGCATAACTTAAAAAAGGTATCAAAATCTGATTTTCTCATGGGAACAAAATTTTGACAAGAGACAGGTGTTCACCGGTACGGTATCTAATAATCCATAAATGCTTTATGTGATTGTCTTTCATTATGATACATTAAAAAAAGGCTGTAATGGAGTTGTGCGCATCAGTATACCCAGACCTGTGAGGAGTTACTCTTTGGGGCGAAAGCCATCTTGCTATCTAATTTAAGAAGCATATTTAAGAGAAATAATTTTGCATTGTATTGGGCTGGTAAAGAACTAGCTAGACAGAGGAGGAAGAAAAAAGCCCTTGGTCAACCATGCATAAGGTCCTTGAACCTAGAATGTGGTTGTGCATAACATGTAAACATCAGTCATGTAGAGAACAGAATCTTAAATCTTAATCTGTAGGGTTTTTTTTTCTTCAAATGAATGATGAAGTGACAAGTGATAAGTTCAAAGTCATGCAGTTTGACAACTCAAGTTAAAGCCAAATATCGCAATCCAGTAGCTTAATAAAGTCATATATCTATATGTCTCTGTCTATAGATAGAATGTTATAAGTACTTAAAAACTTAAGAGGATGCTCTGTGAAGTTATTTTGTTTGCAAGAGAGTTTCTAAAATAAACTAAAAACCTTAAGCTTTTAATCCATCGTGAAAAACCAATTGCTTATTTTATTGACATATATTAGGCAATTTTCCTATACAAACCCATGTTAATTTATTTGAAGAGACCTTCATTCTAGAGGTATTTGGTCAAACCAGAAATCTGGGCCACATACCTTTTCTCACTCTCCAAGTCTCATCAGTCACTAAGTCTTGCCAGTTGTTGTTCCTAAATATTCTCTTAATTCTGCTCATTTGTCTCCATCCCACCACTACTATCCTCCAAGGAAGAATTCTTGGATTTCTGCTAAAGGGGCCTTTCCAAGTTCATTCTTGCTGCCCATTCTCTAAACTAAAGCCAATTGATAGTTTTAAAAACAAAACCAAAACTGATACCTCTCCTCCTTAAAACCTTTCAAATGTTCCCCATTGCCCAGAGGCTAGAGTCTGGAGTCCTTCCATGGTCTCAGGGCCCTAAATGATCTGGCTTCTATCTTTCTCTGCAGCCTCAGGTTTACCACTGTTATCTCTTTTGGTTCTCAACTCTATCTATCTGTCTATCTTCTTCTGCTTCAGGACCTTTGCACATGCTGTTTCCTCTGCCCTGACACCTCTTCCTGCCCCCCTTACCCTAGCTAGCTACTGCTCAGTCATGAGATCTCTAGTGAAACAGTGCTTCCTTAGAGCTTTCTCTCATCACCCTCACATTACTCCCTCCTGCAGTGGCACACTGCATCCCTTTTGTCACTCGCCTCACTCGTAGTTATTTTGCCAACAACTCTTCTCCCTTCTCAATGAGGGAAGGCCTTGTCTTGTTCCTAGTATCCTTCACAGCTCTCTGTGCACTTGGTCATGTTTGTTAAATAAAGGAATAGATGCTGGTATTGAAGAATATTTCCAAGCTTTGTCACTTAGAAGAATTTAGTAAATTTCCTCTGAGTAGCGTGAAAAAAACAAATGGAAAAAGTCCATAACACCAGTAAGGCCCTCATATTTGTCATTGAAAAAAATTATTCTCTTAGAGTAAATAGATTCATTTTTAGTGCTGGCTGTACTTGGGCCATAATTATAAAGTTCTACATTAATGAAATCTTTATTATCTGTAATATAATTTGTAAATATAACTATTTACAGAGCCATAAAGCAGTTCCAAGGCTCAGTTCAGGAAGTGAGTAGTGTCATGTGTTGTTGCCTTTAGACAGTTTGGGTGGCTTGTGGATTTTTTACTCGGCAGCTGACCTGCATTCCTCAATGTTAATCATCTGGTAGATGACCTCATGTTGTTAGGTTGTGGTTATCACCTCATTCCCAAGAGAGCATCTTTATAACTTTTTCATCTTTTAGTACCATTTTCTACTAGAATATCCCCACCTCAGAGGACCCTGACTTTGGTGATCTTGGTAGATTAGAGGTTAAGTACAGTAGGTTTTTAGATTTGGACTTATTCTACAGATGCAGTGTATTATAGTCCTGGAATGTATATGAACATTAGTTAAATTCTGAATGCCAACAACTCATTAACAGTAACAATGTATGGTGATTGCTAAAGATAGACTGAGATGTGACCCAGAAAGCTGATCACAGAAACAGAAAGACCTTTAAACTGCCATCCCCTATTGCTCTTGCCTGGATGATTTCTACCTCTTAGTCCCTCCTTCCCATGAGTAGTTACAGGAGTGAAGGTAGGGGATGCACTATATATTATTTAGTTCCTTTTGTGCCTCCTAAGATCTATTCATTTGTTGAGCAAACACTGGTCACCTAGAAACTGTTCAGGGTACTTGGGAAATAACAGGAAAATCAAAGAACCTGGCCTTAAGGCAGTTTACATTCTCAAGGGAGAAGACAAACAAACCAATAATCCCCCTAAAAAAATAATTAAAATATGTGATATGTTAGGAGGTGATAAGTGTTAGGAAAACAGAAAAAGAACAGGGTACAGAGTTGAGGAGTACTGGTGAGAGATAAAGATGGGTTGCAATTTTCCAAGGTGACATTTAAGTAAATACAGAAAGAGACGAGGGAGTTAGCCACATGGATTTTGGGGGAGAAGTCTTCCAGGCTAATGCCCTAAAGGAGACCTGTCTGGTTTGCCCCAAGAACTGCAGGGAGGCAGTCTGGATAGGATAGAGTGAGGGAGGGGAGGGTAGTGGAATGAAGTCAGAAAGGTAACACAGGGCCAGGTCATGCAGGGCTGTGTCAGCCATTGTAGCAACTTCTACTCCCAGGGAAATATGTAAGCGCCAGAGGGTTTTGAGCAGAGGAGTGATACCATCTGAGTTATGCTTTAAAGGAGCACTGTGCTTGCAGTGTTGATAATGGATTGTAAAGGAGCAACAGTAGAAGCAGAGAGACCCTCTAAGCGACTGTTGCAGTAATCTAGGCGACAGGTGACAGTGGCTTGGACCAGACTTGTATAGCAAAGGTGGTAAGGAGTGTTTGAAGTCTGGGAGCTTCTGCAAATAGAGCCAAGAGGATTTGGTGATGGTTTAGATGTGGTATGTGGGAGAAAACAGTCAAGGATGACTCTGAGATGCAGGAGGTGGTGGATGGAATAGGTTTGGGGGCTGATCAAGGGTTCAGTTTTGAATATGCTAATTTAGAAGCGAGTGTCTGCTAGACATCCAAATGGAGATGGAGAGTAGGGTTGGGTATGGGAATCTAGAGCTTGGGAAAGAGCTCCAGGCTCGAGATTAAGATCTGGGAGTCTTTAGTCTAGAGATATTTAAAGCCGGAAACTGAATTAGGTCACTTTGGGAATGAGTGTAGTGTGAAAAGGTGATAAGAAAAGAACCCAGGGCACCCCAACTTTAAGAGTTTGGGGAGAAGAGGAGGACCCACAAAGGAGTGTGGGAAGCTACCAGTGAGGTATTATGTGTCCCCAGTGCTCTTAACCGAGAATGTAGGGCCCAGAAGCTGGGTGAAGGAAGTGTATAAAGGAGGAGGAAGAGGTCAAGCCTACAAAATTCTGACACGTGAAGTAAGATTGTTAAGAGCAACAGGAAAGAGGTGGCAGCCAAGAGGAGATGTACTCAAAGCAAAATATAGAGAGACCCCATCACTCCCCCCAAGTCTTTGTACTTGTGCAGCATCCCTGTCTACGCGCCCCCCCCCCCCCCCCCCCCCGCCCAAGGAGAGCTGGTAAAATTGCCCCAAGAGCTCTTGATCTGATACAAACCCACATGTCCGAGCCCTTTTTATCTGTTCTGTGCCAGACATTGTGCTAAGTGCTGTGGATACAGACATTATTGATAAACAGACCCTGCCTTTAGAATAATCTCATGGAAGTATTCTGTGAAATGTGTAAAACTGAACCTTCATTATTCATGAAGAAGCAGCTCGTTGTTATTTTTATGGAAGGAAAGGAGTCGTAATTATTTTCACTTACTCCAGTTCAGAGAGAAAGAATTGCAAATGAGGAAACTTCCATTTGTTTCCCAGAACTTGAACTCTCATTTTTCTTCTGATTTTACAAAAGTGCTCATTGCTTAAAGAAGTATGTGTGCCTGAGAGTACACACATACACACACACACACGCACACACACACAGAAATATGCAACAGAAATGAAATACCCTGAATTCCATCTCCTGGAGATAACTGGTAGTGGCAGTTTGTGTGCATTCTTTAGTTTTTTCCCACATGTACACAACATTCCAGAGCATATTTTATTTACTGTGATGTATGGTTAAGTGTGGTTTTCCATATTAACGACTCTTCCATTTCTGTATAAGTGCTTGATTATGTTTCCTTCTGTGGAATTATTTTAAAATTTGTTCTCTATCCATATGTAATTTATGTGGAGATCAAAAATAAGGAAATACGGATTCCTAATCTCCCGGCCAATTTTAGTTGTAAGAAACTTGTCTTTTGTTTAAAATAAAATGGTATGAATTTTTGCACACATAACTTGATACACATGGAGCCCTACTTAGATTTTATTTTGTGATCTGTAATGATTATTATATGTACAGTATGTTCTCCTTTATCTCTAGTTAACTCAAGTAGGCAAAGTAATTGGAAGCTGCCTTTTTAAAGTGAGATTTTGTATTTTTAGCGTAAGAATAGATTCATATTCTGGTCTAAAAGTTGCATTTCCTCTGAATTCATTGGATAATCCCTCTGCTTTCTGAGAGGCATATAAAAATAAACTGAGTGTGCCAGAATACATGGTAAATATTTTCTAGATAATTGAATAATGTCTTTATCTAAAGTTCTTTATTCTAGTACCTAAGACAGAGCTCAGCGCACAGTTGGTACTCAGTAAACCCTTACAGTCCTCCAATCCATCACTAGTGTCTCAAGAAACATTTATTGAACACTGCTGAAAATCAGGGGCAGATCAGATCCAAAAACATAAGATATAGTCCCTGGCCTTGAGATACTTGTGGTTTATGTGGAGGGAGACAGAACATAAAGATAAATAAAGATAAGTAACCGTATGTCTAAACCTGTAACCAGGGCCGGATGACAAGTATATATATAGCAGGAGTTCAGAGTAAAGCACGCGCGGAAGGGTCATTGTAAGAAGATTTTGTCTCGAGGCATGATCATAACTGAGTCATCAAAAGCGCTGAGTGCCAGAGTTAAGAGTCAGTCTTACATTAAGTGGAGAGCTGTGGCTGTGTCTGTGGTGTTTAGAGTGGTGTCTCAGGAAGGCCAGTGGTAATGGCATCTGGGATGAATTGGTGGTGGGGCAAAGGCTGGAGGCTTGGAGACCATTCAGGGCCTGTTCCCCTTTTCCGTGCTTTGGAAAAGTGACATAAGCCACAGGGAGCCACCACTGCTCCTGAGGCCTTGGCTTTGGTGATGATCTCAGCAAATTCCCTCTCCCTCCACATTCACACCCTAGAGGTCCTGCCCCGGTCTTGGGATTTGTGAGGGAACGGTATCAGGCCTTTGCCATCAGCCCAAACAGTTGTCCGTCCTTCCCTCCAGGTAGCTTCCTTGGTCTGGATGGTCCATTTGAATCAAAGCACCAGCTTCTCTGTCCTGCCTCCGCTCCCTCCTTAGGCCAACTCCAGGCTAATTCCTCTTTGGACCTAACTTCCCTAACCTGTACAGGTGGAATTTTTTGATTCCACTTTTGAACGCCAGAGAAGCACTGACTTCCACCCCAGGGGAAATAAAAGCCTAAACAAAGTCTTATGTGTTCTTCCCAGAGAGGCTAGGAAGTTTTTAAAAAATTCAGTTGATTCTCTAGCCATATTATCTGTTGCTAGAGCTGCTGGGAGTGGGCAGGCGAATTTGGGAGTAGCAGTTGGAGACTTCATTTTGTTAGTGAAGGGGAAGAATTTGAAATTACAAGGGCAATTCTGGAGTGAGGAGAGAGAGCAGTGAGGTGAGGTTGGAGTGGAGTGAGATGGGACATGGGGAGGTTCAAAATTGCCTGAGGGACAGGCTGGGGAGGAAGCCTCTGGATGCCTGTGTGTTGGAGGAGGTGTCGTTGCTTGCCTTGCCCTTGATCATATGGCTCATCTTGTGGCTGCTTCCAACTCCCTGTCTTCCAGTTGGCATTTAACACCCCTCGAGGTCTCTTCTGGCTTAAGGAAAGAGAAATAAAAATCTTCTGTGTTTTACATTCCAGTCTCTACTTCCTTACTTCTCATTCATTTGTCGGCTCACTAAATTTTAAAAATCGCTCATCTTTGTTTTTAATAGCTTTATTGAGATGTAATTCACATACTATACAGTTCATCTATTTATAATGTACGTCAGTGGTTTTCAGTATGATTATAAGGTTGTGCAGCCATCACCACTGTTGGGAACTGTTCTCCATAGTGGCTGCATCACGGTACAGTCCCGCCAGCAGTGTATGAGGGTTCTAATTTCTCTACATCCTTGCTGTCACTTATTATCTTACTTTAAATAGTTATCCCAGGGGATGTGACGTGGTGTCGAGGGATTTTGATTTGCTTTTCTCTAATGGCTCATGATGTTAGCATCTTTCTGTGTGCCATTTGTATATCTTCTTTGGAGAAGTGTCTGTTCACATCCTTTGCCCATTTTTATTTTTTTTTAATTTTTTTTTTTTTCAACGTTTATTTATTTTTGGGACAGAGAGAGACAGAGCATGAATGGGGGAGGGGCAGAGAGAGAGGGAGACACAGAATCGGAAACAGGCTCCAGGCTCTGAGCCATCAGCCCAGAGCCCGACGCGGGGCTCGAACTCACGGACAGTGAGATCGTGACCTGGCTGAAGTCGGACGCTTAACCGACTGCGCCACCCAGGCGCCCCTCCTTTGCCCATTTTTAAATTGGATTATTCATCTTACTATTAAGTTACAAGGGTTTTTTTTTTTTTTTTTTAATTCTGGATATAAGTCCCTTATAAGATAATTGATTTGCAACTATTATCTCCCATTGTTTGGGTTATATTTTCACTTTCTTCACAGTGTCATTTTCAGCACAAATAGTTTTGATTTTTATGAAGTCCAATTTATCTATTTTTCTGTTATTTGTACTTTTGGTGTCATGTGTACCCCAAGGTTATTGAGATTTACTCCTGTGTTTTCTTTTAAGGGTTTTAAAGTTTTAGCTCTTACATTAGGTCTATGATAGTTTTTGAATTAATTTTTGTATATGATGGAAGTTAAGGGCCCAATTTCAGTCTTTGGATATCTTGTTGTTAAGCACCATTCATTGAAGACTACTCATTCCCTGTTATATTGTCTTGGCACCCTTGTTGAAAATCATTTGAGCGTAAATATAAGGCTTTATTTCTGGATTCTCAGTTCTCTTCCATTGATCTATGCTAGAACCACACTGTCTTTATTACTCTAGCTTTGTAGTAGGTGTTGAAGTGGCAAACTGTGAGATCTCCTTTGTTCTTCTTTTTCAGAATTGTTTTGTCTATTCTGGGTCTCTTGCATTTCCTTATGAGCTTAAGATCCAGTTGGTCATTTTATGCAAAAAAGGCAGCTGAAATTTTTATCGAGATTATGTTGAATTTGTGTATCAATTTGAGGAGTATTGCTGTCCTCCATGAACATGGAATGTATTTTCACATATTAAGTCTTTAATTTCTTTCAGTAATGTTTTGCAATTTTCAGAGTACAACTTTTACAATTCTTTGGTTAAATTTATCTCCCTGTATTTTATTCTTTGTTCATTATAAATGAAATTATTTTCTTAATTTTACGTTTTGATTGTTCAGCTCACAAAAATTTGACCTTTCCCCTGACCAGTATACCAGCGTTTCACTCACTGTAGTAACCAAAGGCCTCCCTCTCTTGATTTTCTCTTTCTGAACTCCCAGTCTGACAAACCTATTTATTATAGAAGCATGCTGAACATCACTGCAATGTAATTGGAGCCACTTTTTCATTTTCTTATAAATACTCGTGCAGCGCTTGCTTGTTATTCGTGATTTTAGGCAGTTGGACAGACTGGTTTGTATGCATTGTGTGGTTCATATCTGAATCTGATATCCACGGTTCATAGTATAGGTGAATGTAGTTTTGGAGGGGGCACATTGCTTCTTTACTCACCACTTGTAAATGTTTGGTAGCCATATTCATTACCAGCAAGATGACCTCAAATTCCATTTCAAAAACATTTATCTTTTCTTCCTAATATTAGGTACAAATAAACATCTTACATTTTTGGTTATTTACTCACCAACTTTTTTTTTTTTTTTTTTTTCCTGAACATTTGCTGGACGGCACAATCCAGAATCACTGATAACTTGTGTAACTGTCAGGTTTGTCTTCCTTACAGTTTCACGGTGAAAGGGAGTATTTGATTCAGTCATTTTTCCAGTTTGTTTGAGTGTAACAATTTTATTTAAGTAATTTTCCTGTAATTTTTTCTTCTCTATCATCGTGTTTTCCAATGTGTCTAGTTTGTTAGTGCCTGAAAAATTTTTGAAACCATAATTCATTTTATTGCATTTTTTAATGGTTAATTTTCTGGTTTTTTTTTTGTTGTTGTTTGTTTTGTTTTGTTTTTTGGAGTTAATTTTGGACTTCACAAAAAGTTGTAAATATAATACAGAGAGTTCCATATACCCTTCATGCAGCTTTATGTTATCATCTCACATAATCATAAATTCTATGGTCCAGAATGTTTATCACAACCAAGGAATTAATTTTGGTACAATACTATTAACTAAAATATAGAATTTACTTGGATTTCAGCAGTTTTCCTACTGATGTTCTTTTTCTGTTCCAGGGTCCAATCCAGGATCCTACATGGCATTTAGTTGTCCTGTCTCTGTTGTTTCCTCCCATCTCTTGATAGTTCCTCAGTCTTTTCTTTGATGACCGTAACAATTCTGTTGTTTTGTAGACTGTTCCTTAATTTGAGTTTTTATCTGGTGTTTTTTATGATCATATTGAGGTTACACATTATTGGAAAGGCTACTGGAGAAGTGATAGGCCTTCTCAGAACATCACATGGGGATGTGCTACTGGTGATGTTATCCTTGATCACGGGTTAAGGTATTAACCTGCCAGAATTCTCCGCTGAACCTTACTATTTCCCCCTATGTAATTACTAAATATTTAGGACATACTGTGATGCTCTGCAGCTGTCTTGTTTCTGCTTACATTTTCACTCACTCACTTTAGCATCCATTAGTAGATCTTGCCTGTGACAGTTATTACCATAGTGTTGTAATGTGAATTTTCTGTTTTTCTCATTTCACCTACATTTATTGATTGAAATTCTTTAAGAAGGAAGACATTTTTTGTCCATTTACGTTTATTTTATCCCGTGGGTTATAATCTAATCCTGTAGTTACTTATTTTATTGCTCAAGGTATTTGACTTTTTCCGTGCTCAAGGTATGGGTTTTCTGTGACTATGTGAAGATGAAGGTAAATCTATTGAGGCCTCAGCTACTTGGAAACTGTTCTGTTTCACTTGACCTCTAGCAGAATGGAGAACAACCTAATTAAAACTTTCCTCCTCTGTCCTCGAATCATGATTTACTGCTTATTTTGATGTCTTTCTCTTTTGGGATTATACTAGTGAGTCTCCCAAGTTTACTGTAGTCAAAATTGATTAATAGGAAACATGAAACACATCGCTCATGAAGTTTATTTAGGTTCCATTTTCTAAATTATAAAATTTAGATTTTATATACAGTTTAAGAATTTCTTATGTTTAAATCATCAATTATTGCTATATTACAAATTAATTCACATTATAAATCTTGTTTTTAGGAAAAGAAAAAATCTGAACCCCTTCAGAGGGAAGAATCTGATGAAGTCTCCCTTCCGAAAACCTCCAGAGAGCTGGAAATTTCTGCTCCAGCTTGTGAATTCAAAGGAGACTGTCTGAAGGTATTAACTGATTCTCAGCTCCAGAATGCTGCCAGTGGACACAACGGGAGTGAAATGTTTGATGTACCACTCACCTCCTTAACTATAAGCAACGAAGGGTCCCTGACATGGAACACAGAGACCTCAAAGGAAGGGGAGGAGGTCAGAGCCTGTGCTGGGGACGATGCCATGAAGCCGAAGGTCGACCCTGGAGACAGTGCCGGAATCAAAGTAGAAACCCCCAAGAACTTTACAGAAGCAGAGGGAAATAAATTGATACAATGTGGACCTTCTGAAAGCCCCTTGCAACCTGATTTTTTTCATACTCAGCAAGAAATGGAAAATTTACAGGTCAGAGAAACTCCGAAAAAGAAAGAAGACAAACAAGCCTTGGGTCTTTCTCCAGAGGTGCTACAAAATGTTGGCCTGCAGAGTTCTTGTGAAGCCAAAGACATTTTTCAGCCACCTAGAGTGAAAAGACTGTATCCCCAGCTGCCAGCTGAAATTGCTGGAGAAGTACCAGCTTTGGTGGCAGTGAAACCCTTGTTCCGCAGCGAGCGACTGTACCCCGAGCTCCCATCTCAACCAGAACTGGTACCATTTACTAAAGAACAGCTAAAAATCTTTGAGCCTGGTTCGTGGCTGGAAAATGTTGAATCGTATTTAGAAGAGTTTGACAGCATGGCTCATCAGGACAGGCACGAATTTTATGAGTTGCTATTGAACTACTCCCGATGTAGGAAGCAGCTGCTGCTGGCTGAAGCTGAGCTCCTTGCTCTGATATCTGATTGCCAAAATGCGAAAAGTCGACTATGGCACTTTAAGGAGGAACAGTTGTCTGTGCAGGTATTTTGACTATTTCAGGAGCCTGGGGGATTTGCGGTGGAGGTGCTCTTCTCGTGAGGCCATCCAGGTCTGGAGTATGCTTATACTAACGCTTGACCCTGACCTAGCCCAGAGTAGTACAGTGGAGGAGTCACAAAATCAGATGCCTGCAGGGGCCACGCAGGTGACCTAGAGAAGTGAAGTGGGCTGAGCGGGATGGTGGTCACTGGGCTCATGCCCAGTGGTCTGGGCTCATGCCTGGCCCAGCAGGGGCAGCTGCTCTTAATTCCTCGCTGATTGTTGCTTTGAGGCTGTGTGGTCCCGCATTGCCACGTCTTTTCAATTCCTAAGAAGAGCTGGAAATCCAGATTTTTATGGGTGGGATCCTGAAATGTAAATGTGGGCAACAAAATACAGAGTAGAGGACAAGCAAGTCATGTCTCCAGGTCAGATCCAGCCTGTGGACCATTTACTTTGTAACCTTGGGCATAATGCCAGGAACATCCAATAGGTGGAGAGTGTCAAGGAGAGCATGATCCATGGAGTAAGCTTGAGATGTGATGAGGAAACAGGGAAGGCAATCAGATGTGGCTGTATGGAGGCCAAGGTGGCCATTAGGAAAGCCATTCCATAGTGGCCTGGGAAGGATGGCAAGGAAGAGAAAGCCGCTCTTGGCAAGTTTGGCAGTGAAGGGAAGCTGGAGATACCAAGGAGAAATATGTGCTTTTCCCCCGTCCTTAATCCTTATTTATTGGGAGACTTGTGTATCTCTCTTTGTAGATAGAAAGGAGTCTGTGGAGAGGGGAACATTTGAAAATACTAAAAAGGAGGATAGAATCAAGAACACAGCTGAAGGTGTTAGTATTGGGGTGTTAGTATTGGAAAGGAGAGGAATTTCTTTTGAGCAGAGGGTAGATACAGAGATATTTTGAAGTCCCTTAAAGTTGTGGAGATCTCACATTATCTTCAGTGTTTGCAAAGTAGAAGGTAAGATTATCAATCATGAGAGTCTTAGGAGCAAGTTTTATTATTTTTTTCTGAGGGTTTGTTTTTCCTTCTTTGACCTTGTGATGCTTTACAATTGGCATTATACTTCTCGGCACCTGATTATATATTTGATTTATTCTTCTCTATGTGGCGGTACTGTCCCCTCACCATGATTTATAAGCTCTTTGAAGGTGGTACTGAGCCAATGCATCATATGCCTGCAGCCTGATTATTTCAAGTGCAAAGAGTTAACTGGTTTCCTATTTTCCCCTTTTGTCCACTGCTAGGGTATCTGTGCAGATCAAGTGAAAGTTTCTGGCTATCATCGCTACCAAAGAGTAGAGATGAATGAAAATGCACTGGGGGAGCTAAAGAAGCTATTTGATGCCAAATCTGAGCACCTCCACCAGACCCTCGCTCTGCATTCGTATACCTCTGTGCTCTCAAAGTTGCAAGTGGAGTCTTACATTTATGCCTTACTCAATAGTTCAGCTGTTCTGAGATCTTTAGCAGTTCAAGGCCAAGGTAGGTGAATAATCAAAGTCTCACTCTTTCTTGTGATCTGCAAGGAAAAAAAGAATTGAGGGGTTGGTTGAATTGTGCCCTAATTGGTATTAGAAGGGAACATTTGTGCTGTTTTACCTTGTCATTCCCAAAGCAGGATGGAGATCTGCCTTAGTAACATTTCTTGGGAGCTATGCCAGGTCTCCCTTCCCTGGGGCTGTCAGTCTGTGCTTCTCTGGGAAGCCAGAGAGCTTGCTTTTTATCATTAATGCCCCTTACTGTCCTATTTATGTGCTTCTTAACCAAGTCAAATTCAAATGCAGTTTTTGATTGTAAAACTGATACTCAGCATACTTTTTCATCCTCTGTTGTACTTTATTTTTGCTTGTCTGGTTTGTTGGGCTGTTTTATACAGCTTTCTTCGGAGGATCTATAATGTTCTGCATTTTTTATCATATTTGGGTTTTACAAGACTAGCTTTGATTGTGTCATGTATTAAGTATGAATTAGCTAATTGAATTATGCAATTTTTATTTCTAGGGGAGATATTAGGAATATTTAAAGTAAAAAAAATCCTTCCCCCTCATTGATTTCATAACTAATCTAAGAGCTGGGGTTAGACCAGAGGTCTGCTGCTTTTTAAATAAAAAATAGATTTTGATGAAGTTGGTTTTCCCTTTGTAATACTTCACAACATTAAATACAGTTTTGGATTACATATTTAGTAGAGAGAGTTAAAAAAATTTTTTTTAACATTTATTTATTTTTGAGAGAGAGAGAGACAGAGCATGAGCAGGGGAGGGGCAGAGAGAAAAGGAGACGCAGAATCCGAAGCAGTCTCCAGGCTCTGAGCAAGCTGTCAGCACAGAGCCTGATGCGGGGCTCGAACCCATGAACCATGAGATTATGACCTGAGCTGAAGTTAGATACTCAACCAACTGAGCCACACAGGCACCCCGAAATTCAGATTTTTAAAGAAGTTTCATTTATTTAAGTGATCTTTGCACCTAGCGTGGGGCTCAAACTCACAAACCCAAAATCATGAGTCGCATATTCTTCTGACTGAGCCAGCCAAGTGCCCCAAAATTCAGATATATGTATGTATATATATATATATATTTTAATTTTTTAAAAGTTTATTTATTATTTATTTTGAAAGAGACAGAGCACAGGCAGGGGAGGGGCAGAGAAAGAGGGGACAGACATCTGAAACGGGTTCTGTGCTGACAGCAGGGCCCGATGTGGGGCTTGAAGTCACAAATGTGAAATCGTGACCTGAGCTGAAGTCAGACACTTAACCACCTGAGCCACCCACGTGCCCCAAATTGAGATATTTCTGATGCAGTTTTTTCTCCTTTGGATTTTTATCTGAACTAAATATTTTGAGAAGTTATTTATTTATTTATTTATTTATTTATTTATTTATTTATTGAGACACTAAAAATTCTCCCCAAAACACCACTTATATGGGGCTCATTTAATCCTCTTTTTAATTTATAGCTGGTAAACAGACTGAAAGCTTTCCCTCTGATCTGTGTCAACTAAAGGAGTGCATTAGTGTCTTATTCATGTTCACCAGGAGGGTTAATGAAGATACTCAGTTCCATGACGATATTCTTCTCTGGCTGCAGAGATTGGTAAGGAAACAGATAATTGAAGAATTATCTCTTATTATAGTTCTTTTTCTCAACAGCTTCTTCAGCTAATTCATTTAATATGTTAATTAGTGACATTTTCTTTGTTCATGACACATGGAAATAAGTTATACTTACCTAGTGTGTTATTAAGCACACAGTGTTTTTTCTTTCTAATAAAGTTTAAGCTAAATAATCTTGGGGCTTCATCCTTGGGAAGAAATGGAAATGTGGGAAGCATGGTAAAGCAAAGATTAGATACGTAGTTAATATAGGCCGCCGCTCTGAAAACTTCCATGTCATTTAGTTTTATCATCTTATGTTTGATGTTTCGTTAAAAGATTAAGAGAAAAAAGACAGGTGTCAGGATTTGGGAAACTTAAGAAAGATGTTAAGTGTAGTAGCGAAGGAAGCTTCTTTGTTTAGTGGTTTTCAGTGGGGCCGCCTTGGGTGTTTTTTTAATTTTCATGCTAGAGTTCTTACATATGTGGTAAGATCCCAAGCATACTTACTTGGATTTGAGAATCTGTTACAAACTGAGACTACATTAAACTACTTGGCTTGTATCTATTCACATGTGGCCAGGAACATTGGGAATTTGTCTTTTGCCAGGTAATAAAAATTGGGTTGCAGGAAAATACTTACGATATTTTGATCGTAGTACTCATGGGTTCATAGGCCTCTGTGTGTCTCTGTGGTAGAAAGTCACCGTTCATAGTGTATCTTTGGGTGTGTACTACATGTATGCTATATGGGTATATATGCGTGTAGTAGATCTCTCTGGTTATTCTTCTGAAAGATTCACGTATTTCAACATTGGCTAAGTGACTTACTAGACCCTTAGGTGCATTTTTCTTCTTAAATAGTGAAACTCTATGTTCTCTCCTGTTCAGGTATCAGTGTTACAAAGAGTTGGCTGTCCTGGAGATCACTTTTTCCTTTTAAACCATATTCTTCGATGCCCGGCAGGTGTTAGTAAATGGGCTGTTCCTTTCATCCAGGTATGATGAATGGTTGTCTAATTTTGAGTGGGATGAGAGAGATTTTGTTAAACATTTTTTCCTGAAGAAATTGCTTTTTTTCCCTTAAAAAAGCTATTTAAAAATATTAATATTTAAAATAAAAATTTTAAAATACATCTATATATATATTCGTATATTCATAGGAGTTTTTATGCTGAAACTTCTTGAGCCACCCTAATTGATGAAATTAAGATAGAATTATAAGAGTTCCCTTGTAGTCTGGCTTGGTAGGTTCAGTAGTATTTAATTTTGTAAAATTTCTGTGCAGGAAGGCTCACTAGGACTTTTTTGGTAATACTCAACACAGCTTTGTAAATTAATCCATCTCAGTTGGTACAGACGAGGCAGACATCTTGAGCATCTCAGTGCTTTAATACTAGCAGAGATCCGCATCTGTGTGATGATCAACTCTCAAATAATCACCTTCAGTGTTGATTACGTGGTTCATGGGTTCCCCTCTCTGTTGCTTGCCTTTGGGTTGTTCTGTTACTCACAGCAACCACTCAGATGGGTAGAAGCCAAGTGCATGCCAAGTTCAACTTCTCCACATTACCTTTTCTTCAGTATTTCTGGTGGTGAGAAGTTTGAATCGTTTTGGGTAGAAGGAAGATTTTTTGTTTTGTTCTCTCTTTGGATTAAAACAGCAGCATTGTCCTGCATCCTGTCTGGTTACAGTGGTCGAAGGACAGTGCTTAGCGAGCGCTGCTCTTGGAGGACAGCGGACTTCAGTACTGCCAGGTAGCCCGCCAGCTGCGCTCTGCTCTTGTGGATTCGGTGCGAGTCCATCTTTGTTTTCATAACCGCTCCCTTTGTCAGGATGCTGGTGAACTAAGAACGTGGATACTCGGGTTGTTGGTTTTCTACAGTATGCTTTTTCCTTTTCTGATTTCAGATCAAAGTGTTGAATAACCCATCAGGGGTCTTTCATTTTATGCAGTCCCTTGCTCTGCTAATGTCGCCTGTCAAGTAAGTGTGGAAGAGCTTTATGAAGTAGAAATTGAAATGCTTCTTTCTACCAAAGGATTGGCTTCCTAAACTGCTCAGATCCAAAGAACTGCTAAGGGAAGAGTCAGCATTCCAGAATTTAATATTGTGGATTTTCTTTGGTTTGGATACCCTTTGTCCCCAGGTGACCTTATTAATTGCTTATGTATAAACAATTAAGCTTTTCTGGGTGCCCCTTTTTAGTGGGTTTGCCTCTCCTATCATATATGTCATTGTGAAAGGTGCCGTGGGGAGATCGGAAAAATCATCTTTTCCTTAGAAGAAGACATTTAGAGTCAGAGAGGGAAAAGCACAAATTGCCAAGCTGCGATTGGCACACTAGCACTGAAGAGGCTGAAGAGAGGAGGGTGGAGCCATGGAAGAAGGTTCTAGGTGCATGAGCTGGATTGCAAGAATGGGGTGGATCTCAGCAGGAGTGAAGGAGCAGGCAGTGCTCTGGCAGTGGGGAGAACAGGCAGTGGCCCCAAGCACAGGTACAGATGGCTGTGCAGAGGACAGGCAGGAGATCAGTGTGGCTGGAGTGAAGGACTATGTGGGGGATGGTCAGACAGATGAATAACCACGGTGACTTGGATTATAGAAAGGTTTGACATTAAGACAGAGGAATCTAGAATTGATATGGTCTGGGCCTGGCAGCAGTTGAGGACTTTTGAACAAAGGTAAAAGTCGTATCAAGGAAAGTTGGGATTGACTGAAGGCAGAAGAAGATGTGCTTCTGCTTAACTGAATTACAGGTGCAGACTTTTGGCTCTTTTGGCTCTGGATCCTAACTCACCATCCGGAGGACACTTAACTGGGGAAAAAGGCACAGTCTGTCTAGGTGACCTTGAACAATGTTACTACCACTTGCTCTTGGTCCTAGAAAGCCCGTCTGCCTCAGAGCCTGAGGTGGGATCATGGTGGTGGGAAAAAGAAGGAGGGGTACCTAAGGTCATCTTCCCAGAAAGGGATTAAGTAGCTGGCTAAATAAGGAAATGGTGGGAAAGGGGTGGTTCTGACATAACCCTGTAGATGTCTGAGCCTGACTGACTGTGAGGGCACTGGTGCTGATAGACCCAAAAGACAAAGGAGAGCCGTTTTATAAGGAGAAATGTCTGAGGTCATTGGGGGCCTACAAGTGACAGATACCAGTGGACATTTGGGGCTTCAGGACTGGAGCTCCTCAGGTTGCAAGGGCAGCAGTGGACCTATAGAGCTGGAAGTCATGGGAGAAAGTTTCTGTAACAGGAGGGAATGGATGAATTTTTCAGGGTCAGGCCAGAGGGGAAGGAACAGGGGGCTGAGAACCGTGTTGTGGTCCAAGAGGAGAAACTTCTCTAGTTATACCTGCTCCTCAGATCTAGCCAACACCTTGTGAAGTCTGGCTGGCAGGAATTCTCTCCAGTTCTCTCTGCCTGGGTACAGGGGGGCTTCTGCAACCTGTGGTAGATACGATTTTGACTTAATGTTTTTGCATTAGATGTACTCTTTTGCCCTATGCAAGCTTCTGAGTTACCTGCAGATTGTCCTTTTTTTATTCAGTAAAGCATGGTTCCTAAAATCGTGTACCTGGCAACACTTGGCAGGCCTGGCTCGAGTTAAGGTACCGCCACTCCGTACGTGTCAAGGTCCCAGGGAGTGTGGGGGCTGTGCCGGCATAACCGCACTCCTGCAGTGACTCGTCATGACTAATTCAGAGTGGTGGAGGTCTCCACCCCCAATTAGTAAGCTTTTAGCTTCCCTGAGTTTTAGCCAGTTCTTATTTCTTGTTTACTACTTTAAGCCATTTGAAGACTGGATGGATGGCTGACTCTTCTCTAGGGTCAGTAGATGATCCAGAGTATGTGCATGTGGGCTTTCTGCGTTTATGTGATGGGTTGATTTCCCTTGTCCTTTAGAAATCGAGCAGAGTTCCTGTGCCACATGAAGCCCAGTGAGCCGAAGCCATCCTCCTCGGGGCCTGCATCTGGGACCTGGACACTAGTAGATGAGGGAGGAGAAGAGGTAATTTGTCATGTCTGCATTATTTTGGTTAATCATTTTTAAGCTTCTCTTATGTACCATGCATTGTTTCAAGCACTTTTCACATAGCATCGCATTGACTTCTCCCAGTAGCCACAGGAGGCAGGTACTGATGGGATCCCCACTTTACAGATGAGAAAACTGAGGCACAGGGGGTGAATGATTTTTCCCAGATCATAAGGTCATTAAATGGTGGCACCTCTAGAGCCTGTGTTCTGAACCAGTGTGCTATGTTGACGCCTGTGTGTAGAATATCTTCCTCTTCAGCTGGGAGAATTTGGAACCTGGGAATATTTTCATACTCTATAAAATTTGCATTAGGATTTTCTTTTATGTAGTGACAAGTTTCTGGACTGGGAGCTGGGGCTTACCGAGGTTCTTCCTTTAACTGTTACAAATACTTGCCATCCAGATCTTCTCATTTGAAAAGTAGAAGATAGTTCTTTATTCGTGATGAGGATTGAATGATCAAAATCTAGTTTCTCAAGATAATACTTGTTGATTTTTATTTCTGCTATATACAGGGTTAGTGTATTTGTAAGGGGTTCTCCCTCCAGCTAGTTATCAGCCCTGGCGCTTTTTTATGGTCCACATCCTGATTTGATGTGCTGTCCAGGATGGCCAGGGACCAGATGTACTGAGACTCCTTTTTAAAAGGAGTTGACAGATCACAACAGACAGTTCTCAGAATGACAGCCATGGCAGGTGTGGGGATCATGTCTGTATTTACCCAAGTGCTCATTCAGGAATGGGAAGCCCCTTCACACACTTCTTACTCTTTAGACATCTTTGCTAGAGACTGAACAGTCACCTTGAAGAGAGTCTCTCAGGAGCTGGTGCAAATCGGTCTTTTAAAGATTGTGGTGGAACCGTTTTTTTTCCCCTCAAGAGTGTTCTCCCCTGAGAGAGAAGTCTTTTCTGTGGTAGGTTTCCTGCATTTACTCCCAGAAACAGATAATGATTGAGGACCCTGCAGTGGTGCCTGGCTTCACTGATTGTTGAGTGAATTCCAGAACTGGGGGAGTAGATGAGAGGGTTGAGAGTGCTGTTGGCTCTATAAAGGCTGTGGGGAGGAAGGCACGCCAGATCCGCTACATCAGTGGTTGGTTGACGCTGGCTGCCTATTGCAGCTGCCTTGGCAACTTAAAACTCTTGCCCAGGCCCCTGGCCAGACATCCAAGTGCTTAAAGGCCTCCTTGCTGATTCTAAAATACAGCCAGAGCTGAGAGCTACTGCTAGTAGAGCTGAGGCTTGCTTGTTAGCCATTTAGGACCTAAAATGGAGGGGGAAATGAGTGGCTTGGGAAATTACGAATGAATCACATTAGTCCCTTGCTGAAGTTGAGTGAGAATCATCAGGATCTCTGCATTTTTCATAGCGTTCCCTTTTGAGTGTAGCATATCTTAGGACACAGATCAGCTTGATTTCTAAGTGACTTTCGTGCCGTGTGTCAAACAAGAACCTCAAAGGCTTCGTCTGTGGAATCGCTACATATGACCTGTTACTCTCTCCTGCTCTGGCAGCACCACCTGACAACGGAGCCTCAGTTATCTATGGCAGATACAGAAATTGCTTCGCTGTAAGGCAGTTAAGTACTACAGTAGGCCTTGATTTGGGGGCAGGAGACCTGTAGCTAAAATAACTGGGACTCAGTATGTGGCTCTTTAATTGATGTTGTCAAAGCAGTGAGCTTTATAGTAAGATTCTCTACTCTAGAAGAACTTTTTTTGTTTAAATCTTCTTTGGGACGGAGATTTCGTGAGAGCAGTTTCGGCCACTGAAGGACGGATGTGACCCAGATGCACATAAAATTGTGCTTGCAATTTTGGGGGGTTTACAGCCCATCTGTGGAACTGATGCTGGGAGGGGAAGTCCATGAAGACACATGGTCCATGATGTACCACTCATGCCTGTGATAATTTAGCTCCTGTTGACTCTAGAGCACGGTGCGTTCTCATCAAATCAGCTGACGTGATTGTGCATCTTTTCCCTTAGGATGAAGACCCTGAGACCAGTTGGCTGCTTCTTAATGAAGATGACTTGGTTATCCTTTTATCACAGTTTCCATTTCATGAGCTCTTTCAACATCTTCTTGGGTTTAAAGCAAAAGGTAGACTGATTTCTTTTGTCCTGTGTAAAATGTGGTTCCTGATTCAGGTTCCCCTGTGCCTGGCCATACTGAACAGAGATGGTTGCATCAGACCTCAGTGAGATTTCCTTCCTTTCTCTGGTGCTTGTGATTTCCCACTTAGTGCTGAAATGGAGAGAGGTCACCTAGCTTGCACATTGCCCAACTTTCATAAATTGTTTTCATTTTGCACTTTGTCCCAGGTTTCCCATCTCCTGTTCACAGAGGAGCCAGAGCAACGGAGATTGTTATTTTTTCTGCCTTGGCTTAGTTTCCTCATTGAGGTATTTACAGTCGTATCCTTCAGTGTTTTTCATAGCATTTATAATTTTTTCCTTTTCTCTGATTAACTTCTAGGTGATTATTTACCTGAAACAACAAGACCTCAAGAGATGATGAAAATGTTTGCGTTTGTTAACTCACTAGTGGAGCTTCTGGCTGTGGGGTTAGAAACATTCAATAGAGCGCGCTATAGGCAGTTTGTGAAGCGAATTGGTTACATGATCAGGTAATACTGCCGTTGGTACATCTGTTTCTATTTGCTTTCGCCTTGGTCAGATGTAGATACTGCGAAATTGGGATGATGGACATTTTCGTGCATGCTTCACATCTGACTGATTGTAAAAGTAAGAATTTTTTTTTCACCACCTAGCAGGTGGGAATTCTGTAAATGCTTCCAGTCAGGATATTTGGTTAATTAACTCAGATTTAACTGGTTTGCTAGGTAATTGTCCTTAGAGTCAAGATCCTCAAAGCAGTTGCTGGGTTGAACGTGGCCAGAGAAACTGAACTTGGTCAAGGAAGATGAAGCCACTTTCCTTTTCCTTCGCTCCCTCTTTTCCTTCTGCCTCCCAGCCTTTGCCTGGGAATTGCCACCTAGCGGTGGAAGATTGGCAGCAGCTCTTTTGTGTCATTGTTTCCCTGTTTTCTCTTGTATTTATTCTTATTCTGATTTTGTGTTAAATACCATTTAAAGAAAGTTGCAAAGACTTCATCAGCGGCCACTATATTTGAACTAGGGAAAGCATTATTTATTTGATTGAAAAATGAGTTTATGCTTTTCTTATCAAGTACCAATAAATTTTGACAATATATACTGCTTTTCATTGAATTAATTTTGTATCCTCTTTTCTGCATCATTAGTTTTTCTGTATTTACTGGGTCATTCCCGATAGCATATAAATATGCTGTTATTTCTTCCAACCACCCTTCTCTCCAAAAAAACCCTCTAAAACTTCTCCCCCTCTTCGGTTTTGTTTCCAAAACAAAATAGATTGTAATTAATTTATTTTAGATGTGTATCCATCTGCCTTGTAAAGCCAGGTAAATGATTATAGGATGCCCTGAAGGGCTGGAGGGTGCCTTTAAGGGCTTGAGAAAGATGATGGACATGAGATGGTGGGAAGAGGGATGGCTGGTGACTTAGAGAGTAATTTCTTAAAAGCTAAAAGTCTATCTACTTATTATCAGAAGTCCAGACATTTATTTGCTTATTCTGCTTGGTGTAAATAAGGTAAAATCTGTCCTTGGACTCATATACATGATGTAGGATTGAGTGCTCGTTATGTGCTGGGAATATACTTCCTCATTTTATTTTCTCAGTAACTCTATAGGAGAGGCATTGTTATTATTGCTTTAAAGTCAGTATTCCCTCTTTATATTGTTTCTATGTAAATACTTACAGTATTTACTGTAGCATATGGTACATATGTAGCATATGGTAGCATATTATGATTATTCTTTCTTTGTTTTCCATCTGCTTACTTTTCTTTGTATCTATCACAGATTCTTCTCACATCTTCCAGCTGTAGCATACTTTCTACAAGGTCCCTTTCTTCAGGTCATCTGTTGGTTCCAGGTTTTTCCCTCCATGCTTGCCTGAATGCTCCACAATCAGGCTTCCCCCCCAGTACTACCCAAACAGCTCTTAGGAGTGACGGTTGCTATTGAACTTTGTTGTACTGATCCGGTGACCGATTCTGAGTCTTCCTCCTCCTTTACATCTTTCCCATAGTTTACATGGCTTTCTCAGAGTTGCTCACTTTCTCCTTAAGACACTTTCTTTGCTTGGTTTCCAGGATCCCACATTCTCCTGGTTTCTCCTCCATTTTACCTGGCTGCTCATTTTCTGACTCTGGTCGTTTTCATCCTCACGTCCCAAACTTCTTGATGTTGGCGTGCCTCAGGGCTCATTTCTGGACCTCTTCTCTCCCATCTAAACTTGCTCCTGGGACCTCATCTGTTCTCATGTCTTTAAATACCACCTAAATACTGTTAGGATTGTCAGAGTTCTATTTCCAGCCCGTGCCTCTCTCTTAACTCTTAAGCTTGTAAGTCCAGCTGCCAAGTCGGCACCTCTACTTGGGTGACTCATGAACATTGTAGTTTAATACACCCAATGGGCCTCCCTCTTCCCGCCTCCCGCGCTGCTTCTCCGTGGCCTTCCCAGTTTCAGTAAGTGGCAGCTTCATTCTTCTGGTCGCTCTGGCCAGAACATTTGGTGTTATCCCTGACCTTTCACACCCCACATCCAGTCTAATGGCCAGTTCTGTCTACCTTCAAAACACCATCTGCCATCAAATCTAAGATGCCACCAATTCTGAAGATGCATTTATGTGTCTCTAAGAAAGAAAAAATGTTACCAAAATATGGCATGTTAGCAATTTAATATACATTCCAATCGCAGGGATTGTGTGAAAGTGTGAAATGTTCATCCTCTTGAACCAATGAAACATGCTATTTCCAGAATCCAGCCGGAATTCTCACCTTCACTGCTACGACTCTAGTTCATTCTTAGGTATTTCTCCCTAATTGTAATTGTAATAGCTTCCTGACTTACCTTCCTGCTTTGCCTTGCTCTCCCCCCCCCCCCCCCCCCCAGCTTATTCTCACAACAACCAGTGTTCCTGGTAAATGGTGAGTCAGTTCATGTCACTCCTTTGCTCCCAGTCCTGTTCAGAGTAAAAGCCAGAGTCCTCACAGTGACCTCCAGCAGCCTTCATGGTCTGGTTTCCTGTCACTTTTCTCATTTCCTCTCCAGCCAGTCTCCCTCTCAGTTACCTTGCTTTTGCACACTGGCTGCCTTACTGTTCCTCCAACATGCTGACCACATCTTGGAACCTTCATTGCTGTATCTTCTTCTTTTTTATTAAAAGAAAAAAATTTTTTTAATGTTTATTTTTGAGCGAGAGATTGAGAATGAGCGGGGCGGGGGTGGGGATCAGGGGGCAGGCAGAGACAGAGGGAGACAAGGAATCCGAAGCAGGCTCCAGGCTCCGATCTGTCAGCACAGAGCCCGATGTGGGGCTCGAACTCACGAGCTGTGAGATCATGACCTGAGCCAAAGTTGGATGCTTAACCGAATGACCCACCCAGGCGCCCCTGGTGTTTTTTCTTCTACCTGGGGATGCTCTTCCCTTAGATATCCCTGTGACTTCTTCCAATGTTTACTCACGTGTTCCTCTTCAGTAAGGCCTTTCCTGCTCCCAACCAACCCCCTTAATCTGGCCAACTCCAGAGAAACATTATTCCTCTCTCCTACGTATTTTTCTCAATGTCACTGATAACTATGTGACAGACTATATTTCTCACTTTATTTTGTTTGTTGTCTGTTTGTCCTCCCATTAAATGTAAGCCTCATGATGGTAGTGTTTGTCCCCCCATTGAATTCTTTTCAGAACTTAAAAGATAGTAGGTGTTCAGTAAATATATATGAATAAATTTGTGTTTCAAATGTAATATAAAGGTGTTAGGATTGAGTGCATTAACGAGAAGTGCCATATTGCCTGTCTTCACACTTAGGATGACCCTTGGTTATGTGAGTGACCATTGGGCACAGTTTGTGAGTCACAACCAAGGCTTGGGTTTGGCCCAGCAGCCCTACTCTGTGGAGAAACTACAGGTTGAATTTGATGAGCTGTTTTTGAGAGCTGTCCTCCATGTGCTGAAAGCCAAAAGGTAAGGAGTATGATGGTAACTGTGGAGAAATGGCTCTCTGACTAGTAAGAAAGATTGGCGTGAAAGTCATCGATTGTAGTAGATGTCTTATTTTTTAATTATTTATTTATTTTTTTACATTTATTTATTTTTTGAGAAACAGAGTGAGAGAAAGCGTGAGCAGGAGAGGGGCAGAGAGAGAAGGAGATGCAGAATCCGAAGCAGGCTCCAGGCTTTGAGCAAGCGGTCAGCACTGAGCCTAATGTGGGGCTCGAACCCATGAACTGTGAGATCATGACCTGAGCTGAAGTTGGGCGCTCAACCAACTGAGCCACCCAGGCGCCCCTGTAGTAGATGTCTTATATAATGTCGAGGTGTATTTCATCTGCTTCTTATCTTGGGCAAATTCGTGGGTTTTAGTGTCCTTATTTACAGTGGTGACTGAAATGCCCTTTCTTTAATGTTTCTTTCAATCTTACAATAACCCAATTGTGATATCTCAGTTTTGCCACCCCTGAACTTTTGGGGTAGCCTAGAACAAGGTATGAATTCTGTTTCACATCCACTCAGTGCCTGAGTGAGGCAGAGTAGTGCACAGTGCAAATGATTTGCCAGTTTTATTGTTTCAGTTGTCCTACTTACTCTGAGGGTTTCAAGGTCTAGGATTCTTATGGGTCCTGGTCCCCTGTCCTGTCTGTGTAAATGCTGGCTTCTGATCATGTTGTCTTCTATTGCTGCTTATAGCCCGGGTTACACTTGAGGGTACCTCCTGCACTGTCTTCCCTGAGCTTCTGGCCAAGGGTAGGAGCAAGTTCTGCTAACAGCCCTGTGCCCTCTGCTGGGAGGGGTTTGCTGGCCTCCAGCTTCACTCAGTTAACTGCCAGCTCTTCCCCACCTTTGCCTTCTTCTGAGCTATGCTTCCTCTTGCCATGGGTCTCTTAGCTTCAGCCCCGTATTTATTGCATGTTGTGGAGGGGGTTTGAGTCTTGGCTATTTACTGTCACCTTGGGCAAGTCACCTAGTGTTCGTGTCCTCACTTTCTTCATTTGTAAAATGGAGAGGATGATGCTACCTGTTGTGTTGACCTCATGGACATGTTACTAGGATGAAATGCAGTAATGTATGGAAATACTTTGTAAACCCTGAAGGACTTTTTAGGTGGTAAGTGGTGGTGGTTCTTTTGTGGTTTTGCTCGCTTAGAGAAATATCAGAATTCCTTGACTAAGTCTTAAGCACTTGTAGGCACTCAGAAGGCATGGATCTAAGATAAATAGAATTTGGGCTTAGAAATTTATCTTTAGGTTATTCATCATACATTCTGTGTTATCCATAAATTCGCTTGTCTCATGAGGTACACCAGATCCTGTGCAGAACCCGGCCGGGGGATCAGGAATAGCCTCCCATCTCTGCTCTCATCACTTATCCTTGCACCTGCTTAGCTGAGATGGAAAGTTCTCGCCATAGCTACCAGCTCTTAGATTTTGAGCTGTGAACTGTCCTCTAGTATTATATCTGTAATTCACAAAGATGATCATCATTTTAAAGTTTAAAATATTGAGAACTGTTACTCTTGAGTATAATTTATTTTAGGAAAGAAATTATACGAGAATCAGATATTTAAAGCCATGATACTTAAATTTATTTGGCACTCCAATAGAAATTTCTGATGTGGTTATCCCCCAAAACAAACCCAAAAGATAGCCAAAGCCTAAGCCACTTACTGCATATCTGCCATGTGGGGAATTTTGTAGCCTGAAATACAGAGTTCTGTGATGACTTTTTAAAAAAAAATTTTTTTTTAGTGTTTATTTAATTTTGAGAGAGAGAGGGAGACAGAGCGTGAGCAGGAGAGGGGCAGAAAGAGAGAGGAAGACACAGAATCCGAAGCAGGCTTTGGGCCCCAAGCTGTCAGCATAGAGCCCGACATGGGGCTCGAACCCACGAACTGTGAGATCATGACCTGAGTTGAAGTCGGATGCTTTGCCAACTGAGCCACCCAGGCGCCCTCTGTGATGACTTCTAAGGCCTCTGCAGTTTTCTCTAATTGTTTTGGGATAAGTTATACAAGAGTGTCAGGTCCTGTGTGAGGTGTTAGGATATTATTTAATTTTTTTTTTAATGTTTATTATTTTTTTTAGAGAGAGAGAGAGACAGAGACAGAGACAGAGACAAAGAACAAGCAGGGGAGGGGCAGAGAGAGAGAGAGGGAGACACAGAATCGGAAGCAGACTCCAGGCTCTGAGCTGCCAGCACAGAGCCTGATGTGGGGCTCGAACTCAGAGACTGAGAGATCATGACCTGAGCTGAAGTCGGCTGCTTAACCGACTGAGCCACCCAGGCGCCCCTTGGATAATTATATAATAAGACAGAAGCTTGGCTAACCTGAAGTTACGGTTTCTTCAACCTTTGCTCAAGAGTCTAGCTGTTGCTTTTCAAATCTAAGTCAGTAGTGGTTTGGGTATAGATGTGGGTCAGGCATGCACTATTTAATACCTTTTTCTTGTTCTCTTAATAAGCCTAGTTTGTAATTGGACAATTTGTAGTTTTGCCCAAAATAAAGCAACCGTTTTGAGTGCCTCCCTGTTTTTTCCAAGATTTTTTTGATATAAAATTCACACCACAAAGTTTTAATAGCATTTAAAGGTGCTATTGAGTGCTGATTGTTTTCAAGATACTGGCTTAGGTAGTGGATAATTAAAATGCAAGACTCTAGGTTACATGGTGGTTTATTCAAAGATGAACAAAACCTGGTTTCTGCTTTCAAATTGTCATGGTTTGTATGTGTACGTAAATTACAGTAACTTGAGGCATTTCTCACTGTGTGGTTTGAGGAGCACTTGAGTCTGAGTCACCTGCGGTGACTATAGAATGTGCAAATTCTTGGGCCCCAACTGTGATCTACAAAATCAGGATCCTATAGGCAGGCCTTGAAATCTGCATTTTCCACTTTGTGGCTTTTTCTGCCCACTCCAGTGTGAGAACCACTGATAAAGGGTATGATGTTGCCAAAGTCAGGTGTGGACCAAATTCTGTGATAGTCCTGAGGAGGAAATCAGAGGAGGGCTTCACAAATGGATTGGTAGCTGCTTGCAGGTAATAGGTTCTTGCCAGGCTTGTCCAGGAATGGTCTGAACACAGCGAGGGCTCTGGTTAGAAACATGGGTCTGAGCTGTAAGTGCAGGCCTTTGAATGTGGGGCTTGAAGGGTTTGAATTTGATTCAGTGATGAGTGGGGAGTCACCGGAGGGCTTTTGGTTCTCCTCCCACCCATGGCACACGTGTCTGTGTGTACACACATACCTGTACTTAAGCTCACACACATACATCCACATCTAAGCAACCTGTCACCTAGGTCTTAATAAGATCTTTGGTTTAAAACACAGCTCTGCCTCTTACCACCCCTTCTGTGCCTTGGTAGCCTTATGCGTAAATTGGGGATAGTGTCAGTGATAGTTCTTGCCCGGGTCTTGTGAGGATGGAATGAGATGATGTAGGGTGATTAGAACAGTACCTGGCACAGAGTAAGTGCTTTGTGAGCATTGCTGTCATTGCTGTCCATCCTTGAGGTGTGGGTGACTGAAGCATGTTAGCGAAATTGCTGTGCTGTCATTTAAGAATTTGTTTTTTCTACCAGAGCAGGTCTGCCTGCTTTCTCAGTGTGGTGAGGTTGACTGATGGACGAAATTATTCCTACTCTTTAAAATGCAGACTTGGCATTTGGCTGTTTATGTCAGAGATGCCCTTTGGGACGCTGTCCGTCCAGATGCTCTGGAAGCTCTTCTACCTCATGCACCAGGTGGAGAGTGGGAATCTGGAGAAGCTCTGCATCAGTCTCCCGCCTGCGGAGTGCAAGAGGCAGCTCCAAGGTACGGCCGGGCCACAGCAGGTAGCGGAGGTCTTTCCTACCTGTGTGCCTTTCTCGTCGTGGCTTTATTCTTTTTATCTTGTAGAAGGACTAAGAGTATTTTACTCTGTGTACTCATAAGTAGAAATTTTGAAATTTGAAAGACGGCTGTATTGTTTTGACATAGTAGAATGGTAATTCCAATTTTCATTATTCTTGAAATGCTCTGGGTGGTAACTTGATATGATCCCGGTTTGGGGAGGGGAAATGAAAATTGGGTTGTGAATGCCCCCAGGGAGTTATTTTGAAAATACAGGGCATTTGATAGACTGCTTTTGATTTCTTAAAGGTGTAAACACGTGGAAAGAATTGTAGGCTTATTGCCTTCTTCCCGTGAAAATTCCATCAGGGGAATACATTTTTTAAACAGTCTCTCTCTCTCTCTCTCTCTCTCTCTCTCTCTCTCTCTTTTAAAAATCTTTCCTCTATACCTTTTCTTTGTGGCATTCAGTCTTCTGTCATGGATCACAGAGCTGTTTGTCAATAGTGCTCCCTAGTGACAAAATGTAATATTGCTTCCACTGCATCCTCTGAGGAGTTGGTAAAACAGACCATATACTGTTTATCACATTTACCAGTATTGCAGTCATGGTTATGACTCACTTCTTGCCCAAGATTTTCATTTATAAGGAAATCTCTTTTGTTTGGGATGCGTGCTGTGTTTATGCAGGGCGCTTTGCTAGTCTTAGCCGTTTTCATTAGTCACATGGTTCATTGGCTGACAGTTACTGAGTAGTTTCACGTGTGCCTTTGAAAATGTCACACCTAGTGATGGTAGTAGCGCTTTGCAGTTGACAGACCCCTTCACTAGTGACTGGTCACTAGTGTCATTTAATCTTTAACAGCTGTTTAAAGCAGATGAAGAAACTGAGAATTGGAGATGTTAATGTCACCTCTGAGGCTACATTATACATAGAGTTGGAATTTCATCTGGTCTCCGGCTTTTTCCCGATGCCTGTAGATATCTATGCTGGAACAGAGACTTTTAAATATTTCTATATATCTTTTAATTTTATATCTTCTTTCTCTCTGGAAGAGCAATTAAACGTGGTCTATGTTCATTCTTCACCCATTTTAATTTTCTTGCCATGAACTTGCAGACCCAGAACATTTTGTGAACTTTGAGAAGTGTCTTTCTTCCATGAATAGCTCAGAAGAGATTTGCCTTCTAACGACATTTGCTCAGATGGCTCAGGCCAGAAGAACCAATGTGGATGAAGACTTCATAAAAATTATTGTTCTGGAGATATATGAGGTTAGAATATTAAGTTTTAGAAATCAGCTAAAAAATGCTTTTTTTTTGGATTGTCCATGCGTTGATTCTTTGGGGATTGCTTTAAAAAAATTTTTTTTTAACATCTATTTATTATTGAGAGACAGAGACACGGCATGAACATGGGAGGGGCAGAGAGAGAGAGGGAGACACAGAATCTGAAGCAGGCTCCAGGCTCCGAGCTGTCTGCACAGAGCCTGACGTGGGGCTCAGACTCACCAACCAGGAGATCATGACCTGAGCCTAAGTTGGATGCCTAACCGACTGAGCCACCCAGGCACCCCCTCTTTGGGGATTGCTTTAAAAAAAGTGACTAACTTGTATTATCTGTACTTATGGAAAGAGAGAATTAAAGGATTATCATTTTGCTCTAAGGAATGTTGAAAATATGAATCATACTCATTCTATTTCCCCCTACTGTCTCTTGACATCTGATGCATGAGTTTCGGTGAGGAATAGGCATTCTGGCACAGCCTGACACTTGTGGTTTTAACAGTCTGTTGTCCCTCTGCCCTGTGTCAGTGCCAATTACGCAGAAGCCTGGCTTCCAAGTCAATTTAGATGAGATGGTGGAAAGGATACTGATGCTACAGCCAGAAGACCTGGGTTTGTTTGAACTCTGTTAATAATTGCTCATCTCACAGCAGGAAAGACACCTCATCACTCTGGGTTCAGCTGCTTCATCTATAAGATGACAGGCTGGGATGAGATCCTTCACTGAGTCATCCCTAATGGAGGAAGAGAGTAGACTTTGGACCCCTGAGTATCTAGAGACAGAACCCAAAGTGGTTATCAAGATTTTTATTAGAGTTTTGTGTATTTTAAAAGATGTATATTTTCAATTTAGGTTGCCAGTTATCTGTTTATCTTCATTAAAAAATATCTCTTCCAAACTATTCGAGTACACTTAAGTAAAATTATATTTGAAGAAGATTCTCTGAGTTTAACACCTTCTCCCCAGTACCCTGGTTTAAGAATGAATGAACTGGATGATCCAAAGTTCTTTTCCAGGGTCCAGCACTAGGCTATTCCTATACTTACTTGTGAGGTTAAGGCCTAAATGGGTCTGGAATTCCAGACTATTTTCATGGTATGAGAATATCGTGGGTGTGGAGGGAAGGTCTGTTCTCACATACAGTAAGTGGCATTCTTAGGGTCTGTTGTGAAAGTAACACTTATGCTCTTGAATGTTTCAAGGGTTTGGCCAGTACTCACAGTAAAAATTGCACTGTGTTTTACATTCTGCTTTTGTGTGCCTGTGTGTGTGTGTGTGTGTGTGTGAAACTGAAGCAATACTTAATGCTACTGAGATGCACCCTCACGATTTTCTATTCTATTCTGTTATTTTTCTGTTCTGTTCCACTGTATTTTTTAAAAAAAGAAATGTGCTTGCCATTGGCATCAGTGGATTGTAACCTGTACTTTGGAATATGTTAAGAGGAGTTGATAAACATTGATATTTTAGAAGCTCTTGTAGTTAGGGATTTTATTTTATAGCAGACAATAGGTATTTCTATGAAATGCATTCTGGTTTTCATCATTTTGGCAATTTTCTCAAATTTAGAAAGTTTTTACACCAAAGGGATATAGCTACAGACAGGCTTTGGGATATACTTCCTGAACCCGGTGCTTGAAGTCATTACATAGGTGCCTTTCCCTCTCCTCCTGACTCAGCCTCAGGTAGACAGGTAGCTCTCTGTAGTTCTGACATCTTTTTGAAAATGGCGTGACCCAAGGCTCAGTGTGAGGCTCTTTCTCTTTTACTTGAAAACATCCTGCATTAAGGAACTGTGTTTTGACTGATGATTGATGGGTATTGAAAGTGCCATCTCCACCTCCTCCCACTTTTAGGTATCTTATGTCACCCTGTCCACCAGAGAGACTTTTTCAAAGGTTGGTCGAGAGCTCTTAGGGGCCATCACAGCTGTTCACCCTGAGATAATTTCTGTCCTTTTGGATAGAGTTCAAGACACCATTGACCAGGTTGGAATGGTAAGAGCACTTAATTTGTTTGTATGTTTTGCTTTTTTGGTTCTGTTATCCTGGGGTAATGGAGCAATGAGAAAAATAATCAGGTTGTTGGGGAATGACTGAGTGACGGGCGCAACAGGATGAAGACAACGTGCAGTGTGTCCTGGGCCCTGCCATTCACCGTGCCTGCTTGGGGTTAGCGGCTTCTTACAAAAAGCTGTGATTCTCTTTAATCTCCTCAAAGTGACTTTGTACCTCCCTCAGTAACAGGTTTTTGTTATCTTTTCTTTTTTCTTTTTTCTTGTTTTGAGAGAGGGCTCGCATGCACACATGCACGCACGGGAGAGGGGCAGAGGGAGAGGGAGAGTGAAAATCTTAAAGCAGGCTGCACACTCAGCAAGGAGCCCAATGCAGGGCTCGATCTCATGACCCTGAGATCATGACCTGAACTGAAATCAAGAGTTGGGATGTTTAACCAGTCGACTGAGCCACCCAGACATCCCTCAATAACAGGCTTTTCTTTTAAGTACAGTCTATATAGTTAATAACAGTTTGTATTTCAAAGTTTGTTTGGCTTTCGTAATTTTTATAGTTCATACTTGGAAGAAACAACTATGATTAAGAAAGAAGGCCCTGTTTACATAGGCCAAAAGCGAAAATAAAAGTGGTAATTTAAGTCAAACAAGACACATACAGTTTATTTCTGTCATTTGTCACAATCCCTTTTGTGGTCTGTTGATGTTAAAAACAGCTGGATTGTGACATAACTCACATACCATACAGTTCCTCTGTTTAAGCACGAAAGTCGGTGTGTTTCGTTTTTTCACAGAGTTGTGTAGCCATCACCACTCTCGATTTTAGAACAGTTTGATCACCTCAAAAAGAAACCACATACCCTTTAGCTATCACACTCTGTCCCTCCATCCCCTCCAGCCATAAGCCACCACTAATCTACTTTCTGTCTCTATAAATTTGACTGTTCTGGACGTTTTGTATTAATGGAATCATACAATATGTGGTCTGTGAGCGGCTTCTTTTACTTAGCATAGTTTTCGGGTTCATCCACATTGTAGCATGAGTCAGCACTTCGTGACTTTTAATGGCCAAATATTCCATTGTGTGGATGTACCATTTAAAACATTTTTAAAAAATATTTATTTATTTTTGAAGGAGAGAGAGACAGAGCATGAGTGGGGGAGGGGCAGAGAGAGAGGGAGACACAGAATCCGAAGCAGGCTCCAGGCTCCAAGCTGTCAGCACAGAGCCCGACATGGGGCTCCAGCTCACAAACTGTGAGATCATGACCTGAGCTGAAGTCAGATGCTCAACTGATTGAGCCACCCAGGCGCCCCTGGATGTACCATTTAAAAAAAACACACACTTACTGAAGATTTTCTTCGTCATCTGTAATACTGCTATAATGTGTGAGTTTTGCTAATGGCAGATAGTCCCACATTGTAACTTGAAGAGGAGCATTTAAAGTGATAGTATTTGCAGAGGCCCTTCATCTTGTAGTCACTGCATTGTCCCTGTAGGATGTATCACTGATAACTGTCATTGCTTCATTACATTCATAAGTGGACAGATTCCGGGGAAAGATCGGTTTATGAGACACATTTTTTCTAAATGAAGAAAAAATATACGCTCTCCTTGGAAAAGTACATCGTACTTTTTTTTACATTAAAAAATTTAATCGTGGTAAATTATACACGGCATAAAATATACCATCTTAACCCTTTTTAAATGTACGGTTCAGTGACATAAGTACATCCCCATTGTTTTGCTTGTTACCATTGCTGTCATCCAGCTACAGAACTCTTTCCATCTTGCAGAACTGGAGCTCTATACCTATTAATCAGTAAGTCTGCATTCCCTCCACCCTCCACCCTCCACTCTCCAGTCCCTGGTAACGACATTCTACCTTCTCTCTGTCTAGAGTTTGGCTACTCTACGTACCTCGTGTAAATGAATCCACACAGTATTTGTCCTTTTGTGATTAGCCTATTTCATTTGACATATTGTCGTCGGTGTTCATACATGTCGTAGCATGTGTCAGAATTTCCTTCTTTTTTAAGCCGGCATAATATTCTAGTGCATGTATAGACCACATTTTGTTTATCTGTTCATCTGTTGCTGGACACTCAGATTGCTTCTCCCTTCTGGCTGTTGTGAATAATGCTGCTGTGAATGTGAGCGTACAGCTGTCTCTTTGAGGCCCTGCTCTCCATTCTTTTGGGTATATACCCAGAAGTAGAGTTGTTGGAACATAGGGTAATTCCATTTCTCATTTTTGAGGCAGCACCATAGTGTTTCCATAGTGGCAGTAGTACTTTTTAATAAAAGCATTGTATCCCACCACGATATGATATGATTTTATTGAGACGAAAGGGCTTTTATATTCAATATACGGGAGCATGTTTTTGGTTACTCCTTTTTGGGTGATTATCTAATGGAATGAGTTCTAAAGAAATACACAGTGGGTCGCAAGATTCTTTCGCTTTGGTTGAGCTCATCACCATTTTCTCTTAAGTGGCTGTCTGGTTTTTTTGGCCACACTTACATTTTACATTTAATTTAATTTAATTTTCCATATGGATGAATTTCATTTCATTTCATTTATTTATTTTTAATATAATTTATTGTCAAGTTGGCTAACATACACCCACTTACATTTTAAATTTGCTCATAATACTTCTAGTAAACTGGCCCAGAGGTATGCTTGACTTTAAGTATAAGAATTGGAAGCATAGTGTTTTTTAGAGCATATCTTCTGAAAGGTGCCTCCATTCTCTGTTTATACCTTTAGTTCCTTAATGCTTTGTGAACTTGCTGACGTTTTTGGAGGAACTTGTTCAAACCTTCTGTGCCTTCAGATGAATATGATGGCTTTGAATATTTTTGCTGTTACCTTGGGATAATCAGGAATTAGAACTAGCCCCAGAGCCTAGGAATGATCTGTGGGCTGTAAACTGTCCTAGTTTTCAAACGTTGAACTGTTACTGCTTTCTGGAATAAAAGCCACTTGATCATCGTGTGTTATTCTTTGTATGTATCGATAGATTTATTTTGGTAATTTTTTTTTTTAATTAAAATTTTTTTTTGGTGTTTATTTACTCTTAAAGGAGAGAGATAGAACATGAGTGGGGGAGGGGCAGAGAGAGAGGAAGACACAGAATCAGAAGCAGGCTCCAAGGCTCTGAGCTGTCAGCACAGAGCCTGATGCGGGGCTTGAACTCACAGACTGTGAGATCATGACCTGAGCCAAAGTCGGACACTTAGCCGACTGAGCCACCCTGGCACCCCAGGAAAGGCACCCCGGCACCCCAGGAAAGGCTTCTTTAAAATTCATTCTTTCTACTGTTCTTTCCCATTTTGTTTTGCCTCTCATTGGGAGCAGTGCAGGAACCTGAAAAGTACTAGTATGCATGTTCTAGATCTGTGTTGTCCAATATAGTAGCCACTAGGTACATGCAACTGTAGAGTCCTTGAAAGGTGGCTAGTCCAAATTGAGATGTAAGTGTAAAGTACTCACTGGGTTTCAAAGATTTAGTGTGAACAAAAAGTATGTAGCGTATCTCAATAGTTTTGTATAGTGATCACATGTTGATAATGTATTGGACATATTAGATTAAATGAAATATATTAATTTCACTTGTTACTTTTAAAATATGTGGCTAGTAGAAAAACTAAAATTATGTATGTGGCTTACATTGTATTTCTATTGGATAGCACTGTTCTAGACAATATAAAATGAATTGCTCTTCTGATTAGTCTCCCTTAAAGCAAACTATTGAGTGACCCCAGATTTATCTTAATTTGCACACATCGATAGGTTATTCAAAAAGTGATGCTATAGACTTCTTGTAAACAGGATTTTAAAAACTTTTTATTATAGAATCTGTCAAATATATATAAAAGGGAGAATAGGAAATGAATCCCTGTGTACCCATCATCTACTTTCAACAGTTACCAACTCTTGGTTAATCTTATTTCACTTTTACCTCTGTTCACTCCTTGTCCCTCCTCCCCAGATTGCTTGGGAGCTAACAGAAATATCTTTTTAGATGCCAGAAAAGAAATAATAATTTTTTTACTGAAGTGTAGTTGACGTGCAATATCATATTCATTTCAAGTGTACAACATAGTGATTTGGCGATGATATACTTTACGAAATGCTTACCACAGTAAGTGTAGTTACCATCTGTCACTGTACAAAGTTACTACAGTGTCATTGACTGTAATTACTATACTGTACTTCTCATCGCTGTGATTTATTTATTTTATAACTGGAAGTTTGTACCAGTTTTATACTTTCAATCTCCTTTACCTTTCTATTCTCCCCTCTATTCTATTTACCCCCAGTATTCTCCCCTCTTCTGCTCTGACAACTACCAGTTTTTTGTTTATTTAAATAATTATTTAAAGCGCTAAATCTTTTTGTAAAATGAATGACTGTTCCTCGTTTATTATGGCTTTAAATTTGGGTCTTGGTATGGTGGTTTTATTAAATGGAAGTATACCAAATTATACGTAATTAAAGATTGACCTTTACACAGGGTAGCCCAATGTGCTTTTGGTGTATCATTGGTTTTAATATTTGTTTCCTTTGGTTGTCCATGATGTCCATTTCATTTGTCTAAAAATCAAACAAAACCCCACTTCCTTTTGGAAAAAAAATTTTGCAGGCAGTTTAATAATATATTGTAGTAATTCAGGATTGTTCCTTAAGTTTTGATCTTAATTACCATCATTTTCTTTTAAATAAGGTTTCTTTATACTTGTTTAAAGAACTGCCTCTGTATCTCTGGCGACCTTCTGCCTCTGAGATAGCCGTGATTCGGGACTGGTTATTGAATTATAACCTGACAATGGTGAAGAATAAGTTGGCCTGTGTTATTCTAGAAGGACTAAATTGGGGATTTGGTGAACAGGTATGTGTATCAGAACCACTCTCTAGATACTGGAGGTTCTACATATCAATTTTAGAGAAACATTTCCTCAAAACATAAACATTTCTCAGTACTCAGTGATGGTAGTTTTTATTAATCATAGTTTATTAATGTTATTAATAGTTTTTATTATTAAGACTTTGCTATGTATAATGTCTCTAAAGATGCCATGTCCATGATTTTGACCATTAAAACTTTCCTTCCTCTTTACTCTAGGCCTTACGTGTTAGTTCCTAGGTCAAAATGTTTCAACATTTTAAAGGGAAAATGGGAGAGAACTCAGCCCTCTAACAGTCTGCCACCTTTTTTCTGAACAAATCATTTGGTTGTCACAGCCGTCTTGTGTGTTTTGCACGAACTTGACCCCGTTGTACAGATGAGAAAACTGGAGCCAGGGAGCTTTTCTTCCAGAGTGTCCCTGACCACCTGGGTCTGCCCATGGGTTCATCCAGGGCTTCCCCCTCTCCAAGTGAGAGCTGTAGACCCCTCTTTTCCATCCTCGTGTTCTCTGATTTGTGAATAGAAGCCCCTAGTCCTCCCTCTCCTAGCAGGCTGCATGAACTTCCCTACGAGAGTCTCCATGATCCTTCGTTAGAGGATTCGTGAGAGGATTAGGGATATATTTCTTTATTTCTTTTTTTTTTTATTAAGTTTATTTATTATTTATTTTTGAGAGAGAGTGCACAAGCCGGGGAGGGGCAAAGAGTGGGAGAGAGAGAATCCCAAGCAGGCTCCTTGCTGTCACTGTGGATCCCGACATGGGGCTCCATCTCACAAACTGTGAGGTCATGACCCGAGCCAAAATCAAGAGTTGGATGCTTAAACCAGCTGAGCCACTCAGGTGCCCCAGGAATGTGTTTCTTCAGGTTGCAAAGGAAGATTGGATGGGAAATTCTATAGGCAACTTCAGGCTCCTAAAGGAATATTTTATTTGTGTTGTTGAGTATCTTCTGTATTTTCACTGATGAGAAAATGAGGAAAGGGGATATAGACTTAATTTATTAAGTATCCTTTTGTTTAATAATGAACATCTTCCCGGTTTGTGGCAGTGCCCTTAAACTTGTGACCTAAAGTCTTCATGGAGCTTCTAGGGTAGGAGTGGGGGAGTTACATTCAAAGATACCTTTTATATGAGGGTCCGGGATGACTCAGACTATTTAAGTACAACGTAATGGTTCTTTAAGATTTCCGTGTTTTTTCCTGTTGCCATTTTATAACTTCATTGTTAGGTGATGTAATTTTTGGAAAGTTGAGGATCCAAGATCCTTTTTTTTACTATCCTTCCTAGTCCTTTTGTTCAAAGGTATGTTAAAAAAATCAAGATGGCATGTTTATGATGATTTTTCTCTTTAAAAGGGTACCCTTCATCTGGATCAAGCAGTCCATGCTGAAGTGGCTTTAATGATTCTTGAAGCATACCAGAAATACCTTGCACAGAAGCCGTATGCTGGGCTTCTTTCTGAAAGTATGAAGCAGGTATTTCCTTCTCTTATATATTGAGAATATCTTTATTATAAATGATTTGGGTGGATACAGCTACAGTATTTACCCTTAGGTTGCCTAAGAACATTTCTGGCCACTTAAGATACTGAAATTGAATTCTGTGGTTGGATGAAGATTTTTTTCTTTGAGAAGTGGCCTACATGTGACCATTTTAATACTGTGGCATTTGACTTGACCTGGAGCTGGCCTGTCCTGGCTCCGGAGAGCTGAATGTTAAATTTTCGGGAACTTTGCAAACTAGATTGTTGACCTGTTGGTAGCTTGAAACTGACCATGGTGGGAGTTTTCACACTGACAAAATTGACAAACCCTGTAAAGGATCTCCCACACTCCAACTGGTTGTTAAAACTTATTTATCATCACCCCATGAGTTGTGCACCAACTTTTGTATTATTACTCCTTTGCTTGTGCTGACTCAGATCAGACGCACAAAGAGACTAGTGAGTAAGCAGAAGTGGTCAGTTGTGAGAAATTGCTGTAATTGAGTGCTGCAAACTGAGCCCTGGTAAGTAGTGTGTCCTCTCTTTTGCGGACGTTGCTGATCACAAAAGCAAATGGGCGGGTGAGCTTACTGATTTAATTTGTATGTGACTAATGTGGTTTAAAATAAATAATTGTTTTAGGTTTCATATTTGGCCAGTATTGTTCGATATGGAGAGACACCTGAGACCTCATTTAACCAGTGGGCCTGGAACTTGATCTTGAGGTTAAAACTGCACAAAAATGATTATGGAATACAGCAGAATTGTCCAACTGTTCCCTTCTCCAGCACTGTGCCTGACATGACAGAGTCACCCACGTTTCATCCTCTCTTGAAGGCTGTTAAGGCGGGCATGCCCATCGGCTGTTATCTGGCCTTAGCTATGACGGCTGTGGGCCACAGGTACAGTGTTTGGGCTGAACCCCTAGGGTTGCTGAACCTTGTAGTCAGTGATTCTGGATTTCATTTTTCACATCCCAAGGTCTGAGGCCTCCATCAAACCTATCTAAGGGCAATCAGGACCAAATTATAAGCCTTATTAATGGCTTATGTAGGGGAAATGCTGCCCAAATTCATATAAGACAGATTTGTACCAGAAAATCATCTCATACATTACGGACAGAGTATACCTGTCACCCAGAGGACAATGTTCATGTTAGCGCTAGATGTTTTGTCTTCCTTGGAATAGTGACAATATAAAAATAATTAGTCATCTCTACTGAATTTTGTTTAAAGTGATGGCAGCCCAACTTCGGCTTCTCAGTTAGAGGGCTAAACCTGCCCAGGGGAATGAAATGCCTGCTCAGGTCACGTGCTTCTCTGGTATGAGCCTAGAGCGATCTCTGTCTCTTCTACACTGAGTGGTAGTTTTCTGTTCAGTCTTCTCAGGGATCATGTGTGAGGTCCTAACCTCAGGAGCCGTGGTTATCTTGTGTTACCATTTTATCCCAGTGCTGAAGGCTATAGCTGGTGCAATAAGTAACTGGTGCAGTAAGTAAATGAATGAATTCTTAGTTGGTTAAAAATCCTTTTTTTCCCCCCAGAGATCATTTTCCTACAGTGTGTTAATTTTTTTTAGCCTCTTTTTTTCTAAAATTTCTTTCACCTACATGCTTTCTGGTTCTTTCATTTTAGACTCACTGTAATACCTTTTTAGCATCCCAATTTCAACATCTTGTTCCACATTACATATATTTTCAGTAGGATGCCAGTTGTGCTATTAGCGGTTTATGTTCAGCCTTGTGCCAAGAAGTGGGAGAGAGACAGGATTGTTAGTGGCCTTCAGGCTGTTGACAGTTTAGTGGAGATGGTAGATGGAATCAATTGGCAGCACTAAAGACGTGACCGTGGGCTGGATGAGAGGTGTAGAGCAGTGCTTCTCCGTTCTGGCTGCTCTTCAGAGTCACGTTTGGAGTGATTCTAAAGCTCCCTGTGCAGAGAAGAGTGTGAGAGTCCTGATCTAATTAGTCTGGGGCCGTTGTCCAGATTATTCTGATGTACAGCCTGGATTGGGAACCACTCAAGAGTATGAGCAGAAGGAATTTAAAGGAAGGAGAGATCATTAGGTCAGGATGCCTGCGTGGAGGAGCTAAGCTTTGGAGAGGAGTCTTAAGTAGAGAAGGCGTCCGAGGCTAGGGGGCAGAGTGGTGATGCTCACCCTTGCCAGGTGACCTTGCCAGGTGACGGTGTTGAAGATTCAGCCTCGGACCATCCACTCCCCCGCCCATAGCACCTGTGTGCTCTGAGCAGAGCCCTTACTGTATTGTAGTGTAATCATCTCTCTCGCTCTTCTCATGCACTGTGTGCTCCTTGAAGGCAGGGGCATTGTCCTTTCATCAGTTTATCTCCAGAACTTGAACTAGTATATATTTGATTCAAGCATGAACGTGGGAAGGAGCACCAGGTGTCTGAGTGGGGAGGGGGAAGAGTGAGGAGTGATGAGGAAACACTCCTGACTGAAGCCCATGCTTCATGGTGGTGAATGGAGGTGATCAAGTAGGTCAGTAGGACTAGTGATGGACAGATTTGGAAGTCAGGTAAAAGAGGGTAGAAGTGATCCATTGGGACGAGGAGAGATCTTAATTAAGCACTTTGGGAGGCACTCTACATCTTTTCCAATAGCCCTCGTATCATTCTCAGGGTCCTGTACCTCAGGCACCTCATCTATAAAATGGGAATAATAATAGTACTGGACTTACGTTATGAGCCTTAAGTGAGTTCTAATTCACTGAACACGTTTAGCATATGTCTGGCGTGTGGATTCAGAGTGTAGTATTCTGAACTCAATCGTTTCATGATTCTTCTTGTTTCTTCTAGTCATTCTGGGACTGTAGTTCCTTTACTCACTGATAAGACTGTGTGTCTTCTCCAAACATAAGTATTTGTTTGGTGCTGATTACCAAATCCTGAATGGAGTGAAGGTGGGAGTAAAGAGTTTCTCTTTGGGGCTGAATTCCATCCACCACGGTCGTCTGGGATGTATGCATACTAGAATTAACTTAACGATCTTTTGAATGTGCTTAGGGTTGGGTGCAGAGTATGCAGCAGTATAAGTTGTATACGAATATAACATCACAGAATACAGAGAACAGTAGTCAAAGAAATCACCCAGAATCTTTCTCACCCTAATGAAACATTGTTTTGTTTTGTTTTTTGATATTTATTTTTGAGAGAGAGAGTGCATGCGCACAAATGGAGTGGGGGCAGGGGGGGAAGGCAGAGGATCCAAAGCGGTCTCTGTGCCTACAGCAGCGAGCCTGATGTGGGGCTCAGCTCATGAACCATGAGATTATGAGCTAAGTAAGCTGACGTCAGATGCTCAACTGACTGAGCCACCCAGGCACCCCTGGTACACATTATTTTTAAATAATGTAATAATATTCGCATTGAATGCATTTTTCCAAAATTTACATAAATCATGTGTGCTTCTGAGTTTGTGATTTTAAACAGTTTTGAAAAGTCCATCTTTTACATGGATCATCTGTCATATGTTCCTCTGCATTTGAGATTATTTCTTAAAGATAGATTTTCTGAAGTGCGTCAAAGAGTAAATTTTTATGCAAATTGGTTTCAGAAGAACTTTGCCATTTTATACTAACAGAATGAACTCACTTTTGAATCTTCTCTTTGCTCTGCTACCTTGTGGGAATATGCAGACAGTGAGAGCCCCACGGCTCTTAGAAGAAGCACCATTTGGGAAGCAAAGTAGGGTAGTGGCAAAGTGCTGTGGACTGGAAATTTGCAAACCTGGGTTCTCATTTTGGCCCTCCATTAGGAAATTATGTGAATTTGGGCATGATACTTCACCTTTCTCATGTGTAAAATGAGCATATGGATGAAACTTAAGTTCCTTTGTGCTCCAGAGCTCTGATGCTAGTATTCCTGGGCTAAGTTTGGTGGTGCAGAAATGTGCTGGAGACCTGAGATCAACTGGGTAGCAAGTAGGCTGATGGCTCACTGGAAGAACGTCATTTTCTGAGCCGGCTGCCTTGCACGCTCATTGCCTTTGTCTCTTTCCATAGCATTGAGAAGTTCTGTGCAGAAGGCATCCCACTGTTGGGAATTCTGGTCCAGTCGAGGCATTTGCGAACAGTGGTTCATGTCCTGGATAAGATCCTGCCTTTGTTCTACCCTTGCCAGTATTACCTTCTGAAGAATGAGCAGTAAGTAGAAAACAGCCTGGGGAGTACAGATGACTGCTTGCAAGTAAAAGAGGGAATGATATAATTCACTGGTGTATTTTTTTATGAGGCAGAAAACTTCCTGCCTAGTTTAGAATGCAGTTTGATAAACAGTGACTCTTATAATGATTCTTGTTTTATTATCATGAAAGATATTTCCATTTCTCATTTAATTTTAGATTGCTTATAGCTTATTAGCAGTTGAAAGGGAAGTTTCCATGAAACCTGGGAATAGTGTTTCTGACACTGAGCAGCAAATGGCTTTGCCATTGTAACAGTAGCAGAACACATTGCTGTTAATTGTCTGTAGTATTACAAACAGATAAGATGCATAGGAAGGTGCTCATCACATGAGACATACATAATCTTGTTGAGAAAACAAGACTTTTGAGGTAATTACAAAACTTATGAAGCAAAGTATTATTGGCAAGGCCACGCATGCTGTGGTGTATAGGTTGCATTTGCGTTGTGTGGTAAAAGTATATGGAATTTAGGGTAAAAGAAATAGCTGCTTGGGAGGGAGGGAATTAAGAATAGCGGGGCGCCTGGGTGGCTCAGTCGGTTAAGCGTCCGACCTCGGCTCAGGTCATGATCTCGTGGTCCGTGAGTTCAAGCCCCCCGTCGGGCTCTGTGCTGACCACTCAGAGTCTGGAGCCTGTTTCAGACTCTGTGTCTCCCTCTCTCTCTGACCCTCCCCTGTTCATGCTCTGTCTCTCTCTGTCTCAAAACTAAATAAACAAAAAAAAAAAAAAAGAAAAAAAAAAGAATTAAGGATGGGGTGTTAATCAAGACTCTTAATTGCACATGATAAAAACCCGGTGCATGCTGGTTTCATCAAGAAGGGAATGTTTTGGCTCATGTGATTGGGAAAAGGGCTCATGATAACATCAGGTCATTCTAAAGTGGTAGTTCTCAGTCAGGGGTGATTTTGACCCTTGGGACATTTGGTAATGTCTCCAAATGATTTTGGTGGTCACATCCTGGTGGGGAGCGGGAGGCAGTGGATGGTTGGGCAAGGGGATGGTTGAGGGGGCGACTGGGGGAGTCTGCTACTGGTATCCGGTGGATAGAGGCCAGGGGTAGTGCTGAACGTCCTGCAGTACGTAAGAGAGCCCCTCACAGTAAAGAATTAGCCAGCCTAAAATGTCAGTAGTGCCAAAGTTGAGAGACTCTGGATTAGCGTTTCTCTGTTTTTCTCTTATCCTCCTTCACAGGTCCCTTGGCCCCGCCTCTCTTTTCAGTTTTTCCACTGCAGGTGTGCTTTTCTGCAGGGGAATGAAAGTGTGTGGCTGTAAAGAGAACTAAGTACTACCCTGTGGGAAGGGCCAATGTTTTCTGTATCATTGTTCCTTGTAATGATCCCTGATTGGTCTGACCTAGTCATGTGTTCTCTTTCAGCCTGTCACTGTTCTGGGTGGTATTGACTAGTTCTAAGAGGAGGGTATAGGGATTCTGTTTTGGGGGCCCCTCCCTCCCAGAATTGGCAGTTGGGTGGCGGGGGGAGGGTGGACAGCTCCCTTAATGAAAGGATGTGCAGTTAGCAGAAGGGAGAGAGAGAGAGAGAGAGAGAAGATGCTCAGTGAACAAAAGCAACAGATGGCCGAAACATACGACTTTATGGAAGAGGTGGGTTTCTAGTTGAGTTTTGAAGTTATGTAGGTGTTGGGCCAGTGGGGAGGACAGGGTGGGCAGGGTGGGGCTTTTTCACTATGGGTAGGGGGTAAAAAGAGGGTCTGGAGGGGCCAGGCTGGGAAATAGTGAAGGCATAGAGAAGGACAGAGAACTGCCAGTTGGGGAGCAGGGTAGAGAGCACCTGGCTGGGGCCTCGAGAAGTGTGAGCACAGGTGAATTCCTTGACTTTGCAGGGCCTCTGTTTCTTCATTTGCATAATGGGCTGATACACCTCGCATACAGGCTGGGTGTAAGGGTTAAGTGATATAAAGTACAATGGCTGGCACATTTTAGTAAATTGTTTTTAGATTTTTAAAAGATATTTTAAAATTAGATTGAATGGCTTCTATATTTTTTTCTCTAATCACTAAATTTTGAGTAACGATGACTCTTTCTAGGCTGTGTTTCAAATGCTTCCTCTCTATATCTCTCCCAGGCCCCTCTAATGCCTGCACTGGCTCTGTCCTCTGAACTTGTACAACACTTCATTGGTACCTTTCCCGCCCTCACTTTTCCTCTTGACTAGGGTTTGGGCCTCAATTGGGCCTGCACTGTGTCTCCTGTGAAATGGGAAGGGTGTTCATTCACCAGTAACAACTGCTTATCAATTTGCGCTGTGTGCTGCTGCCGCCTGTACAGCGGGGAGGGAAGCAGGCCGGCCGTTGCCCTCAGACACGTAGGAAGCGATCACGTCCTCAGGATGCGGTTGCCAATTTTAAGGCCCATGGAGGACAAGAACAGGGTGCCACGAGAGAGGTTAATGGGTTAGCTGTGTTTTAGATGGCAGGAAGGCTCGGAAAGGATCCTCTGAGGAAAGAACATTGTAGAAGAGGTGTGGGGAGTGAGTAGGAGTTTGGTAGGTTAGGTGTGGGGGAATGTTTCAGGTGGAAAATCCAGCAGAAGCAGAGAGAGGAGGGAGCTGGGAACCCAGGAACTGAGGGCACTTCCTGACTGTGGTGGGATCCCCCTTGTGCCCCTTTGTGCCCCTTCTACCACCTTGTAGGAAGTTGACTTCCAGTACAAGATTGTGGGATGATTTTACAAACATCTTGGCATTTGTTAGTGAGTGGGGAGGGGGTAAAGGGGCACTTGGGGTGGTGTTCCTCTAATGCTCTTGAACTTGTACGTGTTTGTGTGTCTTGCGATCTATCTGTTCTCTATACTTCTGCAGATAGATAGAATTCCCTTTAACCCACCTTAAATTTGAAAACTTCATTTTTCTGAAGTTCTTAAAGATTTATTGAAAATCCTAAATAGAGCTTTGGCCTAAAAATGGGACCAATTTCATGTTTTTCTGTTTCCTCCTAAGTAATTAGCCACTGGAAATTTTGTTGACTTCTGATTGGAAGGTCAAATGCATTGTCTTGTGTTCTTGGCAGGTTTCTGTCACACCTCCTTCTGTTCCTACACTTGGACAGTGGCGTCCCTCAGGGTGTCACACAGCAGGTCACCCACAAGGTGGCACAGCACCTGACAGGAGCCAGCCATGGGGACAACGTGAAGCTTCTCAACAGCATGATCCAGGTCAGGCCCCCAGGAGGCCCCTAAATACACCCTTGCCCACCTTCCCAATCAAGCACCCTAGGGTTAGCACATCTGAGTGTCGGTCATTTCAAAGCACTTGGCACAGTGCTTTTGGCCAAGAACATCGCAGATTTGGGCTTTGTAGTGGAGGTGGTCATTTTGCTGGTGTTTTAAAAGTGGGAGCCTGACTCTTATGTCCACATCACTTGAGCGCTTTCTCCGTAGGCCCACGTATCCGTAAGCACCCAGCCCAATGAAGTGGGCCCCGTTGCCGTGTTGGAGTTCTGGGTTCAGGCTCTAATAAGCCAGCATCTTTGGTACCGAGAACAACCCATTCTTTTCCTCATGGACCACTTGTGTAAAACAGCTTTTCAGCTGATGCAGGAAGACTGTGTGCAGAAGTTGCTCTACCAGCAACATAAGGTAAACCTCCTAGAGAATTTGTCTTTCGGTCATTGTCTAGATAGTAGCCTTCCCAGGATGCTCCCCCAAATGCACAGTTCTCAGTACTACTCTGGGGCCACTGCCTTTTTAAGCTTGGTCTTGGTACCTGATCTCAGTAACCACAGTCTGCTAATGCAGATTCCAGGGAAGCTAAAGGAAAGGACCCCCCAGGAGGAGCCTTGCTCATGACATTTGGCTGTAATACGCTGCCTGTGGCTCTCACTGCTGGTGGACTAATTATGAAATCTGTGTCTTACCAGAATCTACCATCACAGTAAGATAATTGCTGATATGCTTGAAAAGGTCATTGATAAGGTTTTTTTAAAGCCTTCTCTCTCTGTTCCACATCCTGTCCCCTGTATAGAATGCTTTGGGTTACCACTGTGACCGGAGTCTGCTCTCTTCTTTGGTGAGCTGGATCGTGGCTGGCAACATCACTCCTTCCTTCGTGGAGGGCTTGGCCACGCCTACTCAGGTAGGAAAGCCCTTGTGGACCGTTGGTAACCTTTGCGAACTTTTAATGTTCTCATCTTTACTAATGTATTGCTAGCAGCTTTAAATAACGCTCATTTAGCCCTTGGCACGTGTAAGAACCCTCGTTCGTTTAATCCTTGCGGCGGCCCTCTCCTGAGGTTGCGCTGTTGCTGTTCCGTTTCACCGAGGGCTTAACTGAGGTTGAATGGAGCCGAGCAGCTGGCTCAGAATCAGACCGCTGGTGGTCAGTCCTGGTCTGCCCGGCTGTAGAGCCTGCCCGGCAGCACGGTTGAGGGTGGATGCTGGAGCCAGGCCGCCCGGGGTGCACACTCGGTTCTGATGTTTGTTAGCCCTGTGCCTTGGGCAGGGCTTACCTCACCGTCCTCAGCTTCCTCAGCTGGGTGCTGGGAGTACTGAGTGCACCTGCACGGGATGTACTCAGAGCCGGGCTTAGTACGTCACACGGTGCACATGAGGCGTTGGCCGCTCTTGTCAGCGATAGCGGCCGCAGCAGCGCTTTCTTCATGACTACCACCTCTCCAACTGTGAGTGTCGAATTATGGCCCTGATCCATCACTTAAACCAGTAGCGACATCCTTCAGCCTCCCATCACAGTCTTCCCTCCCGCTCTTCCTCTTAACTCTCGTGATCCAGCCGAAACACACTCCTTGCTGTTACCTACCGTGTCCCATGTGTTTCCACCTCTGTGCCTTTTCCTCACTGGTCCTCTTGCCAGGCATCCTTCGCCTCCATTCTCCACACAGAGCTGTCTCTGATATGTCCACCTCTGTGATCCCGCCTTCCCTCTGCTGGCTTCCTGGAGCGCTGGACTCCTGATTCAGTACTCACCACCTCTCACTTCACATTGTGATTACTTATATATTAGTTTTGTCTCCTGTATACGAGATGGAAAATTAAAAAAAAAAATTTTTTTTTAACATTTATTTTTATATTTTTGAGAGAGAGAGAGAGAGAGACACAGAGCACGAGTGTGGGAAGAGCAGACAAAGGGGGAGACATAGAATCCAAAGCAGGCTCCAGGTTCTGAGCTGTGAACACAGAGCCCGATGCAGGGCTTAAACCCACGAACTGTGAGATCATGACCTCAGTTGAAGTCAGACGCTCAAGAGACTGAGCCACCCAGGTGCCCCTGAGATGGAAAACTTCTTAAGGGCAGAGCTCATGTCTGGCTGTCTTTCCTGTCCTTGTGCATACAGAACCTGCATGTTGCATGAACAAACATTTTCTTTTACTGAAGTAGCTTTTCCAAAGGAATTCAGCATTTTTCAATGATCTTTTTTATCTAAGTTTATATCTGTGACAAGAACAGAGGTAGGTATAAAACTCTGTTAATTTTGGAAATTATAAATACTTGTTGATTGAGATATCTGGTAGAAAAGATGTTAATTTGTAGACTATCAGGATGTATTTGGTCTGAGTGAGCTGCTCATTCCCCTCGCTCTTAACCTGCTGTCATTGTAGGTCTGGTTTGCCTGGACAGTACTGAACATGGAATCCATCTTTGAAGAAGACTCCCAGCTCCGAAGGGTCGTTGAAGGGGAATTGGTTATAAACACTGCTTTTACCCCTGACCAAGCTCTGAAGGTGCAAATAGCAGTTCTGCATTTGAGTGGGAGAAGGTGGTTCTCTGATAGATTTATCTATAGCTTTTAAACTTCTCCGTTTTCTTTCGTTGTAAATGTTTAGAAAGCACAGTGTCCAAACCAGTGCTTAAAACTGTATAACTGAAGTGCATCCTTCTTTCCAAGGTTTATTTAGCATGAAGAGCCACATCGTAATGATTGAAGGCTGTGTTTTTGCGTGTGTGGAGGGGATTGCCATTGTTTTACAGCAATTTCCAGTGTGTCTCATGTGCCTTAGTCCCCCGGAGAGCTTGTTAAAAATCAGATTCCTGGATCCAAACTTTCGAGATTCTGAGTTTCTAAGTGTGGAGTGGGACCAGGAATTTGTTTTAAAAACTCCCTAGCTGATCTGTAGGCTCACTGAAGCGAAAGAACACTGGGATAAAGCTTTAGAATGTAAGACCTATTTCAGGGTCTTATAATACAGATTTTGCTTTTGGGTTTCAGAGCCTGTCATGGAGTTTATCATTCTGGAAAGTCCTTTTCAGATCTAAGTTTTTAAGAGATTGATAATGTTTGGCAGTAAAACTGGCTTTTGGTTTTCCTATCATTCTGCTCCCTTCCACTGTGGCGTTTTATGTGCAAAGGCCTGGAGAGGCACAGAAATGAGATAAGACTAGGTGATGTGTAAGACACATTTCAATCTGGGGGCCTGGGAAATGTTTTGATGGAAAAAAAACCCCTGCCCCATATGTTTTGCTACCAAGGAGGTTAAAGTATTAGTGGGCCGGAAAGGTCAAGGTTCTATGACTTGTTTTACTTACTGAATTGAAAACAAAACGTTCAGTGTTTTCATTTGGATCACTTACAAAGAGCAGACTGTTTGGAACTGCGATCATGTCATGGTTGCTCAAGGGCCCTCCTCTTTTGTAGAAAGCCCAGGCCCAGCTGAAGCTCCCCATCGTCCCGTCCCTCCAGAGGCTGCTGATTTATCGCTGGGCCCACCAGGCCCTTGTCACTCCTTCTGATCACCCTCTTCTGCCTCTCATCTGGCAGAAGTTCTTCCTCCTGTATCTTCACCGCCCAGGACCGCAATATGGGTATGGTACCCCGTGTTGTTGTAAGTGTCTGTGAACCTGTTCTTGACTTGGCACTGCTCTGATGCTCTGTGTCCTCCGCCGTGGCCTGTAAGTTAGAACCGTTCTTCGACCTACGACTAGCAGTGTCCCTCTCTCCCCTGTTTCACACTTATTAGACTAGACCATTTTTGAGTTGAGGGTATCTCATGGCAGCTCTTTCTTTGCCATCCCCTGTACCCAATGGGGTGAAGACAGTTCCAGATACCTGGAACCAGGCAAGGTGTAGCGTAGAGCCTCTAGAGCTGCAAAGGGAGGGAAACTGCTCCACACAGGCTGCTTGTGTGACTCTTGGGAGCCCGTCCAGGCGGACTGCTGATGGGCATGACAGGTGTGAACAAAGGCCTGGCTGTGCCCGGCAGCCCTTGGGCTGGGAGGTGTCTGCCATTTCCACTGGGTCTGAAGGGACTCTGGTCGGCTGGAACTGTCCACTGTTCCCGACCATATTCTCGGACTCCAGCCCAATTCCTAGCTCACCCTCACTCCCTTAACTCCGTCCATTGGAACATACGGATGTTGGTTATTGGGCACTTCTGTTTTCTACCAGATTGTAAGTTCTTCTAGAGCAGAGACTGTCTTTATTCAGTAACTGCTAAGTGGTGGTAATACCTTAAATTTGTGTAGTATTTCATTCTTTTTAAAACTGCTTTCATATATACCGTGTTGTTGGAGCTGCATACTAACCATTGAGGTAGAATAATAGGTATTAATTCAGTGTGGGATATTTATAACCATTGACTTGTTAATTGATTGTGATTTTGTGCCACGTAGATCATGTTGTGTTGATCTTGTAATCTATGCTTATATTTTTTAAGGTTACCCATAGATGGTTGTATTGGAAAAAGGTTTTTTCAAAGCCCTGCTCATACCAGTTTGTTGAGAGAAATGAAGAGGCGCCTGACTGAGGTGGCCGACTTCCACCATGCTGCGAGCAAGGCCCTCCGCGTTCCAGCAGAGGGCAGTGAAGGGCTGCCTGCTGGCCAGGCTGGCACCCCTGGTTACCTGACTTCCCCAGAGCTGCACACGGAGCTCGTGAGGTGGGACATGGTTATTTAGCCATTTATGCTGTGGTTTGCAGCACAGGTACTGTGCCGGAACAGTTATCTGTGTTACAGACTGCCGGGTGCTGTTCTCTCGGCCCCGATAGGATGTGGAGGGTGGCAGTGACCAGGTTTGCGTCTCGTCATGCTTCCTTTTTAAGTTCTTCATGAGAAGAAAGTCAGCAGTGTGGATCTAGCTTTATCAAGTGCCCGGAGTCCGAATGGAAGGCCTTAAACCAGAGGGCTGATATCCTCTCTGTTTCTCTGTGTAATACTAGAAACAAACCAAAACAATTGATCATAGCAGGTAAACACCTAGTAAAGCCTGCTAGGACACTTCTTTAAAGGAAATTCATGAGCAAGGCAGGGTTCTTTAAGTGAAGTCCAAACACCTCTAGGAATCTGCCTGGGGTAAGGTAGGATCTAGTAATCACCCAAAATTGCTTCTAAAATCGGGTACAGTATGTGTGTCCCCCCCCAGACGTTAAGAACTCTGGAGTAAGGTTGGTCCCTTTCACGCTGTTCCTTTACCTTTCATTTATAAGCTTTCTGTAAACCAGGTATTAGTCTTCTAAATAAGACTTAATAAAAATGGCTTCTAATAATTAGCCCTGAATGCAAAATGTCTTGGTGAGGAAGCCTGGGGTTTTGATCCAGCACTGAGGCTTCAGGCTTGCTTGACCTAAAAGCCCTTCGGGCTATCTTTCAGCCTTTGGAATGATTTCTGCCCTCATCTTGCCTGCTTCTTGAAGGAAAACTTACTTTTAGCCAGGCTTACGCCATGGGGAGGCTTAATCTTTGAACGTTTAAATCAGCCAAGAAAGTTTGATGTGCCCTTCCGCCTCTCTTAAATCCCCCTTCCTTTGGCATGTTGGTAAAGTAGCCATCTAGCTGCATCAGAAGCTGGGAGAGAGCTCTGTACCGGCCTCTTGCGTGTGAGAGCCTCAAAGTCCTGTCCCTGCCTCTGTTCCTACGCAGACTGCCTCAAGAGGTGAAGGAGGTAGTTTTCCATGTTACCGAGCAAAGCAAAGCCATGCCGCCTCCCAGACCCCACCCAGCAATTTGGGTGCCACAGATTCCTCTAGTACCTGTTGCTGTAAACAACTGCTTAAAATACCAGTGATCTTAGCTCAATGGACTGTGTTCCTTGTAAAAACAAAGGAAACATCATTAATTTTTTTTTAAAGTTTCTACTGGAAAATGGAGATTTTTTTTTTTTCCTTTCTTTTTTTAGCTGGGCTTTGTTCTGTTCCTTCTTAATAGGAGCAAGGTGTACACATGCTTTGAGTCCTCTTTGTGCTACCTTGAAGCGGGAGAGCGTCATTGAGCCTGAAGCTGGCAGGTTTTTCCATTGTAGTAGTTTAAGATGGCTTTTAATGTCTTCTCTAAAAGATAGAAAATGTGTTGATTTGAATGTTAGTTAACCTTTTCCAAACACTGAGGCTCACCGACTGGATTGCCTAGGAAAGAAAAACTCCAAATTCAGATCCTAGGTCTGTGTTAAAATCACCTTCTCTGGTTATTTTTTCCTGTACGTTGTATTTACCCCTGATTTAATAATAGAGTTCCCAGAGCCCTTTCTTTACAGCCTTGTTGTAGCAATTACCGCATGAGATCGTAAGATTTGTGACCTCCTCCCCTGCTCGCCCGTGAGCTTCTTGGGGGCTGTGGTGGTGGTTGGAAGCATTTTCTGTATTCTGTGCTTTTTACTTTTATGTAGTAGTGACAGTGTTCCTAGACATGTAAGAAACGTCATTTGCCTGCATGTCTTTTTGTATTTTATATAATTACGTTTTTTTTTTTCTTTTAGGCTCTTCAATGTATATATATTATGGCTAGAAGATGAGAATTTTCAAAAAGGAGATACCTATATCCCTTCTCTACCAAAGCATTATGATGTTCACAGGCTAGCAAAAGTGATGCAGAACCAGCAGGTGATACTGCAGTACTGTCTCTCTTAGCATATCTGTGATAGAACATGTCACAGTCATAATCTAATGTTAAATCCACTTACTGATATGGAAATGGGTCACTGGCATGTTCAGGAGGTGCAGTTGGGGTACAGCCACTGTGGAGGGCAGAGGATGCCAGATAGGTGAAGAGTGGTTACATCGTTAAAGGCCATGTATGCCTTCCTAAAGAATTTGGATTTGTGCCAAAGTATTTGTTTGGAGAGCCGTTAAAATAATGTGAGTCATTAGATAAATGGGTGAATTTAAAATACGTTGAAGAAGAATCAGTAGGATCAGGAGGAATTTTAGATTAGATACACAGGTGGGATTGATACTGTCATAGGATTGTTTCGATATACAGGACAGCCAGACTTCTAGAGTGGGCAACTAGAGATACTGTTTACAAAGATAGAGGATACTGGAAGAGGAGGTGCCACAGGGGCTTCAAGGAGAACGGTGTACTGGGCATTTGGTAGGGAGGGAACACATAGGTCTAGAACTTTGGAGTGGGGCAGTGTAGGAAATATGTTTTTTTTGTTTGTTTTTTTTACTTAAGTCCGCGTTAGGTAGCATATGGTGCCATACTGATTTCAGGAGTAGAATTTAGTGGTTCATCACTTACATATAACACCCAGTGCTCATCCCAACAAGGGCCCTCCTTAATGCCCATCCCCCGTTTAGCCCATCCCCCACTCACCTTCCCTCCAGCAACCTTAGTTTGTTCTTTGTATTTAAGAGTCTCTTACGGTTTGTCCGTCTCTGTTTTTCTCTTATTTTTGTTTCCTTTCCCCTATGCCAATCTGTTTTGTTTCTTAAATTCTACATGAGTGAAATCATACGATATTTGTCTTTCTCTGACTGACTTATTTCGCTTAGCCTAATACACTCCAGTTCCATCCATGTTGTTGTAAATGGCAAGATTTCATTCTTTTTGATCACTGAGTAATAGTCCATTGTATGTATGTGTATGTGTGTGTATATGTATACACACACCTCCACATCTTCTTTATCCATTCATCAGTCGATGAACATTTGGGCTCTTTCCATACTTTGGCTATTGTTGATAGTGTTGCTATAAACATGTACCCCTTCGAATCAGCACTCCTGTATCCTTTGGATAAATACCAGTAGTGCAATTGCTGGGTTGTAGGGTAGTTCTATTTTTAATTTTTTGAGGAACTTCTATACTGTTTTCCAGAATGGCTGCACCAGTCTGCATTCCCACCAGCAGTGTAAAAGGGTTCCTCTTTCTCGCATCCCCGCCAGCATCTGTTGTTACCTGAGCTGTTAATGTTAGCCATTCTGATAGGTGTGAGGTGGTACCTCATTGTGGTTTTGATTTGTATTTCTCTGATGATGACTAATGTTGAGCATCTTTTCATGTGTCTGTTTGCCATCTGGATGTCTTCTTTGGAAAAGTGTCTTTTGCCCATTTCTTCACTGATTGTTTGCTTTCTGGGTGTTGAGTTTGATAAGTTCTTTATAGATTTTGGATACTAACCCTTTATCTGATATGTCATTTGCAAATATCTTCTCCCAAGGAAATACGAGTTTAATGGTAGTAGAGCATCTAGATTGAGAGGAGGACTGAATGGAGCTAGGGCCCCAAGGCATAGAGAAATAAGGCTGAGAATACGGAGCCATAGTAGCAGGAAAAATAAATAGGCAGTCATGGACTGAGATCCTTTGAGCGCAGTTCTGTGTTCATCCCTTTTTGTCCTCTACACGCCACGGCCTTATCTAAGAATCTGCGTGTAGTGGATGACTGGTCAGTGTTTTTAAAAATATTAGTCATAGTGTCTTGGTTCTCTGATAATTATCTTGGCTCCCCATCATCTACAGAATTAATACCGTTCTCTTTTTTTTTAAGTCTTTGCCATTTGATTTTATAGCTCCAATTTTTTTTTTTTTTAATTTTTTTTTTTTCAACATTTATTTATTTTTGGGACAGAGAGAGACAGAGCATGAACGGGGGAGGGGCAGAGAGAGAGGGAGACACAGAATCGGAAGCAGGCTCCAGGCTCTGAGCCATCAGCCCAGAGCCTGATATAGCTCCAATTTTTATCTGTAGTTCATGTTTAGTGTTGTTCTTTTTGTGGTTTTCTGAGACATCTCTGCTTACCTATCTTTAATTCTCAGTATTCTTAATCATTAGCCTCTGTCAACAGTTACTTAGCACAGAGGCAGACAAGGTGATAGTGACCCCACTGAAAGGAGATGGGTGTGCACAGTAGGAGGGAGTGGTACAGCACCTCCAGCAGTTGTCTGGTGCTTCTAGGTTTCAGACTTGTGGTCAAGATGACTTTGGAGTTCCTCTCCTGAGTCTGGAATGCCTCGTGCCATGGTTGGTTTGGAAGTAATGATTTAGGACTTCATGGCAGTGTGCCCATTACAAGCCAGAGATTTGTAGGTTTAGAGGAATCCTTTAAACACTTAAGATCAGAAAGAAAAAAAAAATCATCCACAAAACCATAGTCCATAGCTGATCACCTTCCTACTATTTGGTACAGTTTTTAATAATCATGGAGAGCTGACATTTCTTTTCATTAAAGACAGTCTCCCATTCTAATAATATGTATTGATCATCAAAGTGAAGCATGTAGTTCAAAATATGCAAGATAGTTTATTGGAGTGTAGGAAGAGAATACTAAAACTTCTATGTTTTCTCATTTTATTTATTTTACCTTTTATAATAAATTCAGTCATACAGAAAAATAGAATAGCGTAGCACACATGCTTTTCTCCCCCTGCCCACTGTGTACCGGGTGTCTAATTTTATCTATAGCCCGTTCACTCCCTTCACCATATTATTTTGGAACTAATTCTAGAAAGCATTTGATACATGAAGATTTCTTTTTTTTTTTTTTTTTTCAACGTTTATTTATTTTTGGGACAGAGAGAGACAGAGCATGAACGGGGGAGGGGCAGAGAGAGAGGGAGACACAGAATCGGAAACAGGCTCCAGGCTCTGAGCCATCAGCCCAGAGCCTGACGCGGGGCTCGAACTCCCGGACCGCGAGATCGTGACCTGGCTGAAGTCGGACGCTTAACCGACTGAGCCACCCAGGCGCCCCTGATACATGAAGATTTCAAAAGATGAGGATTAAAAAACTATTATAACCCAATAGCATTTATATCTGAAAAATATTAAGAGCAGTTTCTTAGTATCAAATACTGAAGTTGGGTTCAAATTTCCAGTTACCTCATAAATGTCATAAAATTTTTATTTTTATTTTTATAGTTGAATCAGGATCCTCATTTTGTAATTGGTTGACAGCTCTTATAAGTCTGTTTGATCTATCACTCCTCCCTTATTCCTTTTTCCCCCTGTAGTTTGTTGAAGAAACTGGATCGTTTGTCCATAGAGTTTCCCCAGAGTCTGGATTTTGCAGATCGTCGTAGTATGGTTTAATATGTTTCTCTGTCCCCTGTATTCCTGTAAATTGGTATTGGGACCAAGGGCCCAGATTCTTTCTAATCCAGATAGTTATTTTCAATATATTTGTTACCTATCTCTTTAAAATTTCTGGGTTTTAACTTACTAGCTCAGTAGTATTTGTATGCAGTGTATAAATATACAGTTGGTGGGGCCATTAAAATTATTTTTTCTGTTCTTGGTGCATAATCAAACTCCTGCAAAGATTGCTAGTATCCATTTTAGAACATGATCCTTCTTAACACTGGAGAACTTGGTATGGACCACCTCGTGCTGAAACTTTCTGGTCTACCTTTTAGTTAAATATATAATTTTATATGTGAATATATGATTCATCTGTGAAAGTTCAAGTCCTATGTGAATATATGATTCATCTGTGAAAGTTAAAGTCCTATGCTTTAATTCTAGGATCTGTGGATGGAGTATTTGAACATGGAGCGCATACGTTATGAGTTCCAGGAGACTGTTGGTCTGTGGACACAGGCCACACTTGAGTCCCATTCGCCGCCCTGCAGTTTGTCAGTGCAGCTGGACTTCACTGATCCTTTGTTGGGTGAGCTGTACCACCATCATCCCCCTTCAGTGAATGAATGAATGAATGAATGAATGAATGAATGAATGAATTGAGGGTTAAGGTTTACACAGTGTATGCCTCCAGTGAGAATTGTTTTTTTAGAAGTTCATTGTTACCTTGTCTGCACCTTAGGGTTAGGTTCAGCAATGCGTGAGAGAAAACTTCAAAACAGTAATGGTTTACATAAGGTGCTTTTTCTCCCATAAAAGAAGTCTGGAGGCAGGCAGTTCAGACAGTAGCTTTAGAGTCGTGGCCTAAAATGTTGCTTGAGAGAAACTTGAACAAAGTCAGGAGTCTTTTCCAGTGATTAACATCCGACTTTGTTACTTTCTGTGCAGAGAGTAGTTGTTCTAGTGGAAAAACCCCAGCCATATGGGACGATCCCGTACTTGACCTGTTTGGAATGTTAAATTCCATCTGTTTGGGGTGCAAACAATACAGGTCTTTTTATGCCAACTAAAATCGTGGCTATTAAATTTTCTTTTATTTTTCTTAAGAACAGAAAATGGAATGCTACATCTGGAATGAAGTCGGAAATTCATAGTAGCTCCTTAAGTATTTGTTGACTTGATTTATTGACTTGAAATTTCCTTGACCTCTCCTGTTCCCTATTACCTTACTGTTGAAAAGAGGCAGGTATGTGGCAGCATTTTTCTTCCTGTGCTCAGTCCCCACCTGCTGTATGGTATGTGTATAGTGCAGTGAAGAGAGAGGGTGGGAAGATAGGAATTTATTGATTTATTGGATACCTGTGTGGTCAGCTCTGTACTAGGTGTAGAAATACAAACATTTAGATTGGATTCACCACTATGACCCCATGTGCAATCTAGTGCAAAGTTGGATGGACAGATTTGCCATCACTTTTCTCATATGGCACCTGGTTTCTTATTTGGATTCCATTTATTGAGTGAATGAATAAGTGGATGAGTGAAAGAACGACAATATGACTGTATAATGTAAGTTCTGTAGGAGTTTGTGTCCATGCCTTTGTCCATTTTTTTTTTTTTTCAACGTTTATTTATTTTTGGGACAGAGAGAGACAGAGCATGAACGGGGGAGGGGCAGAGAGAGAGGGAGACACAGCATCGGAAACAGGCTCCAGGCTCCGAGCCATCAGCCCAGAGCCTGACGCGGGGCTCGAACTCACGGACCGCGAGATCGTGACCTGGCTGAAGTCGGACGCTCAACCGACTGCGCCACCCAGGCGCCCCGTCTTTGTTCATTTTAACTCGACTGGTCTCAGCCCTCCTGGTCAAACCTTGGCCTAATTTAAGATTTTTCCACTCAGCCATATTCCGTAACGCCCGTTTCTTTTTCTCCTTTTCTCTGAAGTTTATCTGGATGATTGCATTAAACTCTTAACAGGACCACCCTCCCCGTCCCCCCATCCGTTGACTGGTGATGGCTGCCATCTTCGTCAGACTTGCTTAGAGAGTTTGCTAGATCCCCTTTACGCTAGTTTCAAGTCCACACACTTGAGCATGTCGTGTGAGACTGTCTAGGGTAATAATTTAAGATCGTGAGCTTTGACTCTTTAACTCTCAGTAAGGAAGGCTGTTTGAGGCTAGGAGTTGTGTTTAATCATACCACATGCTCGTGAGCTCCCGACTCCTGGTAGAATATTAGTACCCCGGTGGGGGCTCCCTCAAAACTAGCAGGTAACGAAAGATAATGATTTTATTCATTTAGGCCACTGATGGTTTATGTAACTACTCTGTACATCTTCAACATTTTTCTCGAAGGTAACCAGCCAAAGCGTTGCACTCAATTAGTATGTTACTACCTAGTAGTAGCCTTTACTCAGTAAACGCGACTTAATTTTCTTTCAGCTAAAGAAAGGGTTTTAAGCAACTTGCGGAAGCACGAGGCTCCCCAGCCTCCCCTTGATCTGCACCCAGTGAGGCCTCCTGTGCCAGTCATTTCCTCGGCTGTGCTCCTGAGTCAGAAGGACACCACCCAGCTGGTGCGCACAGACCTGAATCTGTTGCAGCAGCAGGCCAGGTGAGACCGTGTGACCTCCAGGGTCATGCCCCTGTGCTTGCTGCTGGGACAGCTTGGATGCTTTAGTACCTTGAAGGGTTTCCTCATCAGCGTTCTCTCCATGAGGATGATTTGACCAGGCTGGCCCAGTCAGGTACCTCAGTTAGCCAAGTTGTGACAAGTCGTTCGGTTTCATGTTGAAAATGCGTGGTGCTTTCACAGACTAGGAATTTTACATTTCCTGTGGTGGCATTTCTGTGGGCCAGCAGTGCCAGCCAAGTGTTTCTTAAGCTTCTCCTGAGGAGACTTTCTGATACTGAAAAGATGGTATTAAAAGGGTAGGCAATGAGATTTATTTTCTTTTGTCACTGCTTTGCTCCCTAACTCTCCATATTCTTTAATAAATTGCCTCAGGCACTTGATTAAAATGCGGGAAAATCATTTAGTGCTCTGAGTTAAAGTAGATACAGAACGATTAACTCTTTGTTTTTTTTAAGTGTTTATTTTTGAGAGGGAGAGAGAGCGTGGGAGGGGCTGAAGGAGAGGGGGACAGAGGATCCCAAACAGGCTCCGCGCTGACCACCCCATGCGGGACTCAAACTCATGAACCGCGAGATCATGGCCTGAGTTGAAGTCTGACACTCACCCCACTGAGCCATCCAGGCGCCCCCGGAGCAATCAACTCTTTAAGGTTTTGGTTCCAGCTTGCGGTCTGGCGAGAAGGAGCGGGTGTGGAGTGAATCTGTTTGATGAAGTAGAAGAGTCTAATCTTTGCGAAGACACTGGGAATCTATCTCTTACTGGCTTTTTTTTTCCTTGGCTGCTCTTGGTCCAGGCATTGATGGTGTGCACGTGCATACAAATGTGCACCCCCGCCAGTGTGTGCACACACATGCCTACACAGTAACGTAACCGTATCAACACCCTTGTAAACAGTTTTGTCCATCTTTGACAGTTCAGTTTGAGTTGCTAATACCGAAGAAATCACTGGTGCTTACAAGCAAGATATCCTTTAGAATGCTTTAATTAGGATGGATTCTCATTTGCTCTTGTATATTTAAGGGTCCATGTAAAAAACATCGTTAGTGTAATACAGATTCTAAATGAAGCTTCGTTCCTGGCTAAAAAGTTGTCCCACTTTTCCTTCCTTTTTAAAATTTCTTAAAAAAAAATTTTTTTTTTTCAATGTTTATTTTTGAGAGAGAGACAGACAGACAGAGGGTGAGTAGGGAAGGGGCAGAGAGAGAGGGAATCACAGAATCCGAAGCAGGCTTCAGGCTCTGAGCTGTCAGCACAGAGCCCGACTCAGGGCTCTAACCCATGAACCGTGAGATCGTAACCTGGGCCGAAGTGGGATGCCCAACCGATTGAGCCACCCAGGCGCCCCTAAAATTTTTTGTTAAGAAAAAGAGAGGATTTGGGGCGCCTGGGTGGCACAGTCGGTTGAGCGTCCGACTTCAGCCAGGTCACGATCTCGCGGTCCGTGAGTTCGAGCCCCGCGTCAGGCTCTGGGCTGATGGCTCGGAGCCTGGAGCCTGTTTCCGATTCTGTGTCTCCCTCTCTCTCTGCCCCTCCCCCGTTCATGCTCTGTCTCTCTCTGTCCCAAAAATAAAAAAAAATAAAAACGTGGAAAAAAAAACTTTAAAAAAAAAATAAAAAAAAAAAGAAAAAGAGAGGATTTGGGTAAGGCTGGGCACACACCTTTGGTCTTTTGTTACTATAGGATACTTGGTCTTGATGCTCTCTGATGCAGGCTGGGGGGAACTGGAAGCCTTTATCACCTACCGTGAAACCTTTCCGAAGCCTTTCTTCTACTTCCTGATGATGTTTTTCAGAACTGCAGCTCTTCGAGAATCTCAGCAGGTTGCCCTGGATAGTGAGCTGTTGGACACAATGCCCAAGCAGTATGTTAATAGAGAAGAACAGACCACACTACATTTGGAGTGTAGAGGCAGTAGTGGTAAGAAATGCCAAGGAGCAGCAGTTGTAACAGTTCAGGTAAGATTGTTTAAGCTTCTTCTTAATTCAGAGAATTTTTAATTGAGTCCGTAATAGTGGCATATTGTTGAGAGAGACTGAAAGAAGTTTGTAGCACATGATTCACATCCTGAAACACTTAATACATTTGGGGGGGTGAAGACCCACACAGAGCTGATCATGTATTTCCGTAAGTGCTCGTGTGTTCAACAAGGACAGAAATTCAAAGAAAAGCATAATCACTGAGAAGATCCTTAGAGGGTTTTAAATTGATCTTCAAAAGACTTTGATGATGATGGTTTGGATTCTGTTAGAAGGAATGTGGGAATGGAGTCCTCTGAACAACCATTTAGGGGTCAGTGGCTAGGTCAGCCTACTTCAGATTGTTTTTGGGTGTGGTGGTGGGAATTCACATTGGAAAGGATGATCACTTGGGAGCTCCAACTGTGTGCTGTGGTCGGTGGGGAGCCACTGAAGACAAACGTGGGGGGGGACGTGTGGAAAGCAGGTCAGTTGGATGGAGCCTGCCAGCAGGCAAAGGAGAGACGTGCAACTCCGAGATTAGGAATTCAGCTGCCTCTTAGTGTCACCTTCTTGCACTGGAAAAACAGGCTTAATTAAGTTGGGTCTGTGACATTGAAAGGACTTCAGAATGGAGCTTAACTTTAGTCAGCACATCGTAGCACTTGCTTTATGCCTGACTCTGTGTAAACACTCTATAGAACTTATCCTCACGGCATCTCTGTGAGGTGGGAATTCTGGTTATCTTGTTTCCAGACGGGGAAGTAAAGGCATAGAAAGGTTAAGTTTCGTACCCAGAGTGACACAGCCACCGGGTGACAGAACCAGGGAGACCTGGGCAGGCTGGCTGCAGAACACAAGCTCCTTACTCGCCGCACCCTAGTCCTTCTGCGAGAGACTTCGGGTCCCCAGAGCTGGGGAGGAAATGCTCAGAGGTTGGCTACCGCATTTGCACAAACATAGCTCCTCTTTTTTTGTTAGCTTTTAGAAATCAGGGAAAACTTATTTTACTGACTCTTGGTTGTCTTTCATAAATTTCTTTTTGTGCTTCCTCATTTGAGCAGTTTTGATGTATTCTTCATCAGTCTCCTTGGGAGCCTGTTTTCTCTAAAATGTCTTCTCTGAAATAACTTATACACTTGTCTTTTTCGTTACCTTCATAATTTGTTTTTGATAAAATAACATATTTGTATGCATCTAAAGTTAAGAAATTTGACATGGGATGTGAGACTCCCAAACACTGAGAGAACATCTTTGGCCAGGTGTTTTATAAAGTTAATTTTCTTTCAGTGTACTTTTCCCCCAGTTACTAATGTTTTAGTAACACTAGGTGGGAGCATTTAAAAAGGATCACTTGCTAAAATAATGGAGCTTGGAGATAAGTCTGCTGATTTAGGACCGAATTTGATTTGGTGCAAAAAAAAAAAAAAAAAAAAAAAAAGAAAGAAATGTATCAAGTTCTAATTAAAAAGGGTGTCTTACTACCAAACTGTGCCTTCAGAAATACGGTATTTTTCCGTATTTTGGAATTACACATCTTTGCCAGGCTGTTAATACTGTACAGAGAAGGGAATTCTAAGATGCATTTTATTAAGTGACTTGGTAAGATGAGTACAAAAATGTTTTTTCAGTTCTGGCTAATAGCTTGCTCTGTGAAGAGTCATGAATACTTACTGCCCAGCCAAAAACCAGTTCTCTTTGCCTGACCGCCTGTTAACTCTCAGGGTCTTGTTGTGGTGGGCAATACCACCGGGCTGACTTGGGAGCTTCAGCTCCCAGCCTGTCAGTGACCTGGCTTTTTCCTTTTCAGAAAAAGTCACCATAATCTTGATTTGTCTGAACTCTTGAATTGAAATTTCTTTTATAAGCTTTTGCTTTGTTAATTCTGAAATAGAAAGGTATACTTTTCCTGAAATACCTTCTAAGTAATTCTGATAAGACAGAGATTGGAAAGCAGATGATTTAGGATAAGGACTCAAATGAATGTGGCTTAGATTTTATTTTTACAGACAACACAAAAAATATTTATGCTTTATTTTCTCAAAAGAAAAATTGGTAAATGCAAAGATTGCTTGAAGAAAAAAGAAAAAAAAAGGACAGAGAAGAAAAGGAGATTTTATAGAGACCTAAAGAATTTGAAAAAATAGCTGTGTTTTATGGCCATAATCTCTTTAGAAATATCTAAGTTTTCTTAAAAAGCACATTCTAATTTTCTGCTGGCCTTACTAGTTTGCCCAGCACCCTGACTTTCAGTTCTGTTTGGGAGGATCTAGAAACTGGGAAACTCCCACTGATGGCTCCTATCAATATTGACAACAGTATTTACTTCAGCCGTTAATTTTGCCTGATGATGCAGATGTGACTGAGGAATTGAAAATGTGAAGATGGCAGCTTTTGTAGTCTGATTTATTTTTTATTATTTTATTTTTCTTATTTAAATTATTTTTTAAAAAAGTTTATGTATTTATTTTGAGATAGAGAGCAGGTAAGGGGCAGAGAGAAGGAGAAACAGAATCCCAAGCAGGCTCCATGCGATCAGTGCAGAGCCAGATGTGGGGCTCAAACCCACTAACTGCAAGATCATGACCTGCACTGAGATCAAGAGTCGGATGCTTAACTGACTGAGCCACCCAGGCACCCCATATTTTTCTTATTTTAGAGAGAGAGAGAGAGAGAGAGAGAGAGCGCGCACACAAGTGGGCAAGAGGGGCAGAGGGGGAGAAGAGAGAGAATCTTAGTCAGGCTTCATGCTCAGCACAGAGCCAGACTAGGGGTTTAATCCCACAACTTGGATCTTGACCTGAGCTGAAGTCAAGAGTCAGATGCTCAACCAGCTGAGCCACCCAGGTGCCTTGTAGTCTGATTTAAATAGGATTTCTTTGGAACGTTACATAGTAGTTGCTAACTAAGGTTGTCCAGGTGGTAGTTGCTGGTTGATACTTCTAGGAATTGAAGATAAAAACTTTTTTTGGCTACTCATCAATAGCTAAGAGCAAGGTAGAGGAAAGTTGAAACTCTAGCTGCCATGAAGTTAGGACATTATCTAATCTATGCAAGTCAGTTAGGTTTGCTCTGAGTTTTGGCCAGAGATTGTACTTGAGTTTAAAGCTGTCTCATTACACAAATGGATGACTTTGGTTATGGATGTCAGGGAGGGAAGGTGAGTTCTGATTGTTTATTACTCATCAAGAAATTGTCTCTGGGAGAGCATATGTCATGCAGAGGGTAGGTTGTGTTGCTTTTATACATAGAATTATATCCTCTCTGTATGCGTGTGTCTAGGGACCACTTCATGGCTATATCCAGTAGTTTTGATCCTGTTTAACGTCATTTTATTATCTGGAGATGTTGAACGTCATGAGGTCTCTTCTAGTCCCTCCAAATCACTAGCCACTTTGTAGTTTCCCTCCAGAATTCCTTTTCATCAATGCAACCCTTAGATTGCTGGTTGTGCTTGCGTCTACCCCTGATCCCCTTAGTCATTTGTGACATTGGCTGCTTTTGCCTACTGTTTGTGTTGGAGTTCTTAATCTAGAGTGGGTGTGTGAATGGTCTTTAGTGAGTCAGTGAAGTCCCTGAAAGTATATGGAATTTTTTTGTTCTGGATAGTTTATAACTTCAGTAGATCCTTGGTAGTCTATGACCACTGAAAGGATTAACCCATATGTTGCTGACTCCTACTCTGCTTTTCTAGTCCAGAATTCTCTGAGTTCCAGATCTAGATTTCCACCTGCCTATGTGATTTTCTGTGAATGTCCCATAAATACTTCAAACTCCACAGGTCCCAGCCTAATCCAATTTTTACCCTCCAAACCTGTTTTTCCTGTAACAGGAAGTGGGGACCTGGGCATCAGTGTCATCTCCCCACCCTCATACTCCCCATCTAGTTACTTTCCAAGTCATACTGGTTCTGCTTCTGAAATGACTTTACATTTGTTTCTTTCTCTTTGTTCCCATTGCCATTGTCCCCTAGTAGGCCCACATTACTTTTCCCCTGAACGACTACATAAGGCTTCCTTTCTATAGACTCTCTCCCTGTCCAGTCCGTTTTCCATTCTGTCACATTCATCTTTTTTTTTTTTTAATTTTTTTTAACTTTATTTATTTTTGAGAGAAAGAGACAGAGCATGAGTAGGGGAGGGGCAGAGAGAGGGAGACACAGAACTGGAAGCAGGCTCCAGGCTCTGAACTGTGAGCACCGAGCTCGATGTGGGGCTCGAACTCACGAGCAGTGAGATCATGACCTGAGGTGAGGTCAGAAGCTTAACAGACTGAGCCACCCAGGCGCCCCTGCCACATTCATCTTTTTAAACACAAATCTAATCACATTTCCAGGCGAAAACCTAACATTGACTATCCGGTATCTAAAAGGAATAGGACCCTTCGGATCCCCCCATAATCTGTTCTTGATGAGTTTCTAGTGGCATCATTTACCCTTTCCTAATCCCTGAACATTTTTTTTCTAGCCACATAGGCTTTTTCCATTCTCCAAACGTGACATGCATGTTCCTACCTTCTCTCTCAGGCATGTGCTGTTACTTGTTCTCCCACACCCATTCGTGAGCTCCTTCCTCTCATCCTTCCATGCTCGGTTCAGGCAGCATCTCTTGAGGTCTTTCTCAGCCCCTCTAGTCAGACTGAGATAGTCCCTCCTTTCATAGCAGCTTTTGCATAAATGCTGTTGTATTCACCTGCTATTTTTCCTACCGGTCTGTGAACTGCTGAGGAATAGAGTTCCTGCCCTTAGTCATCTGTATTTCTGTACCATCTAGCATGGCTCCTGGCACATCATAGGTGCCCTTTCTCGCCCCTGAATGAGTCAGTGAAAACCACCAGCGCGTCAATCATGAGGTTATGTTACAACTTGTTTTGTATTATCATTACCTTGTCACACTGTTACTAGATTTTGAGTTGCATGAGGGTCAGGACCTTGTCTTATTCATGTTTCTGTTGTTAATGCCTCACACAGTCAGTGCCATAGAACCAGTGTGTTTGAAGGAACGAACCGTAGATTTATATTCTTCACCAGTAAACCCCCTGATTTTAACTAGCTTTAGGGATTTTGTAGATATCCTTTTCCTACTGGAACCTTTTCCTACTGGAAATTAGCCGTCATTCTGTGTGTTTACCATAGGCCAACTTAATGCTTTCCATACAGAATCTCCGGCCTCACACACTGCTGCACTTTTCGCTCTACTACAAATGTCTCCTAGGCCGTCAGTCTTGGAAGCGATAAGGATTGTCTTCCTTCCGTACACGAGATTATTTCCCAGCTCTGTTCGGAGCGCTTCTTATCACATGCTTGGGCACTCTCATATCCCAGGTAACATGCTGGTGACTGTTAATCTTCACAAAGTGGGGATGAGAAAATAGGTTCAGAGAGTCTCAGAGACTTGCCAAAACCACACAGCTAGTAAGTGGCTCAGCTGAAATTCAAGCCCACGTCTATTTGAACTCAAGACCCAGGCTTTCCCAGGCAGTATTGGGAAATGAAGCCATTTGCTTTTAGCTGTTTCTGCTCCAGCTTCTGAAGACTAGGTTAGCTGTACAATTCTGAGTAAGCTGGTCATGGCCATCATCTCTCTAAATTAACACGTGTACCATTTTCTCTCTCTGAGTTGGTGTGACAGGATCATCTTCTTTTTCAGTGATTAGAGAATTCATGGATCGGATCAATTTTTTAAAATCAACTTCATGGGGAATGACTTTATATTTTAAATATAAATTTTGAGATTAAAATGCAAGAGTATATTTTAAATATAATTTTAAATGGCTCATTTGTAAAGATTTCAAATTGTATCATGAACATATTTCATTGCTTAATAGAATTTTTCGTGAGGGAAAAGCCCTGGAAATTTCCAGCCATCTGCAAATGTTTGAACTATGTATAGCTTGTTTGGGGTATACAAAAGCCAAATATGTTTTATGGGAAGTGAGACGTGCTTCTTCTGTGGTCGTCTCTCCCAATAGAAGGCTCTAATAATTCAGTGATATTCCCTGAGGAAATGGGGTGATTTATAATAGGGTTCCTTTTGTTGGACTTCGGTATTGTGGGGCATGTGTGCCAGACCCAGGATTGATTTATTATCATGTGAAAATTTTGCTCCATCCTAGAAATGAAAGATGGAAAAGACCCACTGAGGGCCTCACAGTACTGTAAGATCCGACTCGCTTCGTCCAGCTTGCACATGGCTTTGTCTGCTTACAGTGACTCCGGCGCCCCCCCTCCCCGCCCCCCGCCCTCGCTGCTTTGTGCCGTCGTCTCCAACTTCTGGCGATTGTGAGCCGCCAGGCACTCAGCCCCTCTTCCGCCCTAGCGAGCAGAGAAAATTCTCTGTAGAGCTGGGAACAATGAGCAAAAATAAGTAGACTGGGAAATAATGAGAACTTTGAGGTGCTTTTGTGTGTGAGGATGTCTGAACTTTCCCCCTCGGTGCTTTGCCTTATTCCTGGGCATCTGTGGTTTGTCCGGCGTGGGGTGGCAGTTCTGCAGCGCCAGTCTCTTGGTCTTGACGGCATTTCCCGGGCGAGGGCACCTCTGTCCTTTCTTTCTTGTGCTTCCCTCCATCCTCACTGTCTTCCTCCCTCCCCTCACGTTCTTTCTTTTCCTCCCTGTTTGCCTGCTTTCTCTCCAGGCCAGCCAAGGGCCGTGGCCCTCAGAGACCCCCACCTCATTGCACACGGTGACACGTTAGGCATCGAAACTGTGCAGATTCCTGACCACGTTTTAGGCTGTTCAGCATTGGTCTTTGATTTGAGAGGTTGGAAATTTAATATTTGTGTTGATGCATTATGTGGTCTAATGGAAGTCATTTAATCATCTTATCTTTCATTTCTCCAATAGTAGAAATTAAAATAATTGTTAACATCATATGTTCTTGGATCTTCACCTTCATGCCTTTTGATTCAGACTAACAGCTTATTTTCGTCTTTAAGTAAGAAGCTTTGTAAAGCTGTTTAATATGACATTGGTGAGTTTGATGGGAGAAAGTTATCATGATCATGAAAGCAGGCGCTCCGTGTACCGTCAGAGTTGGGCTATACTGGGGTGCTGGGTAGAACAAAACAAATAGCACCATTGCCCTCCAGTAGCCTTTCATCTGGAATTTACGATAATAGCTCTGGCAGGGACATCAGGACCTCAGTTAAATACGTTTGTGAATTAAGTATTTACATTATTTACAAACAAAGGATATCTGTAATCACTGCAGAGGTGGCTAAAGACTGGGTTTGGGCATGTGTGTATAAAGGAAAATGTAGACCCTTTGCTGACTCAGTGATTGGAGGAGACCGTTGGAGGAGAGTGTAGGATTTAACATTCCCGCCTTCTGAATGTTCTCATCTCTTCAGCATTCTCTGCTATGCCTGCAAGATAAGTCCACATTCCCTAGCCTGCTCCAAAGGACTCCCCAGGACAGGAACCCTGCTCTGTAGTCTGACTGCTCTGTGCTCTCCAGCCCTGACCTCCCTGCCTGGCTGGGCTTCTCTTTGCTGTCCCTCTGTCCTCTTGTCCCCCACAACTGCCACATGGGTTGTGTCTTTGTGTTGCAGCCTGGGCCTAGGATATGTTTTGCATCATTCATATCCAAAAGGGGACATCGAAATGTACAAACAAAGCAGCTATCACATAGGTCACCATCAACTAGTTAGAGAAAAGGGATATTAATAATCCCCTCAAATAGGAAAGACATAATCTTAAAGAAAGGCTAATTGTTTAAATTGAAATAGATTTAGTTTTTTTTTTTTTTAAACTCAATACTTTCTCCATTGTCACATCTTTACTGAGAACGAGTAAATATTTCATCAGTGACAAGCTTTCGGGAACCACTGAATCAGTCACTTGCTCTTTCATAGGCATGCAACTGATTGGCGCACTTCTTGTATTTTTTCATATTTTGTTGTTTTATAATTGGATATGTTTTCTTCCTTTCAAAAGGGCAAGTGTTTTATTAACAGCATCTGTGTCGTGCTCTTTGTATGCTTGGCACACGTGAGATGTGAACCCTAGTGGTTCAGGTTGACGTGTATGTGCTTTTTGGGTGGGGAGAATGGAGAGTGGTCAGGGCTCAGGGGAGGGGCTCAGTGGAGGAGACGCTTGGTGTGCTTCCAGGAAAACCTCGGTGGTAGAAGACATTGAGTCTGGTTGTTTTTTTTTTTTAATTTTTTTTAAAAATCTTTATTTATTTTTGAGAGAGAGAGAGACAGAATATGAGCAGGGGAGGGGCAGAGAGAGAGGGAGACACAGAATCCGAAGCAGGCTCCAGGCTCCACGCTGTCAGCACAGAGCCTGACGCAGGGCTCGAACTCACAAACCGTGAGATCATGACCTGAGCCGTAGTCAGACGCTCAACCGACTGAGCCAGCCAGGTGCCCCGAGTCTGTTTTTGATGAGAATCGGGGAATCAAAGCATAAGTGACAGAGAGCATATCCTACAAAAGACTGAACCAGTGATAAACTCGCTCCAGTTTGATCCTTCATGAAAAACCTGAGATTCTTGAGTAGTTTTTTGACATTTTTTTCCCTACCCCTCTCCTCTTCAACTGAGAATTTTGAGTTATAATATTAATTATAGTAATAGTTCTTCATCAGATGCTCAGTATATTTATAATATTTGCTTTAGGAACATAGCAAGGACAAAAAAGGTCTTGACCACTTTAATCTTTCTTAGTTTGAAGGTATGCATAAAAATGAAGCAGTAAGCCAACAGCTTCATGTTTTGCGAAAAGAAGTGAAGCAGTTGCAAGCAGAAGCTGCTAAACCACCATCACTTAATGTTGTGGAAGCTGCTGTTCACGCGGAAAACTTGATTACGTAAGTTTTGAGGGCATTATAATTTAAAATGCAATGTTGTTATTATTGATAGTAATCATACATGCTACTATACCCCCAGACACCCACTAATTAAATTAGTACAGGATCAGCAAACAATGGCCTTTGGACCAAGTCTGGCCTGCCACCTATTTTTATAAATAAAGTTTTATTGGAACATAGCCATGTCCATTTATTTACTTAATGTGCATGGCTTTATACCACAATGGCAGAATTGAATAGTTGTGACAATTTATGGCCCATAAAAACATAAAATATTTACTGGTTGGTCCTTTATAGAGTAAGTCTGCTGACCCCTGAATTATGAGATGATACAGCACATTGAAGTTCAATCATGGAGAGATTGAGTGCTTAAGTTTTATATCAAAGTTGCATTTACCCAGGAAGTCAGCATTGTCAGCTCAGATTATAGAGCAGAGTTTGAAGGGGAATTGCTCAGGGGAATTAGGTTCTCAAGTATAGTTGCCAGCTTGCATTTGGCCATCATGGCTTTTCCCTTGGAGCTCCTGGCTTACCCTCAATGTCTTCTTTCTTCCTAAAGCCACCAGGGCATGACTTGGGAGAGTGGTTGACCCTGCCTTTTACTTTAAGGTGGTTCCACATTCTAGTACCAGCAACTAATCCCCCAGCAGATCAGGGTAGTGGTGTGTGGGGTGGGGCATTGAGTTCTTTTGTGGATTGGACTGGGTGTCCAGGGAAGAAGGAGATGAGGTGAATAAGAAGTTGATGTGTCTTTTACTAGCAAAGGAACTCAAAACAGCCTGAGACTTAGAAGAGATATCTTTGTTCTGGGATCTTATTCTATATAGAAATCTCTTTCTGTGACACGGGTTTTAAAATTTAGAGAGGGGCACCTGAGTACTCAATTAAGCATCCAACTTTTACTCAGATCATGATCTCGCGGTTCACAGGTTTGAACCCTGCGTCAGGCTCTTTGCTGAAAGCTCAGAGCCTGGAGCCTGCTTCAGATTCTGTGTCTCCCCCTGTCTCTGCCCCTCCCGGGCTCATGCTCTGTATCTTGCTCTCTCTCAACAAGAAATAAAAACGTAAAAAGAAATATTAAAAAATTTAGAGAAATAAGTAATTAAATTAATTAAAAATGTATATTATATAAGGAATACACAAAGTTAAAGAATTATGAATTACATATAAAATATGAAACATTTAAGAATATTTAAAAAAAATTTTTGTAATGTTTATTCTTTGAGAGAGAGAGAGAAAGAGAGAGAGACAGCATGAGCTGGGGAGGGGCAGAGAGAGAGGGAGACACAGAATCTGAAGCAGGCTCCAGACTCTCTGAGCTGTCAGCACAGAGCCTGACGCAGGGCTCGAACTCAAGGACTAGGAGATCATGACCTGAGCCGAAGTCAGCCGCTTAACTGACTGAGCCACCCAGGGGCCCCTAATAAGGGTAAGAATATTAATAATATATATGATTCCATCCCTCCCCCCCCCCCCCCCCAGAGGACATAAAATCATTTCCGTGTATTAAAAATAAGTTGTTGGGTCAAGGTAGAAGATACTTATCTACCCCATGAATTTTTTTTCCCCATCAAATATTTTTAAAGTGACATTTATTTGGCGGCTCTGAAGGACTCTTAAGAATATTGCCTGTGTGAGAAGTGTAGAGTACCACGGAAGTACTTGTGAGTCTGTGTTCTCTTATTGTAGACCAGTAGCCTCACCTGTATTTTCCCACAGGGCCCTAGTGAATGCCTACAAGTTGCAGCCTACCCCTGGGGTTCAGAAGGTTGGCATTAGCCTCTTCTTTACTGTTGTGGATTATGTCAGTGATGAGACTCAGCGCCATCCTCCCACAAGGCAATTCTTTACTTCATGCATTGAGATCTTGGGACAGGTAAGGTAATTCTGTGTTTTTAGCCTCACTCACATATATTGAATCTCTGTAGCATCCTCATTAGTTATAGTGAGGGTTGACTTCAGACTTCTGTTACACGTTCAGAGTCTTACATAAGTCAGAAGCTTATGAATTGTTGACTTCTCAAGATGCGATTAAAATTGTTGGTATAGAATTTTGCTTCCCATACAAGAGATATTAAGTTACTCATATTTGAAAGTCTGGGAGACATCAAACTTTTTCATATGCTTTTTGTGTTATTAACAATAACAAGCTCTTATTTATAAAATGCTCTCCACTTCATCCTCACAGTGACTCTGAATGACTGATATCCTTTTCATTTTAAAGATGAAAACACAGGGGCGCCTGGCTGACTCAGTTGGTTAGGTGTCCGACTTCGGCCCAGATCACGATCTCACAGTTCATGGGTTCGAGCCCCACGTTGGGCTCTGTGTTGACAGCTCAGAGCCTGGAGCCTGCTTCAGATTCTGTGTCTCCCTCTCTCTCTCTGCCCCTCTCCCACTCATGCTGTCTCTCTCTCTCAAAAATAAACATTAAAAACAGTTTAAAGATGAGAAAACAGGTCTCTAAAAAATGAAATAACTTGCCTAAAGAATATAGCTGGTCAGTGCTGGAGCTGAGCCTGTATCCCACGTCATCTGTCTCAGTCCATGTTCGCTCCACCTCTCCACTGCTGTCTCCCAGTTGCTATTCTCAGTCCCCATTTCTTGATTTGACTTACTATTAAAAATACGGGTATTTAACAAGGCAAGAGCAATGTATCCATGCACATTTGTGAAATATGTCATAAAGGAAAGGAAAGCCACTTGATGGAAAATATGTAAACACTAACCATATACTCTTACCCAAATTCAATGGAATGAGTCCTTAGTTATTAGATACTTATAAGGGGACAATATAGAGCAGAAAATAAAATAGATTTTTAAGTAGTTTTTTTCCCTTGATTTTAAAATTGATGTATGCTTATGATAAGCAATGCAGACAATATAAAAAGTGTAAAGAAGAAACATTTCTCAATTCTAACCTACTGGAGATAGACACTGGTTATAGAGCTAAACATTTTATTATAGTTTATCTTGTGTATGTATGTTTATTAGTGTGTTATGTGTGTGTGTGTGTGTGTGTGTGTGTGTGTGTATGTAGAAATGATGTATCATTCCTATATACAGCTAAATAGATAAACTTCCTCAGAAATGGGCAAGTGCTATTTTGTTACCTCGTGTTTTTCATTCAAACACAACTTCTAGACATTATTCTGTGTTTATAAATATAGACTGATATCATGGTCTTTAATACATACTGTTCCATGGTACAGATACATTGTAATGTATGGAGCCCAGGGCCCTGGATGGATATTTAGGTAGTTTGTTTGTTTTGCTACAATAAGCCTGAGATAAATGTTCTTCCACATCTCTGTGAACTTGGACTATTTTTTCCAGGATAATTTCCTAGAAGTATGGTTGCTATGTCAAAGGGACTAACATTTGATGTATATTGTCACAGTGCCCTGTTCCCACTACCATAGCAGGGTTTGAATTTATTGCTCTCCATACCATAACCAGTGTTAAGAATGATGATTCTTTTAAAGTCTTGCTAATCTAAAAGGGGAAGTGTACTTTGTTATTATTTTAAGTTGGATTTCTTCAAGTATTTGTTAACTGGCATGACTTTTTCATATGTTTATTGGCCATTTAATTATTTTTTGTGATTTGCTAGTTATTGACCTTTGCACATTTTCTGTTGCAGAATTTCTTATTTTTTGATTGCTTTGAAAGAGCTCCTCAGACTATTAACCTGGTATCTGGAATATGTTCTAAATTGATTTTTCTACTTTGTCATTTTCCTTTTATTTTATCATACTTCTTGCCTTATAGAAGGTACAATTTTTGTACATTCAAATCTCTCAGTCCTCTTAGTATTTCTTTCTGCCTGTGGTCCAGCTTATCGGAGCTTTCCTGGCCCTGAGATTATTTAAATACTCACTTACATCCAGTACTTGAAACATTAGTGATCTTGATTATATATCAGTTTGTTAAAGTTAGCTTTTTAAAAGTATTGAAAGCACATCTCAATAATATCTATAACCTAGAGGTTTTGTTTTCTTGACAAAATGTTGATACTTAGTGGGGGCACCTGGGTGGCTCAGTAGGTTGATCATCTGACTTTGGCTCAGGTCATGATCTCATGGTTCATGAGTTCAAGCCCCATGTCACGCTTTGTGTGGACAGCTCAGAGCCTGGAGCCTGCTTCGGATTCTGTGTCTTCGTCTTTCTCTGCCCTCCCCTGCTCGTGCTTTGTATCTCTCTGTCAAAATAAACATTAAAAAAAAAAATGCTGATACTCAGTAATCATGGTAGGCACCTTGCAAATTTCTGGATTCAGATTATCCCAATATTTTAATCTTTTAAAAATTCTCTATGACTTGTCCAAATCAAATTAATGGATTATCCAGAATTTTTAATATCACTTCCATTAGAAGTGTTAGGTTTATCTGTGATGATTTTAGATTTTTTTTTTTTTATTGTTCCACATTTTCATTTAGAAAACGTTCTGTTTGCCTTACACACTAGCCCTTAAAACTCGGTTGTATAAATAAAAGTTGGGGAGGGGAGAATTTGGTGACATTTTCCCTTTCTGATTCTCTCAAGGTGTTTATCAGTGGCACTAAGTCAGAATGCAGAAAAGTACTTGAGACTGTTCTGAAGAATAGAAGGCTGTGCTCTCTCCTGTCCCCTTTCTTCACTCCCAATGCTGCACCTGCGGAGTTCATTCAGCTCTATGGGAAAGTGGTGAAGTTTCTAAGTGAGGACAACAGTGATATGATCTTCATGCTGCTGACCAAGGTGAGATGTGATTCCGTGCTGATGCCATCACTGAAACGTAGGATCTAGTGTCGTTTCCGCTCTGTAGAAATGAAAGGCCCCCTGGAGTTCTGTTTCCAGGTAGACCCTTTCCGCATTTTGTATCGTCTTCAAGCAGCCTTTCCGTGTGGGGGCAGTGGTTGTGTCGTGTAGGGCAGTCTTATTCCTCATAGTAGAGAAAGGACTTTGCTCCCGAGCCCTCTTTAGAAACAGTACAGCTTTGAAATATTCATAATAGTAATTTAGTGCATCCTTCTTTTGACTATATCCTGAATTTATGCCGAAAATGTGTTTGATAAATGAGTTGTAATATATCAAAGTCTCTCATATTTGGAAGAAGCCAGATATAAACAAATTGCCTTTGTCCTCATTCTGAGTAGAATATTAACTGAGACCTAGGCAATGAATTTACTTTGCCACTTGAGAATTACAGAGCCTTAGTGATTTTGCCTTCAATTGTATTTCTCTGACATCCATAAATCATAAAACCTAGGCATTTTTCTTTAGGGCCTAGAGACTGCTTTCAGTCTGTAATGGGGGAGAACAGGCTTTATAGTTGGGAATTCTGGAAGGTGATAGATAACAACATCCTGAATTTTTATTAACTGAGATAGGTAACTGCCATAGACACAGAAACACGGCTCTTTTAGATGGAGACAGTCGCCTAAGTGGCTACTCTTTTTTTTGGCAGAGTGTGGATTCTTGCCTAGGAGGGAAAACTTAACCAAAAGTTTACTATACAAAAAAGCACACGGGACCGAGAAAGCTTTGTCCCTGTGGCCCAGAGCGCAGAGATGGAGGCTTCCGGGTGCCTGTTAATTATTGACCTCCGCTCAGTACTTGATTATAAATTCTAGTTTCAGTTTTTGTAAAAAGCCAAATGCTCAGTGGTCTTTGACTTTAAGTTTGCACATCATTTTCTCTACTTCAGCTAATTTCCCCGTGTCAGTAAAACTGCTTCTTGTTTCTTTTTTCTTTTTAGTTCGATCTTAAGCAATGGTTAAACGCCACTAAACCTCCTCTGTCTGATCGTACCAGGCTTCTGGAGTCCATTCACTTGGCACTTACTGCCTGGGGCCTTGAACCAGATGAAGATATTTTGATGCCTTTTAATCTTTTCTGTAAGCACTGGACTTACCTTCTTCTCTACCAGTTCCCTGACCAGTACAGTGACATTCTCAGGCTGCTGATGCAAAGTAAGTGGCTTTTAATTGTGACTGATTAGATTGCAGCGAATGTTTGATGTGATATTTACCATTCTATGGATGTCATCTAAAAATGTAGAAATAAGACAAGTACGCAGGAGTTTAGAATTGCTAATTTTTACCTAAAGTGCTTGACAAACTGAAAGCTGTTTGTAGAAGAGGGCAGTGATTGTCTTAGTGATTGTCCTAAACGTTTGCATGGGTCCTGATTCAATAAGGCAGCACTTAGTATGTGGTGTTGGGGTCCACAGTCGTGCACCCACCTCTTTCCCTTGACTTTGCAACCATCCTGAACTGAGCCGGGGTAGACATGCACCTGCTTCCTCTGTTGACTGCAGATTTGGTGAGAGAAGGAAGTTGCTTCTTTGCAATATGTTTAAGGTGCCAGTCGGTTTCTCTGTAGGTCCAAATAGTGGATACATTTTGGTTCCCCTCCCCCTTAATTCTTTGACTCAAGCTTGTTTGTGAGTAAATTTTACCTATATATAATGGCAGACTGTGTTTATATTCGCCAAGGGACTGAGATGTGTTCAGTTTTCCACAGCCCCACTCTCCCATCTCCCCACCGCCCTGCATTTTTCACTGAAGTATTGGAGATTACAAGAGGAGTAAAGGTTGTTAGCGTTTTTATTTTGGGAATTTCATTAGGCAGGAATTTTACTGAAGTTTATTAAATGAGATAGTATTTACTTTTTTGTGCAAACTTCAGATAGTTTATAGGTGTAATGGAAAACTAAGATTTGCTTCATGCCAAATCTTTGTGTTACTTCATAGAAACCATTTAATGAATAGGTTAATGATTTTATATATTGGACTATCTGAAGAAATACTGAAATTTGTGGTCTCATTTTCAAGCTTTCATTGTTTCCTGTGGAGGCCAGTTGCAGGGTGGGTGGAGAATGGTTGCAGGAGAGGTATTTGTATGATTTTGATCCATACTTGCATAACTAATTTTTGTTCTAAATTTTCAAAATTTGATCAAGTATACATTGTGGGTTTTTTCCCCGAAACCTTTTTAAGGAATTGTAAACGGTGTGTGCAGGCAACCATTGACTTGCATTTAACAGGAAATTTATACTTCCCAGGAAGAGTAATTCAGTTAAAAGCCTGGGAATGACAGTACCACCCCTGTCAGATTCTATGACTTCTAGCCTCCTGGTTTCCCTTTCCTCCCTGGGGAGGGTGTTGCTGTTCTCGGGGCTCTATCCTTTGCTTTTCTATGATTTTCCTTCTTCATGGGCATGCCCGTTGTTTTCCCTGGCGTCACTACCCTCTTCTAGGTGTGCCTGACTCCCACACCTGTAACTTGATTCTGGGGCTCTGCCCCAGGAGCCGGACCACAGTAGCCATTCACCACAGACCCTTCACTGTTCCCTAGACATCTCTCGCTCACCATATTGCAGCTGCCTCATCATCTCTCCCCTCAGATATACCAGCCTCGGTTGTCCCTCGTGATCCTCATGCCATCTCTGGGTGGGAAGGGCCTGAGGAGGTCTGAGTCCTGGCCTCTGGGTGTGAGACTTACCAGGAGCACAGTGCTGTCCGTAGTGTCTGTTTTGCATGCTGTGTCTGTGTTGCTTTAGGTTTTGCCTGTTGAGGGAGTGGAGTTTCAGGAGTAAGTACGAGGAGAGAGCCTAGACTCTGAGGTTCCATTCTGCAACGCAGTCTCCCTTGTCTTGTTACTGCTGTTTCTCTCACAGCTTCATCCAGGAGAGTGGCACTTTTACCATTCCCCAGGTAGGGGCTGGTAGGCAGGATTCCCCACTCCCAACACTGGATTCCAGCCCCGATGACTCCGGCTGTGCTCACTCCCAGCAGAGTCACTAGGAACCAAGAAAGTCAAGAGGGAAAGTCAAGTGTCCGGGTGGACAGTTCTTTTAATAGGTTCTCATTACTGCGGCCTCTTCACCATAGATCTGTATGAATTTGTTTTGGATTTTTATTTAATTTTCATTTGTTTGGGTTTGTTTTTAATTTTAATTTTTTTAATGTTTCTATTTTATTTTATATTATTTATTAAAAAAAATTTTTTTCTTAATATTTATTTATTATTGAGAGACAGAGATAGAGCACGACAAGCATGGGAGGGGCAGAGAGAGGAGGAGACACAGAATCTGAAGCAGGCTCCAGGCTCCGGGCTGTCAGTGCAGACCCCAACGCGGGGCTCGAACTCACAAACCATGAGATCATGACCTAGCTGAAGTCGGACGCTCAACTGACTGAGCCACCCAGGCGCCCCATTAATGTTTTTATTTTATTTTTGAGAGAGACAGAGTGTGAGCAGGGGAGGGCAGAGAGAGAGGGACACACAGAACCCGAAGCAGGCTCCAGGCTCTGAGCTGTCAGCATAGAGCCTGACGTGGGGCTCGAACTCACCAGCCGTGAGATGCTTAACCAACTGAGCCACCCCAGGCGCCCCAAAATGTCGTTCCTTTGTAAAGTACACGTGTTCTTTGATTCAAGTTGAAAAAGTTAGTTTGTGAAAGATGCTAACTTGCTGTCCTCTTCCCGCCCCACAAGGCTCCGCGGAGCAGCTGCTGAGCCCGGAGTGTTGGAAAGCCACTCTGAGAGCCCTGGGCTGCTGTGCCCCAAACTGCCAGCAGGGGGCAGCTTCTGCCGAGAGCTCCGTGCTTCAAAGCTCTCCAGATGTTCTCTTGTCCGATAAGCAGGTGTGTAGCTTTTGGTGTCTGAAGTTTATGTCTCTGCATTTCTTTTCTGTTTCCTTCCCTATTTTTTAAACAGTTGGGACACATTCAAAATTTATATCTAAAAAGCTGCACTCTTATGGATTATCTTTAAGAGCGCTGTGTTTTCCTTTGTCTCTTGCTTCCTCCCATGCCCCCTTTGCCTTTCTCTCACACCTCAGAGTCTGATTCTTGCCCATCCGTTTAGGAGCAGCCCAGGCCACCCCGTTAAACCTCCCCTCACCACCTTAACCCATCTGATTCTTAAGCTTACACCCCTGGCACCTTTGGTCAGATTTTCATGCAGTGTCCCATGGGGCTGGGCTCCTCATTTCGTCAATTTTATGTGCTATGGGTCCATGTGAGAATGTACTGGACAGAATGGTTCCTCTGCTTTAGAAAAAGAGTTTGAAACCTGCTGATTTACTTTTCATATGCAAACACCTTTGCAACTGTGTTACAAAGTCTGAGCCCTCTGTCACAGTCCTCTGTAGTAGCTGCTGAAAGTAGACATTGGGTGAGGATTCTTTGACCAGTCATTCTCTTCCAGGTAATGGAGACGATACAGTGGCTCTCAAATTTTTTTTACAAGCTTCGCTTATCCACATTGGACTTTAAAAGCTTTGGTTTATTCTCAAAATGGAGTCCTTACATGGCTGATATGAAGACACTCTTGGGCTATCTTGTTAAAAGGCTGCTTGACTCAGAAATGGCCTGCTTGGCTCAAGACCCATCTGCCAGCAGCAAAGCAGGTAACATGCCTTTAGTGCAACAAGGAGTGGGGTGTTCTCCTCCATTAGAGGAGACTTGAATAGACACATGGAGAGATTTAAATCTTAGCAATAAAATTAAATATCTGAGTGTCAAGAAGAAGAAACAGGAAATATGCAGTGTAGGTGTGAACCCATCTATGTGTCATACCTCTGTTCCCCCGCACAGGGGTGCCTGCTTCAGCTTGTCTCTGCCCCTCCTTCATAGAGCAGGGTGCAAGGAGATGGGTTTCAGTCTCTAACTCTTCCTGTTCTTTCTCTTGCTCAGGAAAGGGTTATGAATATTTAAGCTTTTATCATTAAAAAATACGCAGTAAAAAATTATCCATGACCCTGTGTTGTAATAAAAATTCTTCAAGAAATTCCATTGCAGCAAATGAAAACACAGACATACTTAGTTATAAGAAACATGTTGTTTGCATATCAACATAGGTTTGTGAGTATATAGATGAGAAGAAGTAGATTTGTTTTTAGTGTTACCAATGATAATTAACAAAGGATGAGCTTGTTTCTTGTCTCTAAAAATTTTGCTTTGTTTTAGTGCTGAGATCCCTACATTCAGTAATCATCCAGCTCTTTAAGCCATGGATCTTGGTTTTAGAGGACAATGAAAGGTAAATTGTTTTTCAGATATTTAAATTCCTTTGAAATTTATAGACTTAAAGTTCTGAGGGGATTTTGGTATAAGGGATGCATTCATGGATTTGAATTTTTACGTAGGGCCGTATTTAAATTTAGAAAATGCTTCCTTATGGTTTTTTTAAATTTTTATTTAATTTATTTTTTTTTAATTAACATCCAAGTTAGTTAGCATATAGTACAACAGTGATTTCAGGAGTAGATTCCTTAATGCCCCTTACCCATTTAGCCCATCCCCCCTTCCCACACCCCCTCCAGTAACCCTCTGTTTGTTCTCCATGTTTATGAGTTTCTTATGCTTTGTCCCCCTCCCTGTTTTTTTTTTTTAATTATTTTTGCTTCCCTTTCCTTATATTCATCTGTTCTGTGTCTTAACGTCCTCATATGAGTGAAGTCATATGATTTTTGTCTTTAATTTCACTTAGCATAATACCCTCCAGGTCCACCCACGTAGTTGCAAATGGCAAGACTTCATCATTCTTTTTGATTGCTGAGGAATACTCCATTGTATTTATATACTACCTCTTCTTTATCCATTCATCCACTGATGGACATTTGGGCTCTTTCCCTACTTTGGCTATTGTTGATAGTGCTGCTATAAACATTGAGGTGAATGTGCCCCTTCGAAACAGCACACCTGTATCTCTTGGATAAATACATAGTAGTGCAATTGCTGGGTTGTAAGGTAGTTCTATTTTTTATTTTTTGAGGAACCTCCATACTGTTTTCCAGAGTGGCTGCACCAGTTTGCATTCTCTCCATAGAAAATGCTTCCTTATGAAGGGAACTTAAGACATTTTCTGTTAGTGGAATTGCTAGTCTGGTCGATCAGAGTTGTTAATACTAACTTCGAAGCAAAACCGGACACTCATTTCCTTTTTTTCCACAATAAAGACATTGAATAAATTTTGGTCCTTAATTTTGGAAAAATTGTTCTCTTGAATTTGAATTTGATAATACGATACTATAAAATATGAGAGTAACTTGATTTTATCCAGTACCTCAGTTAGTTTTTGGAAGTAAGTTGGCTTTCGAATTACTGGGTGGGAATTGATGTGAGCTCTGCAATTAAGTGAAAACATGGTGTTGTGAGCATTCAAACAAGAAGTGTAGAACTGCTCACATGCAGGTAGCTGCCTTATGAGTCTTTTCCCCGAAAGGCATACAGACAAAGCTACATGAACTTGTCGGGAGCTTGTTAACATTACGCCAGTGCTAGATATCTCAGTATTTAAGGTACCTTCACAAATATTGATCTGTTCCCAAGACTCAGAGAACAGGAATGGCTTACTCCAGTTCCACAGCCAGTGAGGGCAGAACTGAGAACAGAGCTCAAGGCTCTGACTTCCATGTCAGATCTTTGTATTAACCTGTGCTGCTCCAGGGGCTCATTGAGGAAAATAGAAAAGGTTCTGGATCTTTTCTTTTGCTAGAGAACTATCCTTAATCTATAAGCTTCAGGATTTTGCACAGATTCTAAGACTGCTGGCAGTAATACAGACTGCTGTTTATTTCTAGGAAGAATTAATGGGATTTATTTTGATATTGAACTTTCTGAACCCAGTTCAGAAACTAAAATGAGTTTTTTTCTTTGGTTATTTCCTGTCCCTTTTTGGTCATCTTTTTTGTTATGTGGATTTTTTTTTTCTTTTTTTCATGTTTTGGGTAGAGAAAACTGTTGAAGCCACTTAGCGGCATATACCTAAGACATTTGAAATGTAACCAAGATATACAGGGTGTAAATTAGGTATAAAAAGGTGTTAATTTATGTAGGTAACACATCTCTGACTTAATTGCATTGGAATAAACGTTGAGAAGGAAACTAAATTGTGTGGCTGATATTATGAGCCTCCCGGAATTTCCAGCTGTTAGAATGGTCTAAGTGTGTATTTGGGCTACGTAATACAGTGTTCTCTAGGACATAGGCGGTCCCTAGACTCTGGGGCCTAGAATAATTTAGTCATGGTGCTTTCATTTCTAAGTGTGTGCTTCTTTTATTTGAATCAGCCAACGACATTACCCCTGGCTGGAGAGTGATGCTGTGGTGGCCTCGAGCATCGTGCAGCTGTTCACTGACTGTGTTGATTCATTGCATGAGAGTTTTAAAGGTAGGAAGAGGTTACATTATGTCTCTGGTTGCCTGTCACTTTTTCCCTAAGTCGTTCGGTTAATCTTTGGCCTCTGCTTTCCCTACTTTATTTAATTTTATTTTAGTCGGGGGGCAGTCATCTTTGACCAAAGACGGTCACTGATACAACAGGTTAGCGTGAAGTTTGTAACATCATACGTTGTTTGTAAGGCAGCTCCGAGCCAGCCGTGGCAAATAGGCAGCCGTTCTCTTCAGATACTCTCTGGCCCTCATGTTGAACCTCGTTCTCTCTTCTGTGCCTCTAACTCCTTTTTCATGTTTTCTTTCTGTGCTTCATTTTGGGCAAAGGCTTGAGGTCTCTCTTCCAGTTTACTCAGTCTCCCCAGTCCTGTCTAACCTGCTTAACAACAACAACAACAACAAAAAGCTTTGAGTTTCTTATTTCAGTATCTAGAAGTTGTATTTGTTTTTCAAATCTACTGTGTTTCTTTTTGATAGCATCTGATTTCTTTTTTTGTTTAAAATTCTAATTGTTATTTCTTTGAAATGTTTAAACATGCTTTGCTTTATGACCTGTGTGCGGTAGTAATTATCTGAAGTCCCTGCTGGGGACACCTGGCTTATGCTACAGTTGGATGTTCCTTTAGATTCTCATACTTAGAGGCTTGTTTCCTTGTGTATTTTAAAAAAACGTTCACTTATTTTGAGAGAGAGGAAGCAAAGAGAGAGAAAGGAGGCGAGAAAGAATCCCAAGAGGCTCCATGCTTAGCTCAAAGCCTCACTTGGGGCTCGATCTCAGAACTGTGAGATCATGACCTGAGCCAGTAGATATCAAGGGTTGGATGCTTAACCGACTGAGCCACCCAGGTGCCCCTCCTTTTGTATCTTTTTGTTTGTTTATTTGTTTATTTTGAGAGAGTGCGCAGGAAGGGCAGAGAGAGAGAGAGAGAGAGAATCCCAAGCAGGCTCTGTGTTGTCAGTGTGAAGGGTGACACGGGGCTTGAACTCACAAACTGTGAGATCACAACCTGAGCCGAAATCAAGAGTCAGATGCTTAACCAACTGAGCCACCCAGGCACTTCTCTGTGTATATTTTTAAATTTCGTATTGTGAGCCCATATTTAGAGAGATTTTCTCTGTAGAAATTCCATGAAGACCAGGATGAGGGTGTGTCTTCCAGAAAAGATCCTCATTTGTTCCATCTGGAACTATGATTCCTCAGCCTGCGGTTTCTCTCACTACACAGGTATAAGCAGTCAGACCCCAGACTTGCTTGTAGGTGTGCCCAGTTACCACGAACAGCTCCCCCCCTCCCCCCCCCCCCCCCCCACTTCCTCCGCTCCAAGTCCAGGTGAAGGCAGAGAAAAGGTTCCTTTCTTCCCCTGATCTGCCCTCTCAGTGAGGGCACAGGCCTTGGGAGACTCCTCATGCTATTAGAGCCCTGCAGAAGCAGACCCCTCGGCATGCAGCTGAGGCCTTGGTGTCTGTTCAGGACTTACGTTTCCTGGGCTCTCTTTGCTTCTGGCCACCCGCATTTGGCCTTGTTGTCTTCCGCTGTGTGTACCTAGCTATGCATTTTCAAAGATGTTTTATTTTACCTACTGTATCCAAATGTTTTATATTGGGAGGTTTATAAGGACATTTGTTCCACTCCACCCAGATTCTTGTGGTTGCCTCCTTCTAGTTTCTGTTCCTGCCTATTGAATAGATTAATTATTTCCTGAAAACAGTATTTATGTCCTATCATATTCATATTTCCAAACTTTTAAGTGTCATGTTTTAGCCCAACATTCGGATGTATCTGGCCCAGTGCACTTCAGCATTGTGCAATGGCTTCCTTATGGAAACCTTCCACTCCAGCCATACTGCTTGATACACTGTTCCGCCGATGTCCTTGGCCCTCCCCTCACTGTGCTTGCTCATGCTGACTCCACTACTGGACGAAGCCTCGGGTCCTTTATATTCTTCTGCACATGTTTTTGTACACACGTGTTTCTCTTCTGCCACTGAATCTTCATAGTGCATCTTCATAGTTTGAGTCCTTCAGGAGCAGACACCGTGGTGGGGTAGAAGGCTACTTGGGATCTTTTTGGGGTGGTCCCTGGGAAGATAGGAGGGAGAGGAGCGGCAGTGGGCGAAGAACTCCTTCAGGGCCTGTGCAGGTGTAACACCTGTGAAAGGCGATGGGAAGGAAGAGCAGTGCCTCTGCCCAGGTGCAGCTCCGAGAAAGGCTGGCCAGCCCAGCAGCGAGCGCCGGGCCAGGATTCCTCACGGAGTGTTCCCCTGGTGGGCAGAAGTGGCCAGCTCTGTGCTCAGCTGTTGGCTCCACTCAGGCACTGCAGTGAGTCCTAAAGGTGCCACGGCCCGATTGGCACGTGCCGTTTCTGACTAGTGTACCTCTGTGGCTGCTGTGGCCTCTGTGGCCGCCATGTGTCTGTGTGGCACTTAGTCACAGACTTAATATGTCATCCAGTCCTTAAAAAAATGTGCATGTGTATAGAAAGATTTAGGTTCACAGCAAAATTGAGCAGAAAGTACAGCAAGTTCCCATATCCCTCCCCCCACCCCCCGGATAGCCTCCCCCACTATCAACAGCCCCCCACCAGAGTGGTACATTTGTTACAGTTGATGAGCCTACGCTGACACATCATTATCACCCAAAGTCATGGTGTATGTTAGGGTTCGCTCTTGATGTTGTACGTTGATTTTGAGAAATGTATGATGAAACATACCCACCATTACAGTTCTGCCTACGCCCCCCCCCCCCACTAATTCTTGGGGAGAATTTTTTTTTTCTTTCCCCGTAGTTTTAGTTTTTCTATAATGCCAAATAATTGGAATCATACATTATATAGCATTTCATATTGGCTTCTTTCACTTACTATTATGCATTTAAGATTTCTCCAAGTCTTTTCATGGCCTGATAGCTCATTTCCTTTCAATGCTGAACAACATTCCGTTGCCTAGATGTATCCATCCAGTATTTTATATTGATCTTTTATATATATGCCTGATCTCTTAAAAAATTTTTTTCTGACTCAACTGTAAGATGTAAGCTCTAGGCACAGAAACATTCTTTTTATCCCCACAAGACTTGGGCAGTGCCGTAGGTTCAGTGTCTATTTGATAAGTATGGGTTCAATGAGTAACGCATGAAATCCTAATAGTACTCACTTTTTTGTTTTTGTTTTTTTTTGGAAAGATAGACTTCTGGCTTCTTCTTACCATCATCAAAAAGATTTGAGCATTAAATTATAATCACAAAGGCTGTATATATTTGGTTTCTTAGTATAAGGGACAAGTACTCTCTTAGGCTCTTGCCTGTGTATATAAAGTAAGAAAGTAGCTTGGGTACAGGAGGGACATGGCTAACATCAGGAATTGGTAGCTGAGTTCAAGGAGAGGAAACAGCACTGTGCAAAGCAGGAAGAAGTATTTTGTAGCCTTTTAGTGAGGTCTTCTGAACCAGCTCTCTCCTTTTATTTGTGAGAAAATGAAGACCCAAAAAGCAAAATGAATTTATCTGAGCTCACAGAACTTAGGTGTATCTGGGCTGGAACTAGAAACTCAGTCTTGTCCTAAGAGATTACCTTTTAGACGTCTTGTACCTACATATCCGTACTTTTAAACAAAACTATTTTTATTCACATTTGAACAAATGCTACTCTTACCTTGTCTTAAGAGGTTAAAAACATGTTAGTGTTTCATGATGCAGAATAAAGTAAGGATGCGAACCAAGGGCACAGGCATGTTAGAAATGATAAATTGATTGGTACCATGGGCTGATGCTTATTTGTCATTTTTCAAAAGCCGCTATTAAGAAACATCATCAGGTTTCTGTTCTTGTGTGTGGCTCTCTCTTCTTTGACTCCATTCATTCCTTTTCATAAAACCAGAAAGTCTGAAAAGTTTTGTTTTAGACGAAACGCCGGTTACATTGCCATGAACTCTTGAGGGCACTGTAGTAATTGATACTGGTGATGATAATACTGAGTGATAATACAGGAGTGTCATTTTAGACTAACTTGGCTGAGTGACAGCAATAGTCTAGTTTTACCGCACCAAGGGTTAAGTTTTAGTCATGTGGCACATTTCTTCTTGAGGGGTATTAGATTCCTCCAGGGTGCCAAATGAGTAAGTGCTAAGGCCAGTGGCCGCGTATATGCCGAGGGCAGCAGACTAAAGGGGTACCTGGGAGTGGTTGGGGTTATGCAAGTGTATTTGTGTTAAAAAGCCAAATAGTTAGAAGTTTTAAAGAAACACTGATCGCCCCTGCTTTCTCCCACATCCCAGCTACTTATTCCAGTTACCCAAGTGAGTAATTACATACCAGTCTTTGTTAGTAATTTGCCATCAGTTTTTTTTTTTTTCCTGGCACATGAAAATCTTTGAAAGTGAGTAAATATAGAGAACCTTAGGTCTTAGACTTTCAGTTCAAATTTCTGTTTTGTATTAATTTGTTTATTTTTAAAGATAACCCTGAATGTCTTCATCTGTGTTTTCCGTTTCAATTTCAGATAAGCTGTCACCAGGTGATGATGGAGCCCTCAGGTTGCACCTGCTGCATTACTGTGAAGCATGCACAGCACCCAGAATGCCCGAGTTCATTCTGTACGCTTTCCATAGTGCCTACCAGAAGCTCCCGTGGAGGGACCTGCACCCTGACCAGATGCTCATGGAGGCCTTCTTCAAAGTAAGCCTCACTTCCCGTGGCACAGCCCGGCTTCTGGGCAGCAGCCTGTTCAATGGTTTTTAGCCACAGTTGCGGTGTGGGCTTTCTGTGTGCCTGTGTGGTGCTTGTGTGGAGCATGTGACTTCCCATGGAAATCGTTTCACTGTGTGAGCGGGTGATTGGAAAACACTTCTAGGACCATTTTTAAACCCAGAGAAAGATTTTGTCTGTCATATGGCTGCCACCCCCTAGATTTTAGTAATATTGTTCGATGAGTACATAGTTTAATGACTTCGTCATGCTCAATCTTGGTGTTTCTGGGTTTGCATATTTTTCTAGGATAGCATCACCAGACTTTCATACTGTTAAATGTTCTATTAGAGCAAAATGTAATTGGTACTCAAGCCATTAGTTTCTTTAAGCAGTTACATAAGGGAATAATGTTGTAGGAGATAGAAGTGCGTTGTAACGGCCAATGATGCATCATAATCGTATAAAGACCTGAAATGACCTGGAAAAAATGCTAATCTGTGTGTGTGAGTTTTAGCAGTAGAAGCAATAGTTGTGAAAAACAGCCACAGTGGTGTTACTTACCAGCCAGGCAGTGTTGTTGTTCTTAAGTTTATAGTTTTCTTTGTTTTGTTTGAGAGAGAGAGAGAGAGCACGCAGGGAAGGGGAGAGGGAGAGAGAATCTTCAGTGGACTCCACACCCAGCGAGGAGCCTGATGTGGGGCTCAATCTCATTCATGACCATGAGATCACGACCTGAGCCGAAATTGAGAGTCGGACGCTTAACTGACTGAGCCACCCAGGCACCCCTCTTATGTTGCTATTTTTAAAAACCTGTTATAATCTGGTCTTCTTAGCTTTTTATAGTCATCTCCATTTATTTATTCATAGTCACTAGCTCATTTGTGTTCACTCTTAACTTAATGTCAATTGATTACTGGGACACCCTAAGTGCTTTAATTACTGCAGGTCCACAGTGGTTCGCGGCAGTAGTGAAATGTACTGCAGTCCTTCTGTGCTGCACACGGAGACTCACCTGGGATGTTCTTGTCAGCCACTTGTCTGTGGCTGAGCTCCAGGGAAAGCTGAGGACAGTTGTCTCAGAGATAAAAGGTTAGGAATGATTTTGTAGCTAGGTTTAGTATATGAGACAGGTCCTAAGTATGTATTTGTCACTGTTACGAACATGGAAGAAAATGTTTGTTTAAAGAGCTGTAATACAGGTTTAAGTAAGAGGGCAGCCTCGGCTGTGTGACAGATTAAACTAGAACAGTCTCTGAAGGGATGCTCTAGACTCTGTGCCTCTAGGAATTTTAGTCTAATGATAGATGACCCCGACCTGCCCAGAAGCTGGAAGCTTTTCAGTTCTATGTGTCTTGCTGGCCTTAGAAGGGATGTTTTTTGAAGGGTTTAGAGTGAGGTTAGAGGTTATCAGGAGGATGAAGAATCATTTTCTAAAAGGGAAAAGGATAAGTAGTTAGTATGATACAATGATGGTAGTCATGGGAGGGCATGAATCATTACCAAGTTCCATTGATTGTGATTTTATAAATGGAGTAGAGCTTTTTAACCTTCATTTTAAACAGAAAAATTTATAGCCAGCCACATTTTATTTTAAACAGACTGTTGAGGGGCGCCTGGTTGCTCAGTCGATTGAGCGTCTGACTTTGACTCAGGTCATGACCTCGCGGTTCATGAGTTCCGGCCCCAAGTCGGGCTCTGTGCTAATAGCTCAGAGCGTGAAGCCTACTTCAGATTCTGTGTCTCCCTCTCTCTCTGCCTCTCCCCTGCTCGTGCTCTGTCTCTCTCTCTCTCAAAAATAAATAAACATTAAAAAAAATGTAAACAGACTGTTGAAATGGGCTAATAAGATAGAACTCTGACATTGATTATATACTTTAAAATATATCTACCACCCCTCCTACCAATCCCTAATGTATTTTAAATAGGATTTAACATTATGAAGTCATCAAAAATCACAAAGACTAATGTTGTGGAGATACTTTTATAACATAACATTACACTAAAAAGGCAGTATAAAAATTATGTACACTGTTATAGTAGGTCTAAAAGTAGAGTCCTAGGACCAGTAGTGTCTGTACCACCAGGAAACTTACTAAAAATCCAAATTCCTGCTCCCACCCTGGATTTAGGAAATATAAAATTTGGCAGCAGGGTCCCACAGTCTGTGTTTTAGTGGGTCTTTAGTGGGGGGGGGGGGCGGGCTTCTGATATATGATCAGCTTTAGGAACCACTGGCTAGTAGATCTCAGTCTTTGACCTGTCCTTGCACATCTGAGGGCTGTAATAGACTCCCCTGAACTTTGGTGACTGACCGTGGCAGTCTGGTTAGAGCTAGGGAAGGTCACTCCTCTCCTATTAAGAATTAGTGGAATAGAGGCACCTGGGTGGCTCAGTAGGTTGAGCATCTGACTCTTGATTTTGGCTCAGGTCATGATCCCAGGGTCGTGGGATTGAGCCCTGTGTCAGGCTCTGTGCTGAGTGTGTAACCTGCTTAAGATTCTCTGTCTCTCTCTCTCTCTCTCACTCTCTCTCTCTCTCTCTCTCTGTCTGTCTCTCTCTCTCCTTTTGTCCCTGCTCATGCACTCTCTCCCTCTCCCTCCCTCCCTCTCTCTAAAAAAAATAACAAAGAAAAAAAGAATTCGTGGAATAAATAATGAACTCTAAATAAGGTGAAAAATGTACACATTCACTGAGCATGGAAGAAAAAATATGACAAATGTTAAGTCTAAATCTCTGGGGGAAGGATTTATAGATGATTTTTATAATCTGGGAAAAAAGTTACTTTTTAAAATACAATTTAGTAAACACTGATTTATACACATCTTCAAGATAGCTTAAAGCAAAACATTGATTTGAATTCATTTCCCTTTAGGTGGAACGAGGAAGCCCTAAGAGCTGCTTCTTATTTTTGGGGTCTGTCCTGTGCGAAGTCAACTGGGTCAGTGTGCTCTCTGACGCCTGGAGCCCCAGTCCTCACCCAGAGACGCGGAGCATGATTGTCTGCCTCCTTTTCATGATGATTTTATTGGCAAAGGAAGATCAGCTGGTAGACCAAGCAGTAAGTTTGGAGAGCCTGAGATGAAGACTTGGCAAGGCTTCCGAGATCCTCCCTTTCTACGAAGTTGTAGTTTTTCACTGGTTTCCCTAACACCTCTGTCGGCGTGATATCTACTTGGCATTTGGGATGTGCCTTCAACTAGTGCCTGATTTTCTGGGATCGTTCCTAATCGAATTCTGGATCATGAAGGGAGGCACATGGAGTTAGAATATAAAAATCAATTTTATCTTATATCTCATTAATTGCTAGTTTTATGACTAGATCCAAGAGTTCCTTTGAAAAACTGGGTTCTGAATACTTACAAATCTTAAAGTGTTTTTGCCAAGACTTTGGTTATTACTTTCACTAGCACTTCTACTTGAGTAGATACTTCTTTGACATCTTACCTGTTCCATGCTGGTCATGGGCCCTCTTAGTGGTCACTCCATAGACTGGAGACATATTTCTGGGAAATGGGGAACTCCAAAACTAAAGGAGTGTGTGTTTTATTTTCAGGATTCACCTCTGCTGAATCTCCTTGGACAAACAAGCTCACTTTCATGGCATCTTGTAGACGTTGTGTCATACCAGAGTGTGCTAGGTTATTTCAGCAGCCATTACCAGCCATCCGTCATCCTGGCAAAGGAACCTTCTGCTGAATTAATCATGAAGCTGCTGAGAGTGTCTGCAGGCCTTTCTGTTCCTACTGACGGCCAGAAACATCTCGTAAGTTGAGTGGGTGCTTTAAAAGGCAGAGTGTTCTTCAGGGTTGTAATAGTGTAAGTGCTACTGAGGACAGGCTCAAGCCTCGTGATGGCTCAGTTAAAAAAGGTAGAGGAGGGGCGCCTGGGTGGCTCAGTCGGTTAAACGGCCGACTTCGGCTCAGGTCATGATCTCGCGGTCCGTGAGTTCGAGCCCCGCGTCGGGCTCTGTGCTGCCCGCGCAGAGCCTGGAGCCTGTTTCAGATTCTGTGTCTCCCTCTCTCTGACCCTCCCCCGTTCATGCTTTCTCTCTCTCTGTCTCAAAAATAAATAAACGTTAAAAAAAAAAAAAATTAAGGTAGAGGATGTATGTCATGGTGCACTTAATTTTGTACTCCTAGAGTTTTTAGTTTTAATTATCTCTCTTGGTCAACCTTCACTTACGGCAGTATCATGGGCTAACGAGAGGTGAAAAAGGTTGAGGGTGGCAGCTGTTGGTTTAGGGATCTGGATGTCCTTGGCAGCAGAATGGCAGGGAAGTTGTGAGCACGAGTTTGAGGTCTGACCAACTCCGGTCCCCCGCCCCCTGCCATTGTGACGTTGGTGTTCTCATCTGAATTGGAAATAGTAATACTTGCCCGTTTGTTGTGAGAATTAAATTAGGTAATGAAGATAAAAGTGTTTGGAAAAGTTTCTGGCAAGTAATTAGTATAGCGTTAATGTTTTTATTAACAGAGTGAAAAAGGAAGAGTGTTCTGGAATTCGGGAGAATGTGTGTTCTAGTGACAGATGTGTGCGTATCCCTAGACACAGGGTCGGTCCTTCGACACACACCTGTCTTTGTGTGGTCTCCTGCTCTGTTCTCTCTACCCGCTACCAAAGCAGTCAGAGCCGCGGCATGCTCCCCAGCACTTAACGCTGCTTGCATGGATTCATATGAACGCTCCTTTTTCTGTCAGGATGCAGTTCCAAAATGCCGAGCCTTCACTCATCAGATGGTTCAATTCCTCAGCTCCCTGGAACAAAATGGAAAAATCACCTTAGCAGCCCTAGAAAAGGAGATGTCTAAGCTCTTAGATGATATCATCGCCTTTAACCCACCTGGTAAGTGGCCACGGGCAGTCATGTATTTATTCAGTCGGTGAATCCCTGCGGTGTGTGAGGCCTCGTGAGGTCCGGGAGGCGGGCAGGACGCTTTCAGTCGTGTTCCCGGAGAAGTGATGCGCAGAGAGAGGACTGGCTCCCAGGGACACTATCATTTCAGCACTGGGGAGGCACGAGTGCTAAGAACTTGAGGAGGGGTTCACACTGTCGGGTGCTGGTGTGAGGTTAACTGGACTGAGGGCTAAGCTAGACGACTGGATTTAATGAGTGGGGGGAGCCAGAGACGGCCCGTGAGCAGCATTCCAAGATGCTTTGGCTCTTCCCTGGTGGGCACTCCAGAATCACCTATAGACACGTGAAGAAACTGTGTGCAGAGAACTTGTGCTCCCAGCAGTTTGGTGGACTGGGTATCTTGACTGCTTCTGCTGAAAACAACTAAGAATGCTGGAGAAAATGTTTTTATGAAACCAAAAATGAAACTTATCATGGAAAATCTTAGAAGTCAGGACCTAAGTGGAGGAGGAACCTGCAAAGGTAATTGGAGTGCCAAGGCTGGCTTCTCCCATGAAGGCTTTTGTGGAACCTTCTTAGACTGGGTGGAGGCACTAAAGGCCGGGGCTTGCTAGTAATGGGATCCTAAAAGGAGCTCCTGTGCATCACCCACAGGATGGCATCTTCAGGACAAGGGTAGCTAGAGCTTAACCTGCCCCTGGGAGAGGAGGGCAAAGACAGTGGTATGTTTGACCTGGGTGTTGGGGCACATGTCTGTGTGGTGGGCAAAGAGCTACATCTTTTTGAAAATTAGTATAAGTTGAAGCACATCTTTGAATTTGAAGCACAAATTCCCGCTACCTAGACTGTCAAGAGAAAAATTCCTGTATGTGGAAATTGAGTTCAAGTTGTTCTGGGTTGGCAGTGCCGTTAGATGCCTGGTACAAAGCAACCACAGAGCCACTTTGCAGAAACCTGTCTTCAACTCTGGCCTCAGAGTTCCAAGGAATATGAAATCCTAGTGGGAAAAAAATGTCATAAAACACATAAGGAAACAAGGCCCCACAAGCAAGTCAGCAGAAAATGACAGTAGACTCACACATATAAAGACTTAAGACACTGGAATAATTAATTAACACAGTAAACTAGTATTTTTAATCTATTTGATGAAATAAAAGATTTGAAAATGTCAGTAAGGAGCAAGAAATTATAGAAATATACAGCTTTGAGAGAGAATCAGATATTCTAGAAATGAAAATATAAAAATTGTGATAAAAACTTGGTAGGCTCAACTCCTCTGAAGAGAAAATTAGTAAGCCGGAAAACGAATATGAAGACAATGTCCAGAATGCAGAACAGACAGAGAAAGAATGTGGAAGTGAGGTTAGAGGGCATGGAGGATAGGCCGAGAAGATTTACCACATATCCAGTCACCCAGTCAGAATTCCAAGAGAAGAGGACAGAACTGGGGGGAGGCAGTAAGGAGCTGGAGAGATAGCAGGACTGAGAATTTTCCAGGGCTGATGAACGGAACACTCCTCGGATTCAGTAAACCCAGCAAATCTCAAGAAGGTTGGAGAGAAATTGACATCTATACACACTGTGGTGACACTGCAGAGGTACCAGGGACAAAGGAAACAACTTTCACATGAAGGAAGGAAGGACAGATGGGCGGACACGTTCAAAGGAACAACATTTGCACTGACCGCCGATTTCTCAGTAGCAACAAAGGAAGCTAAGACAGTGGAGCAACTCGAGTGTGCTCCGAGAAAATGACCGTGACCTGGAACTGTCACCTTAGAGATACAGTCTTCAAGGGTAAGGATAAAATAATAAAGATATTTTCACTGACAATGGAGAGTGTCCCAAAGACATCACTAAAGGCAGTCTTGAAGCATGTTCTTTAGGTAGAAGAGTCATCACGAATAAAAAGAATTGGATTGCAAGAAGGAAAAGTAAGCAGAGAAAGTGGTAAAATGTGGTTAATATGAACATAAACTGCCTGTGGAAAGCTACAGTCAGCATGCATTTAGGGGCTTGAAAAGCAAAAGCTGAAATTAAACTATATGACCACGAGTATATAGAAGTGAGGAAGGAGGTTGAGTTAAAAGCATTCTAAAGTTTTAGTATTGTTCGAAAGGGTCAACAAATTGATTAAATTTATACCTTGATGAAATGTGAATGTTGACATTTCTCAGATGTTCGCTAAAATAATAGAAATAAAATGTATAATTGCCAAGTTAGTGGAAAGAGATAAAAAGGAATGGCCAAAATGCATTTAGTCCAAAGAAGGCAAGAAAAGAAGCTTGGAGAAGGTGAGAAAAATAACCAAAATGAGGTGGTAGAGTTTACGTCCATAAATGTTAATGGACTGTTTAAAAGACAGAATTTGTCAGACTGGATTAATAATGCACAACACCAGCTCTAAGCTGTTTATAAAAAGTACATACAAAGCATAGGCTATACAAAGCTTTCTAGAAGGCAGTCATAGCGGGCAGTTACTAAAATAGAAAGCTGGCATAGCTTCCATATAGCTTTCATATAGATAGGACTATATGGCAGAAAGCATTACAGAGCCAGATGATCTCTAGGGTGTTTTCCTGCCTTGAAGTTGCATGACAGAAAAATAAATAAATAAAAAGCGTTAATAGAGATAGAGTCATTGGAAATTGATAAAAGTTTTCATATACCAGGAAGATGCAATAATGATAAATGTATTTGTACCTAATAACACAGTAGCGACTACAAATACCTGAAGTGAAAATTGACAGAATTAGGAAGAGAAATGTGAAAGTCATTCACAGTAAGAGATGTGGCCACACTTCTGACAGTAATTAATTAAGGAAGGAAAATCAGTAAGGCTTTAGGAAGTCTGATGGCCCAGCTGGCTGTAGTGCCCATGCGGAGGAGATGTGCTCTGTAAACGCAGAACTCATGTGGTGTCAATCTTGCCCAGCACAGGTAAGGAACCTCGCCACTTGTTCAGTAGAAAGTCAGTTTCCACCAATCCCAAAGGACTGGTGTGGAACAGACCACGCACATTTTAACCACAGTGCAGTGAACTTAGGAATCAGTAGCAAAATATAATCGCGTGCTGGAATTAAGAAGCAAACTTTAAATAACTGATGACCAAAGAAGCAATCATAATAGAAATTAAAAATATTTAGAACTGGATACAAAACCAGAATGCATCAAAACTTGTAGGATGCAGCTGCAGTGGCACTTAATTGCTTGGCCTTAAATGCTTATATTAAAATTTTAAAAAGATGAAGGTTAGTAAGGTAAGGATCCAGCTTAAGAGGTTATAAAAAGAACAGCAAAATACAACTAAAGACTGTGGAAGGGAAGAAGTAATAATCCAGAGAAGATAAGTAGGAAGAGACTGAGGATGAAGAACAATGAAAGTGGCCAATACAGGCGTTGGTGAATCTAAATGAAATGTGAGTGTCTAAAACAAGAATAACAGTAATGCCTCCCTAGGTTATGGCACCAGTAGGTTAAAGCCCTTGCATGGTCTGAGAGTCAGTTAACATCAGACTTTGAAAACTCAAGAATGCATGTGTCATTTGTAAGATAACCACCATAAGAATGTTGAGTGTTTAACTTCCAGACGAAAAGAGAAAAAGTACAATAAGATATAATGAAGTAAAAAAGAGAAAAAGGAATGTGGAATAGGAGGAATAAAGAGAAGATATATCAGAAGATAATAGATTTAGACCCCGTTACGTCAGTAATTACATTAAATATGAATGACTAAAATTGTCACACTGAATAAAGGAAGGAAGAAAAAGATGACCCACTAGAAAAAAATGAACAAAGACCCTTGAATTGACCCTCCACAAAAGAGAATATCTAAATGACCAGTGTATCTACCAAAAGGTGCTAAACCTTGTTAATAATCAGGGAAAATATCGGGGTGCCTTGGTGACTCAGTCGGGTAAGCATCCGACTCTTGGTTTCAGCTCAGGTCATGATCTCACAGCACGGAGCCTGCTTGGGATTCTCTCACTCTCCCACTCTCTCTGCCCCTCTCCCGTTTATTCACACATGCATGAGCATACTCTCTCTCTCTCTTTCTCTCAAAATAAATAAGTAAACTTTAAAAAAATAATCAGGGAAATACAAATTAAAACCTTAGAGACATATGATGACATATCCATTAGAATGGCTAAAATTAAAAAGATTTCAATACTAACTGTTGGCAACTATGTAGATCAGAGTAACTCTCGTGTACTGTTGATCACAGAGTATATTGGTACAACCTTTTTTAGAAGTTTGCTATGATCTACTGGTTTGCATATCTTACAACTCAGAATTCTGCTCCTAGAATATTCTAAAAGAAATGCACCTGTGCCCTGGGAAATATGAACAGTGTCTGTAGCTATGCATCTAAGGGGGTCCAAAACCGAAAAGAGCCCATTTGTTCAGTAGAAAGGACAAATTGTTGTATATTTGTATAATAGAATACAACAGTGAAAATCTGCCTCATCATGGGTGAATCTCACAAACTTTTAAATATTTACTTAAATACTGTTTGAAAATAGGTGATTATAGTGTACTATGCTGGGAAGCATAGTCATTTAAAGCTGGTGTCACTGAGCAGATTGGAATTGGTGAACAAGAAATCAGTTGAAATTTCTCGAACATATCTGCAATATAGATTTACCATACAGGGCATGTAATATGGTAGTCAAAAATAGAGATTCTGGAACCAAACTGCCTGCTTTATCCACTTGCTAACTATGTGATCTTGTAGAAGTTGTGTAACTTCATCTGCAGACTGGGCATAATAATCGTACCTGTCTCATGTGGATAGTGTAAGCACGGAATGAGTGTATGCCTGGAGCTGTAGCATCGGTCTGGCAAGTCAGTAACTCAGTGAATGTTAAAAAAGGAAAGAAAAGAAAATTACCAGACAGTACTGGAGAGGCTGTTTTAGAATTGATCAAATGGGTTTAGGCCCTGAAGATTAGCTAATAGCTGGCCAAGCACAGGAGAGGAGGGCTTTCTAGAAAGATCTTAATCAGAAGAGTGATGGGATCAGATCTGGTTTTTCAGAAAACATTTGTTGGCTGTGTTGATGATGCATAGGGAGAGGCAAGGGTGGGATCTATTAGGAAGTTTATTGTAGTAGTTTTTTGTTCCTGTGAGTCATAATTAAAAGGCAGATTCAAATTAAAATTGCTATTGGACTGAAATTCATAGATAATGCCTTAATAAAGAATATCTGTGGGGTGCCTGGGTGGCTCAGTTAAGCGTCCAACTCTGGATTTCAGCTCAGGTCATGATCTCATGGTTCACGAGAGCCCTGCGTCAGGCTCAACACTGTCAGATTCTGACAGCTAGGGATTCTCTGTTTCCTTCTCTCTCTGCCCCTCCCCCGCTCGTGCTTGCTCACTCACTCTCAAAATAAATAAATAACCTTAAAAAAAAGAGTATCTCTACCCATAGAAATACATGAAAAAATAGGTATTCATATATAGGTTGTTTTTAAAACCTTTGTTTTTGAAGTCCTTGCTTGATAATAAGTAGGAGTGTTGTTGTTTTTTTAATGTTTATTTATTTTTGAGAGAGAGGGAGTGAGCAGGGAAGAGGAGAGAGAGAGGGAGAAAGAATCCAAGCAGGCTCCACGCTATCAGCACAGAGCCCGATGCAGGGCTTGAACTCATGAACTATGAGATTGTGACCTGAGCTGAAATCAAAAGTCAGACGCCCAACCTGACTTGCCACCCAGGTGCCCCGATAAGAAGTAGGTCTTATAGTAACATTAAGTTAGGGTTTATTCAACACTTGTGAGTGGGTGAGTTTGGTTTGATAGGTGTGATGAGTAAGACCAAGACTCCCCTACTTTCATTGATGTGAGTACCGAAGCCTTGTGATAAGAAAGCCCCAGTTCTAGTTCAGTAAGAATTTTTACCTAACTCGAGGAGAGCTAGAAGGAGCTGGCAACAACCGTGGCCTGTTGGATTGTCTGTTCCATGAACTCCCGGTGAAATGTTTTCTATTTGGGGATGTGAAGAAGGAATCCACCTCAGTAACGTTTTGCAGTTCTCTTGTAGAATGAATTTGCCTTTTCTCGTCCTCTGTTCTCTTTTCATCTCAGTTTTTTGGAAAGACCCATTATATTGCCCGTCTGTCCACTTTTCTTACTGAAGAAACAAAGAAAGAAATAAAAACTGCTTAAGTGAGGAGTTCTTTTGAAAAGGTTTAAAAAGGTTTTTCTTTTCCTTACTTTTATATTTAGTTTTAAGGAATAACCTCTGTTCCTTGTAAATCACTCCAGAATATCTACAGCTTTGGCACTGGTGAGTGGAGGTACTGTTTCTAGACAGTTTACCAGGTGGCTTTTGAGATCTGTGAGCAAAGTCTGGACGATAAAGTAAGCATGTTCTGATAAATAATTTAGTTTTTTACCAGCTTGATGTCTATTTATTGAAGTATAGCTCAGCCGCCTCCCGTAACCAGGGATCTCTCAGTGGTTCCTCCTTTGCCCTTACGAAGTACTGATGTGCTGCATCCTGTCCTTAAAAGCTACACCCCATGCAGAGTGTTCCTTCTGGTCCTTCAAGATCAGTGGCCAGAACTGTAAAGTGTGCCCCGGAGTGTGGCCAAGATCGGGCACATTGACATCACCATTCCTGCAGCCACTCACGATGTGTCTATGCTCCCCTGCAGACATGGACAGCCAGACCCGCCACATGGCACTCAGCAGCCTCTTTATGGAAGTCCTGATGATGATGAACAATGCAACTATTCCAACGGCAGAGTTCCTCCGGGGCAGTGTCCGCGCCTGGATTGGGCAGAAAGTGCACGGGCTGGTGGTCCTGCCTCTCTTAACAGCAGCCTGTCAGAGCCTGGCTTCTGTCCGCCACATGGCTGAGACGACGGAAGCCTGCATCACTGCCTACTTCAACGAAGGTACGAGGCTCTTTAGGATGGTCTTTTCCAGGGGAGAGTAAAGCTTTCTCAGAAAGATGTACCTTTCTGGACCCTTCCAGTGAGCGATTTCTTTGTTAATGTAGCTGATGTTTCACAATGTATTTTGTATTGTCCACAAAGATCTGCAGTTAGTGTGAGAACCTATGGCCTGTGTCTGTTAGTACAGTCCTGTTTCAGTGGAGGGAACCTCCAATTCATTTTATAGTGGTTTTGGAGGTCAGACTGGCTCTTTTATGGGAGGCAGGTCATGTAAAGTCACAGGCCTAGCCATGATCTTCCAAAGAAATGCTATAAACCAGAATCTTTATAAGACCCACTATGTTAATATTCTTTATTTTTGTCACTTTTTAAAATGAGTTTTCATGTGTGTCTTTTATTGCTTCTTGTCACATCTTTTACACTATTACAAAGAGATCAAAGCCCACCCCCCCCACCCCCCCACCTTTTAAAAATCATTCTTATTCCCTAACCTCCCTCTAAACTCGATTCTGGAAACATTGTGGTCTGGTTAAGAAGAATTGCTCGGATGAACATTCTCAGCTGTGATACCCAGATACATATCATTGTGCACACAGTGGGAGAGAAGGAAGGGTATTAGAGCAAGAAGGCCGGGAATTACCCGTCACCTGCTGCTGCCCTTCCTTGACAACCCATGAACAATGCATGTCCCTGTGTCCCCCCATGGAAGGTGCTGCACATGTCACCATCTCCCCACTGTCATTCCCCCAAAGAATTGAGAACCACTAGGATAACACTCCTGCTTCAAATTCATTCGGGTTGCTAAAATCAAAAAATTTTTTTTCAGTTTGTGAAACAGTTTTAAGGATTTATGTTGAGGTATGAGTCAAACCAAGCCCTGAAAAGTAGAAATACTTCTGTCAAATAGAGTAATAATAATTTCCTTGAGAAAAGCATATTCACAACCCACTTAAAAGGTATTAGATGAAGTTAAAACCCTTAGGTGACTTGGACAGGCAGTACCTACCTGTGATTTTAAGGTATTAAAAGGGAGAGAAGGGTGATTCTGACCTCTTGGCCTCTAGCCGTGGATGGGCACTTAGGGTGAGGACTTCCCAGTCTATGCCATGAGGCACGTTTCACTTGTGTGGCCTCCAGGGCCCACGTGGGCTTGACATGAAGCCTAAAGTGAAGAGGCCCATTCCAGCAGGTAAATAATTTCATTCTTGTTTTCATCTTGCTATCTTTCCTTGTTGTTTTTTTTTTTTTTCAGGCTCCCTCAGTCAGAATTTAGGATGGGGCCCCATTCTGGTGTCCCTCCAAGTTCCGGAGCTCACCATAGAAGAATTTCTGCAGGAGTGCCTGTCCCTCGGCAGCTACCTGACTCTCTATGTCTACTTGCTACAGTGTTTAAACAGCGAACAGACTTTAAGGAACGAAATGAAAGTGCTTCTCACCCTGAGCAGGTGGTTGGAGCAGGTGTACCCCGGGTATGTTGGCCCTGTGGCTGCTCTGTCCCTGTCACTGTGTTAACACGCTGGGCTGTCAGCCAAAGCTTTGAAAGTACCAAGTGTCCCCCATACTTAAAATTCAAATGTGGAATTTCAATTAAACAGGAGCGGAAAGAAGCCACCTCTAATTGTGTTTTCTTCCTGGGCCCCCCCCAGCTCCGTGCAGGAAGAGGCCAAGCTGTTTTTGTGGTGGCACCAAGTCCTGCAGCTGTCCCTGATTCAGACGGAACAGAGTGACTCCGTCCTGATAGAGTCTGTCGTTCGAATTCTGCTCATGCTTCAGAGCAGACAGAGCCAGCTGGCCGAGGAGAGGCTCAGCTCCGGGATTCTGGGGGCAATCGGGCTGGGCCGGAAGTCGCCCCTGTCCAACAGGTAAGCAGGCGCCTGCCACTGCTCTTCCCACTGGGCCTCAGCATCTGCCCCTGCTTGGGGACTGGGATACTTGAGTAGGCTTTTTGACTTCAGGGCTAGGTCCCCTCATAGATTAAGGGGGGAAAAATCAGCTTGATTACATCTTTATATATTAAAAAACATGTTTATTTTTTGTAAACAACTTTGTTTTCACATGTAAAGAATGTTTTCTTAGTAATATCTCTCGTTGTATTTTGACTGTGTAACCTGACCACACTACTGATTTCTTTCTGGCTTTGAGCCAGCGATGGTGTGTAAAGTTAGGTTATAATACCCCAGTTAGTTGCTTCACTGCCTGTACTTTGTCAGGGCAGCGCAGGCCCATGAGGGACTCAGTCTCCTAGAACTGTGAATCGCGATGAGTTCAGGTCAACTGATGAGAGGGATAAGTAATGAGAAACAAGTCTAAGTTTTAGTTGCTGAAAATTGCAAGGCATGGAAGAATTTGCCACTGGCCTTCAATTTTTATCTCCCTTATTTGCATAGTGGTTTTCTTCCCTAGCCTTTATCAGGGTTGAAAAGAGTTCTGCCATTGTGATGTCAGCATTCTTGTAGAATAGCCCATTGCAACTTCGGGAATCACTTAGTCCAGACCAGGTCACATCATGTGTCTTTGTTTGTGGTAGAATTTAGCAGGAGTATGTGACTTTGATTTACCTAAATTGTGGCAGACTACACATAACGTAAAATTTATTACAGTAACTCTTTTAAACTATACAATTCAGCGGCGTTTAATACATTGACAGTGTTGTTGTACTCATTGCCACTGTCTAGTTCAGACATGTTTCTGTCTTTCCCAACAGGAAATCCCATACTCATTAAACAGTTAACTCCCTATGTCCCTCTCCCCTGAGTCTCTGGCAGCCACTAAGTGACCTTCTGACTTTATTATATCCTTTCTGGACATCTCATAGAAATGGAATCATATACTGTGTGGCCTCTTGTGTCTGGCTTCTGTGACTTCACCTGAAGTTGCAAGACTCACCCATGTTTAATCATGAATCAGTACCTCACTCCTTTTTATGGCTGAGTAATAGTCAGCCATGTGGTTGTGGTATGGATGTACCACATTTTGTTTATCCATTCATCAGTGGATAGACATTTGGGTTTTTACACTTTTTGGCTGCTATGAAGTTTGTTAACAAACTTTTGCTGCACATGTTTTCAGTTCTTTTGAGTATGTGCCCAGGAGTAGAATTGCTGGGTCATATGGTTTCTCTGTGCTTAAGTTACTGAGTAACTGCCCAAATCCATTTTCCTGCACCAGTTTTTACATTCACACCAGCAGTGCCTGAGGTTCCAGTTATTCTACATGTTTGCAACAGTCTGAATGTTAGTTATGTTTTTTGGGCAGTGATGATGGAAAGGAAGGTTAAGGCTCCTTCTTGGTCATACTTAAGGTTTTCCTGCAGAGGCTAGCAACAGCCTTAGGTCTGAAATGTGTTTATCTTGTTTTTAAAGAGAAAATGTGGTATTTATTTAAAAATATTTACTTGACTCGTCATTTACTTCTGACCTCTCTCTGACGCCGAAGGTTCCGAGTGGTTGCTCGAGGCATGGCCGCCTTCCTTTCGGTTCAGGTTCCTTCCGAGGATCAGATCCGTTTGAAGCCTGGCTCTGAATTACATCTGACCCCAAAAGCTCAGCAGGTCAGTAAAAACAGCTTTACAGTTAAGTGTCGGAGTCTTTTCGGTGGGCCTTCCCGGGAGGCGAGGGGTGGCAGCCGTTGTCCTTACACACGGCGGCGTGGTTTGCTGTCGTAGCTCTGTGCTGTGCTCTGCATACTGCACGTGCCTGCCTCAGATTTTAAACCAGTTTTTGTAGGTGCATGCCTAGAGCACTGGAAGTGCCGTTGTAGAAAAAGCAAGGCCATGGGCAAGCCAGCCGGTCCAGGGTCGAATTGGTTCTGATGAATAGGATTGTGACCACGTGCTGGGGGCCGGGGACTGGCACAGAAGATGGGGCCACAGGAGACTGACTAGGGTAGTTGAGCTTTAACTTGGAACCAAGGAAGTCGTTCTGATTTTGTGAGTCTGGGGGTTGACCCCTGTTGGCTGATGTGGGAATAACCAAAACACATGGACACAGTGGCAGCTGTGAGAAATTATAGTTTGTTCTAAAAACGTGGGAGGCCACGTGGCAGTGGTCCTGTCCTCATAGGTATTTTCACCTGTAAACAGGCTGGCCGTGTACAGAGGGGTCTCCTGTAAAACAGTGGCCAGCATTCCCGAGTGCTCACCGGAGGCACTGTTGTGAGTTTTAACTCACTTGATATTAATGAGTTAACGTTTTAGCTCATTTAATCCTCATAAGAACCCTGTGCTGTAGGAGCTGCTGTTATCCTGGTTGTGTGCTGAGGAAGTGGGGCCGAGAGGGGCGGGGCTCAGTGACTTGTAAGTGCCGGCTGGGGCCTCACCCCGTCTGCGCTCTGCAGTTCTCTCTGTGTCTGGTGGGCGCTCACACCCCTCGCTCTTCGTCCTTTGTGGCCTTGTGATGTCCAAGCCGGCCACGTGCAGGGCGATCTCTGGGTTATTAAGAGCAAGCATCCAGCGATCCAGGCAGCAGGTTCTTCACAGGCTTTTTGGTTTATACAGTACCCGATACTTGTTGCCAATTGACCTGACAACTACCGTTTGAGTCCCTAATGTCATATATGAGCCGTGTAGGAACTGCCACACGTGGGCAGGAAATTCTCCCGAGGGCCGATTGTGAAGTGGGCGTGACACCCACATATATTCGAGAAGTCTGATGCTCTCCTGTGGCTACCAGGTCTCCCGGGCCTTGCCTCTCCACCTTCATTCCCTTATGTGATGACTCCTGCCTGCCCCCCATTGATGCCTGTTCTTAGATTGAACTCCCTCCACCCAGCAGTCAGGTTGGGAGCTACATCCCTTCAGTTGTTCATTTTTGGCTCTGACACTTCTGTCTTAAATCCCCTGGCAGTTTATTTCTAAGCTGCCAAATTATTTACCATCCTCAACGACTTCTCCATCCTTGTTTACTGACCTGAGCATTGATCTGCATTTGATCTGCATTCTCTTGTGCGGTGGCCCCATATCTGAGAGGGGAAGGTGTGGGGTAGTCTGTGGTCACGTTCAGAATCCTGGGGGTGGATGACCGGTGTAGCTGGAAAACAAAGCTCTCCCACACCAAGAACCACTGTTCTGATTTTGTTTTCTCCACATACAGTCTTCTTCTCCTTTCCTACTATGAAGGAAAGAAATGTTAAAATTGTGGAATTGAAGAATGTTTTTCTTTATTCCCGAAGAGAGGCATGGGAACACCTTCATTGTTTCTGGTGGGCAAAGCTGAGGAGCTTGATCTGTACTTTATGCTTGTTGACCGATAGAATGATCTCACCCTCAGCAGCACTTAGGCACTGGTTTCTTTTGAATTGCCTATAATTAGACAGTTTAATATGACGTGATTTGGTAATCTAAGAACAAACCCAATAGCAAATCAAAATCTCACAGTAGCTGGTGCCTGGGACTTCGGTTTGGGTTCTAGGAGGAGAGGCAGCAGGAGATCGGTGGGGAGGGCTCTGGGCCGGCACTGGCGGGAAGGAGGATGAGGCAGTGGGCCGGCCTGGCCTGGCTGCCACAGTGGCTTTCTGCGGGGAAGGTTGGAGAAACAGCACAGCCAGGAGGAGGGAAGGCTGGGTGTGGAGGCTGCTGAAGCCAGAGAAGCTTGGGTGCTGGCTTCCTTCTGCTGTGGTTCATTAGTGCCTGACTTTGGGACTTCTACTTCCGGTTCCCTAGGCTTCCCTGAGGCTCGCAGTTGCACCAGATGATGGCAGGTGTGCTGCACCTGCGGGGATCACGAACTATACATCTGTGTGGTTAACCCTCCCGTCTTCCGTGTCTTTCAGGCTCTGAATGCTCTTGAATCCTTGACATCAAGTAAGCAGTATGTTGAATACCAGGATCAGGTATCACAAGCTGCACAATTTATAAAGCATCCTGGCCATTGCCTCCAAGATGGGAAAAGCTTCCTGGCTCTTCTTGTTAACTGTCTCTATCCAGAAGTGCATTATTTGGACAACATACGATAGTAACACCGAGTCTCTCAAAAAAACCTGTTGCTGTTTATGTTTACATTTAACTTTGCTGTTGCACAAGTAACTTTGCTCAGTCTCACTGCAGAGCTCAGTTGGGCCAGTGAGTTCGTTGACTGAGAGGCAAGTCGGGAGGCACTAGATAATTCTGTTGTGCATGCGCATGTGTGTATGTCTTTGTGTGTGTGTGTGTGTGTGTGTGTGTGTGTGTGTGTTTTCTTAGTTCTTGAAACTTCCCAGGGCCTTTGTAGTTTTTATGTTCACCCCACTGGAGAAAATGAGTCCCACTTGGGCACAGAGCCATTCAGCTGCTGGATCCCCAGTCACCTCACAGGACCCCCCCACGGGGCTCTGTTGTATGTCTCCATTTCTGTCTTCCCTGTTTTATTTAAATCTCAAGACTGCTGTGTCAGATCTAACTGCTTTGGGAATCATGTAGAACCCTCCGTTTTGAACCTCATTTGTGTTCTTTCAAAGTAAAACAAGCTTTGAAAACTTCTGCATTTCTCAAATGTGGGGAAATACACCAGCTTCAAAGTATTATTTCCCTCAAAATGGAGATAAGAATGCTGAATTAAAGTGAGGCATTGTCTGAAATGTGGCCACTTGATCCTTGATTGTAGCGGATGGCAGAGATGGTGACAAGTCCATTTCCATCCAGCTGTGGTACTCATGAAGAAGGAGATGTCCATGTAAACCGAGGGGGCACACAGGTAGCATGTGATGAGCAGACTGTGTACAGACGTGTTCCGTTTGATCCCCGTGGTGGAGAGTGTGGTCACTGTGGACATATGTGGACATAGTGTCAGGCCTACCCCAGCCCATTCCTGCATTCACACCGCTTCCTCAGCCCCCGTGGACATCAAAGTTTGCACCTCTTGATAGACAGCATGTTTGAAATCTGAAGGCCTTGCTGTCTAGAGAGAGAGTCTGAGAACTTAATGCTCTGTATTCTGCTTGTTTCTTCATTCCATATTTAAGCTCAGATGAAGTTAGACACTTGTCCGTGGAAACTTGACTTTTCCAGTAGCCATGTGCCTTCTGTTGTTGTTCACTATTCACTCGCTACCAGAGCCTGTCTGCTGCCTTGCTCTGTGGCCAGCTTCTTGCTCTTGTCATTTCCACCCCCGGCATGAGCAGTTTGACTTCTGCCTTCCTAATTCTCTTGGCTCGAAATTGATTTTGTTCACTCAGCTGGCAGAATATGTTCTGTTCATGGATTAATTATAACCCGAGGATATTTATCTAACAGTGTCTGAACTGAGAGCCCTCAGCAGGGGGAAGCAGGATAAAGGTTAACGGAGTGATAACCTCTCTTCAGATCTCCTCTTGGAGTGCTCCCCCCAACATTTGGAAGTGTGCGGGAGCCTGTTCTCCCAGTTTGAACTTGTTTAGTTGCACAGAACACATCTGCTCCACAGATCAAGATTATCCCTGTGAGCCTCCAAGGTTGTAGGCCACAGAGCATCCCTCTCAGAGGGCACGTCACGTCACAGGGCTCTCCTTGGTTTTGCTTTTCTCCATTTTCAAAATCAGTCAGCCTCCCTGTGCTGTGTTAAGAAAATGTCATAAGCTGTGGGCAGTTCAGTGGCCGATTTGGCAACAAAGATTTCATGACAGAAGTGTTTTGTGTGCTGTTTTCTGTGAGGAGGCTGTAATTATTGATATCCTAGAATGTGAAAATTTTGAGTGACAGTCTACATTTTAAAGAAAATTATGATTCATCTATTAATTTTCAAAGGTTTGTAATATTTATAATGTATTTGGTCTGTAAAAATTATAAAAAATAAAATCAGTCTTTGGTTGTAGCTGGCAAGAATATGAATTTTAGGGGTATTTCAGTTAAAGTTAATGCAGAATGTTATGCCCAATGTCCTCTGTTCTGATACGGGAACTTGATTTTCAGAGATGGTTGGTGAAATACTTCCTCTCTGACTACTTTGTGCTTAACAGTGGAGGCCTCACTCACCACATAGCCTCCCTGGAGCGTCTCGAGGCTGAGGAAGTGCTTTAAAGATGCTGAGATAGTTCAGAAGGTGGCAACACTGCTATAGCCTTCTGGGGGCAGAATAGAACAGCCAGCCCTTGGCTTTCAGGAACGATGAGCCTTTGCTGCCAAAAACAGTCGGCCTCCAGAGAGCGCAGGGCCAGGTTCAGACACCCTTACCTGCGGTGCCACATGTGATGCCTGGATCAAGCCAGACCAAGGCCGCCCTGCGCCGAGCGGTGTTGGAGTCGAGCTAGCACCGACCTTCCCTGCCTGTGCCCGTTGGTGGCACCTGGCTCCGACAGGGACGTCATGACAGGTGCCTCCCCTGCATCTGCACTCATCTCCCCACAGCTCACAGAGCTCGGGTCCGAGAGGCACGCTTGACCTCCCCCGTGTCCTGGCTCCTGCGCCCGACTGGAACAAGGGGACAGGGCAGAAAGCTGGAAGGCACAGGCCGTTGGGGAGGTTGTGCTGATTTGTCCGCTCAGCCTGATGGAGGAGCCAGGACCCACCCGGTGTGATCCCAGAGCTCCTGGGCGCGCAGAGAACATCATGGTCAGTTTGGGGCTCAGTCACATCTGCCCCCTGGGGTGGCCTGAGTCCCTCATTCTGAGGCCGGGCGAGCCTCTGCAGAAAATGAAAATCCCCCGAGTGGGCTCACTTCACCCTAACCAGCCCCATTCCTCCCGCTCAGTTACTAAAATCGGCGCATCCAGGGGGCACAAGGTAGGGTGTTCAGTTCATGCCCTTTCTTTTGAATGAAGGTGATACACAGTTTTCTATTGGGTTTTTAATACTAAGGTTAATGATTTCCTCTGGAGCAGGAAGCAAATGCTGTAGGATCATGACTTTTAAAGCTCATCTGGTCCCACTTCTCACTCAGCAGGGACCCCCAGCCCTGCTCTTCCAGCCAACCCCCTGCCTCTCCTCCGCCCTGTCCTGTGGCCAGGAGTCCTGCCCCTTGTGGACAAGCCCAGGTGGGCATTGGCTTTATGTTGTGCCAGAACTGGCCTGATGACATTGGTCATGGTTCGGCTGCAGCTGGCCAGGCCGGGGCTCCTCTGCTACTCTAACCGATCTTCTAACATTTTCAGACCTCGTCACCCACCTGACCCCACCGGTCCACCTCTTAGTCTTCATGCTAAATGCTCAGTGCCTTTAGTTGGTCCTCTTCCCCCACGATGTCTGACAGGGCTGCTCTTTGGGGAAAGTGCCCAAGTTAGCCCATGTTACTCCAAAAGGGCCGTGTCCATGAATACCAGGGCTGGGGCTCAGGGGCACAAACTTGAGGTGGCAGTCACCCGCAGGCACCAAGAGAGTATGCTTCCTTCTGTTTTGTGCCCTTGGCCTGATCTCTGTCCCGGGCTTTGTCACACCAGTGTGGGCCAAGCAGTGACGTTGACCCCCTGGGACATGTGGACGGCATCGGCTCTCGGCGGCTGTGCCCTGTGGTTCGCACATTCAGTTAGTGGCGAATTCAAACTCCACACCTTGGTTTAACATTAGTTGCTGCCCAAGATCAGTCTCATCGCCTGCCTGCATGATAAGCTAACAAATAAGGCGCTTTGCACGTATCCTTTAGCACTGTCTGCCCTTCAGTCTGGACCAACTTCACGGCTTATTTTGAAGTAGTAGCTGAATTTTTTTCTGCTCAGTTAACTTTGTCTTCTTAAACAAAACGAGGAGTCTAATGTTGGAAACAAACATGTTGCTTTTTTTTTTTTTTCAAGAGTATCCTCATACTGATCTAACGTTTGAATCTGGGTTGAGCTGGATAAAGTTCTTGGCTTACAGCCAGGCGCTCTTACAGACCTTGTCCTGGTCCTTGGTGATCCCCACATATTATAGAGCCATCAAGTGTCCTGCAGAAGCTACAGCTGACACTTCTTCCAGTCTGGATAGGTTCCTGATTTTTGGTGACAATAACTTGAAAAAAATAAAACTGAACTACTGACCCTGTTTGGGGATAATGAAATCACTAAGGAATGAATGTTTATTAAAACTTTTATTTTTTAATGTACAGATGTAATATCTCTCACTGAGCGCTGAAGGTTAGAATTTAGTTTTCCTTCAGTGGCTTAAAATCACTTATGTGGCAACAAGTACTTCCTGAGTGTGTTTAACTCTTTCCTTCCCACATGTATAGTGTGGCCTTTAACAACCACATCTTATCCGGTCATTAAATGTGCAATATTCACTTCTTGTTCATTGTTGAGCATTTTACACGCTTGTACAAAGATTGAGTTTTTATATAATGATGAGAAACAGAGAAATGCGAATGGGTTTAAGTAAAATCCTGCAAATAAACCAGAATTAAAATTGAATTTACATGTGGTGGACACGTCTCGTTTTTGGCAGATTGGTTGGCAGGTCTTTTCATCCAGAAGTCACACTAAGAAAAATTTGGAATCAGAGCTTGTAAGGGGTAGAATCTGTATTTTGTGACATGCCACCACATGACACAAAGTTAAATTCAAAGAGAATTTAAGTCTTGGGGGTTTAAGAACAGGAGGCCACCTGGTGACCCCAGAGAATTCAGGAGAGCCCTGAGGGTCTACAGTGTGGCTGTGACCTTAGGAGGAGGAGGGACACGAAGCTGCATGAAGGCTCCACCACCAGACTTCCTGGGCAGGGCTGGGGCACCTTGGAGGTCGAGCTGCCAGGGGAGGGCAGTATAACCTGAGCATTGAAGCTCAGGGAGCTCTTTCTCTCGCTTTCCTTAGCATTCGTGAGACACATCTTGAACGGGCCAAAGTATGGTGGGAGGGCCTGCACATTTGATTTGGGATTGACGTCAGTTTGGAATTTCTGTGGGACAGGGCCCCTTCCTCCCTTGTCTGGGTTTGGCTTCCTTTTTCCAGACGGAGCCACAGGATTTAGGGATTGGGAAGTGGATTAGAGGCAAGCTGTGCCACCTCCTAGTGTAGGAATCGGTTTCCTGTCTCTGGACCAGTGGGCTTTCTTGCTGGGACACACCCACAGAAATGCAGCGGGAAATGGTTCCTGTCACCCTGGGGCAGCTGAGAAATAGGGATGGTCTTCATCTAAGGGTGAAGGAGCCAGGATCTTCCTCTGGAAACTGCTCTTCTGAAGACAGCCCTCTTCCTTCTTGGTCTTCCTTTCTAGCCAAACCCTTTTAGGAAACAGCCACACTTTCCTGGTCTGTCAGAGTGACCAACACGGCCCCTCTCCTGGACACTGTATTGTAATATAGCCTAAATTTGTGGCTGACACCAGATTTACTGTGGACCTTCAGTCTTCCTGGGCTGCCCTGCTCCCTGCCTTGTCTTTTTTTTTTTTTTTTTTTTTTTTTTTTTTTTTAATATTTTGAGGTTAGGGTGTGAGCATTGGAGGGGCACAGAGAGAGGGAGAGAGAGTCCCAAGCAGGTTCCATGCTGTCAGTACAGAGCCCGAAGGGGGCTTGATCTCACGGTCCATGAGATCATGACCTGAGCCAAAATCAAGAGTTGGACACTTAACTGGCTGAGCCACCCAAGCGCCCCCTGCCTTGTCCTTAGTCAACCTTCCTTAAGGCCCTCTGTCCACCTTCCCTTTCCTGTCCCACTCTTCTCCTCCTTCATCCCATCCTCCTCCCCCTCCTCTTCTGGTGGCAGTATGGAGGTGAGTGCCTGGGCTATCTTCAGCTCTGGGGACCCTTTGAGGTCACTTGCACACAGGACTTGGGGATGACTGTGGAAGACAAAGGTCTGGGGGCCCAAACCCCGGGAAACCCAGAGTTCCAAGTATTTCTATATCCTTATGTTGGCAGATCATGTTTTTCTCCCTTTAGTGCATAAAACGTGACACAGAGGAAGGGGCACAGGAGAGGAGGAGAGACATGGGAGAGAAAGCCTGGGAAAGAGGAGGCAGCATGTTGGTGTGGAAGGAGCTGGGACCACAGCTGTTTTGTCACAAAACATGTGGGAAGCTGGCCAGGCCACTTTCCTCCTGAGACTTTCCCTGTTTTAAATGGGGATAATTGCAGCTTTTCCTGTTCCCTGGGTTTACAGCAAGAAGTCCCTGAGGCCACAGAGGTGGAGGCACTGAGGAAATGTTGAGGGGATGTTACTGGGGGAGAGAGGGCTGGTAGCATTGACTTAAGCAGCCAGGGCTGGAGGCCAGACAAAGCCCAGGACCCCCGGCTCTTGGTCTCTAAGGTCCCACTGGCCTGAAGGCCCTGTGACCAGTGGGCCTGGTGCTCCCGTCCAGGCTGGCTAAGGGGCTGTATGTGAACACTCAGCCCACTGTGTGTCATTTCGTCCCCAGGCAGGGCCTACCTTCAGTGTAGATGATCTCATGGACACTGTCTTCTCCTGTAGATGCATCTCGATGTAAAAGCTCACTAGCTCCTCAAGGCAGGGGAAGTGTGTTGGGCTCTTGGCACATCTGGGTGCACCTCTTCCTCCGACTGCCCATCTCCAGGGGCAACAGGTGGAGGGCTGGCAGTGGAGGGCAGTCTCTGGGCTGTCAGCAGCCCTTCTGGGGACAAACGGGCTCACATTCCCAGAGCACTGAAGGGACGGCTCTAGCTGCGCATCCTGAGCCACACTGCGGAGTCCTGTCTTGAAAACGCCAAGTCTCCTGGGTCCCTTCTCTCCCTGACAATGTGCCGACTGAGCCCGTCGCCTGTGGCTCTGGTCCTTGCCACTGACAAAGCCTGAGTGCTCCGAGACGGTCGGGTTGGGGAGGATGGCAGCTCTGCTCCACGCAGACCTCCCAGTGAGAGCTCCAAGCTCCTGGGGTCTGGTGATGGCCAAATACAGCCGCTTCACCACTCTCCCCTTTTGCCCCTGGAGCAGCCGCTTTATCTAGAGACCAAGCAGAAGGCTGCCTGTGCGCAGTAAGCAAATCGGTAGAGGGAGTGCTAGAGGGACCCTCTGCCGTCCCTTCTCTGTGCTCCCCACGGCCCAGAATGGAGTGTGAAAGCACTCCACCAGCTGCATGTTCCTTTTAGGAATGCCACTTCGGCGGTTTCCGGGACGCCCTCCTTCAGTCTGCACATACCATAAGAAGGAGCATTGGGTGGTGAGGTCGCACCCTTGGAAGTCAGCCCACCTGGAGGCAGCCTCAAACTTTAGCTTAAGAATCGCCTGGAGTCACCTGGGCCCTGGCTAGAGACGACAAGCTAAGAAAGACATTTTGAGAACTGGGGAAATACGAATGTGGGCTATACGATGATATTATTCAATTATTGTTAACATTTTCTCAAATGTGAAAATGGCATTGGAGTTATGGAGGAGAATGCTCTTGTTCTCTGGAGATGCAGCTGAGGTATTTAGAGGCGAAGCACTGTGGTGTCTGCAGTTGGCCCTGAATGGTTCAAACACACACATACACACACACACACACACACATACACACACACACACACGTGTGCACATTAGCAAATATGGCAAATGGTAGTAACTGTTGGATGTAGGTGGTGGGTACCTGGGTGGTCATCTTCCTTTTTCAGCTGTGTGTGTGTGTGTGTGTGTGTGTGCATGATTGAAAATGATCATAATACAAAGTTAAGGGCAAAAATCACATGAACATCTGTTTAAAATTCCAGCACCCAGCCTCAGAGCTCACTTTTAGGAGGCCCAGGTAGCACTCAGGATGGGGATTTGAGCAAGCTCCCCAGGTCCTTCTGATGCAAACCACTTGACCTTCAGAAACCACTGCAGAAACACGGCTCTGAGAGCCTGGGGTCTCGAGGTGGAAACCCCAGCCCCAGAGCATGGTGGCTCCGGAGCAGGTGCAGCAGTTGGACGGGTGAAAGCAGCATGCTGAGCAGTAGAGGGAGTCAGCGTCCTGCTTGGCCCCTTGGTTCCACCCCTCCCCCCCCCCTGCTTCTCAGCCCTGTGGGGGGCAGCACTTGCTACCATGTGGGAGCCCCCTCTAGCTGCAGCCCCAGCTCCAGCCCTCATGCTCCAGCAACTTTGGGTGGCTTCAATATCATGCTGTGTCTGACCACCTGGCCTTTTCCCAGACTGCCCTTTCCGCTTAGAATCACCTTTGTTCTCATCTTCCAACTATTCTCCCCCATTTACGTGGCCGGCACGTGCCTTCTCCATGTCCCCTCCTCTAGGAAGCCTTCCCAAGACTGGGTCACTCTTCCTTCCTGGGTGCTCCCATAGCACCTTCAACATTCTGTTGCCCTTACAGGATTTCCCGCTAACTGGTCTGTTGCTCCCTAACCTGAGAAATTTTACTGTGGAGCCCTCGGGGCTATTGCCCATGCTTCTGGCTTCCCTCCTTCCAGGCATCGTGTAGGGCGCACTGCCCGGCCCCCTGAGGGTGAGTGTGGCATGTTGGTAGTTCTGGCCGAGTTATGATCTCAAGTAGGAGACCCTCGAGAGCTATCTCCAACCCAACGACCCACAACAAGAGATGGCGGGTCCTTGGGAGCCTGTGTTCCTAAGTACAGCAAGCAAAGCTCTAATGCCAATCTGTGGTGGGCATGTAACTCTGGTGCGAATAAACCCTAGTTGCTTTCAGCCACTGTGATTTTGGCTTTGTTAACACAGCACAACCTAACCCAGACTGACCGAGACGCATACCTCATTCATTTCTGTATGCCCAAACACCTGGCCCAATTCCTAGCACAAAACAGATACACAGAAAATAATTGCTATCATGGCTTTTTCTTGGCTGTGAAACGGGCCTCAAAGACCAGGCAGACGTTTCAAACCACACCACCCCCGTGTCCCTCGCTTCTTCCCTGGTGATATGGGACTCTCCATGGAGGTGCCCAAAGTATCCTCATACGAGGAGGTACAAATTCCAACTCCTCTGACCTTCTGACAGTTCAGACAGGCTCCTGGATGGATCCCAAGTTAACCATGAGCTGCTGTCACCCACTTTCCCTGGCAAAGGCTCTGCTGAGCAAGGGAAACTTGTCACCCACTGCCCTGCTTATTAACTTGTGAAGATCCCTCACACCTCAGGCCACCTCCCCAGCAAAGCATCAGCGAGGACCCTTCCTTATTCTAGGTTGCCACCCTAGCTTTTGGAAAAGTTCTGAGGGAAAGACTGTCCCCATTGCTTCTTCAGTGCCTGGCCCGGTGGCCCTTTGCTCTTGCCAGCTTGCCCTGGGCTCAGGCACACCTCCTCCCTGTCCCCTGAGCCCAAGAACTGCAGGAGCTAAAATGCACAGGCTCACACAGAGGTGTGAACACGGAAGGCAGCACCCTGCAGTCAGTCTGCGAGGCCTCGGACAAATGCCGTGGAATCGCTGGTGCTTTTGGACCTCGCACATGCAGGGTGGATGCAGGTCATAGGTGGAGGTCACAGCCACAGCTGCTTTATCCACACGAACCTGCAGCCCAGACTTGCCCTCTGACCTCTCAGCTTTCGGTCCTTAAGGACAGTGAATCCCAGATGCTGTCAGATGATAGGTGTTTCTTTTCCCAGGGGACCCAGCTCAAGGCAGTGCAGAGCAGCCAATGGGGTAAGAGGTAGGCACAGTGTGTGAGGCAGTGACAGACGAGACCCCAGGGGGCAGGGGTACCGGGCTTCTCACCGCTGAGTTGATGTTCCTGGGACCACAGATTTGCACAGCCCCAGACTCAAAGGTTTGCTCTCTGGAATCCTTGTTCTTGGCCAGGCTGGTGTGGGGCCCCCACTTGTCCAAGAAGTCTCTGCACGTCCCAAGGGTGCCTGCAAGGAGGAGCCCGTGGCCTCCCCCCCCCCCGCCACCGCCGCCACATCTGTACATGGTTCTGTACTTCGCGAAGTCCCTTCACATCCATTATTTCTTCAGATCTTGATAGTCCTAGCAGCCAGGAGGAAAGATTATTGTCCATGTTCCAGAATGGACAAACTGAGACTCAGAGAGGTAAAAACATGCCCTAGTTGACACAGCAAGTCAGAGCCTGGGAGCCCCTCTGACCAGTGTCTTGCCCGTTTTATGATGGTGTTCTATGTAAGAAAGGGCCAGAACTTGTCTGTGAGCTTCACGCTGAGCTCACGCACACACGCACAGACACGTACACACACATACAGATTCTTTCAAAATGCTGGTCCCAGTGATGGGGGCTCTGGGACAGACATCCACGTAAGAAACCACTGAGCCTCTGAGAATGGGGTCTGGACTCCCTTTGTGGGGGGTTGCCTGGCAAGGGGCTGCCAAGGTGGCTGGCAGCCAGGAAGGGCTGTCCCAGCCGAGCCTGGCATTGGCCTTCGCTCCTCATGCTGTACAAGAGGATGCCAGTGGCCAAGGGGCTCCTCACGGTAAACATGTGGCTGCTGCTGGGTCCCGAGGGCTCATCTGGCTCAAATTCTCATAGTTGGACTCCTGAGCCTGGGGCCTGTGGACAGGAGAGAGTCGGTTGACCACCCGATACAGAAGTGGGGTCATCACCAATTGCCCAAACCATGCCCCAGCGACGGGCAGGAAGGAGAGACGAAAGGCGACTGGGGCCTATATCCAGCAGGGCTTGCGGACCAACTGAAGGGTGGAGGAAGGGTAGGGGCAGCAGCTGTGGAGCGGGGAGGAGGCTAACACAGGGGAAGGCAGCCCAGACCACAGAGGTGCTATCTTCTCGAAGGGATCTCATTGGTGGCTTCAGCTGTCTTGTGTCACATGCCCTCCAGACTGATCTCCCGGGCTTGGCCTCCTGAGCTCCAGCTGCTCTCCTGACTTTGACTTCTCCCCAGGGACATCTTAACAGGCATCTCGCACCTACACGTGAGTGCTCCCATGATCCTCACCACCACCCCCTTCTCTCTCTCTCATCTTCATCTTAGTGGCACCCAGGGTGACAGCTCCAAACGGGGCACCCTGGCTGCCTCCCTCACTTGTGCTGCCCACCTGGCCCTATGGTCAGCCCCGCCTTCCACCAGTCCCACCTCCCCACCTCTACCACTCGACCTCCTTCCTAGTGTCAAGCCGGCCTCAGCTTTGGTCAACAGCCACCCCAAAGGCCCCCTGGCCCCCACTCTTGTTCGGATGGGGCCACCTATCTGCTTCAGTGATTTCTCATCGGCCCCTTTCCAGGTCGCCCCTGAGCCTTTGACTTGCCCAGTGACTGCCTCCCTCCCCTGGGGCTCTGCTGCATGGCCCTGTCCATTTCCTTCGCAGCTCTTATTTTAGAATCTAAGATGATCTTGTTTAGGTGTTTATTAAATTATCCACATCATGTGAGTTTTCTGAGGTCAGGGAGTTTTGCTGTAGCGTTAGCATCCAAAACAGCGTCTGGTACATGGCAGGTACTCAATAAATATTTGAACACTCAGCTTTCTGATTTAGGTGCCTTTAGCAAAGAAAAGGGACATTGCACAGGTTTCCAAGAATGTGGGGGATAGCTGGCCAGGCAGCTGGAGAGAGGGGACTGGGCTGGCATTATGGTTTTTCCAGCCCTCAGGGCACAGGCAGGGATGGAGTTATAGGAATGCCAGGGCTTGTCCAATGGGCCCTGAAAGACTGTGTTCCGCCTCCCCACTCCCCAGCATCCCAGGCACACTGCCCAGGGTCAGTGAATTGGATTCTTTCTTCTTCAACACAGACTTCCACATGAGCAGACACTGGGAGAGAAGGGGAGCCTGGACACGAGGGTCAGCACTTCCTAGCTTAAACCCTCTGAACCTCTAATGGCATTTTGTTTGTGAAACCTTCAGCTTTCGGGGAGAATCAGTGCCCCCAGGTGGCTTTTGTGTGAGTCTGCCTGTTCTACAATGCTTAGGAGAACAAGAGGAGACACAGCCTTGAGGAATCACATCTAGGTGTGGACATAAAACAGAAAAATGGCCCTGCAGCACCAGGAAACCAGGCGGGTCTGGGATAGATGCCAGGGCGAGGCTCAGACTGTAAATGCTGGGGGTGGGGTGGGGAGAGCAGGTCACCGTGGCCTGGTCAGGCCAAGAAGGACTTGGGAGACCGAAGAGGAAGGCTCTGGAAGGCCACAGGGAGGGTCTAAACCCTGGTCAAGTTCCAGCCCCCAGTCCTGCCCTTTGCCGTTCTTTATCCTTACGGCACGAGCCTTGAGAAGCCTGCATGCCTTGCTTGGCCAGTGGGGACTAGAGCTGGGTGGGTGAGGGCAGGGTACTCACCGTGGTGGGGTGTCCTGGGCAACTGGGTGCTCTGTGTAGGGACAGAAAGACAGAGAAAGAGAGAGGAGAGGCATGAATCTCCATGGTCGTCGCAGGCTACAGGTCCTGGCTGCCCACCCTACCCCACTGTGGAAAGTGGTCTCAAGGGACGTGTAACAAACACTAGCTGGCAGGGGGTGAAGTGGCCTGGCAGATGACCAGGAGTTAATGAGGAGGAGCGTGGAGTGAGGAGCGGCCTGGCAGAAAGACCCGCCTTTCTGAGGACCGTGCAGCACAGAATGCTTGGTGGGTGTGAAGAGCCAGCAAGACGGACGGCACAGCCACAGGAAAGGAGGCAGCAGCCAGGGCAACTGTGACAAATTTTGGATTTCATCCCAGGAGAGGCTGAGGCCCGTGCTGCTGACCTGGGCCTGAGAGGCTCTGGGAAGCCCCTCTCTGGGGCACGAGCAAATTTCCCAGCCAGCTCAGCAAGAGAAGCGTGGGGTGAGCAGCAGCTCCTGAGGACACCCTGTTAGCTCACACTTCCTCACCTGTGTTTGCTGTTCCCTCTGCTGGGAACACCACCAGCTCCTTGTTTGCTTTTCTGAGTTAGCTCTCACCTTCCCTCCTGGCCCCTATCCAGATGTCCCACCAGAGTGAGGCCTGCCAGTCTGTGCTTGGGTGGTACCTGGGCTCCAGGACAGCCCTTCCCCCTGCAGACTGGGCACCTCTTACTCAGCTCTGTATTCCTAGCACCTACACAGCACACAGTAGGTCCTCAAGATGCTTACTGTAACATAAGGGAATGGTGCTATCTGGGAAAGCCTCACGTGTGGTGGTGTCATTTATGGGGTGCCGCCAAAAGGGCGGCGCTATACTTTTTGGGTCTCTATCTCTGTGCCTCTGGCTAGAGGCAAGTTCGTAACCTCTCTGGGCTCCGCTTCCTTGGTGTAAAACAAGGTCCTGCTAGTTCCCACCTCCTGGGCTTTACGCAGGGAGAGGAGAGTGAGTTGGAGCATGGGTGCAGAAAGTCTGTTTGGGCTGGGTTACGCCAGGTGGTCAGCCGGGCGGCCTTACCTAGAAGCAGAGCCCCCGCCCCTCGCACCCACCCTGGCCCGGGGGTGCACCCACCTGGGCGGCGGCGGGCGACGGCGCGGGCGGCCAGAACGCCTAGCAGCAGCAGCGCCTTGAGGCCGAGCGCCCCGAGCGGCAGGGCGAGCGCCGAGGCCCCGGAGGCGCCGTGGAATCGGAACAAGTAGACGCTGGCCTCCGCGCGGCCCAGGCTGTTGGACGCCGTGCACGTGTAGCGGCCGTCATGGACCAGCGCGGGCAGCTCGGCGGTCACCTGGTGGCCGTGACCCAGTCCCTGACCCGGGCCCGGCACGGCGGCCGAGCCGTTGCCCAGGCCCGGGCCAGACCAGTCTAGGACGGGAGGCGGCTCCCCCTCGGCCGTGCAGAGCGCGCGGAAGGAGTGCGCCGGACCGGGCAGCACCGAGAGGTTGACGATCCGCGGGGCGGCTGCGGGCAGCGGCCAAGGGGTCGAGGGAGAAAGCGAATCCTGGTCAGAGCAGAGGGGGCAAAAGAAAAGGCAAGGGGGACCCCTCCCAGTCCCGTTTAGTCACCAAGAGATTTGGGGGTGGTTGGCTCAGAGAAGAGGGAGTAGGCGCTCTAGCGCCACGGTGCCTGGGTCCCAATAGAGATGTGGCCTTGGGCAAATTATTCCGAAGCTCCGTGCCTCAGTTTCTTCATGCGTAAAATGGGGATCGTTTTCTTTATGGGGTCGTTGGGATTTGGCAAGTTAATACATGTGGGGTGCTTGGATTAGGGCGTGGCCCATTAGCAAATGCGCACTCAACGGTCGTTATTGTTGCGGTAGCTCGGGGCTGGGGACTGTCTGCTGGTAGGGGTTCAAAGGCACTTCCCACTCCCAGACAACCTGTCTGTGGCAGGGTGGCGAGGGCCCTGGGGAGAAACTGAAATGCACTCGGAGAGGCAGCCCGGCCAGCCCAAGGGCACATGGGAAGTTTCGTGGCAGAGCCAGACTGGAGCCCAGAACCGGATCCCCACGGCAGCAGGGTGGGGCTAGGATATTTAAAAGCTCCCCAGCTAATTCCAGTGCACAGCCAGGGTTGAGAACCACTGTTCTGGGGACCGGGGATCCTGGTGCCCACTTCTTTATACCATGGTCTAGCAAAATACTGGGCGCTGTGGGCTCCCTGGGCATCCCCCCCCCCCCCCCGCCCAGGGCCCCCGCCCAGGGGGCTGCGGGTGCCCTTCAGTGCACAGAGCACACATCCCATTGCAGCCTTTGCCGTATTCAGGATTACTGTTCGACTCGTACTTCTCGCCCCCTAGACTTCGAGCTCCTGGGAACATTCACTCTCTGCGCCCTTCATTACAGTGCCCATTCCCGGGCCCCATTCAGCCCTTCTCGGAGCAAGCGGTCTGCATTTTTAACTAGTTCCCACGTGGCTCGTAGCCATCGCCAGTGAGACACCCCCCCCCCCCCCCCCGCCCTAGAGAGATGGGCTGTGTATTGCTCCCCTTTCTATGCCCCGGCGGGAGCAGTGCCGGCACCCGGAAAGCCCTCTGGACGGGGCGGGGAAGGGGGCCGGGACAAGGGCACGGCGCTCACCGGTCACGCGGAGCCGGATGCCGTGGCGGCTCTCGTAGCGGTCGTGGACGTCGCCGGCGAACTCGACGCGGCAGAAGTAGCGGCCGTCGTCGGCCAGGGCGAGGCGCTCGACGCGCAGCGACAGGTCGTTGCGGCGCGGGTTGCCCAGCAGCCGGAAGCGGCCGTGCAGGCTCAGCGCCGTCTGGCAGAGCTCGCTGCCCCGCGCCGCCGCGCACCGGAACACCTGCGGGCCCGCGTACGCCTCGCCCGAGCGCCAGATGGCGGTGAGCGGCCCGTCGTAGTGGCGGTGCGGGTGCGTGAAGGTGCAGGGCAGCACGGCCGCCTCGCCCGCCGCCGCGCTCACCTCGGCCGGCACATGTATGGACCAGCGCTGCGCCGGCGCACCTGCGGGCAGGCGGCCGGGAGCGTCAGCCCTGCCCTGAGGCCGCGCCGGCCGCCATCCCTCGGACTCTGGGGGGCGGGGGGAGGCGAGTCCCCACCGGGAGGTTTGGAAACCTTAGGACTCTGGGAGCGTCTCCCACCGGGGGCCCAAAAGCCCACCCCGTGACCGTGACCCGAGAGGCATCTCCCGGGATCTTGTCTCCCGGGACTCTTGAGGTGCCTGGGACTATTTGCCTCATTCGGGCGGTCCCACTTCACCGACAGGCCCCTTGACCCCATACTCTTCCCTAACCCCTGCCGGGCTGCAGAAAAGCCCTGGAATCCATGGTTACATTAGTCCCAAGACCCCCGTGGTAGTGATAATAAAAGCACTTACTGTGCACCTCCGTGTTGAGCAAGTTCCCGGTAGTATCTCTTTTAGTTCTCACAAATGATCCTAGATGTAAGCACAGTTATTCCTGGGTTGTATGTAATAAACTGAGGCACAGAGAAGTTGAGTGATTACATAAGGTCACACAGCTAGGAAGCAAAGTCGGAATTCAGACTCAGGACTGCCTGATTCCACAAACGCATGGAACCTTGGGGCTCATCCAAGGAGACCAACACTCCCATTTACAGAGGGGAAACGGGCCTTGGCAAGGAATGGTATGTTTTGAACTTAATGTGTTGAATGGGATGAGATTCTTTGAGAATCCGGGTCAACCGAAATGGGCTTCCCAAAAGGCCAGATGAGCTGAGAGACCAAGAGTGGTAGACCATTGCGCTGCCTTCTTGCTCTGCGCAAGCGCCTTTGGGCTGTTTCCTCACCTCCTGTGTTGTAAGCCTCTGAAGTACGGTTGAGCTAGGGTCTGGAAGCTGTGCTCCGCCTTCAGCTTGAAGATGAGGGGAGAGCCTCTGCCCCTGTTGTTGCATATGTGTGCTGCTTTGGGGAAGGGGTGAGCAGGTGGGTGGGTGGGTGTTGGACCTGGGCCTTGGAGGATCAGGATAGGGGTGGTGTCTCCCTGAGGAGGGAGGACGGGCTGCTAGTTCTACCCAGCTACAACGCTGAATGCAGTTCACAAAAGGGATCCTTAGAGGGAATAATATACCCACTCTGGTATTTCCCAAGAGCTTTGTAATTTACACAATTCTTTTGTATACATCATGTCACATGACCCCCAAAACACCCTAGGGGAGAATGACTCGGGGAACTATTGTTATAGATGCGAAAATGGAGTCCCAGAGTCACACAGACAGATGCTGGGAGAAACCCAGCTTTGCTGACTCCATGTCCAGTGCTCTTTACTCTTTGGGGGTAGCTCATGTCCTGGTTTGGAATCCCCCCGGCCCACAGCCAGTTACCATCCGTCCTCCAAGAAGCCCATCCCATCTATGAATTATCTACAGGTCAGGACATTTCTTCTGCATAGAACCAACATCTGCCACTACCCACATGACCCTCTTTGGAGAGTGCACATCCTCTCACGGTGATGGCCCTTCTGGGACCCCAGCATGGCTATCCTGGTCCCATTAAGTCTTCCCTTCTCTGGTGGAAGTCCCGGGGCCTCCCCTACTCCTCCCCTTCCTCACTGCCCGCTTGGTGCTCTCCGTGCAACGTAGTGTCCTGAGCCGGGGACTCCAGATATGTGCTGCAGGGGTGTATGTTGCACGTGTTCCTGCAGGGGTGTGCCGCAGATGTGCGCCGTGGGGGTGCTGGACCAGCAGAGTGGGGTACGAATTGGGTTGTGTGAGCTTTGCCTCGTATAAAATGACACTTTGGGCTTGTGCCGAGCTTGCAATCCAGTAAAACCACAAGTTCTTTTTTCACGCGATCTGCTTATAAGCCAAATTTCGTTTCCTCTAAACAAGTGGAATTATGCTTTTGAACCCAAGTGGAGGACTTGACATTTACCTCTACTAAGAGCTTGTTTGCTCAGTTGTTAATAATCAAAGGGCCTAGTTTCAAATTTGAGAAACCCTTCCTGAAGGTTTTGCTGGTTTACTCAGTACCTCCAGCTACAGAAATGGTTTCCCCACTCTTGAGGCTCAGTCCCTGCCTCAGTTTCCCTACACTTCTCACCCTCTGTAACCTCAGCCTCTTTTGAGCTTCTGCATCTCGCAGGCATCCTGGAGCCAGGTACTGATTCCCCAGAGGTATTTTTTTGCTATTGTGCATTCATCAATTAGGAGGCGTTTATCAGACATGTCCCACTCTAAGCCAGGCACTTGGATACAAGCCAGGGTTACAAAGATCAATAGGTTACCTTATCAGCCTGCTGGAGCTCACCACTCAGAAAGGGAGACAGATCTGTGAACACATAATTACACTACAGCCTGCCAGGTGCTCTAATGAGGGACACGAACAATGTTCCCTCTGTCTGAACAAGTTTCCTGGCCCATATCATTCACCAACTTCCTCCCAGTCATCCCCAGGTCTCTGCTGAGTCTTCCTACAGAGGGAGGGCTTCCTTGAACCCCAAGCCTGGGTCTGGCACCCTTGCCTTCGGCCCCCGGCCTGGCAGAAGTACATCCTCCAGGCATCCAGAAGCTCTGGGAGGACAGGGACCACGTATGTGTGGTCGTATTTGTGTCATCACTGCCTAGCACGGCACTTGCCACAAACCAACTGATGTTGAATTGGATTGCTGTAAAAGGGCGGAAGGGAGGGTAATCAGGCTGGCAGGGGAGGGTGGTGTGGCTGGGGGAAGAGGAAGAGGTGTGCAAATATTAGTCAGCGAATGCTTGGAGGACCAGCAGATCCTCGAGAAAGAAGTGGGATTTTCTAAGATTTGGTGTAGATGGAAGGTGCTCTAGGCAAAGGGAGGTAAGGACATGAGCATAGAGGTTGCAGGCATGACGAGATAAGGGAGCCAGAGGACACAGTGCTTTGGGTGCTCACTGGGAGATATTCCTCATTTCATTTCATATGTACAACGACCCAATGAGAGACTCGCGATAGCCTCTTTTGGGGAAGAGAGAACTGAGGCTCAGAGAGGCCACGTGACTGCCCAAGGTCACTTGACTCACCAGAAGCAGAGCCAAGGCTTCCCCCTTGGTGGCTCACATTTCTACTCTGTCCTGTGTGCTGTGTCGCTTGGGGATGACAGTCTAGTTTGGAACATCCTGAAGTGGGATACAGATGGTCTGCCACGGCCTCTCCCTCCCTGGGGGCTTTGCTCTAGGAGCAGAGAGGACACACAGAGGCCCTTTCAGCCAGTGTGAGGATCTTGGCTCCAGTTAGGGGGAGATTTGTGTTTCCTGTTTACCTGCTGGATGGTGTTTCAAGAGGAAAGCACTTGGACTCCCTGTTACATGGAGACTTCGGACGCATCCACTCAGCGACTCAAGGGGAGGGTGGGAGGTCCCGGCAGGAACTGCCCAGGGAGCACATGCGTTTGCTTTGGCAGGAATCCAAGCTCCCCAGCATCCTGTGACATTTGTCATTCCCTCTGGCAGCTCATGCCCGTCTTTAGGACAAGGGAGGGATGACTCCTGAACTAAAACCATGCCCCCTTATTGTGGAGTTTCTAATCTCCTTGCCTCAGGACTATTAGCCTCTGGGGACAGCAAGAGACCCACATTCTTCTCACTGCCCACCTTCACCACTCAGTGGTGGGCCACAGGGCATGCTGGCAAGATTTCCTGCTTTGGCACAGCTGGACCTGGGTGACAGTCTCATTTGTGGTCATTCTTTCCTGGGCTCTTATGAGCACCCCAGTCTGAGCCTGGCACTGTTCTAGGCTCACTCACTTATGGGTGATCTTTGGGCAGGTTACTTACTGTCCCAGGTCTCAGACTCCTCTGCTGCAAAATGGGGCGCCTAATACCTTCCTCATGGACTTGAAGGTTGAATGAAGTCACACGTGTAGCTCGCCCAGCAAATGCTCAATGCACGTCAGCCCCCTTCTCTCACCAGCCCTGCCAAGGGAGGGTGCATACGAGGGAGCAGGGTGGGGGTGCTGAGCAGTGGCGGGAAGTGCTCTGGGCACACACCTCAAGCCGATGCAGCAGGGGTGAAGATAGGGGATGCTGACATCGCACCTTTGGCGGCTCAATTTAGCATCTTAGGGACCGTGTGGGCAGTCAGGGTGGACTGTGCCTCCCAGGGGATGGCCACGTGGTGCTCAGAGCTGGAGTCCCTCAGACCTCCCCGGTGCTGCCGCCCCCTCGGCCCCATGATGGCTGACATCACCAGCAGACGGCAGCCACTCTCATGAGGCCAGCGATCTGTAAGGGGGCCACCCTCCTTGGGGACATTTGGCATGCTAGCAGGGGTGTTCTCAGGGAGTGACTCCGGCGGTAGCCTCTTGGGCATGGTGGCACCTGGAGTGTCAGGAGAGGGCATTTGAGGGCAAGGGGAGATGTTCCTCTTGGCCAGCAAACCTCACCAGGGAGGTGTGTGGGTTGAGCTGGGGCACACTGCCTTCCGTCCACTTCTCTCCTGCCTGCGTTTGCTCCCAGCAATTCTTTTTGGGGCCTGTGTGTTGTGCAGATAGGTTGTCAGTGGAGAAAAGGGGAGAAAGGGCTGCAGACCGGGGAGGAGGGTGGGGTGACAGAGAAAACAGGAAACCCATCTTTCAGTGTGAGCTGGACCCAGAAGTTTCTAGGGAAGGGATGAGGAGCAGGGATGCATGAGCAAAAGGCCTGGCTGTTCTCCTGACCTCGGGGTTATCCAGGCTTCTCCCGTAGCCTCGCCTCTCGGCCACACGGTTGTGGACGTGGCCCCGCTTGCCTGAGCTACAGTTGGAGAGCCTCAGCTGACCGTGCCCCGCGGCCAGTGTCTGCTCCAGGGCGCTGCTCTCCCGAGTTCCACTCAGCCTGTGTCTGCCTGTGCTCCGCTGGCCTTCTCAGGGGGCCCTGCTCCCTGTCAGTCCTTCTCTGCCCCAGGTAGGACTTCTCAGCCCAAGCTACTGGCCACAGTAGCCGCCAGGAGCAGAAGCATCATCCTGGCTCGGGGAACTCTCCCGTTTCCCCCCCGGACCCATGACAGCAGTCCATCTCCTCCTTGGCCTCTCCCCGCACCCCATGTCCTTGCTCACTACTGAGATTTGTCTTGCCTTTTGGTTTGTTTCGCGACAGTGGTTCAGAGCTAATAAATTCCTTTGAGCACAAGCTTTGCTTTGGGCTCCCCACCGCTGCATGTGGATGGTGTAAAGGTTGGGGCTTGCACTCAGAACCCTCTAGTTCAGCCCAGGCTGTGACAGCCCAGAAAAGTTACCCGACTTCCATTGGCCTCCCTAAACAGGCACAGGACCTGGGTCCTTGCACTGCAGAGCTGGGGTGAAGAGTAGATGAGCTGCTTGTCAGGGCCTGAGACGGGAGCCCTTGAGGGTGACAGTGACTATGATCGCTCTACCTACTTATCAGAGGCTTGTGGACCAACTGCAGAGTTGTCCAAAGTCACCCAAGTGGTCAGAGCTCCCAGACCATTGTTCTTTCCACCTGCATGTTCCCTGGCACCTCCAGCTTTCTGAAAGCAGATCCATGGGGAGCCAGACGGGAAAGACAAGGAGACAAGGGAGAGTGTGTGTGTGAGCCCCTGGGAGATTAGGGGCTGCCCCAGGGCGCTGGGTGCTGAGGGTGGGTGGCATCGGTAAGAAGAAGGGCACAGAAAGGGGAGGGGGGGTTTCCTGGACAAATTCCTCCCACTTTGTTTTTGCCGACGGCCTGCCCTGGCCCTATGCTCAGAGATGCAGCTGGGGGGGCAGAATGTGACGCGCGGGGACCCTGCTCACGCAGCCCCTCAGGCTCCCACATTGCAGCCTAACCCAGCCCGGTCGTCCGGCCTCTTGCCCAGGCCTGGTGCCACACGGAGAGGCTCATAGGTGAACGGTGCCAGAGGGGTCTCAGAAAGTGCGACCCTGCTCACCCTAGTTCCGTGAAGCAGCTGCCAGTGTGAGAAAAAGGGATCCCCTCCCCAAGACGCCTCAGCCTCCCTGGGTAAATCTCAGTACATGGAACACTTGCGTGGTTTAAGTTTTGTTCTTGGACATGTGACTGCTCGTACTTCCTCTACGTCTTTTTGTCTTTGACTGATTCATAGCCCCTGACCCTCAACAGCAGAAAAGAAATAAACCAAAACAAGCACCCCCACCCCCACCCCGCCAAAGCTAGCCTCTCTCAAGGGTATGTGACTTCAACAAGATTTCCTTGCCATTTCCTTGCACAATCACTGAGCACCAGGACTGTGCTGGGGGCTTTTATATACATGATCTAATTATCCTTCACAGCACCCCATGAGGCACCAGGGACCCCACTTTGCTGATGCTCAGAGAAGTTAGGCAACCTTCCCAGGGCCACACAGGTAGTAAATAGCAGAGCCAGGATTTAAAGCTGTGTATGACATCAACACTTATGCCTGAACCGCTCTCTTATCAGCCCAAGATCCGGGCAGGGTCACCTTCTCCAGCCCCCACCCTCTAAGTGGCACCCTAAATCATCCCAGGGAGTCAGCCGAGTTAGGGCACTCTGGGAAAAGAAAGCCTCTCCCCTATCAGCCCCCACTGGAGGGCTCTGTCAGGGGACAACGGGCAGTGCAGGGTGGGGACTGGGGTCGGTCCAGTCTAGAGCCACACATCCCAGCCCCACCCTACACCACACTTACCAATTAAAGTGGCCAGCACTTCTAAGAGCTCTGTAGACAGCTGCTCTTATCCAAACCCGACCTGATCTGGACTCTGCCTCTGTTGAATGCTCAAGAGGAAGGAAAAGGAACCTAAGGTGTGGGAGTGTATAATCCAGTCATGGAGACAGGACCCCAAACAAGGAATGTTGCCTAACAGCTTAGAACACCATGATATCAGAGATCACTAATGTGGCACATGACGGCCAGTGGCCATGCACATGGAGGCACCGATGCTGAGTCCAGGGACATATCCACAAGAGGGATGTCTCAGGCGGGGATCCGGGAAAGGACTGGGGTCTGGGCCAAGGGGCTCGGAGGATGGCTTTTGTCATTTATCCCAATTACCCTCAACTATGTCGAGCATCAGAATGACCTGAGAAGATGGTTGAAGATGCAGACTTCTGGGCCCTGTTGCCTGATATTCTCATTCTGCAGGACTGGGGTGGAGCCCAAGGATCTGCATTTAAACAAATACTCTCTTCCCACTGAAATGCTGCTACCGATGGTCGGTCGGTAACAGAAACACCGTTCCCAGGGACACGAACTCACTGAGCTCAGTGCCAATGACGTCGTTGCCTAAGCCTGCGGCAAAGGGTTCCCATTCACGCCTTGGGGTTCCCCCTGAGCGGTCAGGATGCCCTCTATCAGTTGCCCTGTTCCCCATGTGAAATCACCCCCACTCTTCCCCCAAACCCATTTTCCCTCTGGGCTGTGCCCATCGTGACACAAAGCATTTGGATGACCGCAACACCCGAAGTCCCTTCAGAGCCTGGACTGTCCGCCCCAAACCTTGCCCACTATCTGCTTGGATCCTCACAGCGGTGGCTGAGCCGGTGGCCTTTCTACAGGTGGGGCTCAGAGAAGTCAGAGGATTGCCTAAAGTCACCGGAACCCAAGATGACACCCGGGCTTGAACTTGTGGCTTCTGTCAACGCAGCTTCCCTAAGTGCAACCCGGTTGTCCCAAGTTCAAGGAGAGAAGACTGTACCTAAGATTCTGTGAGCATCTATTCTGTTCTGAGCAGGGGCCACAGAGAAAAGTGGGAAACTTACCTATAGGGAGGATGCCCACCAGGCAGGCCAGGAGCCGGAGGGACCATTCCATGCTGTGAGTGTCTGGAGACCCCAGACCAGCCCCACACTCGCCTGGGCCACCAGCAAGAAGCCTCCCTGATGAGGAGAAGGCAGCGTGCCCAGGCCTGTGCCCCTACTGGGCTCCAGGCTCCAGGGGAACTGGGGAGAGGCAGTTGGGCAGCCTGGATATGATCAGATGAAGCCCGTGGGGTTTAGTCATGTGGAAAACCAACAGGGGAACCACTCAGATGATTTTCCAGGACAGGAAACAGAGAAGCACTTGAGGAAGAGGAAGGACCCTTTCCTGGGGCCACTGGTCCCTTTGAAAAAAGTGCTGCTCTTTTGCTGCCTGCCCTCTCTTCCTCCCTTCTTCCCTTCGTCCTCTCTCTCCCTCTACCCGCCTCCCTTCCCCCTTCCCCTTCTCCCTTCCTTCCCTCTTCCTCCCTCTTTCTACCCCCCCTTCCATCTTACCTCCCTTCCTTCCCTCCCCCCTCCTCCCTCTCTTATTCTACCTTCCTTTCTCCCTCCCCCACCCCTCCTCCCTCCCTCCTACCACCCTCTTCCCTCCCTCCTCCTTTCTTTCCCTCCTTTTCTTCTCTACATTTTTAGTGTGCCAGCATGGGTTTTCATTTTGATGAAGCTATCTTCCTGTGGCCATGCTGATTCCGAAGTGGTGATTATTCACAGAAGAAAAGTCCTCTCCAAAATGTAGTCATCATTGACAATGGTTACATTACCAAGCAGCATAAAAGGGAAATAGTAAACTTACTAAGCAAATCAATCCAGACAAACATGTCAAAATGCTCAGAACATCAAAATGTCAGATAGAAATATCCTACCACAGGGGCAGAATCTCGGTATCTGTGCCAAGGAGGTAATCAGAAAGCTGAACAGAAAATACGGCTAGGTAGGAGGCTGGCCAAGGTGAGCCAATGCTTGGGGAGAGGGAAATGTTTTAGTTAGGATAAATGCTAATCTGTTGAGAGAGAGAGTGAGAGAGAGAGAGAGAGAAGTTCTCAAATACAATAGATTTTTTAAAAAATGGAAGTTGATTTCTGTCCCATATATCAGTCCCAAGGTGAGCGATTTACGTAGGCAGGTGGCCTTGCTTCTCCAGGTCATTCAGGGATCCAGGTTCAGACCTACTGTTACTTCCTCACCCCCTTCTCCATTGTTAATGGCCTTAAGGCTGAAGGTGGCAATCAGGCTTGCTCAAGGGGAAAGATAGAAACTCTAATTGGCTTGTCTTTTTGGTTATCCATGATCCAAAAGCTGTAGACTTCCACTTTTGGTTATCCATGATCCAAAAGCTGTAGACATCCACTCACCTCCATTGGCCACACCCACGGCAAGGGAGCCCTGGAAGTGTGGTCTCTAATGAGGTGATGCTATGGTCAAGCTAAAATGTATTACCCTGGAAGAAGGAAACAGATGTTGATGGGTGGTTACTTGTCTCTGCCCCAAGTGTTTGCTATAACTCTAGAAAACTAAACTTTGGAAAACAATCAATTCCATAAACTCTAAAATGTCCTTGAAGGATGCACCCTTATTTTATATACAACTGAGAGAGAAAAAAACTTTGTACCTTTTTATAATCGTAAGATGCCATTGGCTGTAACATGTATCGGAATTCAGAAATGTTAAAAATGTGAAAAAAGATGAGCATCTTAGAATTGATGAAATATCGTTCCTTTTTGGCTTTTTGGTAACATATTCTCAACAACAAGAGCCTTTTCAGGGACACCTGGGTGGCTCAGTTGGTTAAGCATCCAACCCTTGATTTTGGCTCAGGTCATGATCTCACCATTCATGGGTTCAAGCCCTGCATGGTGCTCTGTGTGGACAGCAGAGAGCCCGACTGGGATTCTGTCTCCCTTTATCTCTGTCCCTCCCTCGATGCCCCCTGCCCCACCACCACTCACGTCTTTCTCCCTCAACAGTAAATAAATAAGCATTACAAAAACAGAAAAGGAAGAAAGGACTTTTCAGAGGGGTCAGCCTGTCCTCCCTATGCTAGGAGGAGCCACAGAGAAGAGATGTATGTCTGTGTCTAGACCAGGGTTTTACAGATACTCTTTCTCAGATCAAGGAGGTTTTTTGTTCTGTTCCTGGTTTGCTGAGAGTTGTTAACGTGAATCTAGTGTTGAATTTTCTCAAAAAGTTTTTCTGAGATAATTCTAAGATTTTGTCTCTTTAGTGAATTACATTGATTTTTCCAAGTTGAACCAGCTTTGTGTTCCTGAGATAAACCACACTTGATCATGAAGTATTATCCCTTCTACATATTTCTCGGTTCAGTTTGCTAACATTTTATTGAGGATTGTTTAATTGTGTCCATGAGGGATATCGATCTGTGGTTTCTGTTTCTTGTAGTGTCTTTGTCTGGTTTTGGCTTTAGAGTAATGCTGACCTCATAAAATGATTCAGGAAATGTATCCTCCTCTTCTGTTTTCTGAAAGAGATTATGAATTGACATTATATCTTCATTAAACATTTGGTGGATTCCCCAATCATCTGTGCCTAGAGGTTTTTTGTTGTTATTGTCAGAAAGTTGAAACCTATGAGTTTAAGGGCACCTGGGTGGCTCAGTCAGTTGAGTATCTGACTTTGGCTCAAGTCATAATCTTGTGGTTCATGAATTTGAGTCCCACATCGGGCTGTCTGCTGTCAGCACAGAGCTTGCTTCAGATCCTCTTACCCCTCTCTCTGCCCCTCCCCTGCTTATGCTCTGTCTCTCTCTCTCGCTCTCTCTCAAAAATAAACATTTAAAAAAGAGGAAAAGAAAACAGTTTAATCTGTTTGATAGAATGCTATTCAGATTATTTCTTCTAGACGTAAGTTTGGTAGATCATGTATTTCAAGGAATTGGTCCATTTCATCCAAGTTGTTAAATTTAGGGACACAGAATTGTCCATAATATTCTCTTATTGTCTTTTTAATGTCTGTGAGGTCTGTAGTAATACCACCTCTTTCATTCCTGAATTAACAGTACTTTATTTTTATTATTATTATTTTTATTTGAGAGAGAGAGAGAGCAGTGAGCAGGGGAGGGGTGTGGAGGGGGAGATAGAATCTTAAGCAGGCTCCATGCTCAGCATGGAGCCTGACATGGGGCTCGATCCCTCGACCCTGGGATCATGACTTGAGCCAAAACCAAGAGTAAGATACTCAACCAACTGAGCCACGCAGGCGCCTCCACGGTACTTTAAAATCTCAGATTCAAATACTTTTGAACCTGTATCATGCCCCACGTCTATGCTGGACACCGCCCAGATATATGGAAGATCAGCTTCCAGTAGAGGTTTACAGTCTAATCAAGTGTGCTACACCTTGACAACTCAGTTCTCAGCCCTAAACCTACATTTCTATACTCTGCTGTCAGTGCTGAGGCTGGCACTCTGCAAACCACATTTCTCAGACCACACTTGGCTAGTGGAAGGCCCTAGAGAGAGGCTGGGAGGTGGAAGCAGGGCTTCCAGTTCCTGTTAGTGGTGCTCCAGCACCTTACGAGCCATCTAGGTCCAGCCTCCGGCTCTGTTGACAATCCAAGCCTGCCGCCTCCCCTCAGAGGTGCGGCCCCAGCCCGGCATGTCTGTCCCCCTCCCACCCTATCCTCTGAGCATTAGCCACACAGTGTCCCCCTTCGCAGAGCTGACCACCAGCTGTGCTTCCTCTAAACCCCTAGGCCTCCATAACCCTACCTCCACCCCTCCCTCTCTGCCAGCCCCAGGGGTGGTAGCTTCTTCCTGTAATTACTAATACTTGGGCTATCTCCAAACCCCCGATTTTCTCTCTTATCCTTCAGTTAGTTATCTGTGTAACCAGTGGCTTACACTGTGTTTGAGACAGGAACTCAGCATATCTCTGTTTAAGAGGTCAACTCTCCCCAAGTTCATCTCTAAATTCAACACAGTCTCAATCAAAATATCAATAGGCTTTTTTTTTTTCCTAAAAGCAGATTCTAAAATTTATTTGGAAGGACAAAGGAACTGGAAGAGACAGAATTGTTTATTCGAAAAAGAAGAATGCACTGGGGGGACTGTCATTACTGATTTCAAGAACCACTATAAAGATGCAAAGCAAGAAAATGTGATATTGGTGGAATGATAGCCACAAAGATCAATGAAACAGAATTGAGAGTCCAGGAATACCCGTGCAGCCAACTAATTTTTGACAAAAGTCCAAAGGCAATTCAATGGAGAGAGGATAGTCTTTCCAACAAATGGTTTTGGAACAGTTGGATGTCATATATATATACACATATACAGGACCTTGACCCATAACTCACAATTTATACAAAAATTAACTAAAAATGCATCATAGGCCAAAATGTAAAACGTAAACCTGTAAAATTTCCAGGGGAAAACAGGAAAAAAAAATCTGTGTAAGCTTAGGTTAGGCAAAGAGTACTAATCAAAAAATTTGAGAAATTGGATTTTGTCAAAATTGAAAACATTTTCTCTCCAAAAGACACTGTTAAGAGAATGAAAAGACAAGGGGTGCCCTTCTGGCTCAGTCAGTTGAGTATCCGACTTCGGCTCAGTCATGATCTCAAGGTTCGGTTCGTGAGTTCGAGCCCCGCATGGGGCTCTCTACTGTCAGCATGGAGCCCTCTGAGCATCCTGTTTCCCTCTCTCTCTGCCCCTCCTCAGCTGGTGCTGTCTCTCTTTCAAAAATAAACATTTTAAAAAAGAGAGAGAGTGAAAAGACAAAGACTGGAAGAAAATATTTGCAAATCATATCTCTGACAGAGGATCTGTATCCAGAATATATAAAGAACTCTCAAAGACCAACAATAAGAAAATAATGACAAACAAATCAGTAAATTTGAAAAGACGCTTCACCAAAGAAGATGTACAGATGGCCAATAAGCTCATGAAAACATGCCCAACATCATTAGTCATTAGGAAAATGCAAATTAGATTTATAATGAGATACTGCTATACACCCATTACAATGTTAGAATGGCTAAAGTAAATAATACTGACAATACCAGACGCTGAAGAGCCTCAGAACAACTGAAACCGTCATGTATATATTGCTGGTGGGAATGCAAAATGGTGCTGTGCCCTTTGGCAAACAGGCTGTCAGTTTCTTAAAAAGTTACAAAAGTTAAGACATTCTTAGCATATAGCCCTGCAATCCCACTCCTGGGTATTCACCCAGTGAAATAAAAATTTATGTTTACAAAAAGTCCGTGTGAGAATGTTTACAGCACGTGTCTTCATACTCACCCTAAAGAAGAAACAGCTAGCTGTCCCTCACCAGTGAATGACAACCTATCACACAGCGTGCAACAGAACACTACTCAGTGTCAACAAGGGAGAAAGCACTGATTTACACAATAGCACGGGTGAGTTCAATGCATTTTGCTTAGTGAAAGAAGATAGGCTCAAACGAGTACACCTTACATTTCGTTCAGGGACTAGGCAGAAACTACCATGGAAGGGGCTCGCGGGGTGGTTGACTGCAATGGAGCAGCATGGAGGATTTGGGGGTGATGGGACTGTCTCGTGTCATGACTGAGGCGGTGAACACGTGATTCTATGCGTTGGTCAAATTGCAAACGCGTATGTGTAGAATTAGCACCGCAAAGAATGACTTTGACATATGTAATTTAAAAAACTTAACCAGGTTGTGGGGAAAACCCAAAATGGAATACAAAAGGTTGCAAAACATCTACATGTATTACAGAAGAATAACTTAGCCCACGAGAAAGAATATAGCACTAGCTGAAGTTACTTTGGAAAACAGTGTTTTGACTGATGCTCTGGCTAAAGACAAAACACTGGGTGTAGACACCGATCTGTAGTTAGCAAACTGGTTTCTCATAAGGATAGAGCCAGAGACTCTGAAACTATGTATGTGTACATGAGGGTTGAACAGATAAGTAGGTATGATGTAGATCATGAGAGGCAGATTTCTTTCTGCTGTAGAAAAAAGCTACAGTTGAGAAAAGGGGAAGAGCTAGGATGACCCTTGTAATAATTGGATTGGAACTGGAGGTGTCAGAATAGTCTTGGTTTTACAACGTATACACAGATAGATGCAGAGCCGTTAAAGCTCTTAGTGCAGAGGCTGGAAGGTTGAGGAGTGTCTAACACTTAATAAATGGTAGCTACATATGTATATGATGGTACATACACATATGTAGCTACCATTGTTACAAAGATTATACATGTTATATATATGTTATATATGGATTCATATAAAAACATACATACGTGCATGCACATAACAGACATACATACATATACGTATATATATTTGTGACTCAGTTAAATGATCCTTAGTGTTTGTTTGTGTTGTTGGTCAATAAGCTGGTGCTGCCTTTTCCCAGTCTCCCGGGGCTGGCCCACTTGTGGCTTTTCAGTAGGGTGACTATAATGAACTATCCAACCAGGACACTTTTGTCTGGAACAAGTGCTAAACTGTTGGGACCACCATTACAATAGTCATAACCTGTGACTGTACTGGGAAAATCAGACATGTGATCACTCTTCTGGAAACATCCTGCGCTATGAATTTCTTGGCAGAGTGTCTCAAAGGCTTTATGGATCCACATATGAATATTGGGGTGGGGGAAGAGTGGGGGGCAGGAGAAGGCGCTGGTATTCCCAGCTATCAAAGGCAGAATATTGCCCTTGCCTTTTGAGTTCCTTTGCTTCGGTTTTCCTGGGAGTCACCAACTGAGAAGATTGGGAAGATGTATGTGTACAGACCTCTGAGGGTGAGCTGTAAGTTGACACCAGGTCCTCATAGTTGAGGAAACACTGAGAGTATGTGAATCAGGGGTCATTGCAAGTTATATCTTCAGTAATGTTGTATAGTATACAACCTGCACAACTGTATGTGGTCACCCCATGTGAATACTTGGGAGAAGGAAGGGTTGGAACATGAAACCAATATTGTTTCTGGGGTGCTTTAGGGCCCCTATCTGCTACCTGACACTCTTAATCAGATTTCATCTAGTGAAAGTGAACCCCCAGCTGGCCTAGGTCATTGGAACCAGAGTGTAAACCCCAGGAGTGGCAGTGGGTGGAAATGTAGCAGCAAGGAGGAATGGCAGATGGAACCTACAGGGATTTCCAGTTGGAGGCCACAGGGTTACAGGCTGATATGATTTTCTCATTCCTTTGCACCTGCTGATTCCAGGTATCCAGGTAAGATAACGCCCCGATTCAGGGGCAGGGCCATTTGCTAGGCTCAGGTGGCCAGGAAGCCACGGAGGTCAAATCAGGTCTCTGCTGAGAGGCTTCCAGAGAGAAGGGTATCCCCTGTGACATGACAGGAGTCTGAGCATGGCTGCAGGCCAGTGGGACAGCAGCTCAAACCACTTAGGCTGGGAAAGGAGAGGAGGCTTATGGTTTCCTAAGTCATTCTTGATTGGGGTAAATGAGGCCACGTCCTCTTGCTAGTTCTGGATGAAGATGGGGCGGGTTGTTCCTTTCCTAGTCTTCTTTCCATTTCCTCTTCTCTGGGAAACTCAGCTTTAAAAATCTTTGTCATTTCCCCTGATCTACACTATAGATGACACGGGAAAGGCCGTGTTGCATCCCGGCGAGGCCACTGCTCCCGCAACGGACGGTGCTGTGCTGAGTTCCAGCTTTGTTGGTGACTCCACTGTCGCTTTGGGCGAGCACTTATTTTCTCTGTAAAGCACAGATAACGATGGCCTCTCGTGCTGCTACAAGGACCACAGGGCGAGGTTTACGAGGGACCACTCGGGGTGCCTGGCGCAGAGTAAGAACACCCCTAATCTTCAATCGGGGACAGGATCATCTTTTTATTTCGGAATCCCACTTGTTTGGAATACACACAGATTCAGATTCTGATAAAAACCAGCATGATTTCAAGAGTCGGAGGGAAGATGATGGAAGAAACTAGACGCCTATCAGAGGTCAAAACGATTTCAAGAACTTTAGAAATGTTTGGTTAGCTAATTAGCAAATTCATCTTTTGCTCACAAAAGCGGGTTCTCTGAGACCCAGGACAAGTGCTCATTATTAGTTTTAGTTGTTTTGGGAAACAGCACAGTTGCTTTTAAAAAATACCATTATGGGACACCTGGATGGCTCAGTCAGCTAAGCATCTGACTCTTGATATCGGCTTAGGTCATGATCTCATGGTTCGTGAGTTTGAACCCTGCATCGGGCTCTACACTGACAGCATAGAGCCAGCTTGGGATTCTCTCTGTCTCTCTGTCTCTCTTTCTCTCTCTCTCTCTCTGCCATTCCCATGCTCTCTCTCTCTCTCTCAAAATAAATAAACTAAAAAAATTTTAAAAATTAGCCATCAGTCTCTTTTCTGTATGCCTCGTGCTCCCCAAATCCTCACTCTCCTCCCGCTGTCCCTCCCGAGCTGCTCAGACAGAAACCCCTGGTCCCCACAGCTGTGTTTCTTCCCTGGCCTTGAACTCCAAAGATCCAGACCTTTCTCCTTTTTGTGGCTTCAAATCTGCCCTTCTTCAGAGAGGAGTTGTCGTTCGATGAGACAAAGCAGAGTTCATAAACAGTCTGCAAAACAGAGGGAACATAGCACATCTCATAAAATGGCGTTTCGAATCACTGGAGAGAAGTGGATTCTTTAATGATTGATGCTGGGAAAGCCAGTTTGCCATTCGGATAAAAAAAATAGAGATAGATAACATCCTTACTTTTTAATCTATATTCCAGATGCCACAGTTACTTGAAGGTAAACGTTAAAACCGTAAAAATGCTACTAGAACGCATGAATGAAACTTGAAGTGGAGATCTTTCTAACTTTGGGGAGAAAAACCAGAAATCGTAAAATGAAAACCTTTTTTCTTTTATTAAAAAACTTTTTTAATGTTTTATTTATTTTTAAGACAGAGAGAGACAGAGCGTGAGTGGGGACAGGACAGAGAGAGAGGGAGACACAGAATCTGAAGCAGGCTCCAGGCTCTGAGCTGTCAGCACAGAGCCCGACACGGGGCTCAAACTCACGAACTGTGAGATCATGACCTGAGCCGAAGTCAGACACTTAACCGAGCCCCTAAAATGAAAAACTTTTAATGTTTTATTATTTATTTTTGAGAGAGAGAGAGAGAGAGAACGTCAGGGAGGGGCAGAGAGAGAGGGAGAGAGAATCCCAAGCAGGCTCCACGTGGTCAGCACAGAGCCCAATGTGGGGCTTGAACTCATGAACTGTGAGGTCATGACCTGAGCTGAAATCGAGAGTCGACTGAGCCACCCAGGCGCCCCATAAAATGAAATTTTGATACATTTGACATCCTCGTAAGAAATTCACTTTAAACTTGACTAGTTCAAAACTTAAACATTTTGTATGGGGGTAAAGAAAGGCACAAGGCAAGTGACAAAGCGAGGGAAAACGTTTGCAGCATATGTGATAGATAAAGACACGTTGCCTTTGTTTCACGCATTAATAAGGTATAGGATAGCTCATAGAAAAGAGATAAAAGTGGCTAATAAACTTAATGCTAATTTTAAAACAGTAAATCAACTCAGCAATGAAATACTATATGGGCGTCTCTGGTGGGCAGCATTTAAAGGCTACATTAAAACCTTGCATTACCAAGGATAGGGAAACGGGCTGTCAGTAACACAGATGGATGTATCACCCAGTCATCTTTTTGGAAGACAAATTGACATAATCAGGATTGCAAATGTGTACAAACTCTCACCCAGCAATTCTACTCTAAGAACTTTATTTCCTAGATATTCTTACATAAACTGGCAACAATATACACACTAGAATCTTCCTGGAAGCATTATTTTGTTGTAGCAAACAACCTAGATGACCATCAACAGGGGCTGATTAAGTACTGTAGACATCCTGTGATCGGATGCTTTGAATCTATTTCACAGAGCAAGATAGATCTCTGTCCTGACTTAGGAAGATTCTCAAGATATATTATCAAATGGAAAGAGCAAGGTATAGAATAATGTATAGAGAGTGAGGTCTTAGCTATGTTGAGGAGAAAGGACTATCAGCTTTTGAATGTGTAGATAATTTCTGGAAAGACTCAGAAAAAAGTTAAAGGCAATAGCATCTGGGGAATTGAGATGATTTGAATATATGTCCACAAATATACTCCTCCCCTCAAAGGGCAAAGCCTTAATTCCTCTGGGGCCGGACTTACTGACTTGTATCTAATGAGTAGAATGTGACAACTGTATCTTAAAAGTCATTGTGGATTCTTTCCTGCTCTCTCTTTTGGGCCACACACTCCGGGGGAAACAGACTCCCTCTTAAAAATTATACTTTGAACATTTTTTAGAATTCCATTTTCATTACCATGCTGGTAATTTTGCCATATACCAGTGCATTCCCCCTCCCCAGGGGGCTCTATAACACTCATGACATACAGTCTTAATTTTCACTGTAGAGTTACAGTACATATTGTCCTACTTCACATAAATCTAGCCACCTTGAAACTATATAGGTCCACTTGTCACCCCCAGTGGAATATCGGTCTGACATATAACATTTCCTTTATGGCACCTGACATGTACATATATTATAAATACAAGACAGTGTTACAATTTTTGTTTTGAATAGTCATATATGTTTGAAACAAATTAAGAAGGAAAAGTCAGTCTTATATTCACCAGATATTTATCATTTTGGATGCCCTTTATTCCTTCCTAAAGATTCATATTTTCATTTGGTCTCATTTCTCTTTAGTCTGAAGAATTTCCCTTAGCATTTCTTTAGTGCAGATCTGCGAGTGACAAATTCTTTTAGTTTTCTTTTATCTGAAAAATCTTTATGTTGCCTTCATACTTGATAAGTGTTTTTTTTGCTGGAGATAGAATTCTGGGCTAGGTTGTTTTCTTTCTTTCTTTCAGCCCTCCAAGACGTTAATCCACTGTCTTCTGGGCTCCATTGTTTCTGACATGAGAGACCAGTCATTTGAATCACTGTTGCCTGCTTTGTAACATTTTCAAGATATTCTCTCTGTCATTGATTTTCAGAGGTTTGACTCTAATGTGCCTGGGCATTTTTCTTTCATTTAACCTGTTTGAGGATTGCTGAACTTCTTAGGTATGTAAATTTGTGTCTTTTTCTGTGGCACCTGGGTGGCTCTTTAAACATCCGACTCTTGATTTTGGCTCAGGTCGTGATCTCGTGGCTCATGAGTTCAAGCCCTGCATCAGGCTCCTTCTGTCAGCACAGAGCCTGCTTCAGATTCTCTGTCCCCTTCTCTCTGCCCCTCCCCCCTGTCCCTCCCTCTGCTTGCTCTCTCTCTCTCAAACTAAATAAATCAACTTAAAAAAACTTATGTCTTTCCCCAAGTTTGGAGATTTTTTTGGTCATTATTTTTTCAAATAGTATTTCTATCCCATTCATCTTTCTTTTCCTTCTAGGGCTCCAACTGAATGTATGTTAGACCTTTTGATATTATCCTCCGGTCTCTATTATTATTCTCTCTATTCTTCAGTTGGACGTTTTGTGTTGATCTCTCTTTGGAGTCAATGACTCTTTCCTCTGTTTTCTCCTTTCTGTTGTTAAGCCCATCCAATTGATCTTTACAACTTTAGATATTGTGTTTTTCAGATATTGATATTTCCATTTGATTCTTTTTTATGGTTGTTTTTATTTATCTGCAGACACTTTATTTTCATCATTATTTTAACACGTTCTCTTACATCATTTAGCATAGTCAAAATTGGGGCTTTAAAATCATTTTCTGCTCATATCAACATCTGCATTGTCTTGAGCTTGGCTTTTCGTTGATTGTCTTTCATCCTCAGCAGGGGTCACATTTTCTTTGTATGTCAAGAGATTTTAGATTGTATTCCAGACAGTGTGATTGTGACGTTGTGGAGACTGGATCTGTTGTGTTCCTTCAGAAAGGTTTGAAATTTTGCTTTAGCAAATAATTAACTTGGTTGAGCTCAAGCTGCAAACTTTGTTTTTAGGTTGACATCTCAAATCTCAGCTCAGCTGTCTTATCCTTATCAGGACTGCCTAAAGTCTGTCCTGCATAAGGGGGTTTGGGGGTCAGGCAGAAATTTGAGCAGCATTTACACATGAACGTTGAGGCTTTTTCTCTCTGTCCCCCTCCTTTTCCAGATTCCACTCATTTCCTAGAAGTTGTGGTTGCTCCAAATTCTATCCCTTGGTTTTTCAGGCCAGAAAGGCTGTGGGTTCTCTCTCAGTGTTAGTTTCCTCTGAGGACACTGACTGATGCCGCCCTCAGGCGAAAAGTCCTAAAACCAGGGCACTCACCTCATGCTGTTCCCTTCTTCCAAGAATCAACTTTCCTCTGGAATCTGTAGCTTTTGTACACTCTTCAGGGCCTCCAGCCTTCAGGTAGGTTTTTATTTTGATTTTTTGTTTTGTTTGTTTTGTTTTTGAGTCTGGAGCTAATAGGTGTTATCTGCAGGAAGGTTGGTACAGTACAGACTTACTCATCCATATCAGAAGTGGAACTCAGTCCAGAAACTGGATTTCTTTTAAGTTTTTTAAATAAAATGTTTAATTATTTTCGAGAGAGATAGAGATAGGAGGCATGCGCGAGTGCTCTCCAGCATGAGTGGGGGGAGGGGCCACGAAGAGGGGGAGGACAGAGGATCTGCAGAAGGCTCTGGGATGGCAGCAGTGAGCCTGATGTGGGGCTTGAACTCATGAACTGTTCGCGGTCCACGTGATCATATCCTGAGCGGAAGTCAGAAGTTTAACCGACTGAGCCACCCAGGCTCCCCTAGAAACTGGATTCTTAACCACTGAGATATACTGACTATCACTTAGTAAAATGCGGATCTGGCCTCATCAAATATTCTCGAAAGAAGTCATTTCTCTGAGAAGTGTCTGAAACAGTGGGTTTTTAACACTATGTGAACCTGATGGTAGTTTTTGAATTTTTTCATTTTTGTTAATTTTTGTTAATGGTTGTCCATCTACAGACAAGGACCCTTTTTTTTTTCCTTTTTTTTCTGTAAAGAAAGTAATGACCATATGCAAACAGGAGATACTGACTCATCTAGGGTGAAGCCAGCCCTTCAGGGTGACTCACTAGACCTTAAGAGACTGGGGGAAATGGCCAAGTGGGTGGGCCTTCTGCTAATGCTTGCTTCTGACTTGGCTAGACTTAGAACAAATTGATTCTGATTTGGGAAAGGTATGAACTTGATTTTCCAGGTCATTAGGAGGCATCTTCTGTTCCTTTTTATTTACCATCAAGAGGGCATGAGATCCTAGGATGTGATTAGAAACAAGCAAATAAGTGCAGTTTGTATTAAGTCATTCAGTCACGCAGAGCACTGTTGGGAAGGGGGGAGGGGAAGGTGAGGGAGGTGCTAGGCCCCTGGGGAGACGCCAAGGTCAGAGACCTTTGACACAACTGGGCCCCGCTTAGTCCTCTTTTCTGTGAGCACCCAAGTGGGGGTTGGATGTTTGGGGGTAGTTAGGACGGACCTGAGTCTCACAGATTGGTGCCAGCCTTTGTCACCGCTTTAGTCCTCTGTAGCTTAGGAGCTTTGGGGCTGTTGGAAGGGCTCTGTAATTTCCCTTTTCTCCTCTGTAAAACTGGCCATGGATTAGATGTGCTTGAGTCTCCAGGGAGGGGCCTCTCCACCTTATCAGCACTCACCAGAGGGGGGATTATGGGAATAGGAGCCAAGACTGGAGTGGTTAGGGGCAGGAGAGTGTGGACACTGGTGGGCGGCGATATGCCAGAGGCAGAAGGCATCATCACTCTCCCTGTTAACCTTTCCTCCAAGTCCACTGTAGACCCAGAGAACCCCATGGTGTGGGTCAGAAAGTGCAGCTTTCTCTGCAGAGGGCACTGCCTTCACCTCCCAGGAGAGCTTAGAGGTCAGTGAGCGCCAAGTCCTCCCAAGGGGTCAGACCTGAAAAACCACCCACTGGGCTTCCTCTCCCTGGGCTGAGCTGCTTCCACAGAGCGACTACTATTTCGGGAAGGCAACATGCATTCTTCTCCCTGTCTCATCCTTCTAGGGGTGTGGGACCTCAGGTGGTTTAAGACAGTGGGAGAGGGGAGGAGGAGGGGCTGAAGGAAGGGAGAAAACAGAAGGGGATGGTGGAGGGCGTGGAGGCAAATGTCATTTGCTCAGTGTTGCAGATTCTACTCTGCTCACAGTCCTTTTCCCTGTCCCCTTTGCCCCCCACATTTGGGACACCAGTTTATTAGCTACCAAGTTTGTGCTCACCAGCACCCTCTATCAAACTTAAAAAAGTAGGAGGATGATGCTTTAGAATCTATTCACTTCCTCTTTACAAATTTTTCACCAATCCGATTTCCCCATAAGCAATTTCCCCTCCTTCCAAATAGCTATCAGCCCTGCCCCTCGTGGAGGCTTTCCCTAATCTGAGCAGGGGCTCCAGCGGCTCTGAAGGTGTTTGGTCTCAGCTTGCATGCCTGTCTGTCCACACCCAGGGGGTCTCCCTGCTCTGGGGTGTCAGAGGTCCTGGTTCCTGGGCAGCCCGGCCTGAAGAGCACATCTTTCTTCCAGGCCAAAAATGCAGTGGAAGAGGGTGAAGCTCCAAGATCAGAGGGTGACGATTGTCAAGAGACAGGACCTCCAATGGCAAATGTGTCATTTGTCACATCTGTCATTGAACTACTGCTCAGTGACACATCTTACCAGTTTTTGTTTTTATTTGTACTTTTTAAGCTATTCCTCCCCAGGCATCATGGGACTGCGTGCCCACTGTAGAAATTTTGAATAATAGAGAAAATGATAAAGAGATTAGAAGAAATTGTCCATAGATTTACTACCCACTGGTAACATTGGCACATTCCTTTCTGGTCCTTTCCTTTTACATCTATTCTTTCTGTATATATGAGATCAAATAGTATATACTCTTTTCCATACTGTTTTTAGTTTTTATTTTAAGTATTTTTTTTTAATGTTTATTTAGTTTTTTTTTTGAGAGACAGAGATAGAGTGTGAGTGGGGAGGGGCAAAGAGAGAGGGAGACAGAATCGGAAACAGGCGCCAGTCTCGGAGCGGTCAGTACAGAGCCGGACATGGGGCTTGAACTCATGAACCGCGAGACCATGACCTGAACTGAAGTCGGACACCCAACCGACTGAGCCACCCAGGCGCCCCTAAAGTATTTCTTTTTTTTAAGTTTATATTTTTAATTTTGAGAGGGAGAGACAGTGTGAGCAGGGGAGGGGCAGAGAGACGGAGAGAGGAGAATCCCAAGCAGGCTCTGCACTGCCAGCTTCGGAGCCCAGTGTGGGGCTCGCGCTCACGAACCACGAGATCATGACCTGAGCTGAAACCAAGAATCAGTGGCTTAACCGACTGAGCCACCCAGGCGCCCCTTCCATGCTAATTTTAAAACTTAGGCCCTTTATTAATAGGATTTTCCTATGACATTAAAATTCTGTAAGCATCATTTTTTTTCTTTCTTTCTTTTTTTATTATGAAATTTATTGTCAAATTGGTTTCCTGTAAGCATCACTTTCAATGGCTGCATAATGTCCTGTCAAAAGTATATGCCTATTTTACTTAACAAGGGGCCAATTTTTTTGGATATGCAAGGTGTTTCCACTTTTAAGTTATTATAAATGAATCTGAAATGAACATGCTGGAGCACAAGCCTTTAGGACAGATTCCGGGAGTGGGACGACCAGAAGGACCGGTTTCCCTTAATCCTTCCCAGCCCCCAGTCCTCCCGCCCCATTACGAGCTTCAGCCCTATTCTTGAGTCAGTTACTCTATTCCACCTCATGACTTTCTCAAAGTCTGTTCACATTCCCACCAGCACTCGATGGACATCCGGGTTATTTGGAAAGGTCATTTGCAAGCTAGAAAAAAACCTTTCTGTTGCTTTGATCACAGGGAAAGTTATGCACCCGGATCTCCATCATGGTGCACAAGTGAGAGGCAGAGACAGGTGTAGACCCGGGTTGTCTGCTCCCTGATACCAGGCTCCTGCCACATACTACAGAGTGTCAAGGGAAGTGGGGAGAGCACCGTGGCCAAGTGTAAGCTGGGCTTTCTGAGGGCTTGGGAGTCGTGGGTGGGTATGGTATAGGGTTGCTCCGATTTTGGTTTTGGTTGTGGTTTTGGCCTCACCACCTGAGTCATTTGTCACTGAGATCAAGGCCAATCAGTGTCTGCTCAAGGCCGTGTCCCTGGAAGGACAGACCTTATCATTCTTTTTTATTCTCCAGCTTTGAGATATAATTGACACATTGACATAGTGTGTAAGTTTAAGGTATACAAGGAAGTGATTTGATATATGTATATATTGCAAAATGATGATCCCAATGAGCTTAGTGAACACATCCAACATCTTACTTCATTACAATTGTTTTGTTTTGTTTGGTGCTGAGAATTTTTCAGATCTACTCTCTTAGCAACTTTTAGTTGTACAGTACAGTATGTTGTTAACTAAAGTCACCATGCCGTACATTACATCCTTGGAACTGACTCATCTTGGAACCGCAGCTTTGTTACCCTTTGACCACTTTCACCCATCAGCACCCCCAGCCCCAGCGGCCACCCATCTTCTCTCTGTTTCTGAGTTTGTTTGTTTGTTTTTTTAGCTTCCCCGTATAAATGAGATTGCATGGTATTTGTCTTCCTGTGTCTGACTCATTTCATGTAGCATAATGCCCTCAATATTCAAAAGGCAGGATTTTCCCTTCTTTTTTATGGCCGTATAAATATATCATAGATATGTTCTATTATATCTATATCTATACCACATTTTCCATTATTTATAAATCACATTTTCTTCATCCCTTCATCTGTTGATGGACAATTGGGTTGTTCCCATGTGTTGGGTCATTGGGAATAATGCCATGGTGAATATGGGGGAAGGTATCTCTTTGAGATAGAGATTTTATTTCCTTTGGACATATACCCAGAAGTGGAATTGCTGGATCGTATGCTAGTTTTATTTGGAATTTTTTGAGAAAACTCCATATTGTTTTTTATAGTGGCCTCACCAGTCTACATTCCCACCAACAGTGCACAGGGATTCCCCTTCCTCCGCACCCTCACCAACACTGGATATCTCTTGCGTTTTGGACAGTAGCCACTCTAACAGGTGTGAAATGATATCTCATGGTGGTTTTGATTCGCCAGATCTTGTCATAGTTTTAACGCAGGTGGATGGAGACTTTCCAAAACTGCTGTTTCTGTGCCAATTCCAAGACCCAGGCTGCGGGGGACCAGGGACTGGATTTGCCTAAATGGAGGCAGTGCCTCTGCTCTACTGACTTGGGAAAAAAACAAAACAAAACAACAAAACAAAACAAAACAAAACAAAAAAAACCACTCTTAATTTAATATTCTTGGACATGCAACCTCCTGCAAACACAAATTTATAGCTGCAAAAATACAATTATTTATATGCCCATCTGTGCGTAGTTCGCCGTGCCCACCCCCCTTTTTCTTTTTTGGTTTACTCTTCATTCTCCCTTTCCTCTTTTTCTCTTCCACATCAGTGTCCTGCCCCTGCAGCCAGGTAACCCAAGTTCACAACTACTGTTCCCCCTGCCATAGTTCTTAATATTATTGAATGCCAGACATAGGTGTGCATGTATGCAATATATGTGCATGTACACATATCCATGTATATATACATGTGAACACAAATATTTACATGGTGATTAATTTATTACAATGAATCAAGTTATGACCACCTGACTGTACCTGCTTTTTTATCCAACCATGCTTCCTTGAGGTCCCTTTAAGCCACCTATTATATGTCTAATTTATTCTTTTAAATAATGGCGTAATATTTATGGTGTGGTTGTACCCAGATTGATTTAGCTATTCCCCTATTGATGATAATTCCACCTGTTTCCATTTTTCTCTCACGATAAGCCCTGCTACAAGAATGCTCTCACGCATATGTGCTAGTGATTTTATTTCTATAGGATGGATCCCCAGCAGGGGAATTTCTAGGTCAAAAGTCATATTCATTTGTAATTTTAGTGATAGCATCAGATGGCTGCTGAAATGATTGTGATACTTTACATTTCCACCAACAATGTAGGACAGTTTCTCTACTTCCACACCAGCAAGAGGAGTTACAGCTTTTCATTTTTTTTTGCAATGTCAGAAGGGCATAAAGTGATATTTTGTTGCTATGTAACACTTCCATGCCTGCTAGTGAATTTAAGCACCTTATGTTTGGGGGATAAATGAACTTGCAACTCCGGATTTTTTTCTAGTTTGATTTGTCTGTGTTTCTTTGCAATGATCGTCTTACTACAATTGTAAATGCTGTTTGCATGTTTTAAATGTTAACTTTATATGATCTGCATTATAAATATTTTTCCTGAGTTATTGCTTTACCATTATTTGTTTAGGGGATATTTTACTGTTCAAAGGACTTTTGTTTTCTTTGTAACTTTTCACGGCCAAATATGCCTATCTTTTCTTTTATAGCTTTCAGGTTCTCAATCTTGATTAAGAAGGTGTTTTCTGCCCTTATCTCATATATATTGCCTTTTAGTTTGCTGGGGCTGCCATAACAGAGTGGGGGCCTTAAACAACAGAAAGTTATTTCTCACAGTTATAGAGGCCAGGAAGTCCAAGATCAAGGAGCCAGAAAATTTAGTTTCTGGGTAGGGCTCTCTTCCTGGTTTGTAAACTTTATTATCCAATTAATTTTTTATTACCCGATTGAAAAATAACTATTCAAAATGGAATTGCATGAATTATATATATTGACTTTTGGAGAATCGGTATTTTTATGAAATCAACAATTTATTTTATAGTTTCCTTCATATGTCTTGTGCCTTTCTTGTTAAATTTACTTTTAAAGTCCTGGTGATCACGAGATCCTCTGGTAGACTCCTGTGACCTCTTGTCTTCAAAGATGGCTTCCAGCACCGTCCCCCATCCCTGCACCATATGCCTACTCCTCCACTCCTAATGGAGTGGAGGAGTGGTATTGATTCTTACTAGAAGGAGTGGAGGAGTGGTATTGATTCCTCCTTCCCTTGACTCTGGGCTGGTCTTATGACTTGCTTTTTACCCACAGAAAGTGGTGGAAGTGACACATTGTGGCTTCTAGCCCTAGACCTTAAGACACCTTTCAACTTCTGCTTTTGCTCTCTTGGAAGCCAGCTGCCATTTAAAGGATCCTGGGCTAGACCACAGAATGGACAGAAGCCATGTAGACAGAGGGAGGCCTCATCAGCCCCCAGCCTTTGCAGCTATTTCCAGTTGAGGTACCAGACATGTGAGTGAAACCATTTTAGGTGTTCCAGCCCCCTACATTTCTTGCTGAGCGCAGCTCCCTGAACAACTCCAGCCAACACCACAAAGAGTTGGAGAAACTCCCAACTGAGCCCAGCTGGAAACACAATCCTAAAAAACAGTAAGTCTTTGTTTTAAGCCACTAATTTTGGGGTGGCTTGTTATGAAGCAATAAACAACCAAAACACATACAAAAGACTATAAAAATATATGACAGTTAAACACACACACACCGGCATAAACACTGGGATACCACCACCTAGTGTAGGAATAAAAATTACTAGTTACTTAGAAGCTCCTTGCTCACATCTTCCTTCTCCTCTGACAGAGATAACTACTATCCAGAATTTCCTGTTAATTATCTTTGCACTTTTAATTTTACCGTCTATGTACATATTCTAAAACAATACTTTGACAATTGCATAAATGGAATCATACAGTATATAAAGCTTTGTCACTGTTTTTGCTTAATATTTTCTTTTTAAGATTTATCTACATTGAATTAGTGGTAGTTCATTCATTTTCCATGCTGTCCTGCACTCCATTATTGATAATATTTGGGTCGTTCCAGTATTTTGTTCCTATGTTATGAATATGTATTTTAAATTATTTTTCAAAAATGTTTTTTATTTGGCTGAAATTTTTATCATGGTAAAAAAAATTGACAAATTCTATCAATTTTTATTTTTATTTTTTTATTTGAGAGAGAGCATGAATGCAAGTGGGAATGGGGCAGAGGGGGAGAGAGAGAATCTTAAGTGGGCTCCATGCAGAGGCTGACATGGGGCTCAATCCAGGGACACTGGGATCATTACCTGAGCTGAAATCAAGAGTTAGATCCTTAACTGACAGAGCCACCTAGGTGCCCCAAATTTTATTTTATCAATTTTTAAATGTGTACATCTAGTTTTCAGGGGTATCTAGATATACAAGGCTTAAAAAAAAAATACAGCAGTCCCTTGGAGCACCTGGGTGGCTCAGTCAATTAAGCATCTAGCTCTTGATTTCAGCTCATGGTCGTGAGATCAAGCCCTACATTGGGGGTGGGGCCTGCTTGAAATTCTCTCTCTCTCTCTCTCTCTCTCTCTCTCTCTCTCTCCCTCTCCCTCTCTGCCCCTCCCTGCTCTTTCTCACTCCAAATAAACAATTAAACATTAAAAAAATACAGTCCCCTCCTGTCTAGTCCATCGCATCTATTTTTCTACTCTGCAGAGCCAACCACTTCTGACTTTTAACTGATCATTTTGTCTTTCTGTCCATATCTCTATATAACATGCTTATAATGCTACTTGATTTTTTGAGGACTTAGTTCTTTTTCTTATGAACCTTCTCACCTCAATACATATGCCATCTTCCCATTCTCTCATCCTGACATTATTAGTATGTTGTCATCATTTCTGGATGAATATTATGACAGACGTGCTTTCACAGTTGTTGACTTTGTCTTTCTTGTATTTTTTTGTGCTATGTGTACTTAAGACTTTTTAAGAATATGCTTCATTTTTTTATGGACTTGTCCCTGATTGGAACCAATCCCCTCCCTGCCTCCTTTGTGGGTGTCTGATCTTATGCGTTCAACCACATCGTCATGTCTTTCCGGTGTCCTCTGTCCCACCCCACTTGGGACTGGCTGCCTGCTCCACTTTCTGTGGCCGCCATGCTGTCAGCGCCCCTCACAGTTACCAGTGGATCCCCTTTGGCTGTTTGCGGGATCTCATGTCTCTGTCTTGCGTCCGTGCTTTGTACAGTTGTGGTGGAGGTGCCGGTGAAGACGGCACCAAGGCTTCGGTGGTATCAGCAGTGCCAAGAGTGTGTCCCAACACGACTGTCCTTGGGATTATCTCGGCCGCATTATGCTGCCTCGTCTCCTTGTCTCAGTGTGTTTCCCATGCCTGATTCTCCAGCCTTCCTGTCCTTGCTGTTTTCTACTGACAGGTTCCACTCCTGTGTAGCTCGGCCAGAGAGGATTTCTATCATTGACAAGAACCATGGTGGGTACAAAAGCTGTCTTACTCTCCACACCCTCCTTACCACTCGCAAGTCTTCTCTCTTCTAAACCCAGCAGTCAATTTCTAGATCTTTCACTGTTTAGGTGGTGTCCCTGCAAGCATGGTGTTTAGACTGAGCACCGGGGGCTCTCAGTGACCTTGATATGGGTACCACAGTGACATGGTCGACTCTACATCCTGAAATGTCACCGATAGGATAGCTATTCCTTGTTCTGGGGGGAAGCCTGAGGAGGCAGCTGGGCAGAGGGGCACACAGGTGCCCTTCCTTCTATGTAATCGTATGATTTGAAGTATTGCAACTGGAATGCAAGACTTTACATTCAATTGTCTCTTGTTCGTTTTGGTCCATCATTCCATCTGTGAAATAACTTTGAATACTGGGCTGTCCCTCATCTTTGGACTCCCCAAGCCAAGTACAGTGCCTGCCATGCTGTGGTACCAGTGAATGGCTTGTTGGATGCTAGGTATCGAGCAGCATCCAGATTGCCTAATGCCCACTCTGCCAATCTGTCCTCCTTCCACAAGGTTCCCGAGAGACGTGTGCTCACAAGGGATGCTTGCAAACGTGAATCGATATATCTCATCATTACCTCGACCTGTGTCCTATACCAACTACGCCTTCTCCCCGAATGTGGCGTTCTGGTAAAGATGTGTTAGATCATGTATCTCCGGCCACACACCATTCTATAGTTTCATAGGCAATCACATGAAACTAGAAGGTATTTCGTTTCTAGAATTTTTCTGTCAGCCAGAATCAGGGCTGCCCTCCCAGGCAAGTCCTTTTTTAATTCTTTTGTTGCAGTGAATGGGAATTTTGAGAACCCAAGAGTCTGAGGCTGGTCAAGGAGTTTCACTTAGGTTCTCCCTGTAAGTTATAATGCCTCATATTGCCTCCCTGTCCCTTCTCACCTCTGGGGAGGTTGCCAGCAATCGGAACGTTCTCAGGTATAAAAAAAGCTTATGCTCCACAGTGAGGTGGTGGGCAGTGGCTTGTCCAGGGTCTGACCTGAGGCCAGCATTGTCCCTTGACTAACCATAACTGAGAATGTTTTGGATTCTTTTATTATGTCCCTCAGGGCAGAAATTAAGGGCCCAAGATGACATCCAAACACAACCTTCTTTTACTTTTATTTGGAACACTGATAGACAAGTTTTCCATCAACTTACTTGCAGATATAAAGCCAGCAGGACTTCTAAACAAAAGGGACATTGAGTGTGGATCTGCAGGTGCTTCATGCTCTCCTCCTTCACTGCACATGTGCAGCTGATTTCTTGGAAGGGGCACCATGGCCTTGGTGGACTTCACTTGAGAACAATAGACAATGGCAACCATTAATCCAAATTTGCTTCCCTGGAGAAGGAGAAGAGCTTTGCATGGAAGTGTCATGGGGACTCAGGCTCTTTGTTGGGAATTTTCCAGTGGGTCTTTCAAAACACTACTTGTCCCCTTTAAGAAAACATATACCCCTTTTGGGATGTGTTCTATTTTCTGTAACTTATCACTATGATTGTTGGTGAATCTAATGATACCTTGGACATTTATTTTAAAATAATAGAGTGCAACACATGTGAGCCTAGAAAGAAACTCAGGTAGGGTAGGTCTGACCTTTCTGGTTCTCTTCTCCTAGGAGCATGGATGTAGGCTGTGTGTGCCCTGGGGCTGGCAGTCCCCATACCTGGCCACAGGCGTGGTGCAGACAGTCTCTGCAGAGGGAAGCTAACGAGACAAAAAGAGATCAAAAAGATGAAGACAGGAAAAAGTGAGGGAAAGGACGGAGTGGTGAGAGTTCAGGTAGTAAGACCGGCAAATCCTGGCTGCACCAAGGCCTCCTTTGGGCTCTGGGAGTGGCACCAGCCGCCCTTCTCTCCGAAATTCCCTCCCTCTTTCATCAGCTGATACGAATTCGGTTTAGGTCACTTGCCTTCTCGAACCCTCGTTAACAGACCATGTTAGGCCTTAAATAGTTTTTATATGTCTATGAATAGTTTTTATATGTCCTTTCCAACTTGAGGAGAATCTTCTCTGGTGGAGAAGAGGTGTTGCAGGAAGGGGCGTTGATGAGTTCTGCTTTCTTTCTGTTAGTCCTTAACATTACAGCCCCCTCTCTGGGCACCGGCTTTCTGCCTTCTCTGAGCATAACTTTACTCAACCATTTGGAATCCTTAGATGTTTTCCTAAATCCTGTTCATTCTGGACTTTGGATATGTTTATGCTACTCATAGAATTTCAGTCTAAACTCTTAAAGCTCCTCCTTCCATTTTTGGATATTATCATTAACTTCGAAACATACATATGTGCATGTCTTATATATTTTCATATGTGGAATTATAAAAGTAATATATGTTTATTACAGAGAACATGAAAATCCAGAAATGGCCCAAAAGAGAAAAATGATAAAATAGTTTTAAAATAATAAAACGATGGGGAAGCTGGGTGGCTCAATTGGTTAAGTGCCCGACTTTGGCTCAAGTCATCATCTCACAGTTCACGAGTTCAGGACCTGTGTCAGGCTCTATGCTGACAGCTCAGAGCCTGGGAGCCTGCTTCAGATTCCGTGTCTCCCTCTCTGCCTCTGTTCCTCCCCTGCTTGCACTCTGTCTCTCTCTCAAAAATAAAATTAAATAATAATAATAATATAAAAAGAGAAAATGATGTAATCCCTGCATCCAAAGAAAAATGTTGTTAATATTTTTTGTATGTGGTCTTGTTTTTTCTATGCATATCTATGGATCCATGCTATTATATTCGTTTTACTTCACAAAAAAAATTTTTTTAATGTTTATTTATTTATTTTGAGAGAGAGAGAGCATGTGCGAGCAGGGGAGGGGCAGAGAGAGAATCCCAAGCAGGTCCCCCACTGTCAGTGCACAGCCCGATCCTATGAGCCATGAGATCATGACCTGAGCCGAAATCAAGAGTCAGACGCTTAACCGACTGAGCCACCCAGGCGCCCCTATCCATGCCATTTTAAAATCCAGCTTCAACAGGATGAGAGGAATCACTGTCTCCCAAGGTTTTTGTTATTTGCATGGCTCAGACCAGTTCTCTCTTTTTGCTCAGATGTAAGTCCTGAGAAGCTGGCCCACTTCCTCGTGTTACTGCTTTTCTTTTCTAGCTTAAAACCGCCGGAGAGGCAAGGCAACGTCTTATCAGCTATTCTGACTTCGGCAGAACGTGGTTTCTTGTGCAGGCCCGGGCCTCCGCCCCATCACTCAGGGTGCTGCACCGGGGTTTATGATACCTGTTAGGGGAGAACATTCCAGGCCTCCAGCCGGCTGTGTGTGTTTCTAGCACGAGTGTGCTTCTGTCCACTTCCCTTTGCTGAGAAGCCCGGCTTCTGCCGGGTCGCAGATCTCCACTTGCGTGCACACTTCTCCACACGTTGATGCCACTTCCCATCCCTCCTGCTTAGGGGTGTTATGGCCGCTGCCTTTGGGGTGGAACACATCTGGATTTAAATACTGCCTTGGGGGGCGCCTGGGGGGCGCAGTCGGTTAAGCGTCCGACTTCAGCCAGGTCACGATCTCGCGGTCCGGGAGTTCGAGCCCCGCGTCAGGCTCTGGGCTGATGGCTCAGAGCCTGGAGCCTGTTTCCGATTCTGTGTCTCCCTCTCTCTCTGCCCCTCTCCCGTTCATGCTGTGTCTCTCTCTGTCCCAAAAATAAATAAACGTTGAAAAAAAAAATAAAAATTTAAATACTGCCTTGGCACTGACTCAGTTATGTGACCCCGGACAAGCTACTTAGCCTTTTGGCTCTGCTATAGCTCATCTGAGGAATAGGGATAAGCTGATCTGGAAGGGGCAGAGCTGGTCTTCTCGGAAGGAGGTGATAGTGCTCAGTTATCTCAGGAATCCCAGGGAGGAGCCCCCCACACCCCAGCATAAACACCGTGCAAGAGTCCGCCCTCCCCTGTGCCCCAGAGCCTGAAATGAATTTTATAGAGGTTAAGCCTTTTCTCTTTTTCTTCTAGAACCAGAGATAAGAAGAGACTATATATATGGCCCCTTGGAGCTATAGTAGATGGAAGGGTCAGTGACTGATAGCAAATATGCTGAAAGTGTTTTGATACAGATTGAAGGGGAGAGAGAGAGATCTTGAGGCCAGTGGGGACTGAAAAAAGGAGGAGACTGAGGCTGGGGCGGGGGCAGGAAAGAGGGCTGCAGGGTGGAGGCAGGCCACAGACAGTCCTGGCTTCGGATGTTCTGATGGTTGTTTAATCCTTTGCTGTCTCTTAGACACATTGTTTGTCGAGCCAGATGCCTTGCGGCATGGGCTCGCCCTTGCCCACATTTGTTGTCCTGAGCAGTCTCACCAGCTGCTCTTTGCATAAATAAAATGGATGGTATTGAGGTCTGGGAAGCAGTTAAATTTCAAGGAGATGTCTCCCATTAGGATATGCATAAAGAGATGTGTAATGGACCTGGGCTCACAGGCGCCTATCAGTTACTTGAGAGAGTCTTCCAGAAGAGGGTGGGACTCTCCAGGGCCAGAGATTCCATCCTGGGGACATGCTGGTCCCTGGAGAACATACAGGAGGGACAGCTGGGAGGTCGGGCTGGGCTGCGGGGAGTCACAGAGGACTGACGGTTGTTGAATACAAACGGACACACCGGACACACTGTTTCCCAGCTCCTGCAGCTGCCTGCTCGGTGAGGGTGAGGACTGGCACCTTCTCCAGCTCCCGAGACCCTGCAGGATGACACCAGGCAGCTGGTTTGGTGAGTGCTGAGAGCAGGCTTGGTGTAAGAATGTTAGAAAGTTGAGCAGGATGAATAAGCAAGTAAGAGAGGCAACCGATTCCGAACATGTAGGATGAGGGAAAAGGTGGGGCAGGAGGAAAAAAAGGATCAACCAAGCTGACTTCTTTCTTTACCCTGAGCAGAGCACTTGCCTGCCAAAGATCCAGGGTAGAACTCAAAGGTGGCCAGTGTTCATTCATTTATCCAACAACTACTCACAGGGCAGCTACTGATGTGTGCTGGGGATACAGAAAAGAGGGCAGTCTCTGCTTTCAAGCAATTTATTGCTCATTCTGCCTCTGTGTATCAGCTCACACTACCCCCTGCCTGCCCTCCTCTCCCCTTCTCTCCATCTAGGCCAGGTTTCTCATCCTCAGCGCTGTTGGTATTTGGGGACGGATATTTCTTTGTTGTGGCAACTGTCCTGTGCATCATAGAACATTTGGCAGAATCCCTGGCCTATACCCACTAGATGCCACCGCCCCTCCTGAACTGTGACATCCACAATGTCTCTAGACCCTGCCAAATGCCCACTGCGGGGGGGGGGGGGGGGCAATGGAACCACTGATCTGTTTTGTCTTTATCCATATTTCACAACCTTATTCAAGTGTCACCTCCTCCATGAAGCCTGCTTGAGCTACTTCTCACTTGGGTTACCCCTTTCTTGGGTCTTGCAGACCAGGTATTGCTGCTGCAAAGCCAGTTAGCGGGTAACCTTCTCCTCTCCTCTTTTGATCTCTGTGAGAAGACAGGCCTCCAAATGCTCCTGAAGTTGTAGATTTCACTCAAGCACCCAGCAAGCCTGTTGCCTCTCCGAGAACGAGCTGCTTCCACTCGGCCAGGGAGACCCCAGTCTCCTCAACTGTCAAATCAAATGCAATGCTAGGTCAGAAATTTTCAACCATCCATCATAAAAGATATGGAGGGGCCAATTGGTTACGTTTCTAGGTACCAATTCTCCTTTTTTTTTTTTTAAGTTTATTAATCGATTTCGAGAGAGAGAGTGTGAGCCTGAGCAGGGAAAGGGCAGAGAGGGAGGGAGAGAGAGAGAATCATAATCTGCACTGTCAATGCAGAGCCTGATATGGGGCTCAAACTCACAAACTGCGATATCACAACCTGAGCTGAAATCAAGAGTCAGATGCTCAACCAACTGAGCCACCCAGGCACCCCGGTACCAATTCTCCTGAAAAGAAGCAGATTTGGGGGCTCCTGGGCAGTTCAGTCAGGTAAGCATCTGACTCTTGATTTCAGTTCAGGTCATGATCTCACAGTTGTGGGACCGAGCCCTGCATCGAGCTCTGTGATGACAGTGTGGAGCCTGCTTGGGATTCTCTGTCTCTGTCTCTCTCTCTCTTTCTCTCTGTCTCTGTCTCTGTCTCTCTCTCAATCTCCCTGTCTCAGTGAAGAGTGTTTCATTTGCAATCCATAGAACACCCAACCTCAACAGCTTGGACAAACAGTGGTTTCTCTTTCTCATATAAGAAAACAGCATCAGGGCTGGCATCTCGGAGGATTTCGGGGCCTCTCCGTCCGCGAGGTCTCCAGCACCTCCCGCTGTGGACGGCTGGCAGCCCAGCTCACGCACCTGGGTGGGAGGGCACGGGCACTCGAGTTGGAGCAGGGACAATGGTTCAGTGCTCCCAGGCAGGGGGGAGGATTAATCTCTCTGTGGCTTAGGTCTCCCTTTCCTCTCGGGACAGTTGGCAGTTGGAATCGAAGGCTCCCCAACAAGGAAGTAATTAAGTAAGTCGGACAATGCTGCCTGTTTTTGAAATCCCACGGGTTTAAGTAGGATTAGAAGTACCAATATAAGAATTAACCCAATAAATTCTTTCATTCTTTAAGTTGGTTGGAGCAAGGGAAGGAAATCAAGAAAAAGAATTCTTTTTCTTCTGTTCCCACCCCTCTAGTGACCCCTGCAGCTACTCCCTCAAACAACCCCATACTTGATTAATATCTCTACTCATGTCCCTCTTTTGCTGGAGACTTCCGATCTTCATCTCTATCCACACCTCATATCAGACTTCTGCTCCTAGTAGAGGCAGACCAGCTAATCTGGACCAACCCTCCCTCAGAATATAATTAAAACGATCTGAAGAAAATATTTTAAAAAATTTTCCCTAAAACATCAAAATAAGATAGTGGGTGATTAGCAAGCCAAAATCTAGAAGACAGAAATCCAAAGAGGTGAGCTTGGCATTCAGGGCTCGGTCTGCCCAGGGGGCCTCCGCTAACCAGTCTTTGTACAATTTCTGCATCTGCCACAGTGATGTCACCCCTAGTGACTCTGTCACCCATGACTCCTTTGTCTCCCAAGTCTCCTACTGCCTTAATAGACTGACACACCCCAGATTGGATTTATTATACACTCTTTTTTAAAAATTTTTTTCTAAGAATTATTTTGAGAGAGAGGGCACACACGTGTGCTCACGCTCTCATAAGTGGGGAAGGGACAGAGAGAGAGGGAGAGAGACAGTAACTCAAGGTAACCATGAAAGCCATTTAATATCTATGACTCATGATCTCAGCTGTTAAAAGGATGAAAACAATATCTCATCTAACCTAATTTACAAGATTGCTGAGAGGCCCAAATGGGCTAATAGACATGGAAAAACCTGGATTACGCAATATGCTATAGAGAATTGTTAATAGTAAGAAGCATTGATGGCCAAGCAATCGCTGGGTATTTATGACACGAGGACTCAGCTATCACTGATGAGAGGTTAAGAAGAATCCAAAGTCCTATCTGAGCCCTCAGGTGGTTGACACCAGGATTCAAATCATCCATTCTCTCACTTCAGCAGCGATGTTTACTGAGGACATGTTTTATGACTGGCGCTGTGTCAGGCACTGAATGTACAAAAATAAAAGTTTCTGCCCACATCTAGCTCAGTCTGATGGGAGACCAGATAAAGGTGGCCCATGATATAACAGAGATATTTATAAAATGCTAAAACAGTGTGGAGTGGAGTCACCTGACTTGAGAAGAGAGGTATTAATTAGGAGGCCTTCCTGGAAGAGGTGACCACTAAAACCAGTTCTGAAGGACAAATAGGAAACAGGTAGTGGAAGAAAAAAGCTATTTCAAGAGGAAGGAATAGCAGGTGTAAAGGCACAGAGTCCTTAAAGAAAGTTTTAGCAGTTTTATGCAGATGAGGAGGCCTGTTGCCTTAGGAGCCTTGAGGACCTCACTAGTGAGGCCCTGGGGCGGCCTCATGCACCGCTCTAAGTACGCGCTCTCTTCTCTCCAAGAGACTTTCTAGATCATATCGTCCAGCAGCCCTCAAACTCCAGCATGAATCAGAATCTCTGGAAGATCTTATTCAAAGACATACTGCTGGGCTCTGCCCTGAGCTTCCTCTTTGGTAAGTCAGGGGAGGGGGCAGAAATGCAAGTTCCCAGGGGAACTTGCTGTTATTGCTGGTCTGAGGACCACTTTGAGAACCACTACTCTGGCCCTAACTTTTTTTTCTTGCAGACCAACAAGCTGAGACCTGGAGGGGAAGGAAGTGCGTTAGCCTGTTAGCCGAGGTCACACACCGATGTCGGGCCAATTAGAGTAACAACTGGAGCTGTTTCCCCTCCCAGCGGAGCCCCGCCCTTCTAGGATCTTCCACAGCCTTTCCTGCCTTCCTCCCTCCCTCCCCGCAGGAACCTCCGCTCGCAGCGCCCCCCTTTCAGCCACCTGTGAGGCAGAGAAATTTGCATGTTCCAATTTACTCCGCGACCCACTTTTCAGGAAGGCACCGTTTTAACCTAACGGAGGGCGAGTTTAATCGCGGATTTTCAGGCGGGCGCCGCAGCGCCTCCCGACACCGCCGCGGGAGCGGCGCATCTCTGTCCAGGGAGCCTCGCTCTGCGCACGGTGGCCTGGGGCGCGGGGGAGAAGCCCCGCCGCGCCGGCGACGGTCGGGTCCCCCAGGCCGCCGGTGCGCGATGCGAGGTGCCGTCGGAGCACTGTGTCCTCCCATCCCGCCGCGGAAACGACTCTCCCCGAGGGGCCTGGGGTGGAGATGGGGGCAACCGCTGCCGGCAGCCCCTCCCCCTCGAGGGTTCTCAAGCTGGGGGGGGGGGTCTTCCTACCCCCTCCCCCCCCCCCCCAAGTACAGTCTCCTTCCCAACAGGGGTCCCTCCGGCTTGTTGAGTTCTTGGGAGTCCTGGAGCCTGGAACGTGTCTCCGTGTCTGTCTGCAGGGCCCCACGGGCTTACTAAAGGCAACTATTAGTGTCTGTTACATCATTAACTAGTGACAGAGCCATGTGGGGCCCCTTCCCTTCCATGTATTTAGAAGGTATTTATCGTGGGTCTGCCATTCCCATTGCCCCTTGCTAGACATTGTGGGGCATTCAAACGTGGCAGGCACACACCTTCTGCCCTCCAGAACTTCAAGGTAATGCTGGGGAGACCAGGACGACAGGCAGAATCCACAAACATTTCACTCCCCCAGGGTGGAGGCGCCTCCAGGACTGATACAAGTTGAACACATGTTGGCATCTGCAGTGTGAGTATGGAGAAAGGTCACTGGGGAGCCTGGGTGGCTAGGTCAGTTAAGCGTTGGATTCTTGATTTTGGCTCTGGTCACGATCCCCTGGTCAGTGAGATTGAGCCTCAGGGCAGAACGTGGAGCCTGCTTGGGATTCTCTCTCTCTGCCCCTCCTTGTGCTCTCTCTCAAAATAAATAAATACACTTAAAAAAAGTCACTTATGTGGTCAGAAGAGGCTTCAGAGAGGAGGTGGGCTTGAAGTGGACTTGGGAGGGTTGGACAGGAGAGAGGCCTTTCTCTGTTGTGGGAAGGGAGTGACCTGAGGAATGGCATGGTGGAGGGGGCGGAGGGAGGGCTCCCATAGGTGGAGGTGTGAGTTGGCACGTGAAACTTCCTCTCCTCCAGTAGATACGGTCTTTACATAGACCTTTATACTTCAGTGACCAGCCGCCTTGGTAAGGACACAGGATGTGCTGCCTCACACTTGGACAAAGACTGAGTCATGCAATTCTGTGAACTCTGGCTTTTCGGCTTTCCTCAGAGCCTTTTGGAAAATGGCGCAAAGCCTTGGGCAGGTACAGGAGATCCAAAGGTGGAAACAAAGCTGTCTGGAGTTTTATGGGCAGCCTCATAATAGGACAGTGACATTGATCTTCCAGGGTGATTTTTTTTTTTTTTTTTTTTTTTTATTAAGAAGGCCTGGTTAGGGGCGCCTGGGTGGCTCAGTCAGTTAAGCGTCCAACTTCGGCTCAGGTCATGATCTCATGGTCCTCGAGTTCGAGCCCCGCATCAAGCTCTGTGCTGACAGCTCAGAGCCTGGAGCCTGTTTCAGATTCTGTGTCTCCCTCTCTCTCTGACCCTCCCCTGTTCATGCTGTCTCTCCTTGTCTCAAAAATAAAATAAAAATTAAAAAAAAAAAAAAAAGAAGGCCTGGTTAGATGTGGTTAATGGCTTATTTAAACCCCAGCTGGGGGTGCCTGGGTGGCTCAGTCGGTAAAGCATCCGACTTCAGTTCAGGTCATGATCTCATAGCTCGTGAGTTCGAGCCCCGCGTCTGGCTCTGTGCTGACAGCTCAGAGCCTGGAGCCTGCTTTGGATTCTGTGTCTCCCTCTCTCTCTGCCCCTCCCCCGCTCATGCTCTGTCTCTCTCTGTCTCAAAAATAAATAAAAACATTAAAACGATTTAAAAAAAAACCCAGTTGGGCAGGGCTGAGGAAAATCCCAGTTTCAATGGGTTCTTGGTTAATAATCAGAACAGCGCTGGAAGGGAAGGATGGGTTGTGGTGAGCAGAAGGAGAAAGGATTCACGGTAGAGGTCTGATGTTTATGACAGGCTCTGAAAGAAACGTACCTATACTAATATTTTTTCTTAAAAATTTTTTAATGTTTATTTTTGAGAGAGACAGAGTGTGAGCGGGGGAGGCATAGAGAGGGGGGGTGACACAAAATCTGAAGCAGGCTCCAGGCTCTGAGCTGTCAGCACAGAACCTGACATGGGGCTCGAACTCATGAGCTGTGAGATCATGACCTGAGCCGAGGTCGGATGCTTAACCGACTGAGCCACCCAGGTGCCCTTAATGTTTTATTGATCCTAATGATGAAGAAAATGATGAAGAAAACAAAGACAAGACAAATATGGCTTAAATTAAATCTCTGCTGATATGACCTGAGACATGCAGAGTGTGACTTTCTTCAGAGAATTCATAGCTGCCTTAATGTTGATGTGTTTTTTGCTAGAGACTGAAAGTGACCTTACCTTAGCAGCAGCTAGCCCCTCAAGGTCCTGAAAGGATTAGTTCAAAATTCCTTAGAAACTTCCTTTATCCCCACTGCCTCCACCAACATAAAAGTATATAATCCATCAGTCCTCACAACCCCAGTGCAGCTCTCTCTGTCTATGGGTACTGTCCTTGTGCTATAATAAAATCACCTTTTTGCATCAAAAATGTCTCAAGAATTCTTTTTTAGCCATTCACTCTCAAACCCAACCTTCAAATTACATCAGTGACAGAAGTTTTCTCCCTGAAAAGATAATGAGGTCTGTAATGCCATAGCTCCAAAGGAAATGAAATGTCAAGTCATTTTTAGATTTAAAAGGTAGCAACTATTCATGAGAAGCTGGTGGAGGGGGGGTGGATATCTTCCCACACCTGCTGTAAAGTGGATGGTCTTCGTCTGGTTCATGTAGGAGGCTCTGGGTGTAAGATGGAGAAAAATATCAGGAGGGTGGCTAAACCCTCAGGCTCTCTCCTCCCAAGCCTCCCCCAGAGATACTGTTTTAGTTGATCTCTTTCTAGTCGTCACCTTGAAGTTTCTTTGGGGTTTCCAGATGCTTCCTTTAAAACACTAACACATCTGAACACGTTAGAGGGAAGGATAGAGGGAGGGCTGGGAAGGGAGTGAAGGATTGGGAGCAGGTTTGGGGCATCTTGGGGGCGGGAGGACTTCGGGGGGATCTTCAGGAATACCTGGGTGTGGCAGAGGACCTTAAAGAGCCCTGGATGTTAGGACAGGACACTGCGGGTAGCTTGGAGGGCATTCAATACAAACTTGCCCAATGTGCCTTGATAATAAGGGTGAAATGCCATCTCTGAGCAGGAGGCTATTGGAGACCCGTAAGGGTGTCCCAGCTTCTTGTTGCGGCCTAGCAAACTTCTCCAAAACTTGGTGGCTTAAGTCAACATCCATTTTATTTCATCTAATGATTTTGTGGATCAGAAATGAGAGAAGGGCTTTGCCAGGTGATTCTTTTGTTCTGGATAGAGTCTATGAAGATCACTCCATGGTCCTCTGCTAACATTTTAAGAGGAAGAAGAGGAAAAAGAAAACACCAATAAATATTTTTGCGCACCTAGGTCTCATGGCGGTTGAGAGCCCAGACTCTGGCCTGACAATGGTGCCATCACTTCCTCCTTACATGACCTTACAATTAGGCTGTCAGTGTCAGTCTTCACATCTGTCAAATGGGAAAACTTCCTCGTGGGGCTATTATGGGGTTCAGATGGGACCACATATGAGAGTCTTCATTAAATCTACGTTGGTGTGGCTGTTATTGTTTTCCCTGGGAATGATATCTTGCTCCGTGTGTGGGCCACAGAGGTGTGGAATTTGCAGTCCGTACTCTCAAGATGCTTAATGAGGCAAACCCTCCATACGCCACAGCTGGATAATACAACCATGCACGTAGCTGTGAGCCCACTGGCTTAATCCAGGGGCTTAGCCGAGGGAGATACCGCCGTCCTGGAGGGCTTCGTGAGCCATCCCAGACCGCAGGGGAAACCAAGCAGATGGGGGAAAGCCAAGGGATATAGAGGGGGAATCCAGTGAGGCTCTTTTGCGGCAGTGGGGTTAGCTGAGCCTGGAAGGTGAGTGGGACAGACCAGAAATCTGACATTCCGTACTAAGCCCTTCATCCTGTTTGTCAGTTGTTTTTCATAGTTTTCTTTGGAAATATTCTAAACAGGAGCTGGTTGGAGTCCAAACTGGCAACTGCCAGCAAGACATTTCATAGAAGTCTCATGTTTCATCTTGGAAATTCATGTGATTCTTGTGTCCTGCTTAACAATGTCTCTGTGTTTATTTTTAATATAAAAATCATCTTTTATATTAAAATTATTAAAGGCATTTTTATATGACTTCTATATTACTTCATATTATTATTTTTATAATAAAATAATTACAAGTATTTTAAGTTACTTATCACTGAGTGAAAGGGAAGGACCTGGTATGTTCTTCTCCATGCTCCCTTCCCCCAGGCACATCGCCTTGCACTCCTGTGGGACTGTGGGCTCTGGTGTGTGACGGGGCCACGCAGGGCTCGAGAGGGCACAGTAGAGGCCCTGGGAACCTGTGATGAGGGCTCCCTGGAAGTGGTGAGCACAGACACAACATCTGCAGACACAAGTTCAAATCCAGGCTTTGTCACTTATTGGCTGTGTGCCCTGGCCAAGGCGTAACCTTTCTCAGCCTCAGGGGCCTTAGTATGATGGGATGGCAGTGAGTGTAAAGGGAGGGAAGGAATGGCTGTGTCTTCTCTTCCAAACTTCCCACCATTCCCCGGGACATTCATGTGGTCTAAGTTCCAGTTGCCATGTCTGTAGAATGGGAAAACTTCCTCACAGGGTTATTATATGGTGCAAATGAGATCACACAGGAGTATGCAACAAAATTGAAGTCACTTAAACGACCCCAAGTGGCTCCCATATTTAAAATAATATCCCTCCCATCTCCCTCCCGGGTAGCTCTTCTCTTTTTTCTTAACTCTTTAAAGATTAGCAAAGTTTTCCTAACCCGCTGTCTGCACTTCTACCTCCTGTTCTCTCCCGAATCCAAGACTCCCCAGCTTTTGCTCCCACCACCCCAAGGTCTGCATCCCAAGGTCATCAGAGACCTCCTGACTGTGGGACCTCACCATCAGTCTCTTGGGAGAGCAGCCACCACTAGCACTCCCTTCTTTTTGAAATCTGTCTTTATGGGGCGCCTGGGTGGCTCAGTTGGTTGAGCGTCTGACTCTTGATTTTGGCTCAGGTCATGATCCCAGGGTCATGGGATCAATCCCTGCACTGGGCTCCACGCTGAGTGTGGAACCTGCTTGAGATTCTCTCTCTCTCTCTCTCTCTCTCTCTCTGTGTCCTTCTGCCCCTCACCCACCCCCCAGCTCCCCTACCCTCGCTCTCTCTAAAGGAGAAAAAAAAAAGAAAAAAGAAATAAATCTGTCCTTCCTCTGGGTTCTGTGGTACCACCCTCCTGGTTTTCTTCCTGCCCCTCTGGCTACTCCTTCTCAGCCTTTCTCCTGACCTTCTTCTTCTGTTGCAGCTTGACAGTGGATTTTCTCTGGGTACTGTGTTCATCTTCTCACTCCCTATGCTCTCCTGGGTCGTTTCATTAACTCATGGGGTGAATTATCATCTGCAGCCTGAGTCACTTTCCAAGCCCCAGACCACTGTGGTCGCCTGCCTCTCTGGAGCCTCTACTTGGATTCCCCTGCTCCAAACTCTTCAACTTGCTTCTCTTCCGTGTTTCACTTCACAGAAGTGACTGTCGCCACCATTCGGCTGCCCAAGACGGCCATCCTTGACTTGGTCTTATTCCCCATGTGAAGTAAACCACTAAGTCCTAATTCCATCTCCCAAAGTGCTTTAGAGTCTCTTACTTCTCTCCCATCCAATGCCATTCTGTCCATCGTGTCTTATGTGGATTAGTCCAGAAAGTATTGTAAAAGGCCACGGTTTGAGAGAGTTCAACTCAAATGTTCAGAAATGGTTGGTTTGTTGGGACTTTTAGGTGAATTACACTTTCCTTTTTAAAAAAATGCTTATTTATTTTTGAGGGAGAGCAAGAGAGAGCACGTGGGAGCAGGGGAGGGGCAGAGGGAGAGGGGGACAGAGGATCCGAAGCGGGTTCTGCGCTGACAGCAGAGAGCCCAATGCAAGGCTTGAGCTTAACAACTGTGAGATCATGACCCGAGCTGAAGTCAGATGCTTAACCAACTGAGCCATCCAAGTGCCCCGATAACTACACTTTCTATACTAGCTTAACCAGAAAAGGTGTAAGTTCAGAGAATCAATAGATAAAGAAGACACACAGGAATCAGGGAATTTATGGGCACCTCAGGGACCAGACCCGGACACCTGGGCCTTCCAGAACACACACACACACACACACACTCTCTCTCTCTTCTCTTTGCCTCATTCTCTCCTACTTCATCTGGTCTTTCTCCACACAGAGGGAAACATGGCCACTGACAGCCTTGTACTCACATTCTAGCCTTGGACTCACATTTTCTTGTGTCACCAAGAAAGGACTTCTACAGGCTCCAGCCAGAAGAATTGAAATTGGCAGCTATTGTCATTGTCATATGACCTTCCTGAATCAATCACTGCGGTAAAGTGCAGTGATTGTTCTAACCTGGCTCATGGGCCTCCCTCCGCAATCAGAGGTTCAAGGTCTGTGACCGGAAGTGTCAGGGGTGGGAGGTGGGTGCAGACTGAACAAAGACAACAGTTACTTTGTTGCCCAGCACACACACCCTCTTCTCCCCATATACACAACTTCAAAAATGTTCCTACTTAAGATAATACCACATTGCTCACACCTCCCCCTGGGAGACAACCAGAAGTCTATTGAATACCCTTCGCCTTCAGGGCTGGATGTGCACTGTGTGACCTTGTGAAAAGAGAAGTGTGCCCCTCAACACACCCTATATATAATCTTTTGGGGGGAGGGACAGAATAACAATAGAAGCTTCCATTTAAAAAAGGGGAAAGGGAACAGGAGATGACAGCCACTGGCCCAGAGGATGCATGTCCTGCTGGTCAGGAACAGTGAGTAAGCAGGCAGACACGTTTGCCAACTTACTACCCCAGGTGAGCCAACGGGTGAGTCCTCGGTTGGCCACTGTGGCTTCCCTGTGCTCTGCTTGCTGGAGCCTCCATTTGGGGTTCGCCTTTGCCACACCTGAGGCGTGCTGGTCAAGATTTTGCTTCTGGGGCTGGGCCTTGAGGCCCGCTCCCTCCTGGAATGGGCTTGGGGCCTGGGTTTGCCTTGGGGTTGATATAATTGTGAGCTCCTGAGTGTCCAGCCTAGAGTATCTCTGCAAATAAAGTTTAATGAAACTCTCCCTGATTACATGTAGGGGAGATTTATTGACTGTTAAGTCATGATGTTTGAATCTGGACCCAGTCTTGCCTCTTAGCCACCCCCCCCCCCCCAGACTCACATAATGGCTGAGATCCAGGGAGCAGAATTGATTTGCTTCCTGTCAGGCCCTCCCCCAACATTTATGGGGCTGGGGCAAGAGCACGAAAAGAGGGCTTTGGTAGACCCCATCTCAGTTCTGTCCTGCACAACAGGGCCTCCTGCTTGCACACGGGCAACTCAGGGGACATATCCAAGCTCTGGTCACCCCCACCTCTATCAGCTGTCTCTTGGTAGCACCGTGGGCCCAAAGGTCTGTGACCTGCAAGCACAGGGTCCTCTCAGAAGAATGACTCAGGGAAGGGGTCCTTATGGGAGCCCAGGAAGCAGGCTCTGGCCATTTGGGCAGGACATTCTGTGATCGTGGGTGTTCAAAGCAAGGTCTAGAAGGGGGTCCCAGGCTCCCGGTGGACACATCCTCTGGGTCCCCTGGGCTTTTCATCCTGTAGGGAAGGGCATGGCCAGAGGGAAGTCAGATTAGGACATTTTTTTTTTTTTATTTTTTTTCAACGTTTATTTATTTTTGGGACAGAGAGAGACAGAGCATGAACGGGGGAGGGGCAGAGAGAGAGGGAGACACAGAATCGGAAGCAGGCTCCAGGCTCTGAGCCATCAGCCCAGAGCCTGACGCGGGGCTCGAACTCCCGGACCGCGAGATCGTGACCTGGCTGAAGTCGGACACTTAACCGACTGTGCCACCCAGGCGCCCCAGATTAGGACATTTTAAAGCACAGAGGGTCAGGACAGGGTCCTCACTGCCCAGCTCGAAAACGTGTTCTTCTTGTGTCTCCAGGCTGCTCCCCAGAAAGTGACATTTAATCGTGGCCAGGAATTGCCTGTCTCTTTTGGTAAGGAGTGAATTTATACTAGAATGTGTTTGGAAAGGGCCTGGGGATAAGACTTCCCCCATTTCTCATCATCCTCCCAGATTGTTGCTTCCTAGTCAGGACATTAATTTTAGCGCAGGGACAGAACTCAGCTGAGAAAGGGACCTCCAGGCTGGTCCTACACCTGGAACTTCTGAGGGGGGTGTGGTGAGTCAGTGACTCACATGGGACAGTGACAAGAAATTGGCAGAATCCCTCTCCCTGCATCCTGCCTCCTGCCTCTGAGTCTCCCTCTGGTCCAACCTATTAGCAGAAGCTAACAGGCTGAGGAGAAACTGCTGAAGGCAGAAAGAGATTCTCAACATGCCCATGCATCCCATGTTAACATGAGCCAGGAGCACAGCCGGAGCCCTCCCACAGCCTGGAATTTTCTGCCATGTGTGTCCCAAAGCATTAGCCATGGGGACGCAGAGTTTGGGTCATAACATCAGTTAGTAGTTTAACCCCATGTAGCAAGTAATATCAGATTCCCAGCCTGGGATGGGGCGGGAGGGGGGGGGCAGGGATGTCCTCCCTTGGTTCCCCACCCCCTCTTGACTCAGCTTGTTCCATCCGCTAAGTGTGTCACTTGAATATTCCATTATCAGTTTTTTTTTTAAAATGTTTTTATTTTTGAGAGAGAGAAAGAGAGTGCAAGCAGGGGAGGGGCAGAGAGAGAGGGAGACACAGAATCTGAAACAGGCTCCAGGCTCTGAGCTGTCAGCACAAGAGCCCAACGCAGGGCTCAAACTCACCAACCACGAGATCATGACCTGAGCTGAAGTTGGAGGCTCAACCCACTGAGCCACCCAGGCGCCCCTTCTATATCAGTTTTGGTTGTTGGTCACAACAACAGAAACTGATTCTAACTCATTTAAGTACCCGTTTATTGGAAAGTCATGGGGCTAGTTCACTGCATGAAAGTTAATAGTAATCTGGCCTTGGGAGGGGGTGGGGGGTAGGCCCTGGGGGAAGAAGCCAAGATCGCATGAGGGTTGCATGGCCTTTCTCCACACCACTGCGGTCAGACCCAGCTCCATCTCCCTTCTACCCTGGATGTCTGCTCAAATTTCAAATTCCTGCAGGGCGGAATCTGATTGGCCCAGTTTGGGTCAGGTGGCTCTCCTTTGGGCCAATCCCTCTGACCAGGGGATTAGAGTCCAATGATTGGCCAGGTCGGAGCCCCTTGACTCTCAGGTGCCTGCGTGTAGGGTATTGAGGTTGGCGGCCCCAAGAGAACCCAGTGAATGGGAAGGAGCAGATCTCTCAAGGGAAGGGAGGTGCTGTTACCAGAAGAAGGTAGGAAGTATGTTGGGAAGATAAAAACAAAAATGGCCATTAGGGCAGGCAAGCTGGGATTTGAAGATTCTGGGAAGAGGAAGTAACCGTATTCTAAATAGCATGGAGGAGGGAAGCCTACAGCCTGCCCGACGGCACAGGCACGCACCTGACTTGGCTCCTTGGTCCTCGCTGGCTGGCTTCTCGCTTCGCTTCCATGTGCTCAGCATGGAATGTGTTTTAATCATGCGTTGTCCTTGGCTTCCTCTTGTACATCCCTCCTCCTCCAGCCCCCTCCTCTTGCCTTTCCTTTGCGTGACAGCTCCCCTAGTGTCGGATGACCGCCTTTCTTGGATTCGTCCACCAAAACTGGTCTTTCTAGAACCCCTTTCCTATACGATTTGTTCTTGCTGACTATTAGGTGGGAAGAATCCAGACAAACGAATTCCACCAGTTTTTTATTGTCTGAGATCTTAACGAGTTGCAGCTGTCACAACATAATGCTCTTTCACTGAGAATTCGAGGGAGAAATTTTTGATTGCGTGGGCGGCTGCTGGCGAAGCCATCATAGGGCCTTGGTACCTCTCAGATCATGCAGGTGGTGGCCTGATCTGGCCCAGGTGTGGCTGTGCTGATTCTGACACCAAGGGCATGCACTTCCTTCATGGACCTGACACTGAGTCCTGGGACGGTAGAGCCCACCTTGCAGCCTGGAAAGAAATACTGCTTTACGATAAATTACAAGCGATATTAAGCATACAAAGTCTGTCTGCACGGATCAGTTGGCCAAATATACACGGGGGTGACATTCAGAAACTTTAACTGCTCTGGCAAGGATACTGACCAATCAGATCCAGGATGCTGAGGAAGGGGGCTCCCCATGCCTGGGGCTGTGACAGGCTGTGAGGGGCAGGGCTGCAGGTGACAGGATACTTCCCACGAGGAATGTGAAGGTCAGAGGCAGGACAAGCGGTGCACGTGTGGACATTGGAGGAGGCCCCCAGAAGACAGAAAGAGAAGCAAAGCTGTCCTCACAAAGTGAATGGAGGGGTGCGGGGCAGGGCCTGGGGGCTAACAATGTTATCCTTCTTCTTTTGGGTTTTTTGTGTCTATGAAAAATCTAATTAGCCATTTCTAAGTCTTTCCTACAGGTGAAAAGAAATAATCACACGGCAGCCCATGAGGATGGCTAAGGTGAACTCTGTACCATGGCCTTGGCAGTGAGACAGGTGGGAGTGAGGTGGGAGATGGTGGCTGTGAAGGACTGACTCAACATAGCAAAGCTTTGGGCATTTAAAGAATAGATTCTCTGCCACAGGCCCTTCCTTCTGCCCCTGACCACCTTCTTTGTACTCTGGTATCACTGTGAATTTCAGGGCCCGCCAAGACATGGCTCATTTCTTTGGACCTTAGCAGTGGTTCTAGAAAGGGTGGTAGTCAGGGGACCCAGGAGGAACCCAAATGAGCCTCCAAAGCCAAGTCCCGATGACCCGGGGAGAAAATGTGTCAGAACAACAGCAGAGTCTCACCTCCTCCAGGAAGCCATCCAGCTTCTGTTAGTCTCTGGGATTTCTGAACTTGCAGTTGCTTTTATGTAGGAGAGCACATTAGAATCGTCTGGAGAGCCTTTAAAGATTCAGGATGGGATAGGACAATTGTATTTTTTCAAAGATCCTTGTGCATAATTCTGATAAATGTACTTGGTTGACAAACATTATGGAACACTTATAAGAGTGCCTGGGAGTTGAACTTGCAATATGGAGCCCTTGCAAGAAATCTAACTCTCATACTGGTTTCGTTTGGCTAGTACAGTGTTTAAAAATATCTGAGGGGGGGCGCCTGGGTGGCGCAGTTGGTTAAGCGTCCGACTTCAGCCAGGTCATGATCTCGCGGTCCGTGAGTTCGAGCCCCACGTCGGGCTCTGGGCTGATGGCTCAGAGCCTGGAGCCTGCTTCCGATTCTGTGTCTCCCTCTCTCTCTGCCCCTCCCCCGTTCATGCTCTGTCTCTCTCTGTCCCAAAAATAAAAAAAAAAAACGTTAAAAAAAAAATTAAAAAAAAAATTAAAAAAAAAAATCTGAGGGGCTCCTGGGTGGCTCAGTCAAACATCTGACTCTTGATCTCAGCTCAGGTCTTGATCTCAGGGTCCTGAGTTCAAGCCCCGGGTTGGGCTCTGCCCTGGGTGTGAATCCTACTTAAAAAAAAAAAAAAAATCTGAAACGTGAATGCTTTGGTAGGCTTGGGGTGGGGTGTGCAATTTTCAATTATCCACAGTCCCACTGTTCCCTTTTACTTCATAACCAGGTGCTTTGCTTTTTTTCATCGCTTGTGACTCATGAGCACTTGTACATCTGGGACACTATTCTTCACATGGACACATTGGGCGGCAGCCCGCTTATCCCAGTGGGGTTGCCCCAGCCCCGAGTGTTTCTGAGGCTGCTTTTTAGGTACTGCCTTCACCATAACTTTATTCCACACACAAGAAAATCAGTCTTCTCCCTCTGTAACCATGTTATGATTATTCTTTAAAAATGACATCCTCGGGGGGTCTGGTGGCTTAGTAAGTTGAGCATCTGGCTCTTGGTTCCGGCTCAGGTCACAATCTCATGGTTTATGAATTCGAGCCTCATGTCGGGCTCTGCACTGGCAGTGCAGAGCCTGCTTAGGATTCTCTCTCCCTTTCTCTCAGCCCCTCCCCTGCTCTCTCAGAAGGTCTTCCTGGAAAGGTGTAAAATTTTACCTGAAGTTGACACTCCAGAGTTAGCTAACTCTGTCTCCACAGTGTGATACAGGAAAGGCTTCTTACCCATTCATTCAGGAAATAATGATTCTCTAGAAGTTTGAGTTCCAACAGCTCGGTGCCATCTGAGTTGTCATGGAGACCTTGTAGCCTGTTAAGAGCCCAGGGTTGGGACTCGTCTAACCAAGCCCCGTCCCATAGATATATGATATGAGCCGCAAATGTAAGTCATATATGCGATTAAAATTTTCTTGTGACCAAATTACAAACTTTTTAAACGGCGAAATTAATATCTTTTATTTAACCCAATGTATACAAGGTATTGTCATCTTGATATTTAATAAATATACAAAATTATTGAGATATTTTGCGGTTTTTTTTTTTGGTCGTATATGTTTCAAATCCAATGTGTACTTTTGAACACACCTCAGTTTGGGCTGGCTTTATTTCAGGTGCTGCGTGTGGCTACTCGCTCCCACAAATCTGGCTGAGAGGCCAACATGGGGTCTCAGAGTGTGGAATTGCCGCTCCTACGACCTGCCCGTGTGTGCTCTTGTTCCCCCAAGATGTGCTTGCTCTTGGGTCACTGACTCATGCTCGAGCTGCCGTTTGTTTCCTGCGGTCCGAGGGACCTAACCCTAGCTAGATTTCCTGACACTGTGCCAACTTTCCTCTCTGCTTCATTTCTTCCCCTGCGAGTCCTTGCATGTCACTGTGATATAATTCAAAGCTTGTAAGGGCTAGGATCCAATGGACCCAACCCAAACAGGAAACTGGCTTTCTCATTGTTTATTTGGAGCCATAAAGCATAAAATGTCAGACACTTGTTTTCAATGCTTCATTGAGCTGGAACTGAATTGAAACTAACTATTTCCAGTGGGGCCTTCTGACATGGAATGATTTAGAAGCTTCAACTGTTAGATCGAGAGGGCTAATTAAAACATGAATTGACCCTAAACTTTCCTTGCTCTGGTCAGTATCACTGGCTGCCTCACCTTTTGCTTAGCATCTTGTTAGTCAGAGGCTACAAGATTCTTGTTAGTCAGAGGCTGGGGTATCCTAAAGTACTCTGGGAATATTCCAGCAACTATTCCACAAAGCATCTCTGCGTAAAAGGTCTTGGTTTAGGTCTCTGTCCCAAACCCCCTTGTAAATCCCACAATAGATAATCTTGTCTGTCACCACATAGCTCTCTTCAGTGTGGTCTGGGCACGACAGTATTGTATACTGTGTGGTATTGTATACTCTGTACCACTGTGGCAGACATGTTTGTCTGCTTGTCCAATAGCCATTCTTCCTGCGTTCCCTGCAATATGGTGGAGCTCACCTGCTACAGTAGGGGCTGACAATGCCACATGCATGCTTTTACAGACTCCTTTGCAGCCAGGAATGGCCTTATGACCCTTTTATGCCGAAAAGACACAAGTGAAAGCATTTGGGGAAAGATTTTCCTCCCTGATAAAGAGAGAGAGACATGAAAGAATGACTGTCTTGCAACTCTGGTTGCCTCCTTCTTCCCGATGTGGTTGTGAGGTTTGTAACAAGGCAGCTGTTTTGGGACCGTGAAGTAACAAGCCCGGGGATGAAAATGAAGTCTTCTGAGGATGCTGTGAAAGAGGAGGAGGATAGAAAGAGACTGCATCCTTGATGACATCACTGAGCAGCTGCACCAAACTTGGAGCAGAACGTTCTACTTTTAGGAATGAAACTACTGTTGTTTAAAGTACTTTTGGGCAGGTATTCTCTTACTTGCTGCCAAAAGCATGCTAACTGGTATGGATGCCTGGCATTTAGTGATATATTCTTGCCTTCTGTTTCTTAGAAGGAAGAAGTCACTGAAACACTGTTCCTTCAACCTCGTTGGCCAGGTTCACTATGGAAGCCCAGTTCCATCATGTGATAGTCATTCAACAAATATTTGCCAATTCGTGAGCCAATGGGGGCTATCAAGGAGGTAAGATCCTTAGAATTTGGCTACTGCCTAGAGGTGAGGGAATGAAGCTAAGGATGATGAACTGTTTCTGGATTGTACGGTTGGCGAGAGGGTGCTACCTTGTAAGTTAGCACAGGGTGGAGAGCAGAGTCATTGAAGAAGATGAGTTTTGCCCTGGATGAGTTGAGATGGATACTTTTGGAACAGTCCCCATAGACGGTTGAACACCAGGTCTGGATTGAAGCTCTGGAAAGATGGGATTGGACGGGAAGATGTATAGCATGAGAGAAGTGATTCTTGGGTGCTGCCATCTCATTGTGTGGCACTGCCATCTACCTTGTTACCCAAGTGAGAATTCTGGAAGTCATCCTTGACACCTCCCTCTCCCTCCCTTCCCACGTGAATCCATTACCATGATTCCACTTCTTGTCTCTCACCCCCATAAACTTCTCTCCATCCCCCTGCTACCACTAGAGTTCAAGCCAAACCACATCTCCCCTGCACTACTGCAGTGGTCTGCTTGGTTTCCTGAATCCACTCCAAGCCCTTTCACTCACTGTAGTCCAGCCACATCAGTCTTCTCTCACTCCTATTTTTCTTTTTTTTTTTTTTTGAGAGAGACAGACAGCATGAGCAAGGGAGGGGCAGAGAGAGAGAGAGAGACAGGGAGAGAATCCCAAGCAGGCTCCATGCTGCCAACGCAGAGCCAGATGTGGGGATCGAACTCACGAAACTGTGAGATCGTGACCTGAGCTGAAACCAAGAGTCAGATGCTTAACCGACTGAGCCCCCCAGGTGCCCCTTCTCTCACTCCTTGAAAGCACCAATCCTTGTCTCAAGGCCTTTCTGCATGAGCTTCCATCTGTCAAGAACACTGCTCTCTCCATCCTCCAACTTCCTCCACCTGCCCATCTCTGGTCGACTCTAGGTCTTGGCCTAAACCTCACAACCTCACATACCCCCGACCCCATGCACCTTTGTAGCCTCAGAAATTTAAGTTTGTTGGAACACCATGGGGTGATTTGGCTTTTGGTGACATGTATGGGCAAAAAAGCGAACCAACCAACCAAATAAACAAAGAAACAAACAACTTAAAAAACCCCTATTATCAAACTTGAATTATTAATTAAAATGAGAACTGTAACTATCCAGGGTCAGGAATTCACGAGTATGGACAAGTGCATTGTTTCCCCTAGAAGGCAAATCTACATAGGAAACCAAATAGCTTGTGAGTACGGGCTCAGACAAGGAACATTAGCTGCTTGATCTAAATGATTATATTTGCTAAGCCATGATTCCTCCAGTGTGCCCATTTCTACCACAAGGGTCTCCCTAGACACCTGTTCCTAGACCACTACTCCCCATGCTGGAGACCCCCCCCCCCCCCCCACTGTGTCTGCCTTCAACTCCTAAGCTTCAGTGGCTGACCTGGTCCCCCTCAGATGTAAGGTTGCTTTAGCTATGTTAACACCTATCTGGTTAATATTTAGTAAGGTTAAGGTCAGACCTTGGAGCAGTTGTTTAGACGATTTCACATGTCAGCTTTGATCTACTACATGTGTTTTATAGTTCGATTTTAAGAGCTGTGAAAGCAGACTATAGAGGACTTAAATCCACTTCTTTAAAAGTCTGTTATTTACTATATTTGTTTAAATTCCTTCAGGATCTATATTGCTAATTGTTTTAGCAAATGGCACTCTGTAGCCTTGAAATTATAAGCCTTCTAATGTTCTGGGGGGATTGTCAAAGCAGGTTCAAGAAGGAGATTTTAGGGGCACCTGGGTGGCTCAGTTGGTTAAGCATCTGACTCTTGATTTTGGCTCAGGTCATGATCTCACAGTTCCTGGGTTCGAGCCCAGCCTCAGGCTCTGTGCTTACAGCATGGAGCCTGCTTGGGATTCCCTCTCTGCCCCGTGTGCATTCTCTGTCTCTCAAAATAAATAAATTAAAAAAAAAAAGGAGATTTTACTCTAAAGATGAAAGCCTTTTGGAAGGAGGTTGTTAGATAAAAGGAAGGCTGAAAACATTCATATGCATAAAACATTTTGCTATACTTAACAACCTCAAAGATATTTCTGCAAGATTGTCTGTAAGAGGCCCCCCTTGGAAAATCCTGATCTCGAACTTAACCTCCTATCTCGACATATTTCATGCTAATCAGATGTCATAGGTAACTATTTAGCATTTGGAGTCTTTAGCTGAAGAGCCTTAAAACCTTTTCTCTGTTTTCTACCGAAGACCAAAGGGGGCATTTAATGACCAGATCACTCTTGTATATTTATCATCTTGAAACAATAGGTAGAAGAGGTTTTGTTTTGACAGAAGGCATTCCAGTGTGGCTAATCTACTGTGGCCTTCTTCTGTTTCTTGTTTGGACTGCCTTTGAAGGTTGGAGTGAATTTCCATTCTTACCATGTTTTCTTTCAAACACGCTAACCGTGGATGAAGGGAGGTGGGAGAGCAGTCTCTGAAGGCAGGTTTCAGAGACAAGCACTGCTTCACCTTCAGGGGCAACGTTCTGAGAAGTAGTTCCTCCCAGAATGCTGCCCCCTGAGGCCCAGTCCTGGTGGGGTACCGAGGGCCCGGACGGGATGCCTGGAGCTGCCTGGCGGGATATTCATCTTAAAGTCTTAGGAGCATGTCCTGAACGTCCATGGCTATCCTCAGTAATCCAGTCTCAACCCTGAGTGGGGAGAACGATGTGTAGTTGAGAGGAGACCCACAGGGATGGGCCCATATATCTGACTTGAATAGGGTTTGCTCAGAGGCACGTCTGGTGCTGTTACCAAGTAGAAGAAAGGAATCAGGATACCAGCACATCAAAACATAAGCACATATAAGCAAGACACAATTATGCATGTGATTGTTAATATACACACACGATAGCTATAAAAGGCATAGGTGACTTTTAAACAAAATCTGTACAAAACTGAGCTGTGAGTATAATTTTATTCATATTCTTACCTAGCAATTTGTTATACAAACAATAGGAAAAGAATCCAAGTGATCCCTGAGGAAACTAACAAAATACTTCATTTCAGGGTAACAGTAACAAAAACAGCTTGAAAAAATTAATACCATTTAAATTCGGCCATGTACAAGGCTTTAGAATGTGCCTATTTACACGCCTGTGTGAGCCCACCAGCAGAAGGTATACGGAGAACACTCCAGCTCCTGTGAAGATGGGCCTGGAGGCATGTCAGAGGCTCTGGTTCACTCAACCACAGCCTGGGCTCTTCTCTCCTGGTTTATCTTTGGTTCTGCTTTCATTTTTGAGTCCTCCTCCCCTGCCCTCCCACCAAGTCTTATTTCACAAATTCCCTAACAAGGGAGATTTCCGTTTGCACGGTGAAGATTTAGTTTTTCCACATGACTCTATGACAGTTGCAAATTCAGGGTTTCAAAAGGCTTTGGTCACAGGGTTGTTAAGTCAGAACGTTTGTTTTCCTGAGAAAAGGAAGAAGTGGACTTCTCCCTGAAATATTTTAGGTTGGCTTCCCTTCTTCTGTTTATTCCTGCAGCAACCTAAATATTTTGCACTGAGCACTGCAAACCCAAAGGGGGGAAAAACCCTTTAGGATTCCATGGTTTCTCTTTCCGAATCCTCCAAAAGACTGAATCCATACAGATTCAGCGGAAGGTAGCAAGTGGCACTTTCTATGGCATCCTCAGTGTGTTTGGTTATAGGATGTTTATAGGACTGATGACTTTAAAATTAAAACAAAGAAAAACAGGAGAACCCTTTACCTTTGGGTTCTGAGTGAGAATATTGTGAGTGTGCAGATAATAATGACTTTTCTTTTCATGAATTTTTTTTTTTTTTAAGAAATTCAACAACTTCCAAGCATCCAGAAACAATCTGAACTTAACTTTCAGGCTTTATAACATGTAAAACATCCCAAATGGATTGCAAATTGTGGCGTTAAAGGACCCTTGGATGCTGATAACTTGGTTCTACACGTTCCTGGCATTTACAAAATCAACATGTGGATTAAAGTGAAAACAGCTATGCCGAATATTTCATAAAAATGTAACTTTTCTTTAATATCTAGGAACTGGTTAAACCAGGAACTTCTCTTATTTTACCTCATTGAAAACACAAATGCATTCTCATAAGAAAAAGATAATAAACCTTATCTAAAAAAATCCTTTGCCACGTCTAAGAAAAATAACATTCCAGAATAATTTTGACTGATAAAATCCCTTTCTCTCTCCTACAGCTGTGTCCGCCTGGAAAGAATCAGCCCGTCTCCCGTAAGAGAATCCCACCCACACAGGGCAGGATCTAGGCCGTTCTGCTGAGGGGCTGGGGCATGAGCTGTGGGCACTACCACTGTCATGTATAACTTGTATCAATTTCAAATAAGTCACACTGCTTATCTGAGAATTCTGGGTTGACTTTGACTTTGTGACCATGAATTCCATTCACTTGAGGCTTAGTTGTAGAGCTTAATTTTTTAATACTGTTAACATCACGTAGCCTAACCAAACACCAAGAATATCAATAAATGTCAATCATTAGCTCTGGTCTCACGTCTTCTTCTGTTGGAGCACTTGACCTTATGAATATATTAGTCTTAGCACCAACGGCCCACCAGGGCACACCATCTGGTCTCTCACATGTTTGGGGATGCTCCTGGAGTCTAAGAGAAAGCTACAAAATGAGCCTAAGAGCAGATCGCCAATGGGTTAGTAGTACGAAAGTCGTTAAGGGCAAAAAACAGCAGTTTGCCAAGACCCTGGGGGTCACCTGGGGCAGTCGGTCAGCCACCCCTTGTGACCATGGCTGTGGGTGGGGTTGCTCTCACAAAGGGCTTTCAACCATCCTTTTTTTCTTGGCTTGTATGTAGAAGATGCGGTTTTCTTCAGGATAAGTGACTTTACCGAGGGGCATCCTGTACATGTTGGCATTTTTCGTGGTCAGCAAGAGGAACAGTAGTGTGGCCAAACAGAAGGGCCAGGTACAAGCTGGCAATCCCGCCTGAAGAGGAAGAGACAAGGCACATGCTCCTCTGAGATCCTGTCACAAAGTACCACCCTTCATCCTATTCTCATTCAGCCCAGGGGGATGCATCCCTGGAGCACTGACCCAGGCTCCACTAATGCCCAAGATGGAGTCCAAGATCCCAGGGCATTTAGCAGGTGAAATGCCCTCATCTGCTTCTTAGGGTGGTCATTTGCCTGTCCACCTTGTACATCTTTCCCTTCCTTTCATACAGTGGGCTTCCTATGCCACGGGGCACCTAGAGATGTCACTTAGCAAGCCGCCAATGTCTCCTGACCCTCATCACACCCACAGGGCCCTCTTTGCTGAGTTCAGCCTGTGGTGCCGTCTCTCCTCCCGATTTCCACCCAGACTAGTCTTGGACTCTACTGGCTTTCCTTTCTCTTGTTCCAGTTCCCAAATAGATTCTAAGCTCCTTGAGGGGAGGTCCTTCCTCTGGGCTTGGCAACTCATGCAGTTCTGAAAGAGAAGGTCAGGGGCAGGACAGTGCTGAAAAGGAAGGAAAAAGAGGGGCAGGAGCCACTAAATGGGAGATGGTTTTGCCTACTAAATAGTTCAGCAGGGGTGGCACCTGGCGGCTCAGTTGGTTAAGTGTCCGACTTCTGCTCAGGTCATGATCTCACGGTTCACGAGTTTGGGCCCTGCGTCAGGCTCTTTGCTGACAGCTCAGAGCCTGGAGTCTGCTTTGGATTCTGTGACTCCCTCTTTCTCTGCCCCTCACTTGCTCATGGGCTTGGTCTCTCTCTCTCTCTCTCTCTCTCTCTCTCAAAAATAAATAAAACATCAAAAAAATTTTTTAAATACTTAAGCCAGGATGTGAGTCTGAATAAGTCTTATGACTGATGGAGATTTAAAAAAGGACAAGGTGTGGGGCACCTGGGTGGCTCAGTTGGTTAAGCATCCAAGTCTTGATTTCGGCTCAGGTCATGGGATTGAGCCCTGAGTTGGGATTCTCTCTCCCTCTCTCTATGCCCTTCCCTTGCTCTCTCTCTCTCTCTCTCTCATTCTAACATAAAATTAAAAAAAAAAAAAAAGACAAGGGGTATGAAAAACTAATGGCTTGACCCAAAACAAAAAACAGCACCATCTGGGTCATTAGCCAATTATATTTTTCTCTCTTTCCTGATTTCTCAACCACCACATAGTCTTGGCTTTCTGTTCAAGTAGAAGATATTCTAAGGTCAATTCCCTGACACTCAGAGTTAGAATATGAGCTTGATAAATATGTTATACAGCCTAAGTTTCACTTCTTTAAATTATCAATCTGATATTTTTAGCAAGCCTGGTGATTGTAGTTTGGATTATAATTCACGAAGAAGCTACAAGGTGAGTGGGGACAGGCAGGTCCAGGATATGAGAAAGTAGCGGCTATCACAGCCATGGATCCTGCATGGGACACCACCCAGGGGGACCTTGGGAGGGTTTCCATATCATCAAAAACTGATCAATCATGTTACGACAATGCAAGATTAAAGCAAACTCACCACAGCCATCATGTGTGACAGGCTGACTCCAAGGTAGGCAGTGAACAGGGCTACAAACAAAGGGGAACAACAGCACTTAGTAGGTGCACTTCTCATTACAGGGAAGACTGCCTTCTGGTATAAATCCCCTGGAAAGGAAACTTCCATGTTTTTCCAGCCAGCCCAGCACCCTGGTTATAATTATGAGCTTAGAGTCGGCAGCTCTGGGTTCAAATCCAGACTCCACCACTTAGGAGTTTGGTGGCCTCCATGCTAAGCCTTCACTTTCTCACCTGCACAATAGAGGGAATAGGAATTCCTTTCTCATGGGGTTGGTGTGACACGAAAGCAGGTAATACTTGGGTTTAGCATGCAGTATGAAGCACTCAGTAGGGGTGCCTGCGTGGCTCTGTCGGGTAAGCGCCCGACTTTGGCTCAGGTCATGATCTCGAGGTCCATGGATTTGAGCCCCGCATCAGGCTCTTGTGACAGCTCAGATTCTGGAGGCTGCTTCACATTCTGTCTCCCTCTCTCTCTGTCCCTCCCCCGCTCATGCTCTGTCTCTCAAAAATAAATAAACATTAAAACAAATTTAAAAAGAAGTACTCAGTAAAGGTAGCTTTTCTGTGATTACTATTTGGTTCATGTTACTGCTGATCCTTAAGGAAAAGGCTTTCCATGGCCAATAAACTTCCCTGTTATTTTATCTGAGCATGGTTGGACTAAAATGAAAAGTATGAATGTTTCTTCGGATAGCACGGTTTCTGTACGATCACAAGGATTCTCGTATTGGTTAGAATTCACAGTTAGAAACACTTGTGGTATAAAAAAACAGATGCTAACTCAGAGATCAGTAGAAACGGAACACAAACTTGGGATTTCTCCCCATAACATTTTTCCAAATACCATTAAGATCGGCATACGGGCTAATGAACTAACATGCTACGTTTTTATTTACTCTGAGCAAGCGCAAATCTTAAAGTAGCAGTTTGAGTATATCTGTGACCTTCAATGTGAAACAACAAAAACAGAGCTCTCAAGTAGCTAATCATCAGTTGAAGGGGTGGGGGGGGCTCAAGAAGGCTCAGGGAAGCCCTCGGGTTTCACCAAGGCAGGCTGCAGAATGACCTTCATAAGCTGGCCACACAGCCACCTGGCCCAGCAGCACTCACCAGTAGGCACACCCACCATCTACTGCCCCAAAGCAGGAGAAATCACACAGCCACCATGGGGCGGGGCAGAAAGTGGGGGCGGAGGGACTCCCTCCCTCATTTACTTTACCACAGACTTCCAACCTTTTATCAATCTTTGGTCTTTTTGTCCTGGTATTTTTTGTTCAACAGTATGTCTTTCAACATCTGAATTGTCTCCAGCTAGCGGGAAAGGCGTGTCTTGGAAAGACAAGCTTCAAACCCCAGCTCTGCCATTTAATTGTACAACAAATCCCTGAACTTCGGAATCTGGTTTTATCATTTCTCAAAGGGCAACTTGAAGATGCTCTTTACAGGGAGGAGATGAATCTCACATGCAATCCTGTATTTCCACAAAGAGCAGCTCTCAAACCCATCCCTGTCCCTGGGGGGTGAGATACTGACCTGAGCAGAAGCCAGCAACAGCTTGGGTTGGAAGAGCTTTTTTGTTGGGTTTTGAGAATTTCATTCTTTTTTTTTTTCTATTTCATTCGTTCATTCACTCACTCACTCATTCAACAAATATTCACCGGCCCTTGGGCAAGTACCGGAATATTCTGTCCTTGCTCCCTTGGGCACCGGCTCTTCTAGGAGATGTCCCCTGAGCACCTGAGACTCATTGCCACTTCTCTCCATTTGATACTTATTACATTTGGAAGGCACTGCTCTGGTTTCTTACTGTTACGCGGTTTCCAGGTGCTCTCCAGTTACGAGTCACTTTTCTCCCCATAGTAAGAGAGTCAGACTGCATAACAGTAACTGCCCATCAATTAAGATTTGCTAAATCAGACTGGGAAAGCCTTACGGTAGAGGTGACATTCTGCACACCACAGTTTATAGGTGATGACTCTGACAGAGCTCTGGGCAGCAGAGGGAGAGGAGAGGCCCCGAGAGCTGAAGGGCCGGCAATGTCCGTCCCCACAGGCCACCGTGTACAAGTCCTACTGTGACAAGCCAAGCATTCAAAGGAGACGAAACGTGTTTACAGTTTGCACTGATAAAATAACAAGACCGAGGAATTCCTTGGTGGGCAGCTTCCGGTGTCGAGGCAGGGAAGGCAGCAGTGCCGGGCCCTGTCAGAGCTTCCCGGGTCCTCTTGCTGATAAGGCCATGTGATCTAATGAAAGAGCAACTCTGTAATGAATGTCCGTTCTTTATTTACTTTGGCTGGCCGAGTCTGTCTTTGGTTTGGCAGGGTCAGGGTGACGTGGGCAAGCTGGAACTTGCTGTTACGTTTTCCACGTGAGATTTACCTTACAGGAGGGGGCTGGAGGTCTGCCTCAAAACTTTATGTCCAAAGAGGGAAAGGATGGCCAGTACCTAGTGTGGATGAAACGTGCCCTCTCACACACCACTGGTGGCAGGGGAAAGCGGGATGGCCCCTGGGGGAGGGCATCTATTGAACGTGGCATCTACTGAAGTTAAACTTGGCAGAGCTAGGACGTGGCAGAGGGTCTGGGTTCTCAACTAATTCAGTACGTTGCCTCATCCATTACGCTACGCCATTAAAGAAAATCTGACCTGTCCGAAGGAAGGTAGGCGTGATAGGCACAGTCAAGGCCCCCAAATACGTTCACGCTCTAATCCCCAGAACCCATGAATATGTTACCTTATCTGTCAAAAGGAGCTTTGCAGCTGTGATTAGGTTAATGATCTTGAGACCGGGAGATGAGTGTGGGTTATCCAAGTGGACCCAAAGTAACCTGAGGTCCTTATAAGAGGGAGGCAAAAAAGTTATACTGAGGGAGCAGGAGGGAGTCTTTTTACACTCTGCTTTATACTCTTCTGTATTTATCGATTTTTTTTTTTTGGTACCATAAGCCCATACTAATTCTATAGTGAAGAAAATAATGAAGATATTCCTGCTTTGAGGAAACCCATCTGCTAACATCTTGGCCTCATCCCTTTCCACAGTCTGTCAAGATCTCAGCAACAACTCGTGTGACCAAAACAGTTTCTGCTTGATCTTGAAGGATGTACTCAGGGTGTGCCCATGCTGGCCCCGACCATCCAGTCAGATTGCCTCCACCAACAGGACTTCCTCCTCTCAATTTTAGGACATACAGAAAAGTCACCGTGTCTAGTAGGTGCTTTTTTTTTAAATTTTTTTAAATTTATTTTTAATGTTTATTTATTTTTGAGAGAGAGACAGAGTGAGAACAGAGAAGGGGCAGAGAGAGAGGGAGAGCCAGAATCCAAAGCAGGTTCCAGGCTCTGAGCTGTCAGCACAGAGCCCGTCGCAGGGCTCAAACCCATGAACCGTGAGACCATGACATGAGACGAAGGGGGGCACTTAACCAATTGAGCCACTCAGGTGCCCCTAGGAGGTGCTTCTTGATGATTCTGCACTGTCATGTGCCCCCAGGGAATCTGGTACTGCGGATGTGTCCTTGTTCTGTCACAGATATCATATGGTCTCCAGTGGGCTTGCTCTCACCCACCTGGCTTCTGCCCTTGACCATAACACTCTCTGCGCACAGGAATTTCTGGATCTAAAGTTGCTAACCCCCTAGGTCTTCCCAGTACCGTCTGGGAGGAAGTTCAGATACATCATATCCGGCCATGGCCACGTGGGTTTCATGAGTGTTTAATATGTGTTTTCTATCACCGCCCACACAGAAACATAAATGTAAGCCCCTTGAATAAAGATTTGAAATCTCAGGGCGCCTGGCTCAGTCGGTGAAGTGTTGGACTCTTGGTTTCGGCCCAAGTCACGATCTCATCGTTTGTGGGATCGAGGCCCGTCTTGGGCTCAGTGCTGACAGCGTAGAACCTGCTTGGGATTCTCTCTCTCTCTCTCTCTCTCTCTCTCTCTTTCTCTGTCTCTCAAAAATAAACTTAAAAAAAAAAAAGATTTGAAATCTCAAAGAATCTCACAGTAAAGCTTCTAACCTGGCCTACCTCAGGTGACACGTAATCAGTTTTCTCCTTTGCCCTAAGCTTATGAACAAATATGGGAAAATGAGCAAAAAGTTTGACAGGACTAGTTGGTGAAACAGCTGTGTACTATAAGGAAATTGGCAAAATGACATGTAAAGTGGCAACACCACAACAATCTGAGATTTTTTTAACTTCACTACAGCATCGGAAAATTAAAATTGAGTGAGGCCTTAGAAATCCTTGGTCCTGGGGCGCCTGGGTGGCGCAGTCGGTTAAGCGTCCGACTTCAGCCAGGTCACGATCTCGTGGTCTGTGAGTTCGAGCCAGGCTCTGGGCTGATGGCTCAGAGCCTGGAGCCTGTTTCCGATTCTGTGTCTCCCTCTCTCTCTGCCCCTCCCCCGTTCATGCTCTGTCTCTCTCTGTCCCAAAAAAAATAAATAAACGTTGAAAAAAAAAAAAAAAAAAAGAAATCCTTGGTCCTGCTTCCTGCCCAGTGCAGGAATCCATTCTAAATTCTCTGCCTGACATGTGGTCTAGCCTTTTATTTTATTATCTTATTTTTTTTAATTGGGGTATCATTGACGTACAATATTATATTAGTTTCAGGTGTACAACATAGTGTTTCCATCTTTGCATACATCGTGAGATGCTCACCTCAGTAAAGTCACCGTCCATCACCGCACAAAGTTAATACAATATTATTGACTAGATTCCTCATGTTGTATATTACACCCCTCATGACTTATTTATTTTATAACTGGAAGTTTGTACTTCCCTTTATCCATTTATACTCCTAATCCACCTCTTCTCTGGCAACCACCAATCTGTTCTCTGTACTTATGGGTCTGGGTTTTGCTTTGTTTTGTGTTTTTAGATTCCACCTGTAAGTGACATCATATGATATTTGTCTTTCTCTGACTTGTTTCATTTAGCATAATGCCCTCAAGGTCTACCCATGTTGTTGCATGTGGCAAGATTTCATCCTTTTTATGGCTGAGTAGTATTCCATTGTGTGTGTGTATGTGGTCCACCATTTTAATAGCGGTGTAGGTAACTTGGATTGATTAATCTGGTGATAAACTGACTCTACACAAGTACTGCCATTAGATTACAAATAATTTCTGCACATTCCACCCTTCCCCAGTATCACCCAGGGATACCCCAGTACCCCTACACTCTAATACATTATCTTACTTTTTACTTCGTATTGAATTAGGGATGCCAGAGGCTCTGGGCGAATATGTCTCCACTTTACAAGGGCCTGAGAAATCCATTAGCTTTTCAAATCTCTATCACTTGAGGTGTGTTCTCTTAAAGGCCTGAATGCTGCCACTGGGAACAGAGTAGGGTAGGGGAATTACAGAAGTTGTTACCGAATGTAGATTCCGGGCTTGAATTTACCCTAATTGACTGGATGCCCTTCAGCACATCACTTCACCTCTCTGGCCTCAGAACCCCAGTAGTAAAATGAGAAGAAAGGTGTGGGGATCTCCAGAACCATCTGGCTCTGACAGGAGGGTCTGGCTGGAATATGGGGGTCCGAATGGATGAATACAGTGGGTCTGAAAATGCGGTCCCGGAGGAATAGCATCAGTGCCACCTGGCCCTCGTTAGAGACACAAACTCCTCCCCCACCTCTAATGACGAATCAGGGACTGGGGAAGGGGGGCAGCCATCTGTGTTTTAACAAGCCTTCCAGGTGATCCTGACACTCCCAGAAGTGTGAGAACAGCTGGTTCCTGTGATTCTCAAAGGGCCACATGTAGTCCTGCTTGACTCACCAGGAGAGATGGCTCTGTGTTTAGCTTGACTCATTTTATTACTGTTTCTTGGGTCAACGACTAGTATGAAGAACATAGGACGAGTCAAGTTTCTATCCCCCAACATATACATAAGGCAAATGTTTAATATGGCTCAACAGGCTCTCCTGTCCTCACGATAACCCATGAGGCAGGCCCAGCAGGGCTTAATCCTCCCAGAGAGAGGAAGCCACCTGCCCTGCTCACACACGCAGAAAGCCGGGGCCCAAACTGGAACCCTTGCCCCAGTTCCTCACACAGTCATATCTTACTGTTTGGGCTGATACCATAGTTATGAGCGAGCTTCCCTCCGAGGTACGGTATACTCACCGCAGGCAAGAGCCAGCAGGTGGGTTTGCCAGGTCAGTGCCATGAACATCCCTCCCATTGCAATGCAGGCCAGAGAGCTGTTGAAACCCCAGAGTCCAAAGTAGATGTTCTCAAATGGCGCTGAAAGACTGAGTCCTGTTAGGTAAGACAGAAGGAGTCACAGCTGTGGACAAAAGGCAGCATGCTCTGGAAGGAGGTTAGGGGTGGGGGAGGCACCAAGGGAGTTCTTGGAAGCAGAGCTCTCAAGAAAGGTCTGGAGCATGGAAGACGCCGGAGGGGGTGCATGCAGCGGAGGAGGTGCTCGATATCCCATTGCCCGTCTCAGGCTTACCTGCCGCTATCCCCAGCAGTGACCCGATGGCAGCGTGCAGGCACATGAGCGGGGAGGAGAGCAGAATGGCGCCCAGGAAAATGCCCCCCGACCACGGGTTATCGCAGCCGTAGATCTGACCGACACCCACGGGCAGGGATTTCAACAGCTGCAAAGCCATTTAGAGAACAAGGTCATTAAAACAACTGAACAGACACCTACAAACACATACAAGGCAATGGTAGAGTGGGCTTGTCTTTTGAGATCAGTGTGACTAATTTTTTTATTTTTTTAATTAAAAAAAATTTTTTTAATTTTAGAGAGAGAGAGTGCATGCAAGTGGGGGAGAGGGCAGAGGGAGGAAGAGAGAATCTTAAGCAGGCTCCACGCTCAGCACGGAGCCTCACGTGGGGCTCCAGACAAACCCATGACCCCGGGATCAGGACCTGAGCTGAAATCAAGAGCTGGGTGCTCAACCAACTGGCCCACCCAGGTACCATCACCCTACCCCCACCCCCCGCCTTTTAAAAAATTCTCTCTCTTTACAGAAAAACCTCACACTTTTGCTTTATCCCAAAAGATGCACCAGCCCATACCTGCTGCATACTGAGCACACCTTCCTAGAACCCCCTTCACTCTGGGGCTCTGTTGCTGCACTGACACGGTGGCTTTGGCTGCTAAGCTCCCAGGTGGAGTCACTGCCTCACAGCTTACACTTGTGTTGCTTTTAACTGTCCATTGGTTCTCAGGCCTAATACATCAGTGCACACTGTGGTCAATAGAAGTACTATTGCTCCCTTGCAATTGGGTTGTTAAGGCCAGAGACCCAGAGTCGGGTTCTCTTATCCATAATTCAGAAGCAATTATCAGCAAGTTCATGAATCAGGACCCTATTGACACTTCTGCTGTTAATGAGAACATGTATTTATTTAAACCAGAATATCCTTAGCTTATTCCAGTTATCAACAACTGCCAGTCAGTGCAAAAAAACCCCACAAAAATACATGTAAATGTCATGTAAATTTACATGTAATACATGTAAATGTCTACTTTCTGCCCGAGGCCTGAATTCAGCTCATGTGTTCACAGAATGGCAGTTTTCGGGAAGGGACAGGGTTTGATTTAAGCTAACAAATGTGAATAGCATTTTATAGCAACACATTCGGTAGGTCCAGGATAGGCATAATTAGCCACACTAGGTTCCTTTGTGACCAAGACCATTTACTGAAAGATGCCTTCCCATCTTGCTCCCTCCGTCTTCTCTAGGTCACATGTATACCTTCTGAGGGGCTTTGGGGAAGCAGTGACTCTGACACAGGGGCTCTGCCTCGGCAGGGGGAACTGCCCTCTCCCTTCACGCGTTAGGCTGGAACTAATGCTGGCTTCCAAATGCTGCATCAGTCCTTGCTCAGAGCACGGGACCATACTGTGAGTTTGAGTCTATCCTAAGATGGACCTTAACATTTCCAGCCCACACTGGATCTTCATGTCTATGCGAAATCATTTCCTGTTTCTCTAGAGCAGGGAACTTGATGCGGGCAAAGACTACTTAGGCTTTCATCTCAGAACCGGACATCAGAACTATCCCCTGGGTAGCCCGGGAGGCGGAAGCTGGGTGAGATGGGAAATAAGGGTGCTGATGTTGGGGCCGTAGTTCATAGTGAGAAGAGCAAGACCCTTACCTCCACGGATCAGCACTATCCAGCAGGACTTCCACGGAGGTGGAATATTCCATATGTGTGCTGCCCAATACGTGTGCCTACTGAGCACCTGAAATGTGGCTAGTGAGGCTAAGAAACCGAATTTTTAATTTCATTTAATTGTAATGAATTTCAAATTTAAATTAAAATAGCCACATGGGGATAATGGCTACTATGTTGGACAGGGACATTTTAGATAGATTACTTAACATTATTTATAATATTTTTCACAGGGGATTCGAATAAACATTTGATTTTCTTTTTGGGTTATTTCCAAATGCTCCTATTTATTTTCTGGGCAAGAATGTACAGAAAAGCCTGCCTGAGCTCTTCACATGTTTTGATTGCTCAGCAAGGAGGACAGCAAATGGGGTTTCATAACCTGATAGTGGGAAAGCCAGTCTTTTTCACATCATAAAAGGTGGTAGTTTTCTTCTGATTTAAAAAAAAGTATTTTTTAATGTTTATTTATTTTTGAGAGAGAGAGACACACACACAGAGTGTGAGCAGGGGAGGAGCAGAGAGAGAGAGAGAGAGACACACAGAATCCAAAGTAGGCTCCAGGCTCTGAGCTGTCAGCACAGAGCCCGATGCGGGGCTTGAACTCACGAGGTGTGAGATCATGACCTGAGCTGAAGTCGGATGCCCAACTAACTGAGCCACCCAGGCACCCCTCTTCTGATTTTAAGTGTTCTCTTGTTTTTAATAGTCAAGAAACCTTAAACAGAGTTATTAAATAAACACCAACAGGAAGAGCTGGAATGTGATTTGGGTTAACCAGGTTTTTAATTTATTTTTATTATTTTTTAATGTTTATTTTTGAGAGAGAGAGAGAGAAAGAGAGAGAGAGCATAAGCACAAATGGGGGAGGAGCAGAGCAAGAGGGAGACAGAGAATCCCAAGCAGGCTCCATGTTGTCAACACAGAGCTTGATATGGGGGTTGAACTCACAAACTGTGAGCCAAAATCAAGTATCAGATACTTAACCAACCGAGCCACCCAGGCACCCCTGGGTCAACCAGATTTTTTAAAAAGGTGCTCTCTTTGTGCACATCTGTAAAGAGATACATAGAATACATCTTATGATAGCAGTTCTCAAACTCTGGCCTACATCACCGTTATTTGGGAAGCTTGTTAATACAGGCTCCCAGACTCTATTCCCAGAGATTAGGATTTAGAGAGTCTGAGATGGGGCTTGTACTGGTATTTAAAAAAGAAACAAACAATGATTCTGATGCCTACCAAAGCTTGAGAACCATGAATTATTGTACCTATTCTATGAGATCTGCCAAATGAAAAAGCAGAATAGAGAGGTTCTGTAACGAGATCTAATGGAAGGAACAAATTCTTTTGATCAGAGGAGCCAGATCATGGAAGCCTTAACTCCAGGCTGGAGGCCTTGCCTCAAAGGATGGCCCCCAACACACCCACCCAAAGTTTGAAACAGTCGACTCCGACTTTGAAACAGAGCTATACTCTGGAGTGGATTTTGGGAAAAGAGGAGGAAAAGTTAGCTTTGAGCAGTCATTTAAAAGACCCCTTAGAGAGGTGCCTGGGTGGCTCAGTTGGTTAAGTGTCTGACTCTTGACTTTGGCTCAGGTCATGGTCTCACAGTTTGTGGGTTTGAGCCCCATGTTGGGCTCTGCACTGACAGTGGGGAGCCTGCTTAGGGTTCTCTCTCTCTCTCTCTCTCTCTCCCTCTCTCTGCCCCTCCCCCACTCTCTTTCTTTCAAAATAAATAAATAAACATTAAAAAAAAACCCTTAGAACAGGGGTGCCTGGGTGGCTCAGTTGGTTGAGTGTCCAACTTCAGCTCAGGTCATGATCTCATGGTCTCTGAGTTTGAGGCCCACATCAGGCTCTGTGCTGACAGCTCAGAGCCTTGAGCTTACTTCAGATTCTGTGTCTCCTCCTCTCTCTCTGCCCCTTCCCTGCTCATGCTCTGTCTCTCTCTCAAATATAAACATTAAAAAAAATATTAAAAAAAATTCCCAAACCCCAGAACAAAGAAAAAAGAGACAAAAAACAAAAAACCCAAAAAACAAAAAACCCGATGCTTAAATACAGAGAGCAAAATGGTGGTTACCAGAGGGAGGTGAGTGGGGAGATGGGTGAAGTAGGTGGAAGGAATTAAGAGTACTCTTATCCTGATCAGCACTGAGTAATGTATAGAATTGCTGAATCATTATATTGTACACCTGAAACTAATATAACACTGTATGTTAACTATACTTCAATAACAATAGTACACAAATCCTTAGAGCCCAAAGCTTTGGAGCAGGACAAATGGTTCAGAGGGCAAGATGAAGGCAGCGAGGCCACCCTAGAGCTGAGTCTCCATAAGGCTCTGATGCCCAAGAACAATTAGCCAGGAGGACACAGAGTCTTCCAGAGCCAGGCAGGAATGTGAGAAGACAGTATACCTTACCTGCAGGGCACTGAGGTCAGTCCAGGTGACATTGGGAACCTCGGTTATAGGTTTGAACAGTTTGCCTGGGAAGAACGGATTGTAATGTCCCGTGGCCGAAAGGTACATTGACAACGCCATGTTGAAGGGCAGGGTGAAGACGGGGAGGTCCCATTTGCAGAACAAGGAGTTCAGTGCGCTTGAGAAAACTGGACTAATGACAACAGCAACGACCACAGAACAGAATGGAAGAACGTGCATGTGACAAGTCAGTTGACACTGAATCTCTACACCATGGAGGGGCTTTGTCTCCTGGGCAAATATGTCCCTAAAGTACTATTTCAACAAACTTTTCATGGCGGGGGGGTGGGGGGTGGGGGGAAGATAACCGAAAAACCAAAACGAAACAAAAAAAAATAAACACACGTGGAATAAACCCTGTCAGAGAATAATTCTTACACAAGGTCAAAAATGAATGCTTTGCTTACTTGGTTTTGAAAAATTATATTCTGGGGTTTCTCACAGTGACTTATGAAATCCAGGTTTTAGAAATATTTTTGAAGTATTTTAGACATGAAGTAAAATACTATCTACACGGTTAAAGCCCCCCTGTGTAACCCACTTGATCATATGCCCCTCCCTCCCCACCAGAGGCGACCACCATCTTGAATTTCTAGATCATCTTCGTGTTTACTATATCTGTTTTTGAAGAAGAGAAACAATTGTCCAAGGAAGGATATAAGGTGGTGTGGGCTTGGAGGAAGAAGATTGGGATGGAGGATGGGGGCAGCAGCTTTAGCAGTTGGTGACCTTTGGCAAGGAACTACTCCTCCATTTCCTTGTCTGTAGCCTGGGGGATTGGATTAGATTAGACGGTCTCTGAGCCTCTTTTGTGCTCTCCCGTGTTGGCCCATCACTAAGGTCAAGAGCTCCAGGTTATGGGAAAGGGTGTGGGGAGCACTGCAGGGCACAACTTCCGTCCTCCAGCCAGTTCTTCAGAACTGGTCAGAAATTACTTCCTGGACAGGTTGGCTCTACCAGCAAGTTCTCTCCCACACACCTGTGGTTGAAGCCAGGGTGGGTGGCCCGGCAGACACTGTCCTTAGTGGGCCACACTTCTCATTTGTGTGGATATCAGTGTTTTATATCCTAAATATGTCATAATAAGAAGGAAATGTTTGCTTCCAACAAAGGGGGGAGGAGGTTTAAGGAACTAGTGTGAAGGATTGAAGGATTTAGGTTTAAAAAAAAAAAGGAACTGAATTCAGTAAAGAAATTTTTTGAAGGTAGCAGGGACAGGTGGGTAGGGAGAGTTCATATAGGCACACACATAGAGTGGTTCTCAAAGTGTAGTTCCTGGATCAGCCACATCACCAGGCGACTAGTTAAAGATGCAAATCTTTAGGCTCCATCCCACACATACATATTTATATATATATATAATATATAATATTTATATATATAATATAACATATAATAACATTTACCATTTTGACCATTTTAAAGGGTGCGGTTCACTTGCATTAAGCACATTCACATTGTTGTGTAACCATCCCTATTGTCCATTCATACATTTTCCATCTTGCAAAACTGAAACTCTGTACCCATTGAACACTAACTCCCCATTCTCTCTTGGCCCTATACATGTTTTTTTTTAAGGCATTTTGAAAACCAGGTATAACTTACCAAGTCATGGACATAGCAGACACAGGGAATAACAGCCACCAAAAATAGTTGCCCTTGTCTGAAAAGACAGCCATGAGTATTCCCACCAGGGTGCCGTTGTAGCCCTGCAGCCCGGCTGCAATTGCTGACCTGCGGGCAAGAGGCACAGCATGGACATTGGAAAGTTGTTATTTCTTCTGTATCGTTAAGGGCCTCTGACCTGCATCATTAAGGGCCTCAGAGCTCTTATGTGAAACTTTCCTAATTCTGACACTCTTGGTAAGAGGTGTAAGATTGTCAACTTGTAAATTCACTTCTGTAGTGTCTGTGACCTTATAAACATTAATCTTCCAGCTCAGCATACGTTTTCATCTTCCTGCACCTCTACTTGGTCGTCTCCAAATATCCATTTTCAAGTTATTGCAATGAAAAACAATTACCTTTCCTGGGCAGGGTACTCCATTTATGTGCACATTTAGCACCGAATTCTTTATGCTTCTCAGCATTTCACCTCACTTCTGAAGGTTGTCCTATTGGCAATTTTCTATTCCTGACCCAAATGGTTCCCGTTTCATAATTGAGGGCACTAGAAGCCCTAAGTGAGAAATAGAACAGCTTCTACAGAATAAGTCCCAAGGCTGACAAGCCAGGCCCCCCAGGGCTCTAAGAGCTGACATCCCACACCACGAAGGGCTGAGTTAAAGGATGAAGTCATTGGGCCCCGGGTGCAAAGATGGTGGAGTGAGTATGTGAGGTTAGGTGCAGGGTCTGAAGGAAGGTGACACAGCCAGAGGCCACACTACAGGGGTCGTTTGGGTGGTGTGAGAGCTTCAGCGGGGGCAGTAGGTACCAGTGCAACAGCAAGGTGGTGTCGCTTACACTCACCTGGGTGAGAGCATGAGAGGAGGGACTCTCTGTCCAATGTCCTTGGTCTCCCCTAACTAATGTATCAGGACAGGTAGAAAGTGATGGGCTTTGTACTGGTTTAACCCCAGAAGTGATACTGTCTTCTAGAATGTGGGACTATACATGAGGACGGTGGACAGCTATGCAAAAACTCATCTTCTAATAAGGGACTTGGAGACTTGATGCTTGACTGCCATTGCTTTAATGGCAACGTCTGCAAGTTGCAGAACGCCATACTTAAGGCAGCAGGAAGATGTGGATTCGCTTAACACAGGATTGCCATTTTAATGCGGTCCTTTGGGACTGAAGAGAGTAAAAGAGATTTGAAAATCAACACGTGTAAATATGGCTTGATTTTTAAATAACACATGATAAGGAAAATGTGTCATTTTCCACTTGAACAAAACAATGAAGGAATAGTTGATATGGCGCAGTCTTGGACCACACCTCCATACTGAATAGACTGTTTCCTGATGTGCGTTGAAATAGGACTATGGAGAACAAATCAGGCTCTTTGGACCTGATGGGAGAGTGGAACTTTTTCTGATTCTCTTTCTGGTTAGCTCCTTAGGTAATTTATGGTAAGTGTTATAAGAGCTGAGTCATTACAATGACCATCCACTGGTGCTTATGCATTGATCCTGGACATCTAGAAGACCAGTGGCCTCCCTGATAAAACTAGGAAGTCAGGAGCTGTCTTCTCCCATTGTAGAAGTCAGCTTATCACTTCTTCAATGACAGATCAATTTATAAAGTACATGCTATTTTTGAGTCGAGTATGAGATCGAGCCCTGAGCTGGGCTCTGTGCTGCCAGCGTGCAGCCTGCTTGGGATTCTCTCTCTCTCCTTCTCTCTCTGCTCCTCCCCCACTTGCCTGCTCTTTCTTTCTCTCCCTCTCTCTCAAAGTAAATAAGTAAACTTAAAAATGTATGTGCTATTTTTAACCTAACACGTGGTTGAGAAAACACGTAAACACTTAGAAAGTCAGAACTTACTAACTTGGAATTTGTGATTATTCATCTTTCTAGAAACTGAGCTAACCTTTACACTGTCTATAAAGAATGAATTTGCTAAACTAAGCATGGAAACAAGATATAATGGAATTAGTGGAATTTTTTAAGCCATCAAGACTTTTTTTTTAATTCTTTTTTTTAGTTTGTTTATTTTTGGCAGAAACAGCATGCGAGCATGAGCTGGGGAGAGGCAGAGAGAGAGAGAGGGAGACACAGAATCCAAAGCTCTGAGCCGTCAGCACAGAGCCCGACACAGGGCTTGAACTCACGAACTGTGAGATCATGACCTGGGCTGAAGTTGGACACTTAACCGACTGAGCCACCCAGGCGCCCCGCCCCACTTTTTTTTTTTTTTAATTTTAAGCCATCAAGACTTTTTAAGAACTCATGCCCAAACAAAATGCTCATGATAAATTGATTAATCATTAAAGAAGAATGATTTAGTGAATGATGAAAGAGAAATAATAAGGGATATAGATGATCCCTTGATGTCTGACTCAAGACAAATGTAGAGTTCTGTGGAATAAAAGTAGGTTTTCTGGGAAGAGTGGGACTTTATCACTGGTTCCCAAAGTCACTGGTTGGCTCCTATGTTCTCAGAAGCAAGACGAGCAGGCTTGAATGGACGCGCCTACCTGTCCTGAGCAAGTAACAGGGCCGTCAGGGTAGAGACCACTGTTCCCACACAGCCATTGAGAGCCCACCAGGGATTCTGGACGAGGAGCCCCACCAGAATCAGGATTCCGCTGATGGGGTTGCTGACGAACACCACTTGGGATATGCCCCGAAGAACCCAATCTACGAACTGGAGCACCTGTGGTTTGTCTGGAAGAGATGAGACACGCAGAGCTAAGGAATCGACAAGGCAAGATTCTCCTTTCCATGCCTAGTGCCCACCCTGAGTAAAATCAACACCCCTTCTGAGAAAGGTGAACTAAGTTTTGATATTCCTGGAAGCTTTTTCCCTCTGAGTCATTTCCCTTTTAGTGGCCCTCAGATCCCTGAAACCCTTCAGTTTCTTTATGCTCCACCCACACTGCCCCTATTAGAATCTCCACTGCAGAAAGCACAGAATGCACTTATTTACCATGCTCAGTGGTACAGACTCTTAAGTCAAAGAAATGCATTACCAATAATAAAATTTCAGTCTTTAAGTGCTGAAATTATGGGATGGAACCAGGTGCCTTCCTCTATTATGAACAGGGCCCTGATCCTGACCACTATCTCCATAAAAAAGCAAAACATTGGAAGGGGCTTGCAGGTTAGAAGATAAAAAGTTAGGGGTGTCTGGCTTGCTCAGTCGGTAGAGCATGTGACTCTTGATCTTGGGGTTGTAAGTTTGAGCCCATGTTGGGTATAGAGATTAGTTAAAAATAAAATCTTAAAAAAAAACCGAACAGTTAAAAACTGGAGAGGAGACGAATAGTTAAAAGTCAAGGGGGGGCACCTGGGTGGCGCAGTCGGTTAAGCGTCCGACTTCAGCCAGGTCACGATCTCGCGGTCTGTGAGTTCGAGCCCCGCGTCAGGCTCTGGGCTGATGGCTCAGAGCCTGGAGCCTGTTTCCGATTCTGTGTCTCCCTCTCTCTCTGCCCTTCCCCGGTTCATGCTCTGTCTCTCTCTGTCCCAAAAATAAATAAACGTTGAAAAAAAAATTAAAAAAAAAAAGTCAAGGGAATATAACAAAAGATATGAGTACAAGAACCCCACGCTACCTATCCCATCGACCCAAGGGATGGAAGCATAAATACCTTTAAGCCAGCTGGCAAATTCTTTCATATCACCGGTGACGTAGCCAAGTGCCTTGGGGAGGCGTCTTCTTCTTGGACTTGGTAAAACCTGATTTTCACCCTGGTCCATTTTAGCCATAGTGGGGCTATTCTCCATGGATAGCTCTTCCTCTGGCTCCTTCAGAAAAGGACAGAACTCATAAACATCCTAAGCCAGAGCACTTGAGACTGGCCAGCATCGGGCCTGCTTACAGTAGCTACAGAGGATGAGTTTAAAAGCACTTCATTTAGACCATGACATACCAGGGGACTAAGAAAGCATCGATTTCCTCCTGAAACACTGCCGTGGCGAGTATTGTCCACATCCAAATCCCATAGTACTTTTTTCATCACTGCCTTTAATGCTACCATGAGAAGGTTCTGGCCTTGAATTTCGTAAGTCCATTTCTAGTTCAACAAATATTCATTGAGCACCTACCTCCTGCTCTCAAGGAGCTCAGTGTAATAGGAAAGACTGAAAAATAGTTAATTTCAACATACTGAGTCAGCTAATAATATAGAAAGAGCTAAGACCAAGTACTGAAGCTTCATGCTGTCAGTTAAAGAGCCAAACGTCAGGTTACAAAATGGTGCTCACTAATGCAGACCAAACAGCTATTTCCCAAGAGAAGAAGGCTTTTTTAAAAAATTAAGTTTAAAATTTTAATTACAGTCTGGTTAACATACAGTGTTATGTTAGTTCCAGGCATACAATATTGATTCAACAATTTTATACATTACTCAGTACTCATCATGGTAAGTGTACTCTTAATCTCCTTCACCTATTTCCTCCATCCCCCCACCCACCTCCCCTCTGGTAACCATCACTTTGTTCTCCTTAGTTATGACTCTGCTTTTGGTTTGTCTCTTTTTCTTTCTGTTGTTCGTTTTTTCTGTTTCTTACAATCCACATTTGAGGGAAATCATATGGTATTTGTCTTTCTCTGACTGTCTCATTTCACTTAGCATTAACTCCATCCATGTTGTTACAAATGGCAAGATTTCATTCTTTTTTATGGCTGAATAATATTCCATTGTATATCACATCACATCTTTTTTATGGTCAAATAATATTTCATTTTATATTATATAAAATATATACAATAATGAAATATTATTCAGCCACAAAAAAGATCATTCATATATAAAAAATATATATGAATATTACTATCATTGATGGACCATATATTCCATTATATTGACACTGGGGCAGTTTCCATAATTTGGCTATCGTAAATAATACTACAATAAATATAGGGGTACATGTATCCTTTCAAGTTCGTGTTTTTTTATTCTTTCAGTAAATCCCAAGTAGTGCAATTACTGGATCATAGAGTAGTTCTGTTTTTAATTTTTTGAGGAACATCCATACTATCTTCCACGGTCACTGCACCAGTTTGCATTTTCAGCAACAGTGAGTGAGGGTTCCTCTTTGTCCACGTCTTCACCAATACTTGCTGTTTCTTCTGTTTTTGATCGTAGTTATTCTAATGGGTGTGAGGTGGTATCTTATGTGGTTTTGATTTGCATTTCCCTGATGATTAGTGGTGTTGAACATCTTTTCACGTGTCTGCTGGCCATCAGTATGTGTTCTTTGGAGAAATGTCTGTTCATGTCTTCTGCCCATTTTTAATTGGACTATTTGTTTTTTGGGGTTTGAGTTCTATTAGTTCTTTATATATTTTAGATACTACCCTTTTATCAGCTATGTCATGTGCAAATATCGTCTCCCATTCATCAGGCTGCCTTTTAGTCTTGTTGGTTGTTCCCTTTGCTGTGCAGAAGCTTTTTATTTTGATGTAGTCCCAATAGTTTATTTAGGCTTTTATTTCCCTTGCTTCAGGAAACATATTAGAAATGTCCATGTCAGAGAAATTACTGCCTGTGCTCTATTCTAGGATTTTTATGGTTTCAGGTCTCATGTTTAGTTCTTTAATCCACTTTGACTTTATTTTTCTGTATTGTGTAAGCAAGAGGTCCAGTTTCATTCTTTGGCATGTAGTTGTCCAGGTTTCCCAGCAACATTTATTGAAGAGACTTTTTCCCATGACATATTCTTGGCTCTTTTGTTGATGATTAATCGACCATATAACTGCGGGTTTGTTTCTAGGCTTTCTATTGTGTTCTATTGGTTTATGTGTCTGTTTTTGTGCCAGTACCATACTGTTTTGATTACTACAGCTTTGTAGTCATCTGGAACTGTGATACCTCCAGCTTTGTTTTTCTTTTTCAAGATTCTTTTGGCTCTTTGGGGTCTTGTGTGGTTCCATACAAATTTTAGTATTATTTGTTATAGTTCTGTGAAGAATGCTATTGGTATTTTGATACTGATTGCATTAAATCTATAGACTGCTTTGGGTAGTATGGACATTTTAACAATATTTGTTCTTCCAAACTATGAATTTGGAATATCTTGCCATTTGTTTGTGTCATCTTCAATTTCTTTCATCAATGTTTTATAGTTTTCAGGGTACAAGTCTTTCACCTCCTTGGTTAGGCTTATTTCTAGGTATTTTATTATTTTTGGTGCAGTTGTAAATGGGATTGCTTTCTTAATTTTTCTTTCTCTTCTTTCATTATTGGTGTATAGAAATGCAGCAGATTTCTATACATGGATTTTGTATTCTGGGAACTTACTGAATTCAATTATCAGTTCTAGTAGTTTGGTAGAGTCTTTAAGGTTTTCTATTTATAGCATCATGTCATCTGCAAATAGTGACAGTTTTACTTCTTCCTTACCAGTTTGGATGCCTTTTATTTCCTTTTGTAGTCTGATTCCTGTGGCTAGGACTTCCAGTACTGTGTTGAATGAAAGTGGTGAGAGTGGGGGTGCCTAGGTGGCCCAGTCGGTTAAGCATCTGACTCGATTTTAGCTCAGGTCATGATCTCATCCTTGTTTGAGACCCTCATCGGGCTCCATACTGACAGTGCAGAGCCTGCTTGCCATTCTCTCTCTCTCTCTCTCTGTCCTTTCTTTACTCTTCCCCTGCTTACACTCTCTCTTTAAATAAATAAACTTTAAAAAAAAAGTGGTGAGGGGCTCCTGGGTGGCTCAGTCGGTTGGGTGTCCGACTTCGGCTGAGGCCATGATCTTACGGTTTGTGAGTTCGAGCCCCACGTTGGGCTCTGAGCTATCAAGAGCCTGGAGCCTGCTTCGCATTCTGTGTCTCCCTCTCTCTCTCTCTGTTCCTCCCCCGCTCTCACTCTATCTCTTAAAAATAAACATTAAAAAAAAAAAGCTGTGAGAATGGACATCCTTGTCTTATTTCTGATCTTAGGGGGAAATTCTCAAGTTTTCACCATTAAGTATGATGCTAACTGTGTGGTTTTTATATGCGGCCTTTATTCTGTTGAGGTTTGTTCTCTCTAAATCTACTTTATTAAGACTTTTCTTTATCATAATTGGATGCTGTCCTTTGTTAAATGCTTTTCCTGCACTTATTGAAAGGATTATATGGTTTTTATCCTTTCTCTTATTGATGTGATATATCATGTTGATTGATTTGCAAATATTGCACTTGCATCCCAGGAATAAATCCCATTTGATCATGGTGAATTATTTTTTTAATGTATTGGTGGATTTGGCTTGCTAATATTTTGTTGAGGAATTTTGCATCCATGTTCATCAGAGATATTGGCCTGTAGTTTGTTTTTTGTAGTTTCTTTATCTGGTTTTGGTATCAGGGTAATACTGGCCTCGTAGAATGAATATGAAAGTTTTCCTTCTTTTATTTTTTGGAATAGCTAGAGAATAATAGGTATTAAACTCTTCTTTAAATGTTTGGTAGAATTAGCCTGTGAAGCCATCTGGTACTGGACTTTTGTTCATTGGGAGTTTTTGATTACTGATTCAGTTTTATTGTTGATAATCAGTTTATTCAAATTTTCTATCTCTTCCTGAATCAGTTTTTGGAGGTTATATGTTTCTAGGAGTTTATCTATTTCTTCTAGGTTGTCCAGTTTGTTGGCATATAATTTTTCATAATATTCTCTTACCATCCTTTGTATTTCCACAATGTCACTTGTTA